>NC_086318.1:276746990-277361156 GCF_036172605.1 Pelobates fuscus | reverse complement strand
ACACCACTTTGCCGATATCCAGTTGCTGCGGAGTCAGCCACTTTTCCACCTGTGTGTTCAGACCAGGTATCAGTGGTCAGATGGACCCTTGCCCCAACACTGTGTGCCAGACATGCCATGACTTCCTTTTGCACAATCGAGTACAAGTTGGGGATTGCCTTTTGTGAAAAGAAATTCTGGCCGGGTACCTTCCACTGCGGTGTCCCAATAGCTACAAATTTTTTGAACAACTCAGACTCAACCAGATTGTATGGTAAAAGCTGGCGGGCTAATAGTTCGGACAAGCCAGCTGTCAGACGCTGGGCAAGGGGGTGACTTGGTGACATTGGCTTCTTACGCTCAAACATGTCCTTGACAGACACATGACTGTGGGCAGATGAGCGGGAACTGCTCAAGGCGGGAGACGGAGTGGCGGATGGTTGAGAGGGGGCAAGAAGGACAGCAGTGGTTGACGTGGCTGAAGATGCTGGACCAGGAGGAGGATGGCGGCTTAGAGTAGGCGTGCTGCTTGTACTCATGTGTTGATCCCATAGGCGTTTGTGATGTGAGATCATGTGCCTACGCAAAGCAGTTGTACCTAGGTGGGTGTTGGACCTCCCACGACTCAGTTTCCTTTGGCACAGGTTGCAAATGGCATCGCTGTTGTCAGAGGCAGACACACAAAAAAAATGCCACACTGCTGAGCTCTGCAATGACGGCATTCTGGTGGTGGACACAGCATGCGTTGATTGGCGTGCTGTCGGGCTGACCCCGGGTGCCGATGCATGCTGTCTGACTGTGCCACTAGCTCCTTGCGACGACCCCCCCCCCGCTTCCAACTCGTCTCCTCCTCCTCCTCTCTGTCTCCCCATCTGAACTTTCGCCCTGTTCTTCTTCTTGCCGAGCGGGCACCCACGTGACATCCATGGACGCATCGTCATCATCAACCGCTTCGCTTGTATCTGACAACTCAGAAAAGGAAGCAGCAGCGGGTACAACATCATCATCATCACACCGTACCTCCATGTGTTTAATGCTGCCTGCCTGAGACATATCCCTGTTATCTACATCCTCTAGCAATAATGGTTGCGCATCACTCATTTCTTCAAACGGGTGTGTGAATAACTCCTCTGACATACCAAGTAAAGCGGCTATGGTGCTAGTTTTGGTGGTGGCGGCAGGCGGGTGAGTGGTATCTTGAGAGGTGCCTGAAGCTAAGCTGGAGGAGGATGGTGCGTCAAGGTTCCGAGTGGAGGCTGTACAAGATTGGGTGTCCTGTGTTAGCCAGTCAACTAAGTCCTCAGAACTTTTCAAGTTCAGGGTACGTGGCTTCTGAAAACTGGGCATTATTCTAGGGCAAAAGGGAATCACAGCACCACGACCACGACGGCCCCTGCGGGGTGGCCTGCCTCTGCCTGTCATTTTTTTGGGATTAGTGGTACTATGCGTGCAAGCTACTGTGAGACCAGATATGATTGGCAATGTGCACTGGAACAGTTCTGCAGAGCACACGCTGAAGGAAGGACTGACAGAGCCGCTTGAAGACAAGTAACTGCTATTCAATCTATAACAGTGAAAAACAAATTTTGGTTTTAAAAGCACGCTATAGAGACACCAAATATGATTGGCAACTGTCAAAGCACGCTGGAACAGGTCTACAGAGCACACGCTGAAGTAGGCCTGACACCCAGACGCTTGCAGACAACTAACTGATCTTCTATTACAGTGAAAAAAAATGATTTCTTTAAAATCTAAAGCTTAAGCTATTGTTAAAACAGATATGAGTGGTGGCACTGACTGTGCAAATGGGCAAGGCATCCAACCTGACACAGAAGCTGGCAGGCAGGCAACTGCTCTTCTATTACAGTGAAAAATAAATATTTATTTTAAATCTAAAGCTTAACCAATTGTTAAAACAGATATGAGTGGTGGCACTGGGCTAGTGGGCACAGTATCCACTGTGAACCTCACACAGAAGCTGGCGGGCAGGCAACTGCTCTTCTATTACAGTGGAAACAAAATTTTGGTTGTAAAAGCACGCTATAGAGACACAAGATATGAGTGGCAACTGTCAAAGCACGCTGGCACAGGTCTGCAGAGCACACGCTGAAGTAGGCCTGAAACACAGACGCTTGCAGACAACTAACTGCTCTTCTATTACAGTGAAAAAAAAAAATATTTATTTTAAATGTAAAGCTTAACCAATTGTTAAAACAGATATGAGTGGTGGCACTGGGCTAGTGGGCACAGTATCCAATGTGAACCTCACACAGAAGCTGGCAGGCAGGCAACTGCTCTTCTATTACAGTGGAAACAAAATTTTGGTTGTAAAAGCACGCTATAGAGACACAAGATATGAGTGGCAACTGTCAAAGCACGCTGGCAGGGTTGTGCAGGGCACATGCTGAAGGAAGGCCTGACAGAGCCGCTTGAAGGACACTGACTGTCTGCTATTAGCTTACACTGGAAACCTTTTTTCTTTGTAAAAGCACGCTAAAGAGACACCAGATATGATTGGCAACTGTCAAAGCACGCTGGCACAGGTCTGCAGAGCACACGCTGAAGTAGGCCTGACACCCAGACGCTTGCAGACAACTAACTGATCTTCTATTACAGTGAAAAAAAATGATTTCTTTAAAATCTAAAGCTTAACCAATTGTTAAAACAGATATGAGTGGTGGCACTGGGCAAGTAGGCACAGTATCCAATGTGAACCTCACACAGAAGCTGGCAGGCAGGCAACTGCTCTTCTATTACAGTGGAAACAAAATTTTGGTTGTAAAAGCACGCTATAGAGACACAAGATATGAGTGGCAACTGTCAAAGCACGCTGGCACAGGTCTGCAGAGCACACGCTGAAGTAGGCCTGACACCCAGATGCTTGCAGACAACTAACTGATCTTCTATTACAGTGAAAAAAAATGATTTCTTTAAAATCTAAAGCTTAAGCTATTGTTAAAACAGATATGAGTGTTGGCACTGACTGTGCAAATGGGCAAGGCATCCAACCTGACACAGAAGCTGGCAGGCAGGCAACTGCTCTTCTATTACAGTGAAAAAAAATTATTTATTTTAAATCTAAAGCTTAACCAATTGTTAAAACAGATATGAGTGGTGGCACTGGGCTAGTGGGCACAGTATCCAATGTGAACCTCACACAGAAGCTGGCAGGCAGGCAACTGCTCTTCTATTACAGTGGAAACAAAATTTTGGTTGTAAAAGCACGCTATAGAGACACAAGATATGAGTGGCAACTGTCAAAGCACGCTGGCAGGGTTGTGCAGGGCACACGCTGAAGGAAGGCCTGACAGAGCCGCTTGAAGGACACTGACTGTCTGCTATTAGCTTACACTGGAAACCTTTTTTCTTTGTAAAAGCACGCTAAAGAGACACCAGATATGATTGGCAACTTTCAAAGCACGCTGGCACAGGTCTGCAGAGCACACGCTGAAGTAGGCCTGACACCCAGACCCTTGCAGACAACTAACTGATCTTCTATTACAGTGAAAAAAAATGATTTCTTTAAAATCTAAAGCTTAAGCTATTGTTAAAACAGATATGAGTGGTGGCACTGACTGTGCAAATGGGCAAGGCATCCAACCTGACACAGAAGCTGGCAGGCAGGCAACTGCTCTTCTATTACAGTGAAAAAAAATTATTTATTTTAAATCTAAAGCTTAACCAATTGTTAAAACAGATATGAGTGGTGGCACTGGGCTAGTGGGCACAGTATCCAATGTGAACCTCACACAGAAGCTGGCAGGCAGACAACTGCTCTTCTATTACAGTGAAAAAAAAATATTTATTTAAAATCTAAAGCTTAACCAATTGTTAAAACAGATATGAGTGGTGGCACTGACTGTGCAAATGGGCAAGGCATCCAACCTGACACAGAAGCTGGCAGGCAGGCAACTGCTCTTCTATTACAGTGAAAAAAAATGATTTCTTTAAAATCTAAAGCTTAACCAATTGTTAAAACAGATATGAGTGGTGGCACTGGGCTAGTGGGCACAGTATCCAATGTGAACTCACACAGAAGCTGGCAGGCAGGCAACTGCTCTTCTATTACAGTGAAAAAAAAATATTTATTTTAAATGTAAAGCTTAACCTATTGTTAAAACAGATATGAGTGGTGGCACTGGGCAAATAGGCACAGTATCCAATGTGAACCTCACACAGAAGCTGGCAGGCAGGCACCTGCAATTACATTACACAGAAAAAAAAGAAAAAAAGAAGCAGCCTGATGTTCTAGCCCTAAAAAGGGCTTTTTGGGGTGCTGTCCTTACAGCAGAGATCAGATGAGTCCTTCAGGATTGTAGTGGACACTGAAAACCCTAGCCTAGCTATCAATTTCCCTATCTAATCAGCAGCAGCTAAACTTTCCCTCCTCTCACTAAGCATGCATCTTCCGAATGAATCGGAAATGGATGCTGGGAGGGAGGTTGGAGGGTGTGGAAGGGAGGGAGTGCTGCTGATTGGCTGGAATGTGTCTGCTGACCGAGAGGCACAGGGTCAAAGTTTGCCCAATGATGATGAATAGGGGGCGGATCGAACTGCGCATGTGTCCGCCCGCCGTGGCGAACGCGAACACGCTAATTTCGCCAGGAACTGTTCGCCGGCGGACAGTTCGGTACATCACTACTGGTTATTGTTAAATGTAGCTAGATGCCCTACAGTTATACACTACCTGTATGATTTCTTACTGATCGAAGAGAATATTTCCCCACCCAGTAGCCTCATAAAAAACATCAGTCTTTTTAAACAGGTGGGCGTCCCAGTTTCCCCCACCAAAACTGAAGGACCAGATACAGTAATCACCTTCCTAGGAATCATACTAGATTCAGCCAACATGCAAGCCAGCCTGCCACGCACCAAGATAGAGAACATTCTTACCAACATCAACCTCTACTTACACCTCGGTACTTGCAACCGCAAAGAATTGCAATCTCTACTTGGGTCACTGAATTTTGCCATGCGCATTATACCTCAAGGCCGGGTGTGACTAAACCAATCTCGCCACATTGTATTGGAGGAGCCTGGTTGCCCGCCTGCTGCCTTTGGATTATGGACCGGCAGCTAAAGGGTTAATTTTACTGTACAGAAGGATTTATTTCTCCCTTTCTGCACAGCAGTTCGGTAGATTTCATCTACCGAACAAACAGCCGTTCACCAACCTCCCCAGAGCCGTGGGAAGCCGGCCGGCGTTGTTAATTGGCCACCCAGAAGCTGGAGTGTGCTGCCAATTTACCTCCCTGAAGCTGCGGTTAATTGCCTGTTAACTGTGTGGCCGCTGTTACACTTAGCGGCCGCTAGGTGGCGCTGTTCTGGAGCTCCCCGGGCAGCCAGCACTTTTCTGCCCGGCTTTCATGCACCAAAATCGGACACTTTTCCGTGCAGGCACCGCTGAACCTCCAGCCCCTGGTTCTCATTCGTATGAATTTGGTGAATGCAGGGAAATTCTGTAGTTTATGTTTTATGTGAACTGTAGTAACCCAGATAGCAATGCCATGGAGCCTGTTCGTATAATTAAAGACTTTGGCTCCATGGCAATTAAAATGTATTTGTGTGATCTGGGTGCCATTCACCTAATAATTTGCACCCAGACCTGAGCTATCTGGGGATATGTTACATGTCTGTGTTTTATGTATAAAATGTGTCTGTATGTATTTTAAAGTGATAGTCTGTTTCTGTGTCACCATGTGCATAATGGAGTCTGGCCTTTGTCTTAGGAGATAATTGAATTACTTCATTAATTATCTCCAGGGCAGGGAGGAGGAAACCAAGATGCATGGTGGGAAAGTATTGTGGCTGTGTGTACGAAAGTGATACATGTCAGTCTGCTGTTTCAGTCTTCCATCTGGTCCCCTAGGGGAGTGTCCACCAGGTGGGAGACCTGCATAAATACAGGGGCAGGTAGCCCTGAATAAACAGACCACTGCTTGACCTTCAACACGGAGCCTTGTCTCGTTCTTGGGGGGATTCACTGTATGCTGCTGGAGATTGACTGCTAGGAGTGTAAGCTGATATCTGCTTTTCCTGTTCGTCTGCTAGCAGCTATTCGTGAGGTTCCAGCTGGAGTGCTACCTTATTCCCTGGTATGCAGTTCGGGAGTTTGGTGCATTCATTTATATCCGAATTCGTGAGTTTTGGTGCTTTCATAGTAGCTGTGCCTTGTTTGGGAAAAGGGGATTATCGCCTAAACGGATTTTTCCCCTTTTATGCTGAAACGGTCCGTAACACCGGGCTTTCATCTCACGGCTCCTACACATGTTCCCACTGTTTAGCAATGATGCACACAGGTTACCCCTGGATACCCAGGCCACGGCAGACCTACTTACGTTGAGAAACTTTTTAACCACCTGGAATGGGAAAAGCATGTTCCTCCCTAAATTGTCTGACTCCTCACCTACCATCTGGTCAGACGCGGCGTCTACCACAGGTTTTGCAGCAATTTACGGGAATGAATGGCTTTGGGGTAGTTGGCCTCCAGTGGTTCAGGACCTGGAGAGTTTTTCCACTACCTCAGCTCTATTTGAGATATATCCCATTGTGGCAGCTGCCGTGACATGGGGGCATCTATGGGCAGGTTCGTCAGTACGTTGCTACTCAGACAACCAAGCAACATGCCACATCATAAACAAAGGTTGATCCAAATCACTGACCATTATGAGGTTCTTGAGGAAACTCACCTGGCTGGCTGCGTGTCACAATTTCTTCTTGTTTTGTGTGCATGTCCCAGGTGTATGCAACACGGCGGCTGACCATTTGTCTCGTTTCAATTTACAGGCTTTTCGACAAATACTTCCGTCAGCTGCACGCACAGCCACGACCACTCCACCTTTCCACCAGCTAGTAATGGACTAGACGCTATACTGCAACATAGCAGGACATTGTCACAATTAGCTCTATCCTCCAATACCCGGAAGACCTACGACAGGGCTTTCCTCCTATTCAAAAGATTTCTGTCATCACACAATATCGCACAACCTTTCATTATGACATCCTTGTTGGGTTTTGCTTCCTTTTTCCACCTCAAACTCAAGTTATCATACAACACAATCAAGCTATATCTAACAGGCATACAACATCACATGCTAACATTACAACCAAACAACACAAGTTTCATGTCCTCCTACCAGATCAAAAATATCCTTAGGGGTATTCAGAGATCCGAACCCCCATGTACTGCACAAAGGCTACCCATAGGCGTCAATATTTTTAAAGATCTATCCAAACTACTAGATTTAAAACCCTTTGCCAACAACACAAACCTTGTTATTAAAACCGCCATATATGTGGCTTTTTATGGGTTTTTAAGACCAAGAGAATTTACCGCCATCAACACAACCCAGTCCACTCACATTCTGCTTCACTCACACTTAACAAAACACATGGATTACTATATCTTGGCTCTGCATCACTCCAAAACCAATCAACACGCACCTCCGGTACAGGTTAGATACTACCCTACCCACAACGAGTGGTGCCCCGTCACATTACTGGACACATATACCCAGGTTTTTAAAGCATCACCATCTCAACCACTTTTCTGTGTACCAGGCTCGGTACTAACTACCAAAACCTTCATGACCCACGTCAGGTCATTACTTACACAACTAGGCCTAATAGCAACTAACTATTCGGGCCACTCCTTCCGCATAGGAGCAGCCACTACAGCGTCCAGTGCAAACATTCCAGTACATGTTATCAAGTCACTAGGGCGCTGGAAGTCTTCTGCATACTCTAGATACATACCTAACCCAGTACAAGAAGTTAGAAATGCCTTTCAAGATATGTCTGGTTAAAGTATGTATATTGCTCGTTTCGTAATAAATTAGATTTTCTACTTTTGCCCTCTTTATTTACAGGCCTACCTCATCGTCGGTTCCGGCACACCACAACCGACTTGCTCTTTTAATACCATCCCACACCTATCAGTGTTTGTATCTTCTGTACTATCATGAGACCTTAGCACAAGTATTAAGGCCTTTTGGCCTGTAATTGTGGGAGGGGCGTATGACTCACCTTCTACCTACTTAAGGGACACCCCTTACCTGGCTCCATACCGTTCGAGGTCAGCGCTGCATCACCCTCCCACCCACTCCTCATTATTAACTCCTTTTCTCTTACATTTCTTCTTGGTGGGCCCTCTTTATTTACAGGCCTACCTCATCGTCGGTTCCGGCACACCACAACCGACTTGCTCTTTTAATACCATCCCACACCTATCAGTGTTTGTATCTTCTGTACTATCATGAGCCCTTAGCACATATATATATATATATATATATATATAAACCAAAACGATTGAGAGCACTCAGTGGATTTTGTAAATCAATAATGTATTAAATATAACGCATACAAATATACAAATCAACGTTTCGACCGTCTAGCGGTCTTTATCAAGATGCTGTACCATGTGAAAATGCAAAATAAATACCATATCATGTATTAAATGTACCCAATCACCGAGTTTACCCTGTCTGTCCGACCTGCTCTGTGAGTGATGCCGCAAATCGCGGACTATCGTGCGTACTGCCGTAAAGTGACGTAAACGTAAACACCAAGTGTTGCCTAGAAACGGCAAAGCTATTGAAGAAAGAGAATCGGAACGAGTTTAAAAACATAAACGGAGGAGAAAAAAGTAATAATAAAAAATTTATAAAGCTTGAGTTCAAAGTCCTGAGTATATGTGGATGTAAGATGTTGAAAGAAGCAGACTAGATGAATGAAAGTTTACCGGATGAAATAACCAGAACGGACTCCTATGTCTGAATATGAATGTACTAAGTAATAAGAAATGATGGACTAAAAAAGGCTGTATAGTGTGAAATGAATATACTAAGGAATGAAATGAACTGTGATGTGTGAAATGTGGTATATGTGGTGAGATGAAAGAAATGAGAACTGTAAAAAAATAAGGAAACAGTGTCTGAAAAGACATGTGTGGTCGAAGGACTAGGTGTGCGGATGAGGTGAAAGATTATTGTGTGTACAAATGAGAAAAAATAAAGAAAAAATATAAAGAAAAAATATGGTGTGTGTGATGAGCTAAAAAAACGAAAGAATTATGGATGAAATTGAGTCTGGAGTGAACTAAATGGTCTGAAGAAACTAAGTGAACAGAAAAAGAAAAAGAAAAGTGACTGTGGTAAAACAAACAGCATGCAGCAATACAATACAGTGTAAAAATAATATAACAAAGTGTCAAAGTGACGTAAATGCCAAAATGAAAAAGCCTGCTACCACAACCACAAACCATCACCAAAGTTATAAAATAAATTAATGCCACAATCTATGGATACACATAAAAAGTTTTTTTCAAACTTTACACGACTACTATTCAAGCTAGCATCAAGAAACGTAATCACATTAGCAAGGATCTAATTCCTGTAGAAACCATGAGTCTTACAAAAGGCATTTTAACGAATGTTCAAAAAACAGCCAAAGGAATTATATTCGTTCAGTCCTTTCGGTTGAACTGTATCTAAACATGTGATCCAGAAAGTCTCTCTCTGTAATAATAACTTCGATCTGTCACCCCCTCTGGCCAATGGTGGAATGTGGTCTATCACAATAAATTTCAAGGTGGGTAAATGATGTTGATGTTTAAGGAAGTGCTTCGCCACAGGCTTGTCGGTCTTTCCATCACGGTAGACTGTCATGATTCCTGATCTATGGCCTCTGATGCGATCTCTCACTGTTAAATCCATTTTTCCTACATAGTATTTGCCGCAAGGGCATGAGATGAGATACACCACATGATCACTCAGACAGGTTAAACAATGTTTTATCTGAATTCTTTTACCTGTATGTGGGTGTGTGAAAGAGGATCCCGTCAACATGTGCCCACAAGTGATACAACCTGGGCACTTGAAACAACCTTTCTTTACATTTTGTGTCTGGAAGTTGTAACAACTTGGTGTATCAGTTTTTACCAAGATGTCCTTCAAATTTCTATTGCGTGAGAATGCAATCCGTGGTTTTTGCGAAAAAATCTGATTGAGTGTCTTGTCTGAAGAAAGGATGTCCCATCTCTTTTTAATCCTTTGAGAAAACCTCTGGCTTTCTGAGTGATATAATAGAGGGATCGTGATCTTTGGGTCACTTTTTGGCTGTTTAGTTGTTATTCCTTTGAAGATATTTTCAGCCTTTTCCAGGCAATTCTGTAACACATTGTGTTTGTATCCCCGTTCCAAGAAGGATCTGGTCATATCTTAAAGTTGAATCAAACAAGTATTGTCATCTGATTTATTTCTGAACACCCTAAGATATTGAGAGATAGGTAACGAATCTTTTAAGGCATTAGGATGAGAACTGTTCGCATGTAAAAGTGTGTTACGGTCCGATGGTTTTCTGTACAGCCGGTATCCTATGTTCTGATCATTCCGATATAGTTTAACATCCAGAAACTGGATCTTTTCTGTACTGTATGTCAGACTAGGTTTGATGGTTGAATACAGATTGTTTAGTTCATCAATCATGGTCTCCAGTTAAACCTGTGGTATTGTATCACATGATCCTTGTATTTAGGTAGAATGTGCATATTTTCATATGCATACATGAAGCTGTTAGCGTATGTTGGAGCTATTGCTGACCCCATCGCTGTCCCAGTCTCTTGAATATAAAAACTTTTTTCAAAACGAAAATAATTATTGGACAGCGTGAGTTGTTAACCTTCCAACAAAAATTCAATGGGAGGTCCTTCATAGATATCTGACTGTGAAAGAAGCGTTCGCATTGCTTCTATACCCATTGTATGTGGGATCACAGTATACAGATTTTTGACATCTGCTGTTGCAAAAATATATTGAGTGTCCAAAAGCATGCAATTTGTTATTTTGTTAAGAAAATCTTGGGTATCTCTTAAACATGTGTGTAATCTAATGACTGTAGGTTTGCAGAAAAAATCTACAAACTTAGCTACTGGTTCCAACAATCCTCCTCGAGCGGATACAATCGGTCTCCCAGGTGGCTTCCTTGAATCCTTGTGTATCTTAGGTAGGGTGTAAAAGATCAGGATTTTGGGGTGTGTGTTGAGTAGAAATTCCGCCGTGCTGTGATCCAGCCACTTAGCTGCTAATCCTAGTTTGATCCACTCCTGTATTTTATTACTGATCTTAATTGTAGGATCAAATGTCAATTTTTTGTATGTCTTAGTGTCAGACAATTGTGTAAAAATGTCTTTCCTGTAGTCAGTGTAATCCTGCAAGACGCTCCCCTTTGTCTGCCGATCGAATCACAAGTTGGTCATCTCCACTCAGATCTTTAAGGGCAGTTCTCTCAGCCCGGGTTAAGTTGTCAGGTTTTTTTGTTGTTGAGCAAGTATTGTATCCATATCTGTTTTCAGGATAGTGGAAAATGTTTTAATAGAGTGATGTATATTTTTTGGTTCCCATGTACTTTTCAATTTGAATTGTGAAACCAGCCTAGATGTCACTGTATTATGTAAAGCTTGCATGCTTAAAGTTCTATTCATCTTGAAAAGTTCAATGTCAATTTTGAATTCATCTGGTTTAGAGGTAGGAACAAATGTAAGTCCTTTGGATAGAACATGATTGTGAGCACTTGTCAAAATTTTGGATGATAAATTAAAAATAGGATTTATTTCCTCTTGGTTGGTGGTTTTGACGTTCTATTTATGAATCTTGTTCCTTTGTCCTCTTCTAATAGGTCTGCGTCTTTGGAACCTCGCCTTAGGCGTGTAAATTTGCCAGGGGGATCGTTTGTATGTTGTTCCATCCCTAAAAAAGTCGAGGATTGTGATTGAAGTGTGTTTCTTGTGGAAACTCCGTGGCTAGATGTGGCCCTGGTGTCTGTTTCAGATGTTGAATCTGCTGAGCTCGTATCAATAGACAGGAATTGTGGTTTGCGTACTCGTTGTCTATTACGTTGGAATGGTGGTCTCCGTCGTTCTCCACTGATCCAGGGGTATACCTGATGATGTGTGTAGTCAAAATTAACTTTTTCCACCTTTTGTTTTTGAAATCTTATAAGTTCGTTTCTATATCGCATAATTTCATCCTGTAATTTTATCATGTGTTGAGTAGAGGTGGCTGCATTTAAAGTAGTGACATGAGACATTTCAAACTTGTTAATGGAATCTTTGGTGAATTTGAATTCTTTCAGCTGTATCAGCTAGAGCTCCAGCCCTCAAAAGAAAATCCTCCATATTAATCCTTGATAAGTGGGTAACACTCAAAAAGTGCAAGTTTAACAAAACTTTCAAAATTGGAGGTGCTCAGAAGGTGTGGCACAACACACCTATATATAAAAATTTCGACAATTTCTGGCACTCTTCCCAAACAAATGAGTCACATCCAACAATTACCAGGTGCCTCTCCGTGCAAAAATATAAACCAAAAAGATTGAGAGCACTCAGTGGATTTTGTAAATCAATAATGTATTAAATATAACGCATACAAATCAAAGTTTCGACCGTCTAGCGGTCTTTATAAAGATGCTGTACCGTGTGAAAATGCAAAATAAATACCATATCATGTATTAAACTTACCCAATCACCGAGTGTACCCTGTCTGATCGACCTGCTCTGTGAGTGATGCCGCAAATCGCGGACTATCGTACGTACTGCCGTAAAGTGACCTAAACGTAAACACCAAGTGTTGCCTAGAAACGACAAAGCTATTGAAGAAAGAGAATCGGAACGAGTTTAAAAACATAAACGGAGGAGAAAAAAGTAATAATAAAAAAATGTATAAAGCTCGAGTTCAAAGTCCTGAGTATATGTGGATGTAAGATGTTGAAAGAAGCAGACTAGATGAATGAAAGTTTACCGGTAGTGATGTCGCGAACACAAAATTTTTGGTTCGCTGACGGCGAACGGGAACTTCCGCAAACGTTTCGCGAACTGGCGAACTGGGCGAACGGCCATTGGCTTCAATGGGCAGGCGAATTTTAAAACCCACAGGGACTCTTTCTGGCCACAAAAGTGATGGAAAAGTTGTTTCAAGGGGACTAACACCTGGACTGTGGCATGCCGGAGGGGGATCCATGGCAAAACTCCCATGGAAAATTACACAGTTGATGCAGAGTCTGGTTTTAATCCATAAAGGGCAGAAATCACCTAACATTCCTAAATAACAATGGATATGGATTGACACCTGACATATGACATATTGACACCTTGACATATGGATTGACACCTGTCCTCAGAGACCCTGATACACACTGACACAGAGCAGAATAGAGACTGTTCCCCCTACATAGGGTCACTTGGCAGGTATGGATTGACACCTGTCCTCAGAGACCATGATACACACTGACACAGAGCAGAAGAGAGACTGTTCCCCCTACATAGGGCCACAGTCTGTCCTGATCTCTTGTGCTCTGGCACCAAATGACTCTGTACCAGTGTGATAGTAGCCCCTGTGTCTCTCAATCCCTCGGTAGATCGCCCCTCGAGCCATACCTTCTGCCGATGGTGCTGGCGGTTATCTGAAGCAGCATATACAGGGTCTGCCTCGTGAAGCGGTCCCAAATATTCCTCCATAGGGGCCTCTTGGTTAACACAGAGGGCCCGGGCAGGACGATATGGCCCAGAGGGGTAATTGTAATTCCTGGGCGTCTGGTGCGTGTTAAGGGGGCAGTTAGCCATGAAATGCCCTTGTTGCTCGCATCGGTGGCAAGTCGGTCTGGGACGATCAGAGCTGTTATTGGGTGGTCCTGAGTGTCGGGCGGGCCCTGTGGGCACCGGGGCTCGGAATTCCGCACGAGGAGGTGCACGGTAAACCTCTCTGGGCTCGACCCGTGCTGGAGCTCGGTAGTTCGTGGGCTCGTGAAGACGTGAGTCATAATGTTCATTGGCCAATTTGGCCGCTTCTTCTAAGGTAGAAGGTCGCCTGTCTCGCAGCCATTCCTTCCCCTGCTGCTCCATGCCATTATAAAAATGTTCTAAGAGAAACAATTGTAAAATTTCCTCACCAGTCACAGCTTTACTTCCGCTCATCCAGTGATTTGCCGCCCTCCGCATTCGGTGCGCCCATTCCATATGGGTATCGTTAGGCTTCTTTTTCGTGCCCCGAAACTGCCGGCGATACGTGTCTGGAGTTACAGCGTACTGTCTTAGCAGTGTCTCTTTAACCAGCTCATACTGTGTCACTTCCTCCGCACCCAGAGTACGAAAGGCTTCCAGGGCTCGCCCAGATAGTTTCCCAGACAGTATCGTGGGCCACTCTCTGTGGGGAATCTGGTGCAGGACACATTGCCTTTCGAAGTCCGCCAAGTATTCATCAATTCCTGTCTCGCTCTCTAGGAAGGGTCGAAATGCCGCATAGGGTATCTTGGGCCTCCCAGCATTTTCGACAGGAACGATTACCTGTGGGGCTTCAGCATTGCGGTGTGCGTTTACTAGGTCAAGTTCGTCGGCTCGAGACTTTCGTAAATCCTCGTCCGCCTCCGCCATCAACTGCTGCACCAGTTCTATGGGTGGGTTCGGCCCGCATAGGGAGAGCCTCTCCCGAACAATTCTGGCCTTTTCGTCACCATTCGTGGTCGGTGTTTCCGCCATTGTGAAGCTCTGATCCAGTTCGGTCAGTTCTGCGATCAGCTGTCTCCTTGGCCGGTTGCTGGCGTACCCTCCTCTGCTTTCCAGTAAATGTTTTAGGGTTGTACGGTTACCCTTAGTCTTGCTGAGAGCTGGATTGCTTAGTAGTCTGTATTCCTATTGCTGAAGAGGGGAGAAGCTGCTTTCCAAAGTATTCCATACAAGTCCTGTAAATGTAGAATAATCCCACTAGCTATAGCACAGCTAGGATACCCTAGGATACCCTTTTGCCCACAAAACGAGTCAAGGCTGCGATTTGAGGGTCAAACAAGAACTCAGGACTGGGATGCCCAGCCTGCTTTTTTATTGAGGTTACATGCAAACAGGACACTACCAGGGGGAGGCATAAACTCACCAATCACACACTTGGTGCAACCCACACATCCCCTCCCCTCAGATAGACAGTAAAACCAATTATGTGGTACACATTTTCAGCCAAGTTCTGGATGTACCCCAAAACCAGGGGGTACCCCTTTAAGTCCTGCACCCGGATAGAGCTCATTCAGGGGAGTAACTTATCCGAAAACCAGTCCGTTCGGATGAACGGTTCGGGAGTTATGGGTTTTCAAATATTTGACCGACCGCACAGACTTTCTAGCCGAAAATAGTTCCACACGTTTTGGCCTTGCGGTCGGTCTCCGTTCGTACGTAAAAACTCCACGAACCCGTTGCCATCCATGGTGATCCAGGGGGTCGCTGTACTCCCCATGCGAAGGTTAATCCTCCAACCGAACGGTGGGCCGTTTGGTAGGTCCAGCACGAAGTTACGATATCCTGGAGGTCTTAGCGGTGTTCGCCTGATTGTGTCTCCGTTTTCAGTTCCAGACGATTGCTGGCAAACACCGCTGTTCGCACGTAAGATGGCCGCAAACACGTGCAAAGTCCCGAAATGGCGGCCACCTATACGATTACACAAAGGATTCGTGCTGAACCATACGAACGGCTGTAAATAGGTTAGAAAAGGAAAAGATAGTACTTAAAGGCACACAATAAAAACTAGGGCCTCTGTAACATCTGGTGTCTCTATAGCGTGCCTTTACAAAGAAAAAAAGTTTTTCACTGTAAGCTAATAGCAGTTAGTTGTCTGCAAGCATCTGGGTGTCAGGCCTTCAGCGTGTACTCTGCCAAACTCAGCCAGTCCACTTTGCCACTCATATCTGGTGTGACAATAGCGTGCCTTTAAAAAGAAAAAAGTTTTTCACTGTAAGCTAATAGCAGTTAGTTGTCTGCAAGCGTCTGGGTGTCAGGCCTTCAGCGTGTACTCTGCCAAACTCAGCCAGTCCACTTTGCCACTCATATCTGGTGTGACAATAGCGTGCCTTTAAAAAGAAAAAAAGTTTTTCACTGTAAGCTAATAGCAGTTAGTTGTCTGCAAGCGTCTGGGTGTCAGGCCTTCAGCGTGTACTCTGCCAAACTCAGCCCGTCCACTTTGCCACTCATATCTGGTGTCTCTATAGCGTGCCTTTAAAAAGAAAAAAGTTTTTCACTGTAAGCTAATAGCAGTTAGTTGTCTGCAAGCGTCTGGGTGTCAGGCCTTCAGCGTGTACTCTGCCAAACTCAGCCAGTCCACTTTGCCACTCATATCTGGTTTCTCTATAGCGTGCCTTTACAAAGAAAACAATTTTTTCACTGTAAGCTAATAGCAGTTAGTTGTCTGCAAGCGTCTGGGTGTCAGGCCTTCAGCGTACACTCTGCCAAACTCAGCCAGTCCACTTTGCCACTCATATCTGGTGTCTCTATAGCGTGCCTTTACAAAGAAAAAAAGATTTTCATTGTAAGCTAATAGCAGTTAGTTGTCTGCAAGCGTCAGGGTGTCAGGCCTTCAGCGTGTACTCTGCCAAACTCAGCCAGTCCACTTTGCCACTCATATCTGGTGTGACAATAGCGTGCCTTTACAAAGAAAAAAAGTTTTTCACTGTAAGCTAATAGCAGTTAGTTGTCTGCAAGCGTCTGGGTGTCAGGCCTTCAGCGTGTACTCTGCCAAACTCAGCCAGTCCACTTTGCCACTCATATCTGGTGTGACAATAGCGTGCCTTTAAAAAGAAAAAAAGTTTTTCACTGTAAGCTAATAGCAGTTAGTTGTCTGCAAGCGTCTGGGTGTCAGGCCTTCAGCGTGTACTCTGCCAAACTCAGCCAGTCCACTTTTTTTTTTTATAAATTCTTTATTTTTGTTAATGCATGAAATAACATTTTGACTTTCTGAACCACAACAGTTTCAGTAAACCATTGGTTAACAGTACATAACATGTTATAAAGATAGCAGTGCACACATTTTTTTTTTTTTTTTAAGTGAACTATGAATGAATATAAACGAAATTGTCAGACATTTTAAATGGCGAGTAATGACAATGCATAGGATAAAATAAATTTCAGCTAGTATTTCTGATTATACGTCTAATTATGTTGTCACGGGTTAGGTTATATAATATAATATGTACTCTTTTCTCAATTCTTAATTTATAATTTATATATCAGCAGGTATGCAGTATTACAGTTAGGATGGCTTGCGCAGAAGCCTATGCGTTTGTGGTTGCTTAAGCGGTATGACAAAAAGGAAGGTTTGGTTAGTAGCATGCATATCTTACCTTTTGGTATCATACAGTTGACTTGCGCAGAAGCCTTCTCTGTGGACTTTTACACCTTGCCTGTCGTGGGTTTTTATTTTATTTTCAATATTATTGATATTATTATATGTACATATGAATTCTTTTGGGTGCGGTGTCTAGTTTTCGTCGGGGAGGGGGAAAATAGGTATAAAACTCGGGAGTAGGGGTAGGGTTACAGAGTTTGTATATCATGGTTGTATATTTTGTTGTAGGTATTGCGTCACCACATCTTGTCTGCTTCAGGTGCTTTAGATATCAGTCTCTTATGTAGCATTTAGTCGCTGTTACGACTATTTTGTTGTAGCTCTAGGGGTTAGGGAGAGGGATACAAAACTTGGTCAAGGTGGGGGGTGGTTCCCTGTCTGGTGATGTAGCCAGGGAGGTTTGGGTCTGGTCTCTTGCAGTTGCGTGGTGTATCTGTCGTAGCGGTTTAGTGTTGCATCTTAGTCGGTATTGTTGGGTATGGAGGACAGGGTGTGAGGTGGGGTTGTCGTGTGTGTATGTGTTCGTGGGTAACGTCGGGTAAGTGCGTATAATCTTCACTAATGGTTATTCGTTCTGAGGCAGTGTTCAGGGTTTTGTGCCGTGGATCTGCCTTGTGCTTATTTGGGTGTGTTTTGGTGGGGTGGGGGTGTGGGGTCAGTCTCGGTGGGTGGTTTGTGTGAGTTTTGGTTTGGTTTGGGGGGGGTAGGTGTTAAGTGGTGCGTGTTGAGTGCAGGAGTGTGGTGGAGGCATCTGTCTTGCCGGTGTCTGTTTGGGTAGGGTCTCTCCCTTTTGGGGTTCTTAATGTTGTCATATCTGGGCAGGGAGGGGTGTTTGTGAGTCTGTCTGTTTGTTATCCGTTGAACGTTAGGGTGGTGTCTGTGGTGGGTTGGTTGGTGGGTTGTTGGCTTGTGGTGTCAGTGTGGTAGTGCTGCAGTGTTGGGGGAGGCGTAGTTGAGGTGTGGGTGAGGGGAGGGGGGAGAGAGAAGGGGGAGAGAGAGAGAGAGAGGGAGAGGAAGGGTAGGAAAAGAGAAGGGGAAGATCGCGCATCCCCCGTCTCCCCGCTCCCCTCCCGCCCCTCCCCCGGGGGAGGAGCGGGGGGATTCGGGCGGCAGGGGTTATGTGTGAAGGAGGTTATGGCAGTGTTGCCGCTCTCGTTATCCAAGGGTCCCATATCTTATGGAAAGATTTAGTCGTGTCGTGGATCAGGGCTGATAGTTTGTCCATTTCTGCGGCCTCTTCTATGCGCCGTTGGACTTCGGGCATGGAGGGGGTGGTGTTGTTGCCCCAGTGTCTGGCTATGGTTCTACGTGTGGCGAGTGCCACCCGGGCTGTGAGCTTGTTTTGGGCGCGTGTTAGGGTGTCGTGTGGTTTAAAGAGAAGCCATATCCAGGGGTCTAGCGGTAGATTGCTGTGGAGCATTCTATTTATCATCTGAGCTATTTCTCTCCAAAGTGGGGCAATTTGGGGGCACTCCCACCAGAGGTGGAGGTAGGTGCCTTGCTCCCCACATCCCTTCCAACAACGGTCTGAGGTGGAGAAACGCATTTGTTTCAGCCTCAGGGGGGTGATGTACCATCGGAACATCGTCTTGTAGGCTTGTTCCTTGTGTGTAACGCAAATTGTGAGTGAGGCCGTGGCGTCCCATACTTCTTTCCAGTCTGAGGGATCTTCCGGTTGTCCTATATCTCTTTCCCATGCTGCTGTGTATGAAAGGGCCTCATGGGAGGTGGAGTTGTGGAGTATTCCATAGATAGTGGATATCTGCCCCTTTTGTATTGGGGAGTGCATGCACATTTTTTCAAAGGTCGTGGCTGGTGTGATGGCCGCTTGGTGGTTGGGCGGTTGGGACAAGAAGCTTCTGATTTGCAGAAAGCGAAAGTGGTCGAACGTGGTAAATGGTGTGGTGTTCGGTAGTTCCGGGAAGGGGAGTAGTTGTGATCCCCTGAAAAAGTGGCAGAATCTGACCAGTTCATTGTCTTCGAACCGTGCAAAGTCCTGTGGGGTCATTCCTGGTTCAAATTGGGTGTTGCGTAGTATGGGTGTCAATGGGGATGGGGAGTTGATCATTTTATGTTTGCGAATGGCTTGGTCCCAGAGTTGCATGGAGTGTGTTAGCGCGGGGGTTGTGGGAGGGGTCTGTGGTCTGTCTTTTTTTGGTAGCCAGAAAAGTAGGGAGGGGAAGTCCCGACCGAGTAGATCATGTTCTAGGTCTACCCAGATTTTTTTCCCCGCTGGGGCGTGTAAATTCTGTATTTGTGCGAGCTGGGCCGCTTGGTGGTAATCCCAGAAGTTGGGGAGGCCTAGACCCCCCATTTTATGTGGTACGTACAGTGTTGCTCTTTTTACCCTTGCTTTTTTCCCCGCCCATATGAATTTGTCAATACGTGTCTGTAGGGTTCTGAAGTCTGCTTTGGATATGGGTATAGGCAGGGCCTGAAATAGGAATAGGAAACGCGGGAGGAGGTTCATTTTGATAGATGCCAGGCGGCCCAGCCAGGAAATGGAAAGATGTTGCCAGGTCTCTAAGTCTTGTGTCGCTTTGGTTAGTAGTGGGTGGTAGTTAAGTTGATACGTCAAGTGTAGTTCTGCCGGCAATCGCGTTCCCAGGTACTGTATGGACTGTAGTTCGTATCGGAACGGGTGTTCTGATTTAAGTGCCGCTAGAGTGTCGGTTGGGATGTGGATTGGTAGAGCTTCCGTCTTGCTGAGGTTTAATTTGTAACCTGACACTGTTGCGTAATCTTCCAGGAGGGCCAGTAGTGGGGGGAGGGATGTTGCGGGTTCTGTCAGCGTCAACAGTAGGTC
Organism: Pelobates fuscus; assembly: GCF_036172605.1. Classification (NCBI taxonomy): domain Eukaryota; kingdom Metazoa; phylum Chordata; class Amphibia; order Anura; family Pelobatidae; genus Pelobates; species Pelobates fuscus. Next base: position 277,341,218 of record NC_086318.1, on the reverse strand, counting down.
GTCCGCGTAGGCCGCCACCTTGTATTCTGCGTCCCGGTTTTTGATGCCGGTTATGGTTACGTCCTGTCGGATTGTATGTAGGAGGGGTTCCAGGGAAAGGGCAAAGACGAGAGGGGAGAGGGGGCAGCCTTGTCTTGTGCCATTGTGGATCGTGAAGGTGGGAGGTTGGGCGTTCGGGATAAGGAGATTCGCTGTGGGTTGGGAGTATAATCCTTTGATCATTTCAATGAAGGTCACGGGGAAGCCCATTTTGTTGAGGGTTGCGAATAGGTAGGGCCAGAGAATGCGGTCGAATGCCTTCTCGGTGTCAAGGGAGAGGAGGAGTGTGGGGTGTTTGCATTTGTTTGCTAGCCATATGAGGTCAAACATTCTCCTGGTGTTGTCGCTTGCTTGGCGGTGTGGGATGAAACCTACCTGGTCCGGGTGTATCAATTTAGGAAGGAATGGGAGTAGACGGTTGGCAAGTAATTTCGTGAGGATTTTGATGTCGGTGTTGAGTAGTGAGATGGGTCTGTAGTGGCCTGGGTCTTGGTGGTCTTTATCAGGTTTCGGTATTAGGCATATGTTTGCCCTTAACATGTCTGGGGGGGGGTCCCCGTCCATGATGGAGGTGAATAGTGTCAGGAGGTACGGGAGGAGTTCCGTTGGGTACGTTTTGTAATAGAGGCCGGAGTAGCCGTCGGGGCCCGGGCACTTATTCGGTTTTAGGGATTTTATAGCTTGTGCGATCTCCTCGTGGTGATTGGTGTGTTGAGTGTTTGGCGGCCTTCTTCTGTTAGTGAGGGCAAAGGGATGCGTTCCAGGAACGCTTCTATTTTCGTTCTCGTTACGGTGGGGTTCTGTCGTGTTTCGGGAGTATGGTCGTAGAGTGAGGCATAGTATTTCTGAAAGGCATTCGCAATTTGGTGTGGTAGCGTGTGCAGCTGTCCGTCGGGTGTTTTTATTCGGGTTATGTGTTTGGCTCTCTGCCTTCGGCGCAGTCTGTGGGCCAGTAATGTGTCTGCCTTATTCGATTTTTCATAAAACATTTGCCTCGTCCATTGGAGTGCCTTTTGAGAGTCTTGTGCCATGAATTTTTGTATGTTGTTTCTGTGCGTTTGCAGTTGGGCTGTCAGGGTGGGGGTAGGGTTTGTTTTGTGTAGGAGTTCCGTAGTTCTGAGGGCTGTGAGGTGTAGTTCGAGTTCCGCTAGTTGTTTCTTTTTATATGCTGTGGCTGCTGCTATCAGCTTGCCTCTAATGACGGCTTTGTGGGCCGCCCATAGAGTGCCCGCCGAAGTTACGGAGTCTTTGTTGAGTTCGAAGTAGGTGATGATATCCTGTCTGATGGCTTCTTTGATGGGTGTGTTGTGGAGGTGAGTTGGATTGAGTCTCCAGGACCATACTTTGGTAGTGTTTGGGATAGTGAATTGAAGAAGGATCTCTGCGTGGTCTGACCACGTGATCGACCCTATCGATGCTTGTGTTACATGTGGGAGTAGGGAGGGGGAAGTGAGGAACATGTCTATGTGCGAGTACGAGGTGTGGGGGTGTGAGAAAAAAGTGAAGTCTGCAGTGGTGGGGTGTAGTGTTCTACTAGTTGCGTTCGCGTGGCGAATGCTTGTAGCAATTTGTCTGTACGGGCGGTTGGTGGGGGTTTTGTGCCTAGGGTGTGGGTTCGTCTCCTATCCACATCCGGGGTTAGGGTCGCGTTGTAGTCCCCACCTATGATCACATGGTGTGATGGGAATACTCGGAGGTGGGTCTGGAAGGTGTCCCAGAAGTTGGGGTCTGGGAGGGTAGGGGCATAGATGGAGGTTATTGCGTACCTGTGAGGTCCTATGTGTCCTGATAGGGTTATGTATCGGCCCTGTGGGTCTGCTACTGTGCGTGTAATTGTGAGTGGGCAGGAGGTGCGAACCAGTATGGCTACCCCATTTTTCTTTTCGGCTGGGGAGTTCGCTAGGTGGCATTCCCTGTAGTATCTCTTGAGGAGGGGGAATGCTCTGGAGTTTTCATAGTGTGTCTCCTGGAGCAGGATAATGTCAGCCGTGGAGCGGTTCGCCCATTGAAGCAGGCGGTGTCTTTTGGTCAGATTATTTAGGCCTTTACAGTTTATGGATATGCAGGTGAGGTGTTTAGGTTTGGGTCCTGGGTTGCTATTGGGTCCCGGTGAGGGCCCGTGTGTTGGGCTCCGTGGCATCCGGAGGAGGGAGAGGAGGCGCGAGGTGAAAGTGAGTGGAGAGGCGAAAGATGAGAGAGATGGAGGGAGGTGAAGAGGAATAGAGAGAGGGAGATGAAGGGGGGTGTTGGGTGGTGGGTGTGGTGGGTGTGTAGGTGTTTGTAGTGAGGAGTCGTCCGTACAGTAGGCCTGGTCTTATGACAGGGTTGCCAGGTCGTGTTTGGGGAGTGGCCGTGGACGTAGGGGTCTCTGTCCGTTCTGTGTGGACTGTTGGTCCTGTGTAGGGGGTGAGATGAGCGAGGTGTGGTGCCTCCCTCTTCCCTACTTTGTAGTGGTTGTGTTGGTTACGAGTCGTGCGTCAGGTGATAGAGGGTTGGCGATGTGGGTCTCTAGGGGTTTTGCGGTCATCCCCTGTGGGCAGTGTTGGGTGGTGTCTTGATTATCCCAACCTCCAGTGGTGAAGGTGGGGATTTGTCTGAGGTTAGGGGTGCAGGGTGTGTCAGGTGTGCCTGCCTGGATTGGGGGTGTGCTCCGACCTGAGGTTAAGTGTAGTAATAGGGGTAGTGGTCCTTCTTTTGTGTCTGTGGAGCTGTAGGGTCTCAAGGACCGTGTAGTGTGTTTGGCGGTCATCCTACCTGTCTTTGCGACCTGCCGTGATTCAGGGGGGATTGTGCGCGTTGTATAATGATGTATCTGTGGGTCATTGAGGTGTGGTCTGTGGGTCGGGGGTGGGTGTCTCTCTTGTCCGAGCGTGCCTCTTCGTAGTGTCCTATGAATGGTTGTCGATTTGTCATGGGGGGGCGCTGTACCCATGAGTTGAGCCTCCCCTTTTCTTATAACTCTTATACCATGTTATGTGAGACACTGCGAAAGACAAGACATATAAATACATTTTGACAAGTTTATCATTACACATAACATGAGGAAATTACTGGCTGGTGGAGGGGTTTGCGTTGTGGGGTAACCTCTGGAGGGGGGGGGGGAGGGTTTGGGTCCCTTAGTTGTATAGGTGTGCTGTTGCGGCGTGACATGTGAGGACAGAGCTTATGTGTGCTGATTATTTTGGTTCTCCCGGCCCTTGTACTACTGTGTTTCCTCCGTTGTTGTTGTTCCCTACGAGGCCCGGGGACGGATGCCTGGGGATGTGGGTGGGTGATCGGAACCCAGGCGTGGTTGGTTTGTTCTGCGGGGTGGTTGTCCCCTGGGAGCCGGTTGTGTTTGTAGTAGCCGGGGTCTCCCAGAGTACCTAGTGTTGGTAATGGGTGTCAGGGGTGGGAGAAGAAGGTATCAACATTGTCACATTACATCATGCAGTTATAGATAATTCAGTGCCCTATAGTACAATACAACGCTATACAATACTATACAATACAATACAATACCCCTCCGAGGTCGACGTCTGTGAGTGGGTGTCTTGCACCGTTTGTTGGAGTCTCTAGTTTTCGGTGTTGTATGGTTGGGGGTTAAACAAGTCGGTGCTCGTGTTCGGGCCAGGGGGTAGTGCTGGTTGGGGTCCCACTGTCGAGGTTGCTGCGTGGAGGGCATCAGGGTGGAAGTGTAGCGGGGATGCCCGAGTGGGTGCAGCTGTTGATCTGGTTGTGCGGTAGGGATATTGTTCTGGGGATCCCTGGGGGCGACTTTATGTCCGTGGGATGCCCCAGAGTGAGTTCCAGCTCTCCGGTAATCGCTTGAGGTTGGGAGGGGGGGTTCCAAGTTGGTTCGTCCAGGTGGGCAGGTGTTTTCGGGTGTGTTGGTCGGAGGCACATCCAGGAGGTGGCAGGACTGTGTTTAATTCTGTTCTTCAGGCCTCGTGGAGGTCCTCTTTCGCGGTGTCCGGCGGGGGAGTCTGAGAGCCTTTCACGTTGAGTATGTGGTCTGCTCCTTGTGTTCATGGAGGCTGTTTGCTGGGCCGGCAGGAGGGTAAGTCCCAGTGATTCTGCAAATGGGGTCATTTCTGCAGTGCATGCCAGAATATGTGTCTGACCTTCTTTCCTGACGATCAGTTTGAAGGGGTGACCCCACATGTAACGGATTCCATGGTGGTTAAGCGTTAGGGTGAGTTGCTTGAGGTCCCTTCTTTTCTTTAATGTGGATGGGGTTAGGTCTTGAAAGAAGGCCAATCGGGTCCCTTGATATTGAGAAAGGTTAACCCTGGAGAGGTTGAGGATCTGTTCTTTTATCGCGAAGAAGTGCATGCGGACGATAACATCCCTAGGGGATTCGGAATTGAGGGTCGGTGGTCGGAGAGCTCTGTGGTCCCGGTCCATGAGGAGGTCTTGTGGAGAGGCCTCCGGCAGGATAGTGCAGAACAGGCCTGTTAGAGTGGCGTGTAGAGCGTCCGGCGTAACATTTTCAGATAGGCCTATGATCCGAATGTTATTGCGCCGCGACCTATTATTTAGGTCTTCTATGCTTTCCTCCATGGTTTCGATCTTCGCGAACAGGTAGGCCAGCTCTTGGGAGTGTTCGCGGGATTTGGAGGTGAGGTCCATGATATGTTCTTCGGTGTCGTCCGCTCTCTGAGTCAGGGAGGTGATATCCTCACGGAGGCCTGCAAGCCTCTTATCGAGCTCCGTTGCCATGTGGGACTTAATGTCTGCCGTAGCTTCTTGGAGCATTTGCCGCATTACTTGCAGGGTGAGAGGGGCGTCTCGCGTAGGGCTGTTGGATTCAGCCGTGTTTCTGTCTCTGTCTGCCATGTTTTGGCGGGAGGACGGGCCGTCAGGCTCTGGTTGTGAGCGGAACATCGTGGCGACGGACGGAGTCTGTTCTTTGGAGTCTTTTCGTTGTTTTCCGACGCCCATTTCTCTGTTTCGTGTGAGGAGTGCATGATATAGTGCTGTCCGGGCTGTCTATGGCGTTTTGAGCGCTCGTAACTGCGGATGTTTGCGGATTTAGTTAGCTGGGAAGAGGGAGCTACAGGATTATGCTGCCATCTTCCTCAGCGGTCAGGCCACGCCCCCAGCCAGTCCACTTTGCCACTCATATCTGGTGTGACAATAGCGTGCCTTTAAAAAGAAAAAAAAGTTTTTAACTGTAAGCTAATAGCAGTCAGTGTCCTTCAAGCGGGTGACAGGCCTTCAGCATGTACTCTGCCAAACTCAGTCATTCCACTTTGCCACTCATATCTGGTGTCTCTATAGCGTCCTTTTACAAAGAAAAAAAGTTTTTCACTGTAAGCTAATAGCAGTTTGTTGTCTGCAAGCTTCTGGGTGTCAGGCCTTCAGCGTGTACTCTGCCAAACTCAGCCAGTCCACTTTGCCACTCATATCTGGTGTGACAATAGCGTGCCTTTAAAAAGAAAAAAGTTTTTCACTGTAAGCTAATAGCAGTCAGTGTCCTTCAAGCGGGTGACAGGCCTTCAGCATGTACTCTGCCAAACTCAGCCAGTCCACTTTGCCACTCATATCTGGTGTCTCTATAGCGTGCTTTTACAAAGAAAAAAGTTTTTCACTGTAAGCTAATAGCAGTTAGTTGTCTGCAAGCTTTTGGGTGTCAGGCCTTCAGCGTGTACTCTGAGAAACTCAGCCAGTCCACTTTGCCACTCATATCTGGTGTGACAATAGCGTGCCTTTAAAAAGAAAAAAAGTTTTTCACTGTAAGCTAATAGCAGTCAGTGTCCTTCAAGCGGGTGACAGGCCTTCAGCGTGTACTCTGCCAAACTCAGCCAGTCCACTTTGCCACTCATATCTGGTGTCTCTATAGCGTGCCTTTACAAAGAAAAAAAGTTTTTCACTGTAAGCTAATAGCAGTTAGTTGTCTGCAAGCATCTGGGTGTCAGGCCTTCAGCGTGTACTCTGCCAAACTCAGCCAGTCCACTTTGCCACTCATATATGGTGTGACAATAGCGTGCCTTTACAAAGAAAAAAAGTTTTTCACTGTAAGCTAATAGCAGTTAGTTGTCTGCAAGCTTCTGGGAGTCAGGCCTTCAGCGTGTACTCTGCCAAACTCAGCCAGTTCACTTTGCGACTCATATCTGGTGTCTCTATAGCGTGCCTTTACAAAGAAAAATCGTTTTTCACTGTAAGCTAATAGCAGTTAGTTGTCTGCAAGCGTCTGGGTGTCAGGCCTTCAGCGTGTACTCTGCCAAACTCAGCCAGTCCACTTTGCCACTCATATCTGGTGTGACAATAGCGTGCCTTTAAAAAGAAAAAAAGTTTTTCACTGTAAGCTAATAGCAGTTAGTTGTCTGCAAGTGTCTGGGTGTCAGGCCTTCAGCTTGTACTCTGCCAAACTCAGCCCGTCCACTTTGCCACTCATATCTGGTGTCTTTATAGCGTGCCTTTACAAAGAAAAAAAGTTTTTCACTGTAAGCTAATAGCAGTTAGTTATCTGCAAGCATCTGGGTGTCAGGCCTTCAGCGTGTACTCTGCCAAACTCAGCCAGTCCACTTTGCCACTCATATCTGGTGTGACAATAGCGTGCCTTTAAAAAGAAAAAAAGTTTTTCACTGTAAGCTAATAGCAGTCAGTGTCCTTCAAGCAGGTGTGTCAGGCCTTCAGCGTGTACTCTGCCAAACTCAGCCAGTCCACTTTGCCACTCATGTCTGGTGTGACAATAGCGTGCCTTTAAAAAGAAAAAAGTTTTTCACTGTAAGCTAATAGCAGTCAGTGTCCTTCAAGCGGGTGACAGGCCTTCAGCGTGTACTCTGCCAAACTCAGCCAGTCCACTTTGCCACTCATATCTGGTGTGACAATAGCGTGCCTTTAAAAAGAAAAAAAGTTTTTCACTGTAAGCTAATAGCAGTTAGTTGACTGCAAGCGTCTGGGTGTCAGGCCTTCAGTGTTTACTCTGCCAAACTCAGCCAGTCCACTTTGCCACTCATATCTGGTGTGACAACAGCGTGCCTTTAAAAAGAAAAAAGTTTTTCACTGTAAGCTAATAGCAGTCAGTGTCCTTCAAGCGGGTGACAGGCCTTCAGCGTGTACTCTGCCAAACTCAGCCAGTCCACTTTGCCACTCATATCTGGTGTGACAATAGCGTGCCTTTAAAAAGAAAAAAAGTTTTTCAATGTAAGCTAATAGCAGTTAGTTGTCTGCAAGCGTCTGGGTGTCAGGCCTTCAGCTTGTACTCTGCCAAACTCAGCCCGTCCACTTTGCCACTCATATCTGGTTACTTTATAGCGTGCCTTTACAAAGAAAAAACGTTTTTCACTGTAAGCTAATAGCAGTTAGTTGTCTGCAAGCGTCTGGGTGTCAGGCCTTCAGCGTGTACTCTGCCAAACTCAGCCAGTCCACTTTGCCACTCATATCTGGTGTGACAATAGCGTGCCTTTAAAAAGAAAAAAAGTTTTTCACTGTAAGCTAATAGCAGTTAGTTGTCTGCAAGTGTCTGGGTGTCAGGCCTTCAGCTTGTACTCTGCCAAACTCAGCCCGTCCACTTTGCCACTCATATCTGGTGTCTTTATAGCGTGCCTTTACAAAGAAAAAAAGTTTTTCACTGTAAGCTAATAGCAGTTAGTTATCTGCAAGCATCTGGGTGTCAGGCCTTCAGCGTGTACTCTGCCAAACTCAGCCAGTCCACTTTGCCACTCATATCTGGTGTGACAATAGCGTGCCTTTAAAAAGAAAAAAAGTTTTTCACTGTAAGCTAATAGCAGTCAGTGTCCTTCAAGCAGGTGTGTCAGGCCTTCAGCGTGTACTCTGCCAAACTCAGCCAGTCCACTTTGCCACTCATATCTGGTGTGACAACAGCGTGCCTTTAAAAAGAAAAACGTTTTTCACTGTAAGCTAATAGCAGTCAGTGTCCTTCAAGCGGGTGACAGGCCTTCAGCGTGTACTCTGCCAAACTCAGCCAGTCCACTTTGCCACTCATATCTGGTGTGACAATAGCGTGCCTTTAAAAAGAAAAAAAGTTTTTCAATGTAAGCTAATAGCAGTTAGTTGTCTGCAAGCGTCTGGGTGTCAGGCCTTCAGCTTGTACTCTTCCAAACTCAGCCCGTCCACTTTGCCACTCATATCTGGTTACTTTATAGCGTGCCTTTACAAAGAAAAAAAGTTTTTCACTGTAAGCTAATAGCAGTTAGTTGTCTGCAAGCGGCTGGGTGTCAGGCCTTCAGCGTGTACTCTGCCAAACTCAGCCAGTCCACTGTGCCACTCATATCTGGTGTGACAATAGCGTGCCTTTAAAAAGAAAAAAAGTTTTTCACTGTAAGCTAATAGCAGTCAGTGTCCTTCAAGCGGGTGACAGGCCTTCAGTGTGTACTCTGCCAAACTCAGCCAGTCCACTTTGCCACTCATATCTGGTGTCTCTATAGCGTGCCTTTACAAAGAAAAAAAGTTTTTCACTGTAAGCTAATAGCAGTTAGTTGTCTGCAAGCTTCTGGGTGTCAGGCCTTCAGCGTGCACTCTGCCAAACTCAGCCAGTTCACTTTGCGACTCATATCTGGTGTCTCTATAGCGTGCCTTTACAAAGAAAAATCGTTTTTCACTGTAAGCTAATAGCAGTTAGTTGTCTGCAAGCGTCTGGGTGTCAGGCCTTCAGCGTGTACTCTGCCAAACTCAGCCAGTCCACTTTGCCACTCATATCTGGTGTGACAATAGCGTGCCTTTAAAAAGAAAAAAAGTTTTTCACTGTAAGCTAATAGCAGTTAGTTGTCTGCAAGTGTCTGGGTGTCAGGCCTTCAGCTTGTACTCTGCCAAACTCAGCCCGTCCACTTTGCCACTCATATCTGGTGTCTTTATAGCGTGCCTTTACAAAGAAAAAAAGTTTTTCACTGTAAGCTAATAGCAGTTAGTTATCTGCAAGCATCTGGGTGTCAGGCCTTCAGCGTGTACTCTGCCAAACTCAGCCAGTCCACTTTGCCACTCATATCTGGTGTGACAATAGCGTGCCTTTAAAAAGAAAAAAAGTTTTTCACTGTAAGCTAATAGCAGTCAGTGTCCTTCAAGCAGGTGTGTCAGGCCTTCAGCGTGTACTCTGCCAAACTCAGCCAGTCCACTTTGCCACTCATGTCTGGTGTGACAATAGCGTGCCTTTAAAAAGAAAAAAGTTTTTCACTGTAAGCTAATAGCAGTCAGTGTCCTTCAAGCGGGTGACAGGCCTTCAGCGTGTACTCTGCCAAACTCAGCCAGTCCACTTTGCCACTCATATCTGGTGTGACAATAGCGTGCCTTTAAAAAGAAAAAAAGTTTTTCACTGTAAGCTAATAGCAGTTAGTTGACTGCAAGCGTCTGGGTGTCAGGCCTTCAGTGTTTACTCTGCCAAACTCAGCCAGTCCACTTTGCCACTCATATCTGGTGTGACAACAGCGTGCCTTTAAAAAGAAAAAAGTTTTTCACTGTAAGCTAATAGCAGTCAGTGTCCTTCAAGCGGGTGACAGGCCTTCAGCGTGTACTCTGCCAAACTCAGCCAGTCCACTTTGCCACTCATATCTGGTGTGACAATAGCGTGCCTTTAAAAAGAAAAAAAGTTTTTCAATGTAAGCTAATAGCAGTTAGTTGTCTGCAAGCGTCTGGGTGTCAGGCCTTCAGCTTGTACTCTGCCAAACTCAGCCCGTCCACTTTGCCACTCATATCTGGTTACTTTATAGCGTGCCTTTACAAAGAAAAAACGTTTTTCACTGTAAGCTAATAGCAGTTAGTTGTCTGCAAGCGTCTGGGTGTCAGGCCTTCAGCGTGTACTCTGCCAAACTCAGCCAGTCCACTTTGCCACTCATATCTGGTGTGACAATAGCGTGCCTTTAAAAAGAAAAAAAGTTTTTCACTGTAAGCTAATAGCAGTTAGTTGTCTGCAAGTGTCTGGGTGTCAGGCCTTCAGCTTGTACTCTGCCAAACTCAGCCCGTCCACTTTGCCACTCATATCTGGTGTCTTTATAGCGTGCCTTTACAAAGAAAAAAAGTTTTTCACTGTAAGCTAATAGCAGTTAGTTATCTGCAAGCATCTGGGTGTCAGGCCTTCAGCGTGTACTCTGCCAAACTCAGCCAGTCCACTTTGCCACTCATATCTGGTGTGACAATAGCGTGCCTTTAAAAAGAAAAAAAGTTTTTCACTGTAAGCTAATAGCAGTCAGTGTCCTTCAAGCAGGTGTGTCAGGCCTTCAGCGTGTACTCTGCCAAACTCAGCCAGTCCACTTTGCCACTCATATCTGGTGTGACAACAGCGTGCCTTTAAAAAGAAAAACGTTTTTCACTGTAAGCTAATAGCAGTCAGTGTCCTTCAAGCGGGTGACAGGCCTTCAGCGTGTACTCTGCCAAACTCAGCCAGTCCACTTTGCCACTCATATCTGGTGTGACAATAGCGTGCCTTTAAAAAGAAAAAAAGTTTTTCAATGTAAGCTAATAGCAGTTAGTTGTCTGCAAGCGTCTGGGTGTCAGGCCTTCAGCTTGTACTCTTCCAAACTCAGCCCGTCCACTTTGCCACTCATATCTGGTTACTTTATAGCGTGCCTTTACAAAGAAAAAAAGTTTTTCACTGTAAGCTAATAGCAGTTAGTTGTCTGCAAGCGGCTGGGTGTCAGGCCTTCAGCGTGTACTCTGCCAAACTCAGCCAGTCCACTGTGCCACTCATATCTGGTGTGACAATAGCGTGCCTTTAAAAAGAAAAAAAGTTTTTCACTGTAAGCTAATAGCAGTCAGTGTCCTTCAAGCGGGTGACAGGCCTTCAGTGTGTACTCTGCCAAACTCAGCCAGTCCACTTTGCCACTCATATCTGGTGTCTCTATAGCGTGCCTTTACAAAGAAAAAAAGTTTTTCACTGTAAGCTAATAGCAGTTAGTTGTCTGCAAGCTTCTGGGTGTCAGGCCTTCAGCGTGCACTCTGCCAAACTCAGCCAGTCCACTTTGACACTCATATCTGGTGTGACAATAGCGTGCCTTTAAAAAGAAAAAAAGTTTTCACTTTAAGCTAATAGCAGTTAGTTGTCTGCAAGCGTCTGGGTGTCAGTCCTTCAGCGTGTACTCTGCCCAACTCAGCCAGTCCACTTTGCCACTCATATCTGGTGAGACAATAGCGTGCCTTTAAAAAGAAAAACGTTTTTCACTGTAAGCTAATAGAAGTCAGTGTCCTTCAAGCGGGTGACAGGCCTTCAGCGTGTACTCTGCCAAACTCAGCCAGTCCACTTTGCCACTCATATCTGGTGTCTCTATAGCGTGCCTTTACAAAGAAAAAAAGGTTTCACTGTAAGCTAATAGCAGTTAGTTGTCTGCAAGCGTCTGGGTGTCAGGCCTTCAGCGTGTACTCTGCCAAACTCAGCCAGTCCACTTTGCCACTCATATCTGGTGTGACAGTAGCGTGCCTTTAAAAAGAAAAAAAGTTTTTCACTGTAAGCTAATAGCAGTTAGTTGTCTGCAAGCGTCTGGGTGTCAGGCCTTCAGTGTGTACTCTGCCAAACTCAGCCAGTCCACTTTGCCACTCATATCTGGTGTGACAACAGCGTGCCTTTAAAAAGAAAAAAAGTTTTTCACTGTAAGCTAATAGCAGTTAGTTGTCTGCAAGCGTCTGGGTGTCAGGCCTTCAGCTTGTACTCTGCCAAACTCAGCCCGTCCACTTTGCCACTCATATCTGGTTACTTTATAGCGTGCCTTTACAAAGAAAAAAAGTTTTTCACTGTAAGCTAATAGCAGTTAGTTGTCTGCAAGCGGCTGGGTGTCAGGCCTTCAGCGTGTACTCTGCCAAACTCAGCCAGTCCACTGTGCCACTCATATCTGGTGTGACAATAGCGTGCCTTTAAAAAGAAAAAAAGTTTTTCACTGTAAGCTAATAGCAGTCAGTGTCCTTCAAGCGGGTGACAGGCCTTCAGTGTGTACTCTGCCAAACTCAGCCAGTCCACTTTGCCACTCATATCTGGTGTCTCTATAGCGTGCCTTTACAAAGAAAAAAAGTTTTTCACTGTAAGCTAATAGCAGTTAGTTGTCTGCAAGCTTCTGGGTGTCAGGCCTTCAGCGTGCACTCTGCCAAACTCAGCCAGTCCACTTTGCCACTCATATCTGGTGTGACAATAGCGTGCCTTTAAAAAGAAAAAATGTTTTTCACTGTAAGCTAATAGCAGTCAGTGTCCTTCAAGCGGGTGACAGGCCTTCAGCGTGTACTCTGCCAAACTCAGCCAGTCCACTTTGCCACTCATATCTGGTGTCTCTATAGCGTGCCTTTACAAAGAAAAAAAGTTTTCACTGTAAGCTAATAGCAGTTAGTTGTCTGCAAGCGTCTGGGTGTCAGGCCTTCAGCGTGTACTCTGCCAAACTCAGCCAGTCCACTTTGCCACTCATATCTGGTGTGACAATAGCGTGCCTTTAAAAAGAAAAAAAGTTTTTCACTGTAAGCTAATAGCAGTTAGTTGTCTGCAAGTGTCTGGGTGTCAGGCCTTCAGCTTGTACTCTGCCAAACTCAGCCCGTCCACTTTGCCACTCATATCTGGTGTCTTTATAGCGTGCCTTTACAAAGAAAAAAAGCTTTTCACTGTAAGCTAATAGCAGTTAGTTATCTGCAAGCATCTGGGTGTCAGGCCTTCAGCGTGTACTCTGCCAAACTCAGCCAGTCCACTTTGCCACTCATATCTGGTGTGACAATAGCGTGCCTTTAAAAAGAAAAAAAGTTTTTCACTGTAAGCTAATAGCAGTCAGTGTCCTTCAAGCAGGTGTGTCAGGCCTTCAGCGTGTACTCTGCCAAACTCAGCCAGTCCACTTTGCCACTCATGTCTGGTGTGACAATAGCGTGAATTTAAAAAGAAAAAAGTTTTTCACTGTAAGCTAATAGCAGTCAGTGTCCTTCAAGCGGGTGACAGGCCTTCAGCATGTACTCTGCCAAACTCAGTCATTCCACTTTGCCACTCATATCTGGTGTCTCTATAGCGTCCTTTTACAAAGAAAAAAAGTTTTTCACTGTAAGCTAATAGCAGTTTGTTGTCTGCAAGCTTCTGGGTGTCAGGCCTTCAGCGTGTACTCTGCCAAACTCAGCCAGTCCACTTTGCCACTCATATCTGGTGTGACAATAGCGTGCCTTTAAAAAGAAAAAAGTTTTTCACTGTAAGCTAATAGCAGTCAGTGTCCTTCAAGCGGGTGACAGGCCTTCAGCATGTACTCTGCCAAACTCAGCCAGTCCACTTTGCCACTCATATCTGGTGTGACAATAGCGTGCCTTTAAAAAGAAAAAAAGTTTTTCACTGTAAGCTAATAGCAGTTAGTTGTCTGCAAGCATCTGGGAGTCAGGCCTTCAGCGTGTACTCTGCCAAACTCAGCCAGTCCACTTTGCCACTCATATATGGTGTGACAATAGCGTGCCTTTACAAAGAAAAAAAGTTTTTCACTGTAAGCTAATAGCAGTTAGTTGTCTGCAAGCTTCTGGGAGTCAGGCCTTCAGCGTGTACTCTGCCAAACTCAGCCAGTTCACTTTGCGACTCATATCTGGTGTCTTTATAGCGTGCCTTTACAAAGAAAAAAAGCTTTTCACTGTAAGCTAATAGCAGTTAGTTATCTGCAAGCATCTGGGTGTCAGGCCTTCAGCGTGTACTCTGCCAAACTCAGCCAGTCCACTTTGCCACTCATATCTGGTGTGACAATAGCGTGCCTTTAAAAAGAAAAAAAGTTTTTCACTGTAAGCTAATAGCAGTCAGTGTCCTTCAAGCAGGTGTGTCAGGCCTTCAGCGTGTACTCTGCCAAACTCAGCCAGTCCACTTTGCCACTCATGTCTGGTGTTACAATAGCGTGAATTTAAAAAGAAAAAAGTTTTTCACTGTAAGCTAATAGCAGTCAGTGTCCTTCAAGCGGGTGACAGGCCTTCAGCATGTACTCTGCCAAACTCAGTCATTCCACTTTGCCACTCATATCTGGTGTCTCTATAGCGTCCTTTTACAAAGAAAAAAAGTTTTTCACTGTAAGCTAATAGCAGTTTGTTGTCTGCAAGCTTCTGGGTGTCAGGCCTTCAGCGTGTACTCTGCCAAACTCAGCCAGTCCACTTTGCCACTCATATCTGGTGTGACAATAGCGTGCCTTTAAAAAGAAAAAAGTTTTTCACTGTAAGCTAATAGCAGTCAGTGTCCTTCAAGCGGGTGACAGGCCTTCAGCATGTACTCTGCCAAACTCAGCCAGTCCACTTTGCCACTCATATCTGGTGTGACAATAGCGTGCCTTTAAAAAGAAAAAAAGTTTTTCACTGTAAGCTAATAGCAGTTAGTTGTCTGCAAGCATCTGGGTGTCAGGCCTTCAGCGTGTACTCTGCCAAACTCAGCCAGTCCACTTTGCCACTCATATATGGTGTGACAATAGCGTGCCTTTACAAAGAAAAAAAGTTTTTCACTGTAAGCTAATAGCAGTTAGTTGTCTGCAAGCTTCTGGGAGTCAGGCCTTCAGCGTGTACTCTGCCAAACTCAGCCAGTTCACTTTGCGACTCATATCTGGTGTCTCTATAGCATGCCTTTACAAAGAAAAAACGTTTTTCACTGTAAGCTAATAGCAGTTAGTTGTCTGCAAGCGTCTGGGTGTCAGGCCTTCAGCGTGTACTCTGCCAAACTCAGCCAGTCCACTTTGCCACTCATATCTGGTGTGACAATAGCGTGCCTTTAAAAAGAAAAAAAGTTTTTCACTGTAAGCTAATAGCAGTTAGTTGTCTGCAAGTGTCTGGGTGTCAGGCCTTCAGCTTGTACTCTGCCAAACTCAGCCCGTCCACTTTGCCACTCATATCTGGTGTCTTTATAGCGTGCCTTTACAAAGAAAAAAAGCTTTTCACTGTAAGCTAATAGCAGTTAGTTATCTGCAAGCATCTGGGTGTCAGGCCTTCAGCGTGTACTCTGCCAAACTCAGCCAGTCCACTTTGCCACTCATATCTGGTGTGACAATAGCGTGCCTTTAAAAAGAAAAAAAGTTTTTCACTGTAAGCTAATAGCAGTTAGTTGTCTGCAAGTGTCTGGGTGTCAGGCCTTCAGCTTGTACTCTGCCAAACTCAGCCCGTCCACTTTGCCACTCATATCTGGTGTCTTTATAGCGTGCCTTTACAAAGAAAAAAAGCTTTTCACTGTAAGCTAATAGCAGTTAGTTATCTGCAAGCATCTGGGTGTCAGGCCTTCAGCGTGTACTCTGCCAAACTCAGCCAGTCCACTTTGCCACTCATATCTGGTGTGACAATAGCGTGCCTTTAAAAAGAAAAAAAGTTTTTCACTGTAAGCTAATAGCAGTCAGTGTCCTTCAAGCAGGTGTGTCAGGCCTTCAGCGTGTACTCTGCCAAACTCAGCCAGTCCACTTTGCCACTCATGTCTGGTGTGACAATAGCGTGAATTTAAAAAGAAAAAAGTTTTTCACTGTAAGCTAATAGCAGTCAGTGTCCTTCAAGCGGGTGACAGGCCTTCAGCGTGTACTCTGCCAAACTCAGCCAGTCCACTTTGCCACTCATATCTGGTGTCTCTATAGCGTGCCTTTACAAAGAAAAAACGTTTTTCAATGTAAGCTAATAGCAGTTAGTTGTCTGCAAGCGTCTGGGTGTCAGGCCTTCAGCGTGTACTCTGCCAAACTCAGCCAGTCCACTTTGCCACTCAAATCTGGTGTGATAATAGCGTGCCTTTACAAAGAAAAACAGTTTTTCACTGTAAGCTAATAGCAGTTAGTTGTCTGCAAGCTTCTGGGAGTCAGGCCTTCAGCGTGTACTCTGCCAAACTCAGCCAGTCCACTTTGCACTCATATCTGGTGTGACAATAGCGTGCCTTTAAAAAGAAAAAAAGTTTTTCACTGTAAGCTAATAGCAGTCATTGTCCTTCAAGCGGGTGACAGGCCTTCAGCGTGTACTCTGCCAATCTCAGCCAGTCCACTTTGCCACTCATATCTGGTGTCTCTATAGCGTGCCTTTACAAAGAAAAAAAGTTTTTCACTGTAAGCTAATAGCAGTCAGTGTCCTTCAAGCGGGTGACAGGCCTTCAGCGTGTACTCTGACAAACTCAGCCAGTCCACTTTGCCACTCATATCTGGTGTCTCTATAGCGTGCCTTTAAAAAGAAAAAAAAGTTTTCACTTTAAGCTAATAGCAGTTAGTTGTCTGCAAGCGTCTGGGTGTCAGGCCTTCAGCGTGCACTCTGCCAAACTCAGCCAGTCCACTTTGCCACTCATATCTGGTGTGACAATAGCGTGCCTTTAAAAAGAAAAAAATGTTTTCACTTTAATCTAATAGCAGTTAGTTGTCTGCAAGCGTCTGGGTGTCAGTCCTTCAGCGTGTACTCTGCCTTACTCAGCCAGTCCACATTGCCACTCATATCTGGTGTGACGATAGCGTGCCTTTAAAAAGAAAAATGTTTTTCACTGTAAGCTAATAGCAGTCAGTGTCCTTCAAGTGGGTGACAGACCTTCAGCGTGTACTCTGCCAAACTCAGCCAGTCCACTTTGCCACTCATATCTGGTGTGACAATAGCGTGCCTTTAAAAAGAAAAAAAGTTTTTCACTGTAAGCTAATAGCAGTCAGTGTCCTTCAAGCAGGTGTGTCAGGCCTTCAGCGTGTACTCTGCCAAACTCAGCCAGTCCACTTTGCCACTCATGTCTGGTGTGACAATAGCGTGAATTTAAAAAGAAAAAAGTTTTTCACTGTAAGCTAATAGCAGTCAGTGTCCTTCAAGCGGGTGACAGGCCTTCAGCGTGTACTCTGCCAAACTCAGCCAGTCCACTTTGCCACTCATATCTGGTGTCTCTATAGCGTGCCTTTACAAAGAAAAAAAGTTTTTCAATGTAAGCTAATAGCAGTTAGTTGTCTGCAAGCGTCTGGGTGTCAGGCCTTCAGCGTGTACTCTGCCAAACTCAGCCAGTCCACTTTGCCACTCAAATCTGGTGTGATAATAGCGTGCCTTTACAAAGAAAAACAGTTTTTCACTGTAAGCTAATAGCAGTTAGTTGTCTGCAAGCTTCTGGGAGTCAGGCCTTCAGCGTGTACTCTGCCAAACTCAGCCAGTCCACTTTGCCACTCATATCTGGTGTGACAATAGCGTGCCTTTAAAAAGAAAAAAAGTTTTTCACTGTAAGCTAATAGCAGTCATTGTCCTTCAAGCGGGTGACAGGCCTTCAGCGTGTACTCTGCCAAACTCAGCCAGTCCACTTTGCCACTCATATCTGGTGTCTCTATAGCGTGCCTTTACAAAGAAAAAAAGTTTTTCACTGTAAGCTAATAGCAGTCAGTGTCCTTCAAGCGGGTGACAGGCCTTCAGCGTGTACTCTGACAAACTCAGCCAGTCCACTTTGCCACTCATATCTGGTGTGAAGATAGCGTGCCTTTAAAAAGAAAAAAAGTTTTCACTTTAAGCTAATAGCAGTTAGTTGTCTGCAAGCGTCTGGGTGTCAGGCCTTCAGCGTGCACTCTGCCAAACTCAGCCAGTCCACTTTGCCACTCATATCTGGTGTGACAATAGCGTGCCTTTAAAAAGAAAAAATGTTTTCACTTTAATCTAATAGCAGTTAGTTGTCTGCAAGCGTCTGGGTGTCAGTCCTTCAGCGTGTACTCTGCCTTACTCAGCCAGTCCACATTGCCACTCATATCTGGTGTGACGATAGCGTGCCTTTAAAAAGAAAAATGTTTTTCACTGTAAGCTAATAGCAGTCAGTGTCCTTCAAGTGGGTGAGAGACCTTCAGCGTGTACTCTGCCAAACTCAGCCAGTCCACTTTGCCACTCATATCTAATGTGACAATAGCGTGCCTTTAAAAAGAAAAAAAGTTTTTCACTGTAAGCTAATAGCAGTTAGTTGTCTGCAAGCGTCTGGGTATCGGGCCTTCAGCGTGTACTCTGCCAAACTCAGCCAGTCCTCTTTGCCACTAATATCTGGTGTGACAATAGCGTGCCTTTAAAAAGAAAAAAAATTTTCACTGTAAGCTAATAGCAGTTAGTTGTCTGCAAGCGTCTGGGTATCAGGCCTTCAGCGTGTACTCTGCCAAACTCAGCCAGTCCACTTTGCCACTCATATCTGGTGTCTCTATAGCGTGCCTTTACAAAGAAAAAAAGTTTTCACTGTAAGCTAATAGCAGTTAGTTGTCTGCAAGCGTCTTGGTGTCAGGCCTTCAGCGTGTACTCTGACAAACTCAGCCAGTCCACTTTGCCACTCATATCTGGTGTGACAATAGCGTGCCTTTAAAAAGAAAAAAAGTTTTTAACTGATAGCAGTCAGTGTCCTTCAAGCGGGTGACAGGCCTTCAGCGTGTACTCTGCCAAACTCAGCCAGTCCACTTTGCCACTCATATCTGGTGTCTCTATAGCGTGCCTTTACAAAGAAAAAAAGTTTTTCACTGTAAGCTAATAGCAGTTAGTTGTCTGCAAGCTTCTGGGTGTCAGGCCTTCAGCGTGCACTCTGCCAAACTCAGCCAGTCCACTTTGCCACTCATATCTGGTGTTACAATAGCGTGCCTTTAAAAAGAAAAAAAGTTTTCACTTGAAGCTAATAGCAGTTAGTTGTCTGCAAGCGTCTGGGTGTCAGTCCTTCAGCGTGTACTCTGCCCAACTCAGCCAGGCCACTTTGCCCCTCATATCTGGTGTGACAATAGCGTGCCTTTAAAAAGAAAAAAGTTTTTCACTGTAAGCTAATAGCAGTCAGTGTCCTTCAAGCGGTTGACAGGCCTTCAGCGTGTACTCTGCCAAACTCAGCCAGTCCACTTTGCCACTCATATCTGGTGTCTCTATAGCGTGCCTTTACAAAGAAAAAAAGTTTTCACTGTAAGCTAATAGCAGTTAGTTGTCTGCAAGCATCTGGGTGTCAGGCCTTCAGCGTGTACTCTGCCAAACTCAGCCAGTCCACTTTGCCACTCATATCTGGTGTGACAATAGCGTGCCTTTAAAAAGAAAAAAAGTTTTTCACTGTAAGCTAATAGCAGTTAGTTGTTTGCAAGCGTCTGGGTGTCAGGCCTTCAGTGTGTACTCTGCCAAACTCAGCCAGTCCACTTTGCCACTCATATCTGGTGTCTCTATAGCGTGCCTTTACAAAGAAAAAAAGTTTTCACTGTAAGCTAATAGCAGTTAGTTGTCTGCAAGCGTCTTGGTGTCAGGCCTTCAGCGTGTACTCTGACAAACTCAGCCAGTCCACTTTGCCACTCATATCTGGTGTGACAATAGCGTGCCTTTAAAAAGAAAAAAAGTTTTTAACTGATAGCAGTCAGTGTCCTTCAAGCGGGTGACAGGCCTTCAGCGTGTACTCTGCCAAACTCAGCCAGTCCACTTTGCCACTCATATCTGGTGTCTCTATAGCGTGCCTTTACAAAGAAAAAAAGTTTTTCACTGTAAGCTAATAGCAGTTAGTTGTCTGCAAGCGTCTGGGTGTCAGGCCTTCAGCGTGTACTCTGCCAAACTCAGCCAGTCCACTTTGCCACTCATATCTGGTGTCTCTATAGCGTGCCTTTACAAAGAAAAAAAGTTTTTCACTGTAAGCTAATAGCAGTTAGTTGTCTGCAAGCTTCTGGGTGTCAGGCCTTCAGCGTGCACTCTGCCAAACTCAGCCAGTCCACTTTGCCACTCATATCTGGTGTTACAATAGCGTGCCTTTAAAAAGAAAAAAAGTTTTCACTTGAAGCTAATAGCAGTTAGTTGTCTGCAAGCGTCTGGGTGTCAGTCCTTCAGCGTGTACTCTGCCCAACTCAGCCAGGCCACTTTGCCCCTCATATCTGGTGTGACAATAGCGTGCCTTTAAAAAGAAAAACGTTTTTCACTGTAAGCTAATAGCAGTCAGTGTCCTTCAAGCGGGTGACAGGCCTTCAGCGTGTACTCTGCCAAACTCAGCCAGTCCACTTTGCCACTCATATCTGGTGTCTCTATAGCGTGCCTTTACAAAGAAAAAAAGTTTTCACTGTAAGCTAATAGCAGTTAGTTGTCTGCAAGCGTCTGGGTGTCAGGCCTTCAGCGTGTACTCTGCCAAACTCAGCCAGTCCACTTTGCCACTCATATCTGGTGTGACAATAGCGTGCCTTTAAAAAGAAAAAAAGTTTTTCACTGTAAGCTAATAGCAGTTAGTTGTTTGCAAGCGTCTGGGTGTCAGGCCTTCAGTGTGTACTCTGCCAAACTCAGCCAGTCCACTTTGGCACTCATATCTGGTGTGACAACAGCGTGCCTTTAAAAAGAAAAAAAGTTTTTCACTGTAAGCTAATAGCAGTCAGTGTCCTTCAAGCGGGTGACAGGCCTTCAGCGTGCACTCTGCCAAACTCAGCCCGTCCACTTTGACACTCATATCTGGTGTCTTCATAGCGTGCCTTTACAAAGAAAAAAAGTTTTTCACTGTAAGCTAATAGCAGTTAGTTGTCTGCAAGCGTCTGGGTGTCAGGCCTTCAGTGTGTACTCTGCCAAACTCAGCCAGTCCACTTTGCCACTCATTTCTGGTGTGACAATAGCGTGCCTTTAAAAAGAAAAAAAGTTTTTCACTGTAAGCCAATAGCAGTCAGTGTCCTTCAAGCGGGTGACAGGCCTTCAGCGTGTACTCTGCCAAACTCAGCCAGTCCACTTTGCCACTCATATCTTGTGTCTCTATAGCGTGCCTTTACAAAGAAAAAAAGTTTTCACTTTAAGCTAATAGCAGTTAGTTGTCTGCAAGCGTCTGGGTGTCAGTCCTTCAGGGTGTACTCTGCCCAACTCAGCCAGTCCACTTTGCTGATCATATCTGGTGAGACAATAGCGTGCCTTTAAAAAGAAAAACGTTTTTCACTGTAAGCTAATAGCAGTCAGTGTCCTTCAAGCGGGTGACAGGCCTTCAGCGTGTACTCTGCCAAACTCAGCCAGTCCACTTTGCCACTCATATCTGGTGTCTCTATAGCGTGCCTTTACAAAGAAAAAAAGTTTTTCACTGTAAGCTAATAGCAGTTAGTTGTCTGCAAGCTTCTGGGTGTCAGGCCTTCAGCGTGCACTCTGCCAAACTCAGCCAGTCCACTTTGCCACTCATATCTGGTGTGACAATAGCGTGCCTTTAAAAAGAAAAAAAGTTTTCACTTTAAGCTAATAGCAGTTAGTTGTCTGCAAGCGTCTGGGTGTCAGTCCTTCAGCGTGTACTCTGCCCAACTCAGCCAGTCCACTTTGCCACTCATATCTGGTGAGACAATAGCGTGCCTTTAAAAAGAAAAACGTTTTTCACTGTAAGCTAATAGCAGTCAGTGTCCTTCAAGCGGGTGACAGGCCTTCAGCGTGTACTCTGCCAAACTCAGCCAGTCCACTTTGCCACTCATATCTGGTGTCTCTATAGCGTGCCTTTACAAAGAAAAAAAGGTTTCACTGTAAGCTAATAGCAGTTAGTTGTCTGCAAGCGTCTGGGTGTCAGGCCTTCAGCGTGTACTCTGCCAAACTCAGCCAGTCCACTTTGCCACTCATATCTGGTGTGACAATAGCGTGCCTTTAAAAAGAAAAAAGTTTTTCACTGTAAGCTAATAGCAGTTAGTTGTCTGCAAGCGTCTGGGTGTCAGGCCTTCAGTGTGTACTCTGCCAAACTCAGCCAGTCCACTTTGCCACTCATATCTGGTGTGACAATAGCGTGCCTTTAAAAAGAAAAAAAGTTTTTCACTGTAAGCTAATAGCAGTTAGTTGTCTGCAAGCGTCTGGGTGTCAGGCCTTCAGCTTGTACTCTGCCAAACTCAGCCCGTCCACTTTGCCACTCATATCTGGTTACTTTATAGCGTGCCTTTACAAAGAAAAAAAGTTTTTCACTGTAAGCTAATAGCAGTTAGTTGTCTGCAAGCGGCTGGGTGTCAGGCCTTCAGCGTGTACTCTGCCAAACTCAGCCAGTCCACTTTGCCACTCATATCTGGTGTGACAATAGCGTGCCTTTAAAAAGAAAAAAAGTTTTTCACTGTAAGCTAATAGCAGTTAGTTGTCTGCATGCGTCTGGGTGTCAGGCCTTCAGTGTGTACTCTGCCAAACTCAGCCAGTCCACTGTGCCACTCATATCTGGTGTGACAATAGCGTGCCTTTAAAAAGAAAAAAAGTTTTTCACTGTAAGCTAATAGCAGTCAGTGTCCTTCAAGCGGGTGACAGGCCTTCAGTGTGTACTCTGCCAAACTCAGCCAGTCCACTTTGCCACTCATATCTGGTGTCTCTATAGCGTGCCTTTACAAAGAAAAAAAGTTTTCACTTTAAGCTAATAGCAGTTAGTTGTCTGCAAGCGTCTGGGTGTCAGTCCTTCAGGGTGTACTCTGCCCAACTCAGCCAGTCCACTTTGCTGATCATATCTGGTGAGACAATAGCGTGCCTTTAAAAAGAAAAACGTTTTTCACTGTAAGCTAATAGCAGTCAGTGTCCTTCAAGCGGGTGACAGGCCTTCAGCGTGTACTCTGCCAAACTCAGCCAGTCCACTTTGCCACTCATATCTGGTGTCTCTATAGCGTGCCTTTACAAAGAAAAAAAGTTTTTCACTGTAAGCTAATAGCAGTTAGTTGTCTGCAAGCTTCTGGGTGTCAGGCCTTCAGCGTGCACTCTGCCAAACTCAGCCAGTCCACTTTGCCACTCATATCTGGTGTGACAATAGCGTGCCTTTAAAAAGAAAAAAAGTTTTCACTTTAAGCTAATAGCAGTTAGTTGTCTGCAAGCGTCTGGGTGTCAGTCCTTCAGCGTGTACTCTGCCCAACTCAGCCAGTCCACTTTGCCACTCATATCTGGTGAGACAATAGCGTGCCTTTAAAAAGAAAAACGTTTTTCACTGTAAGCTAATAGCAGTCAGTGTCCTTCAAGCGGGTGACAGGCCTTCAGCGTGTACTCTGCCAAACTCAGCCAGTCCACTTTGCCACTCATATCTGGTGTCTCTATAGCGTGCCTTTACAAAGAAAAAAAGGTTTCACTGTAAGCTAATAGCAGTTAGTTGTCTGCAAGCGTCTGGGTGTCAGGCCTTCAGCGTGTACTCTGCCAAACTCAGCCAGTCCACTTTGCCACTCATATCTGGTGTGACAATAGCGTGCCTTTAAAAAGAAAAAAGTTTTTCACTGTAAGCTAATAGCAGTTAGTTGTCTGCAAGCGTCTGGGTGTCAGGCCTTCAGTGTGTACTCTGCCAAACTCAGCCAGTCCACTTTGCCACTCATATCTGGTGTGACAATAGCGTGCCTTTAAAAAGAAAAAAAGTTTTTCACTGTAAGCTAATAGCAGTTAGTTGTCTGCAAGCGTCTGGGTGTCAGGCCTTCAGCTTGTACTCTGCCAAACTCAGCCCGTCCACTTTGCCACTCATATCTGGTTACTTTATAGCGTGCCTTTACAAAGAAAAAAAGTTTTTCACTGTAAGCTAATAGCAGTTAGTTGTCTGCAAGCGGCTGGGTGTCAGGCCTTCAGCGTGTACTCTGCCAAACTCAGCCAGTCCACTTTGCCACTCATATCTGGTGTGACAATAGCGTGCCTTTAAAAAGAAAAAAAGTTTTTCACTGTAAGCTAATAGCAGTTAGTTGTCTGCATGCGTCTGGGTGTCAGGCCTTCAGTGTGTACTCTGCCAAACTCAGCCAGTCCACTGTGCCACTCATATCTGGTGTGACAATAGCGTGCCTTTAAAAAGAAAAAAAGTTTTTCACTGTAAGCTAATAGCAGTCAGTGTCCTTCAAGCGGGTGACAGGCCTTCAGTGTGTACTCTGCCAAACTCAGCCAGTCCACTTTGCCACTCATATCTGGTGTCTCTATAGCGTGCCTTTACAAAGAAAAAAAGTTTTTCACTGTAAGCTAATAGCAGTCAGTGTCCTTCAAGCGGGTGACAGGCCTTCAGGGTGTACTCTGCCAAACTCAGCCAGTCCACTTTGCCACTCATATCTGGTGTCTCTATAGCGTGCCTTTACAAAGAAAAAAGTTTTCACTGTAAGCTAATAGCAGTTAGTTGTCTGCAAGCGTCTGGGTGTCAGGCCTTCAGCGTGTACTCTGCCAAACTCAGCCAGTCCACTTTGCCACTCATATCTGGTGTGACAATAGCGTGCCTTTAAAAAGAAAAAAAGTTTTTCACTGTAAGCTAATAGCAGTCAGTGTCCTTCAAGCGGGTGACAGGCCTTCAGGGTGTACTCTGCCAAACTCAGCCAGTCCA
The DNA here is from genome assembly GCF_036172605.1 of Pelobates fuscus. NCBI lineage: Eukaryota > Metazoa > Chordata > Amphibia > Anura > Pelobatidae > Pelobates > Pelobates fuscus. The sequence goes on along the minus strand of NC_086318.1, from coordinate 277,317,160 downwards.
CTTTGCCACTCATATCTGGTGTCTCTATAGCGTGCCTTTACAAAGAAAAAAGTTTTCACTGTAAGCTAATAGCAGTTAGTTGTTTGCAAGCGTCTGGGTGTCAGGCCTTCAGTGTGTACTCTGCCAAACTCAGCCAGTCCACTTTGGCACTCATATCTGGTGTGACAACAGCGTGCCTTTAAAAAGAAAAAAAGTTTTTCACTGTAAGCTAATAGCAGTCAGTGTCCTTCAAGCGGGTGACAGGCCTTCAGCGTGCACTCTGCCAAACTCAGCCCGTCCACTTTGACACTCATATCTGGTGTCTTCATAGCGTGCCTTTACAAAGAAAAAAAGTTTTTCACTGTAAGCTAATAGCAGTTAGTTGTCTGCAAGCGTCTGGGTGTCAGGCCTTCAGTGTGTACTCTGCCAAACTCAGCCAGTCCACTTTGCCACTCATATCTGGTGTGACAATAGCGTGCCTTTAAAAAGAAAAAAAGTTTTTCACTGTAAGCCAATAGCAGTCAGTGTCCTTCAAGCGGGTGACAGGCCTTCAGCGTGTACTCTGCCAAACTCAGCCAGTCCACTTTGCCACTCATATCTGGTGTCTCTATAGCGTGCCTTTACAAAGAAAAAAAGTTTTCACTTTAAGCTAATAGCAGTTACGTGTCTGCAAGCGTCTGGGTGTCAGTCCTTCAGGGTGTACTCTGCCCAACTCAGCCAGTCCACTTTGCCGCTCATATCTGGTGAGACAATAGCGTGCCTTTAAAAAGAAAAACGTTTTTCACTGTAAGCTAATAGCAGTCAGTGTCCTTCAAGCAGGTGACAGGCCTTCAGCGTGTACTCTGCCAAACTCAGCCAGTCCACTTTGCCACTCATATCTGGTGTCTCTATAGCGTGCCTTTACAAAGAAAAAAAGTTTTTCACTGTAAGCTAATAGCAGTTAGTTGTCTGCAAGCGTCTGGGTGTCAGGCCTTCAGTGTGTACTCTGCCAAACTCAGCCAGTCCACTTTGCCACTCATATCTGGTGTGACAATAGCGTGCCTTTAAAAAGAAAAAAAGTTTTTCACTGTAAGCCAATAGCAGTCAGTGTCCTTCAAGCGGGTGACAGGCCTTCAGCGTGTACTCTGCCAAACTCAGCCAGTCCACTTTGCCACTCATATCTGGTGTCTCTATAGCGTGCCTTTACAAAGAAAAAAAGTTTTCACTTTAAGCTAATAGCAGTTACGTGTCTGCAAGCGTCTGGGTGTCAGTCCTTCAGGGTGTACTCTGCCCAACTCAGCCAGTCCACTTTGCCGCTCATATCTGGTGAGACAATAGCGTGCCTTTAAAAAGAAAAACGTTTTTCACTGTAAGCTAATAGCAGTCAGTGTCCTTCAAGCAGGTGACAGGCCTTCAGCGTGTACTCTGCCAAACTCAGCCAGTCCACTTTGCCACTCATATCTGGTGTCTCTATAGCGTGCCTTTACAAAGAAAAAAAGTTTTTCACTGTAAGCTAATAGCAGTTAGTTGTCTGCAAGCTTCTGGGTGTCAGGCCTTCAGCGTGCACTCTGCCAAACTCAGCCAGTCCACTTTGCCACTCATATCTGGTGTGACAATAGCGTGCCTTTAAAAAGAAAAAAAGTTTTTCACTGTAAGCTAATAGCAGTTAGTTGTCTGCAAGCGTCTGGGTGTCAGGCCTTCAGCGTGTACTCTGCCAAACTCAGCCAGTCCACTTTGCCACTCATATCTGGTGTGACAATAGCGTGCCTTTAAAAAGAAAAAAAGTTTTTCACTGTAAGCTAATAGCAGTTAGTTGTCTGCAAGCGTCTGGGTGTCAGGCCTTCAGTGTGTACTCTGCCAAACTCAGCCAGTCCACTTTGCCACTCATATCTGGTGTGACAACAGCGTGCCTTTAAAAAGAAAAACGTTTTTCACTGTAAGCTAATAGCAGTCAGTGTCCTTCAAGCGGGTGACAGGCCATCAGCGTGTACTCTGCCAAACTCAGCCAGTCCACTTTGCCACTCATATCTGGTGTGACAATAGCGTGCCTTTAAAAAGAAAAAAAGTTTTTCACTGTAAGCTAATAGCAGTTAGTTGTCTGCAAGCGTCTGGGTGTCAGGCCTTCAGCTTGTACTCTGCCAAACTCAGCCCGTCCACTTTGCCACTCATATCTGGTTACTTTATAGCGTGCCTTTACAAAGAAAAAAAGTTTTTCACTGTAAGCTAATAGCAGTTAGTTGTCTGCAAGCGGCTGGGTGTCAGGCCTTCAGCGTGTACTCTGCCAAACTCAGTCAGTCCACTGTGCCACTCATATCTGGTGTGACAATAGCGTGCCTTTAAAAAGAAAAAAAGTTTTTCACTGTAAGCTAATAGCAGTCAGTGTCCTTCAAGCGGGTGACAGGCCTTCAGTGTGTACTCTGCCAAACTCAGCCAGTCCACTTTGCCACTCATATCTGGTGTCTCTATAGCGTGCCTTTACAAAGAAAAAAAGTTTTTCACTGTAAGCTAATAGCAGTTAGTTGTCTGCAAGCTTCTGGGTGTCAGGCCTTCAGCGTGCACTCTGCCAAACTCAGCCAGTCCACTTTGCCACTCATATCTGGTGTGACAATAGCGTGCCTTTAAAAAGAAAAAAGTTTTCACTTTAAGCTAATAGCAGTTAGTTGTCTGCAAGCGTCTGGGTGTCAGTCCTTCAGCGTGTACTCTGCCCATCTCAGCCAGTCCACTTTGCCACTCATATCTGGTGAGACAATAGCGTGCCTTTAAAAAGAAAAACGTTTTTCACTGTAAGCTAATAGCAGTCAGTGTCCTTCAAGCAAGTGACAGGCCTTCAGCGTGTACTCTGCCAAACTCAGCCAGTCCACTTTGCCACTCATATCTGGTGTCTCTATAGCGTGCCTTTACAAAGAAAAAAAGTTTTCACTGTAAGCTAATAGCAGTTAGTTGTCTGCAAGCGTCTGGGTGTCAGGCCTTCAGCGTGTACTCTGCCAAACTCAGCCAGTCCACTTTGCCACTCATATCTGGTGTGACAATAGCGTGTCTTTAAAAAGAAAAAAAGTTTTTTACTGTAAGCTAATAGCAGTTAGTTGTCTGCAAGCGTCTGGGTGTCAGGCCTTCAGCGTGTACTCTGCCAAACTCAGCCAGTCCACTTTGCCACTCATGTCTGGTGTGACAATAGCGTGCCTTTAAAAAGAAAAAAGTTTTTCACTGTAAGCTAATAGCAGTTAGTTGTCTGCAAGCGTCTGGGAGTCAGGCCTTCAGCGTGTACTCTGCACAACTCAGCCAGTCCACTTTGCCACTCATATCTGGTGTCTCTATAGCGTGCCTTTACAAAGAAAAAAAGTTTTCACCGTAAGCTAATAGCAGTTAGTTGTCTGCAAGCGTCTGGGTGTCAGGCCTTCAGCGTCTACTCTGCCAAACTCAGCCAGTCCACTTTGCCACTCATATCTGGTGTGACAATAGCGTGCCTTTAAAAAGAAAAAAAGTTTTTCACTGTAAGCTAATAGCTGTAAATGTCCTTCAAGCGGGTGTGTCAGGCCTTCAGCGTGTACTCTGCCAAACTCAGCCAGTCCACTTTGCCACTCATATCTGGTGTGACAATAGCGTGCCTTTAAAAAGAAAAAAAGTTTTTCACTGTAAGCTAATAGCAGTTATTTGTCTGCAAGCGTCTGGGTGTCAGGCCTTCAGCGTGTACTCTGCCAAACTCAGCCAGTCCACTTTGCCACTCATGTCTGGTGTGACAATAGCGTGCCTTTAAAAATAAAAAAACGTTTTTCACTGTAAGCTAATAGCAGTCAGTGTCCTTCAAGCGGGTTATAGGCCTTCAGCGTGTACTCTGCTAAACTCAGCCAGTCCACTTTGCCACTCATATCTGGTGTGACAATAGCGTGCCTTTACAAAGAAAAAACGTTTTTCACTGTAAGCTAATAGCAGTTAGTTGTTTGCAAGCTTCTGGGTGTCAGTCCTTCAGCGTGTAATCTGCCAAACTCAGCCAGTCCACTTTGCCACTCATATCTGGTGTGACAATAGCGTGCCTTTAAAAAGAAAAAAAGTTTTCACTGTAAGCTAATAGCAGTTAGTTGTCTGCAAGCGTCTGGGAGTCAGGCCTTCAGCGTGTACTCTGCCAAACTCAGCCAGTCCACTTTGCCACTCATATCTGGTGTCTCTATAGCGTGCCTTTACAAAGAAAAAAAGTTTTCACTGTAAGCTAATAGCAGTTAGTTGTCTGCAAGCGTCTGGGTGTCAGGCCTTCAGCGTGTACTCTGCCAAACTCAGCCAGTCCACTTTGCCACTCATATCTGGTGTGACAATAGCGTGTCTTTAAAAAGAAAAAAAGTTTTTTACTGTAAGCTAATAGCAGTTAGTTGTCTGCAAGCGTCTGGGTGTCAGGCCTTCAGCGTGTACTCTGCCAAACTCAGCCAGTCCACTTTGCCACTCATGTCTGGTGTGACAATAGCGTGCCTTTAAAAAGAAAAAAGTTTTTCACTGTAAGCTAATAGCAGTTAGTTGTCTGCAAGCGTCTGGGAGTCAGGCCTTCAGCGTGTACTCTGCACAACTCAGCCAGTCCACTTTGCCACTCATATCTGGTGTCTCTATAGCGTGCCTTTACAAAGAAAAAAAGTTTTCACCGTAAGCTAATAGCAGTTAGTTGTCTGCAAGCGTCTGGGTGTCAGGCCTTCAGCGTCTACTCTGCCAAACTCAGCCAGTCCACTTTGCCACTCATATCTGGTGTGACAATAGCGTGCCTTTAAAAAGAAAAAAAGTTTTTCACTGTAAGCTAATAGCTGTAAATGTCCTTCAAGCGGGTGTGTCAGGCCTTCAGCGTGTACTCTGCCAAACTCAGCCAGTCCACTTTGCCACTCATATCTGGTGTGACAATAGCGTGCCTTTAAAAAGAAAAAAAGTTTTTCACTGTAAGCTAATAGCAGTTATTTGTCTGCAAGCGTCTGGGTGTCAGGCCTTCAGCGTGTACTCTGCCAAACTCAGCCAGTCCACTTTGCCACTCATGTCTGGTGTGACAATAGCGTGCCTTTAAAAATAAAAAAACGTTTTTCACTGTAAGCTAATAGCAGTCAGTGTCCTTCAAGCGGGTTATAGGCCTTCAGCGTGTACTCTGCTAAACTCAGCCAGTCCACTTTGCCACTCATATCTGGTGTGACAATAGCGTGCCTTTACAAAGAAAAAACGTTTTTCACTGTAAGCTAATAGCAGTTAGTTGTTTGCAAGCTTCTGGGTGTCAGTCCTTCAGCGTGTAATCTGCCAAACTCAGCCAGTCCACTTTGCCACTCATATCTGGTGTGACAATAGCGTGCCTTTAAAAAGAAAAAAAGTTTTCACTGTAAGCTAATAGCAGTTAGTTGTCTGCAAGCGTCTGGGAGTCAGGCCTTCAGCGTGTACTCTGCCAAACTCAGCCAGTCCACTTTGCCACTCATATCTGGTGTCTCTATAGCGTGCCTTTACAAAGAAAAAAAGTTTTTCACTGTAAGCTAATAGCAGTTAGTTGTCTGCAAGCGTCTGGGTGTCATGCCTTCAGCGTGTACTCTGCCAAACTCAGCCAGTCCACTTTGCCACTCATATCTGGTGTGACAATAGCGTGCTTTTAAAAAGAAAAAAAGTTTTTCACTGTAAGCTAATAGCAGTCAGTGTCACTCAATCGGGTGACAGGCCTTCAGCGTGTACTCTGCCAAACTCAGCCAGTCCACTTTGCCACTCATGTCTGGTGTGACAATAGCGTGCCTTTAAAAAGAAAAAAGTTTTTCACTGTAAGCTAATAGCAGTCAGTGTCCTTCAAGCGGGTGACAGGCCTTCAGCGTGTACTCTGCCAAACTCAGCCAGTCCACTTTGCCACTCATATCTGGTGTGAAAATAGCGTGCCTTTAAAAAGAAAAAAAGTTTTTCACTGTAAGCTAATAGCAGTCAGTGTCCTTCAAGCGGGTGACAGGCCTTCAGCGTGTACGCTGCCAAACTCAGCCAGTCCACTTTGCCACTCATATCTGGTGTCTCTATAGCGTGCCTTTACAAAGAAAAACAGTTTTTCACTGTAAGCTAATAGCAGTTAGTTTTCTGCAAGCGTCTGGGTGTCAGGCCTTCAGCATGTACTCTGCCCAACTCAGCCAGTCCACTTTGCCACTCATGTCTGGTGTGACAATAGCGTGCCTTTAAAAAGAAAAAAGTTTTTCACTGTAAGCTAATAGCAGTCAGTGTCCTTCAAGCGGGTGACAGGCCTTCAGCGTGTACTCTGCCAAACTCAGCCAGTCCACTTTGCCACTCATATCTGGTGTGACAATAGCGTGCCTTTAAAAAGAAAAAAAGTTTTTCACTGTAAGCTAATAGCTGTAAGTGTCCTTCAAGCGGGTGTGTCAGGCCTTCAGCGTGTACTCTGCCAAACTCAGCCAGTCCACTTTGCCACTCATATCTGGTGTGACAATAGCGTGCCTTTAAAAAGAAAAAAAGTTTTCACTGTAAGCTAATAGCAGTTAGTTGTCTGCAAGCGTCTGGGAGTCAGGCCTTCAGCGTGTACTCTGCCAAACTCAGCCAGTCCACTTTGCCACTCATATCTGGTGTCTCTATAGCGTGCCTTTACAAAGAAAAAAAGTTTTTCACTGTAAGCTAATAGCAGTTAGTTGTCTGCAAGCGTCTGGGTGTCAGGCCTTCAGCGTGTACTCTGCCAAACTCAGCCAGTCCACTTTGCCACTCATATCTGGTGTGACAATAGCGTGCCTTTAAAAAGAAAAAAAGTTTTTCACTGTAAGCTAATAGCAGTTATTTGTCTGCAAGCGTCTGGGTGTCAGGCCTTCAGCGTGTACTCTGCCAAACTCAGCCAGTCCACTTTGCCACTCATGTCTGGTGTGACAATAGCGTGCCTTTAAAAAGAAAAAAAGTTTTTCACTGTAAGCTAATAGCAGTCAGTGACACTCAATCGGGTGACAGGCCTTCAGCGTGTACTCTGCCAAACTCAGCCAGTCCACTTTGCCACTCATATCTGGTGTGACAATAGCGTGCCTTTAAAAAGAAAAAAAGTTTTTCACTGTAAGCTAATAGCAGTTAGTTGTCTGCAAGCGTCTGGGTGTCAGGCCTTCAGCGTGTACTCTGCCCAACTCAGCCAGTCCACTTTGCCACACATATCTGGTGTGACAATAGCGTCCCTTTAAAAAGAAAAAAAGTTTTTCACTGTAAGCTAATAGCAGTTATTTGTCTGCAAGCGTCTGGGTGTCAGGCCTTCAGCGTGTACTCTGCCCAACTCAGCCAGTCCACTTTGCCACTCATATCTGGTGTGACAATAGCGTGCCTTTAAAAAGAAAAAAGTTTTTCACTGTAAGCTAATAGCAGTCAGTGTCCTTCAAGCGGGTGACAGGCCTTCAGCGTGTACTCTGCCAAACTCAGCCAGTCCACTTTGCCACTCATGTCTGGTGTGACAATAGCGTGCCTTTAAAAATAAAAAAACATTTTTCACTGTAAGCTAATAGCAGTCAGTGTCCTTCAAACGGGTGACAGGCCTTCAGCGTGTACTCTGCCAAACTCAGCCAGTCCACTTTGCCACTCATATCTGGTGTGACAATAGCGTGCCTTTACAAAGAAAAAACTTTTTTTCACTGTAAGCTAATAGCAGTTAGTTGTCTGCAAGCGTCTGGGTGTCAGGCCTTCAGCGTGTACTCTGCCAAACTCAGCCAGTCCACTTTGCCACTCATATCTGGTGTGACAATAGCGTGCCTTTAAAAAGAAAAAAAGTTTTTCACTGTAAGCTAATAGCAGTTATTTGTCTGCAAGCGTCTGGGTGTCAGGCCTTCAGCGTGTACTCTGCCAAACTCAGCCAGTCCACTTTGCCACTCATGTCTGGTGTGACAATAGCGTGCCTTTAAAAAGAAAAAAGTTTTTCACTGTAAGCTAATAGCAGTCAGTGTCCTTCAAGCGGGTGACAGGCCTTCAGCGTGTACTCTGCCAAACTCAGCCAGTCCACTTTGCCACTCATATCTGGTGTGACAATAGCGTGCCTTTACAAAGAAAAAACTTTTTTTCACTGTAAGCTAATAGTAGTTAGTTGTCTGCAAGCGTCTGGGTGTCAGGCCTTCAGCGTGTACTCTGCCAAACTCAGCCAGTCCACTTTGCCACTCATATCTGGTGTGACAATAGCGTGCCTTTAAAAAGAAAAAAAGTTTTTCACTGTAAGCTAATAGCAGTTATTTGTCTGCAAGCGTCTGGGTGTCAGGCCTTCAGCGTGTACTCTGCCAAACTCAGCCAGTCCACTTTCCCACTCATGTCTGGTGTGACAATAGCGTGCCTTTAAAAATAAAAAAACGTTTTTCACTGTAAGCTAATAGCAGTTAGTTGTTTGCAAGCTTCTGGGTGTCAGTCCTTCAGTGTGTATTCTGCCAAACTCAGCCAGTCCACTTTGCCACTCATATCTGGTGTGACAATAGCGTGCCTTTAAAAAGAAAAAAAGTTTTCACTGTAAGCTAATAGCAGTTAGTTGTCTGCAAGCGTCTGGGAGTCAGGCCTTCAGCGTGTACTCTGCCAAACTCAGCCAGTCCACTTTGCCACTCATATCTGGTGTCTCTATAGCGTGCCTTTACAAAGAAAAAAAGTTTTTCACTGTAAGCTAATAGCAGTTAGTTGTCTGCAAGCGTCTGGGTGTCATGCCTTCAGCGTGTACTCTGCCAAACTCAGCCAGTCCACTTTGCCACTCATATCTGGTGTGACAATAGCGTGCCTTTAAAAAGAAAAAAAGTTTTTCACTGTAAGCTAATAGCAGTTATTTGTCTGCAAGCGTCTGGGTGTCAGGCCTTCAGCGTGTACTCTGCCAAACTCAGCCAGTCCACTTTGCCACTCATGTCTGGTGTGACAATAGCGTGCCTTTAAAAAGAAAAAAAGTTTTTCACTGTAAGCTAATAGCAGTCAGTGTCCTTCAAGCGGGTGTCAGGCCTTCAGCGTGTACTCTGCCAAACTCAGCCAGTCCACTTTGCCACTCATATCTGGTGTGACAATAGCGTGCCTTTAAAAAGAAAAAAAGTTTTTCACTGTAAGCTAATAGCAGTTAGTTGTCTGCAAGCGTCTGGGTTACAGGCCTTCAGCGTGTACTCTGCCAAACTCAGCCAGTCCACTTTGCCACTCATATCTGGTGTCTCTATAGCGTGCCTTTACAAAGAAAAATTTTTTTTCACTGTAAGCTAATAGCAGTTAGTTGTCTGCAAGCGTCTGGGTGTCAGGCCTTCAGCGTGTACTCTGCCAAACTCAGCCAGTCCACTTTGCCACTCATATCTGGTGTGACAATAGCGTGCCTTTAAAAAGAAAAAAAGTTTTTCACTGTAAGCTAATAGCAGTTAGTTGTCTGCAAGAGTCTGGGTGTCAGGCCTTCAGCGTGTACTCTGCCCAACTCAGCCAGTCCACTTTGCCACACATATCTGGTGTGACAATAGCGTGCCTTTAAAAAGAAAAAAAGTTTTTCACTGTAAGCTAATAGCAGTTATTTGTCTGCAAGCGTCTGGGTGTCAGGCCTTCAGCGTGTACTCTGCCCAACTCAGCCAGTCCACTTTGCCACTCATATCTGGTGTGACAATAGCGTGCCTTTAAAAAGAAAAAAGTATTTCACTGTAAGCTAATAGCAGTCAGTGTCCTTCAAGCGGGTGACAGGCCTTCAGCGTGTACTCTGCCAAACTCAGCCAGTCCACTTTGCCACTCATGTCTGGTGTGACAATAGCGTGCCTTTAAAAATAAAAAAACGTTTTTCACTGTAAGCTAATAGCAGTCAGTGTCCTTCAAGCGGGTGACAGGCCTTCAGCGTGTACTCTGCCAAACTCAGCCAGTCCACTTTGCCACTCATATCTGGTGTGACAATAGCGTGCCTTTACAAAGAAAAACACTTTTTTTCACTGTAAGCTAATAGCAGTTAGTTGTCTGCAAGCGTCTGGGTGTCAGGCCTTCAGCGTGTACTCTGCCAAACTCAGCCAGTCCACTTTGCCACTCATATCTGGTGTGACAATAGCGTGCCTTTAAAAAGAAAAAAAGTTTTTCACTGTAAGCTAATAGCAGTTATTTGTCTGCAAGCGTCTGGGTGTCAGGCCTTCAGCGTGTACTCTGCCAAACTCAGCCAGTCCACTTTGACACTCATGTCTGGTGTGACAATAGAGTGCCTTTAAAAAGAAAAAAGTTTTTCACTGTAAGCTAATAGCAGTCAGTGTCCTTCAAGCGGGTGACAGGCCTTCAGCGTGTACTCTGCCAAACTCAGCCAGTCCACTTTGCCACTCATGTCTGGTGTGACAATAGCGTGCCTTTAAAAATAAAAAAACGTTTTTCACTGTAAGCTAATAGCAGTCAGTGTCCTTCAAGCGGGTGATAGGCCTTCAGCGTGTACTCTGCCAAACTCAGCCAGTCCACTTTGCCACTCATATCTGGTGTGACAATAGCGTGCCTTTACAAAGAAAAAACGTTTTTCACTGTAAGCTAATAGCAGTTAGTTGTTTGCAAGCTTCTGGGTGTCAGTCCTTCAGTGTGTACTCTGCCAAACTCAGCCAGTCCACTTTGCCACTCATATCTGGTGTGACAATAGAGTGCCTTTAAAAAGAAAAAAAGTTTTCACTGTAAGCTAATAGCAGTTAGTTGTCTGCAAGCGTCTGGGAGTCAGGCCTTCAGCGTGTACTCTGCCAAACTCAGCCAGTCCACTTTGCCACTCATATCTGGTGTCTCTATAGCGTGCCTTTAAAAAGAAAAAAAGTTTTTCACTGTAAGCTAATAGCAGTTATTTGTCTGCAAGCGTCTGGGTGTCAGGCCTTCAGCGTGTACTCTGCCAAACTCAGCCAGTCCACTTTGCCACTCATGTCTGGTGTGACAATAGCGTGCCTTTAAAAAGAAAAAAAGTTTTTCACTGTAAGCTAATAGCAGTCAGTGTCACTCAATCGGGTGACAGGCCTTCAGCGTGTACTCTGCCAAACTCAGCCAGTCCACTTTGCCACTCATATCTGGTGTGACAATAGCGTGCCTTTAAAAAGAAAAAAAGTTTTCACTGTAAGCTAATAGCAGTTAGTTGTCTGCAAGCGTCTGGGAGTCAGGCCTTCAGCGTGTACTCTGCCAAACTCAGCCAGTCCACTTTGCCACTCATATCTGGTGTCTCTATAGCGTGCCTTTACAAAGAAAAAAAGTTTTTCACTGTAAGCTAATAGCAGTTAGTTGTCTGCAAGCGTCTGGGTGTCATGCCTTCAGCGTGTACTCTGCCAAACTCAGCCAGTCCACTTTGCCACTCATATCTGGTGTGACAATAGCGTGCCTTTAAAAAGAAAAAAAGTTTTTCACTGTAAGCTAATAGCAGTTATTTGTCTGCAAGCGTCTGGGTGTCAGGCCTTCAGCGTGTACTCTGCCAAACTCAGCCAGTCCACTTTGCGACTCATGTCTGGTGTGACAATAGCGTGCCTTTAAAAAGAAAAAAAGTTTTTCACTGTAAGCTAATAGCAGTCAGTGTCACTCAATCGGGTGACAGGCCTTCAGCGTGTACTCTGCCAAACTCAGCCAGTCCACTTTGCCACTCATGTCTGGTGTGACAATAGCGTGCCTTTAAAAAGAAAAAAAGTTTTTCACTGTAAGCTAATAGCAGTCAGTGTCCTTCAAGCGGGTGTCAGGCCTTCAGCGTGTACTCTGCCAAACTCAGCCAGTCCACTTTGCCACTCATATCTGGTGTGACAATAGCGTGCCTTTAAAAAGAAAAAAAGTTTTTCACTGTAAGCTAATAGCAGTTAGTTGTCTGCAAGCGTCTGGGTTACAGGCCTTCAGCGTGTACTCTGCCAAACTCAGCCAGTCCACTTTGCCACTCATATCTGGTGTCTCTATAGCGTGCCTTTACAAAGAAAAAAATTTTTTCACTGTAAGCTAATAGCAGTTAGTTGTCTGCAAGCGTCTGGGTGTCAGGCCTTCAGCGTGTACTCTGCCAAACTCAGCCAGTCCACTTTGCCACTCATATCTGGTGTGACAATAGCGTGCCTTTAAAAAGAAAAAAAGTTTTTCACTGTAAGCTAATAGCAGTTACTTGTCTGCAAGCGTCTGGGTGTCAGGCCTTCAGCGTGTACTCTGCCCAACTCAGCCAGTCCACTTTGCCACACATATCTGGTGTGACAATAGCGTGCCTTTAAAAAGAAAAAAAGTTTTTCACTGTAAGCTAATAGCAGTTATTTGTCTGCAAGCGTCTGGGTGTCAGGCCTTCAGCGTGTACTCTGCCCAACTCAGCCAGTCCACGTTGCCACTCATATCTGGTGTGACAATAGCGTGCCTTTAAAAAGAAAAAAGTATTTCACTGTAAGCTAATAGCAGTCAGTGTCCTTCAAGCGGGTGACAGGCCTTCAGCGTGTACTCTGCCAAACTCAGCCAGTCCACTTTGCCACTCATATCTGGTGTGACAATAGCGTGCCTTTACAAAGAAAAAACTTTTTTTCACTGTAAGCTAATAGCAGTTAGTTGTCTGCAAGCGTCTGGGTGTCAGGCCTTCAGCGTGTACTCTGCCAAACTCAGCCAGTCCACTTTGCCACTCATATCTGGTGTGACAATAGCGTGCCTTTAAAAAGAAAAAAAGTTTTTCACTGTAAGCTAATAGCAGTTATTTGTCTGCAAGCGTCTGGGTGTCAGGCCTTCAGCGTGTACTCTGCCAAACTCAGCCAGTCCACTTTGCCACTCATGTCTGGTGTGACAATAGCGTGCCTTTAAAAAGAAAAACGTTTTTCACTGTAAGCTAATAGCAGTCAGTGTCCTTCAAGCGGGTGACAGGCCTTCAGCGTGTACTCTGCCAAACTCAGCCAGTCCACTTTGCCACTCATGTCTGGTGTGACAATAGCGTGCCTTTAAAAATAAAAAAACGTTTTTCACTGTAAGCTAATAGCAGTCAGTGTCCTTCAAGCGGGTTATAGGCCTTCAGCGTGTACTCTGCCAAACTCAGCCAGTCCACTTTGCCACTCATATCTGGTGTGACAATAGCGTGCCTTTACAAAGAAAAAACGTTTTTCACTGTAAGCTAATAGCAGTTAGTTGTTTGCAAGCTTCTGGGTGTCAGTCCTTCAGTGTGTACTCTGCCAAACTCAGCCAGTCCACTTTGCCACTCATATCTGGTGTGACAATAGCGTGCCTTTAAAAAGAAAAAAAGTTTTCACTGTAAGCTAATAGCAGTTAGTTGTCTGCAAGCGTCTGGGAGTCAGGCCTTCAGCGTGTACTCTGCCAAACTCAGCCAGTCCACTTTGCCACTCATATCTGGTGTCTCTATAGCGTGCCTTTACAAAGAAAAAAAGTTTTTCACTGTAAGCTAATAGCAGTTAGTTGTCTGCAAGCGTCTGGGTGTCATGCCTTCAGCGTGTACTCTGCCAAACTCAGCCAGTCCACTTTGCCACTCATATCTGGTGTGACAATAGCGTGCCTTTAAAAAGAAAAAAGTTTTTCACTGTAAGCTAATAGCAGTTATTTGTCTGCAAGCGTCTGGGTGTCAGGCCTTCAGCGTGTACTCTGCCAAACTCAGCCAGTCCACTTTGCCACTCATGTCTGGTGTGACAATAGCGTGCCTTTAAAAAGAAAAAAGTTTTTCACTGTAAGCTAATAGCAGTCAGTGTCCTTCAAGCGGGTGACAGGCCTTCAGCGTGTACTCTGCCAAACTCAGCCAGTCCACTTTGCCACTCATATCTGGTGTGAAAATAGCGTGCCTTTAAAAAGAAAAAAAGTTTTTCACTGTAAGCTAATAGCAGTCATTGTCCTTCAAGTGGGTGACAGGCCTTCAGCGTGTACGCTGCCAAACTCAGCCAGTCCACTTTGCCACTCATATCTGGTGTCTCTATAGCGTGCCTTTACAAAGAAAAACAGTTTTTCACTGTAAGCTAATAGCAGTTAGTTTTCTGCAAGCGTCTGGGTGTCAGGCCTTCAGCATGTACTCTGCCCAACTCAGCCAGTCCACTTTGCCACTCATGTCTGGTGTGACAATAGCGTGCCTTTAAAAAGAAAAAAGTTTTTCACTGTAAGCTAATAGCAGTCAGTGTCCTTCAAGCGGGTGACAGGCCTTCAGCGTGTACTCTGCCAAACTCAGCCAGTCCACTTTGCCACTCATATCTGGTGTGACAATAGCGTGCCTTTACAAAGAAAAAACTTTTTTTCACTGTAAGCTAATAGTAGTTAGTTGTCTGCAAGCGTCTGGGTGTCAGGCCTTCAGCGTGTACTCTGCCAAACTCAGCCAGTCCACTTTGCCACTCATATCTGGTGTGACAATAGCGTGCCTTTAAAAAGAAAAAAAGTTTTTCACTGTAAGCTAATAGCTGTAAGTGTCCTTCAAGCGGGTGTGTCAGGCCTTCAGCGTGTACTCTGCCAAACTCAGCCAGTCCACTTTGCCACTCATATCTGGTGTGACAATAGCGTGCCTTTAAAAAGAAAAAAAGTTTTCACTGTAAGCTAATAGCAGTTAGTTGTCTGCAAGCGTCTGGGAGTCAGGCCTTCAGCGTGTACTCTGCCAAACTCAGCCAGTCCACTTTGCCACTCATATCTGGTGTCTCTATAGCGTGCCTTTACAAAGAAAAAAAGTTTTTCACTGTAAGCTAATAGCAGTTAGTTGTCTGCAAGCGTCTGGGTGTCAGGCCTTCAGCGTGTACTCTGCCAAACTCAGCCAGTCCACTTTGCCACTCATATCTGGTGTGACAATAGCGTGCCTTTAAAAAGAAAAAAAGTTTTTCACTGTAAGCTAATAGCAGTTATTTGTCTGCAAGCGTCTGGGTGTCAGGCCTTCAGCGTGTACTCTGCCAAACTCAGCCAGTCCACTTTGCCACTCATGTCTGGTGTGACAATAGCGTGCCTTTAAAAAGAAAAAAAGTTTTTCACTGTAAGCTAATAGCAGTCAGTGTCACTCAATCGGGTGACAGGCCTTCAGCGTGTACTCTGCCAAACTCAGCCAGTCCACTTTGCCACTCATGTCTGGTGTGACAATAGCGTGCCTTTAAAAAGAAAAAAAGTTTTTCACTGTAAGCTAATAGCAGTCATTGTCCTTCAAGTGGGTGACAGGCCTTCAGCGTGTACGCTGCCAAACTCAGCCAGTCCACTTTGCCACTCATATCTGGTGTCTCTATAGCGTGCCTTTACAAAGAAAAACAGTTTTTCACTGTAAGCTAATAGCAGTTAGTTTTCTGCAAGCGTCTGGGTGTCAGGCCTTCAGCATGTACTCTGCCCAACTCAGCCAGTCCACTTTGCCACTCATGTCTGGTGTGACAATAGCGTGCCTTTAAAAAGAAAAAAGTTTTTCACTGTAAGCTAATAGCAGTCAGTGTCCTTCAAGCGGGTGACAGGCCTTCAGCGTGTACTCTGCCAAACTCAGCCAGTCCACTTTGCCACTCATATCTGGTGTGACAATAGCGTGCCTTTACAAAGAAAAAACTTTTTTTCACTGTAAGCTAATAGTAGTTAGTTGTCTGCAAGCGTCTGGGTGTCAGGCCTTCAGCGTGTACTCTGCCAAACTCAGCCAGTCCACTTTGCCACTCATATCTGGTGTGACAATAGCGTGCCTTTAAAAAGAAAAAAAGTTTTTCACTGTAAGCTAATAGCTGTAAGTGTGCTTCAAGCGGGTGTGTCAGGCCTTCAGCGTGTACTCTGCCAAACTCAGCCAGTCCACTTTGCCACTCATATCTGGTGTGACAATAGCGTGCCTTTAAAAAGAAAAAAAGTTTTCACTGTAAGCTAATAGCAGTTAGTTGTCTGCAAGCGTCTGGGAGTCAGGCCTTCAGCGTGTACTCTGCCAAACTCAGCCAGTCCACTTTGCCACTCATATCTGGTGTCTCTATAGCGTGCCTTTACAAAGAAAAAAAGTTTTTCACTGTAAGCTAATAGCAGTTAGTTGTCTGCAAGCGTCTGGGTGTCAGGCCTTCAGCGTGTACTCTGCCAAACTCAGCCAGTCCACTTTGCCACTCATATCTGGTGTGACAATAGCGTGCCTTTAAAAAGAAAAAAAGTTTTTCACTGTAAGCTAATAGCAGTTATTTGTCTGCAAGCGTCTGGGTGTCAGGCCTTCAGCGTGTACCCTGCCAAACTCAGCCAGTCCACTTTGCCACTCATGTCTGGTGTGACAATAGCGTGCCTTTAAAAAGAAAAAAAGTTTTTCACTGTAAGCTAATAGCAGTCAGTGTCACTCAATCGGGTGACAGGCCTTCAGCGTGTACTCTGCCAAACTCAGCCAGTCCACTTTGCCACTCATGTCTGGTGTGACAATAGCGTGCCTTTAAAAAGAAAAAAAGTTTTTCACTGTAAGCTAATAGCAGTCAGTGTCCTTCAAGCGGGTGTCAGGCCTTCAGCGTGTACTCTGCCAAACTCAGCCAGTCCACTTTGCCACTCATATCTGGTGTGACAATAGCGTGCCTTTAAAAAGAAAAAAAGTTTTTCACTGTAAGCTAATAGCAGTTAGTTGTCTGCAAGCGTCTGGGTTACAGGCCTTCAGCGTGTACTCTGCCATACTCAGCCAGTCCACTTTGCCACTCATATCTGGTGTCTCTATAGCGTGCCTTTACAAAGAAAAAAAAATTTTCACTGTAAGCTAATAGCAGTTAGTTGTCTGCAAGCGTCTGGGTGTCAGGCCTTCAGCGTGTACTCTGCCAAACTCAGCCAGTCCACTTTGCCACTCATATCTGGTGTGACAATAGTGTGCCTTTAAAAAGAAAAAAAGTTTTTCACTGTAAGCTAATAGCAGTTAGTTGTCTGCAAGCGTCTGGGTGTCAGGCCTTCAGCGTGTACTCTGCCCAACTCAGCCAGTCCACTTTGCCACTCATGTCTGGTGTGACAATAGCGTGCCTTTAAAAAGAAAAAAAGTTTTTCACTGTAAGCTAATAGCAGTCAGTGTCACTCAATCGGGTGACAGGCCTTCAGCGTGTACTCTGCCAAACTCAGCCAGTCCACTTTGCCACTCATGTCTGGTGTGACAATAGCGTGCCTTTAAAAAGAAAAAAAGTTTTTCACTGTAAGCTAATAGCAGTCAGTGTCCTTCAAGCGGGTGTCAGGCCTTCAGCGTGTACTCTGCCAAACTCAGCCAGTCCACTTTGCCACTCATATCTGGTGTGACAATAGCGTGCCTTTAAAAAGAAAAAAAGTTTTTCACTGTAAGCTAATAGCAGTTAGTTGTCTGCAAGCGTCTGGGTTACAGGCCTTCAGCGTGTACTCTGCCATACTCAGCCAGTCCACTTTGCCACTCATATCTGGTGTCTCTATAGCGTGCCTTTACAAAGAAAAAAAAATTTTCACTGTAAGCTAATAGCAGTTAGTTGTCTGCAAGCGTCTGGGTGTCAGGCCTTCAGCGTGTACTCTGCCAAACTCAGCCAGTCCACTTTGCCACTCATATCTGGTGTGACAATAGTGTGCCTTTAAAAAGAAAAAAAGTTTTTCACTGTAAGCTAATAGCAGTTAGTTGTCTGCAAGCGTCTGGGTGTCAGGCCTTCAGCGTGTACTCTGCCCAACTCAGCCAGTCCACTTTGCCACACATATCTGGTGTGACAATAGCGTGCCTTTAAAAAGAAAAAAAGTTTTTCACTGTAAGCTAATAGCAGTTATTTGTCTGCAAGCGTCTGGGTGTCAGGCCTTCAGCGTGTACTCTGCCCAACTCAGCCAGTCCACTTTGCCACTCATATCTGGTGTGACAATAGCGTGCCTTTAAAAAGAAAAAAGTTTTTCACTGTAAGCTAATAGCAGTCAGTGTCCTTCAAGCGGGTGACAGGCCTTCAGCGTGTACTCTGCCAAACTCAGCCAGTCCACTTTGCCACTCATATCTGGTGTGACAATAGCGTGCCTTTACAAAGAAAAAACTTTTTTTCACTGTAAGCTAATAGTAGTTAGTTGTCTGCAAGCGTCTGGGTGTCAGGCCTTCAGCGTGTACTCTGCCAAACTCAGCCAGTCCACTTTGCCACTCATATCTGGTGTGACAATAGCGTGCCTTTAAAAAGAAAAAAAGTTTTTCACTGTAAGCTAATAGCTGTAAGTGTCCTTCAAGCGGGTGTGTCAGGCCTTCAGCGTGTACTCTGCCAAACTCAGCCAGTCCACTTTGCCACTCATATCTGGTGTGACAATAGCGTGCCTTTAAAAAGAAAGAAAGTTTTTCACTGTAAGCTAATAGCAGTCAGTGTCCTTCAAGCGGGTGACAGGCCTTCAGCGTGTACTCTGCCAAACTCAGCCAGTCCACTTTGCCACTCATGTCTGGTGTGACAATAGCGTGCCTTTACAAATAAAAAAAGTTTTTCACTGTAAGCTAATAGCAGTTAGTTGTCTGCAAGCGTCTGGGTGTCAGGCCTTCAGCGTGTACTCTGCCAAACTCAGCCAGTCCACTTTGCCACTCATATCTGGTGTGACAATAGCGTGCCTTTAAAAAGAAAAAAAGTTTTTCACTGTAAGCTAATAGCAGTTATTTGTCTGCAAGCGTCTGGGTGTCAGGCCTTCAGCGTGTACTCTGCCAAACTCAGCCAGTCCACTTTGCCACTCATGTCTGGTGTGACAATAGCGTGCCTTTAAAAAGAAAAACGTTTTTCACTGTAAGCTAATAGCAGTCAGTGTCCTTCAAGCGGGTGACAGGCCTTCAGCGTGTACTCTGCCAAACTCAGCCAGTCCACTTTCCCACTCATGTCTGGTGTGACAATAGCGTGCCTTTAAAAATAAAAAAACGTTTTTCACTGTAAGCTAATAGCAGTCAGTGTCCTTCAAGCGGGTGATAGGCCTTCAGCGTGTACTCTGCCAAACTCAGCCAGTCCACTTTGCCACTCATATCTGGTGTGACAATAGCGTGCCTTTACAAAGAAAAAACGTTTTTCACTGTAAGCTAATAGCAGTTAGTTGTTTGCAAGCTTCTGGGTGTCAGTCCTTCAGTGTGTATTCTGCCAAACTCAGCCAGTCCACTTTGCCACTCATATCTGGTGTGACAATAGCGTGCCTTTAAAAAGAAAAAAAGTTTTCACTGTAAGCTAATAGCAGTTAGTTGTCTGCAAGCGTCTGGGAGTCAGGCCTTCAGCGTGTACTCTGCCAAACTCAGCCAGTCCACTTTGCCACTCATATCTGGTGTCTCTATAGCGTGCCTTTACAAAGAAAAAAAGTTTTTCACTGTAAGCTAATAGCAGTTAGTTGTCTGCAAGCGTCTGGGTGTCATGCCTTCAGCGTGTACTCTGCCAAACTCAGCCAGTCCACTTTGCCACTCATATCTGGTGTGACAATAGCGTGCCTTTAAAAAGAAAAAAAGTTTTTCACTGTAAGCTAATAGCAGTTATTTGTCTGCAAGCGTCTGGGTGTCAGGCCTTCAGCGTGTACTCTGCCAAACTCAGCAAGTCCACTTTGCCACTCATGTCTGGTGTGACAATAGCGTGCCTTTAAAAAGAAAAAAAGTTTTTCACTGTAAGCTAATAGCAGTCAGTGTCCTTCAAGCGGGTGTCAGGCCTTCAGCGTGTACTCTGCCAAACTCAGCCAGTCCACTTTGCCACTCATATCTGGTGTGACAATAGCGTGCCTTTAAAAAGAAAAAAAGTTTTTCACTGTAAGCTAATAGCAGTTAGTTGTCTGCAAGCGTCTGGGTTACAGGCCTTCAGCGTGTACTCTGCCAAACTCAGCCAGTCCACTTTGCCACTCATATCTGGTGTCTCTATAGCGTGCCTTTACAAAGAAAAAAATTTTTTCACTGTAAGCTAATAGCAGTTAGTTGTCTGCAAGCGTCTGGGTGTCAGGCCTTCAGCGTGTACTCTGCCAAACTCAGCCAGTCCACTTTGCCACTCATATCTGGTGTGACAATAGCGTGCCTTTAAAAAGAAAAAAAGTTTTTCACTGTAAGCTAATAGCAGTTAGTTGTCTGCAAGCGTCTGGGTGTCAGGCCTTCAGCGTGTACTCTGCCCAACTCAGCCAGTCCACTTTGCCACACATATCTGGTGTGACAATAGCGTGCCTTTAAAAAGAAAAAAAGTTTTTCACTGTAAGCTAATAGCAGTTATTTGTCTGCAAGCGTCTGGGTGTCAGGCCTTCAGCGTGTACTCTGCCCAACTCAGCCAGTCCACTTTGCCACTCATATCTGGTGTGACAATAGCGTGCCTTTAAAAAGAAAAAAGTATTTCACTGTAAGCTAATAGCAGTCAGTGTCCTTCAAGCGGGTGACAGGCCTTCAGCGTGTACTCTGCCAAACTCAGCCAGTCCACTTTGCCACTCATGTCTGGTGTGACAATAGCGTGCCTTTAAAAATAAAAAAACGTTTTTCACTGTAAGCTAATAGCAGTCAGTGTCCTTCAAGCGGGTGACAGGCCTTCAGCGTGTACTCTGCCAAACTCAGCCAGTCCACTTTGCCACTCATATCTGGTGTGACAATAGCGTGCCTTTACAAAGAAAAACACTTTTTTTCACTGTAAGCTAATAGCAGTTAGTTGTCTGCAAGCGTCTGGGTGTCAGGCCTTCAGCGTGTACTCTGCCAAACTCAGCCAGTCCACTTTGCCACTCATATCTGGTGTGACAATAGCGTGCCTTTAAAAAGAAAAAAAGTTTTTCACTGTAAGCTAATAGCAGTTATTTGTCTGCAAGCGTCTGGGTGTCAGGCCTTCAGCGTGTACTCTGCCAAACTCAGCCAGTCCACTTTGCCACTCATGTCTGGTGTGACAATAGCGTGCCTTTAAAAAGAAAAAAGTTTTTCACTGTAAGCTAATAGCAGTCAGTGTCCTTCAAGCGGGTGACAGGCCTTCAGCGTGTACTCTGCCAAACTCAGCCAGTCCACTTTGTCATTCATGTCTGGTGTGACAATAGCGTGCCTTTAAAAATAAAAAAACGTTTTTCACTTTAAGCTAATAGCAGTCAGTGTCCTTCAAGCGGGTGATAGGCCTTCAGCGTGTACTCTGCCAAACTCAGCCAGTCCACTTTGCCACTCATATCTGGTGTGACAATAGCGTGCCTTTACAAAGAAAAAACGTTTTTCACTGTAAGCTAATAGCAGTTAGTTGTTTGCAAGCTTCTGGGTGTCAGTCCTTCAGTGTGTACTCTGCCAAACTCAGCCAGTCCACTTTGCCACTCATATCTGGTGTGACAATAGAGTGCCTTTAAAAAGAAAAAAAGTTTTCACTGTAAGCTAATAGCAGTTAGTTGTCTGCAAGCGTCTGGGAGTCAGGCCTTCAGCGTGTACTCTGCCAAACTCAGCCAGTCCACTTTGCCACTCATATCTGGTGTCTCTATAGCGTGCCTTTAAAAAGAAAAAAAGTTTTTCACTGTAAGCTAATAGCAGTTATTTGTCTGCAAGCGTCTGGGTGTCAGGCCTTCAGCGTGTACTCTGCCAAACTCAGCCAGTCCACTTTGCCACTCATGTCTGGTGTGACAATAGCGTGCCTTTAAAAAGAAAAAAAGTTTTTCACTGTAAGCTAATAGCAGTCAGTGTCACTCAATCGGGTGACAGGCCTTCAGCGTGTACTCTGCCAAACTCAGCCAGTCCACTTTGCCACTCATGTCTGGTGTGACAATAGCGTGCCTTTAAAAAGAAAAAAAGTTTTTCACTGTAAGCTAATAGCAGTCAGTGTCCTTCAAGCGGGTGACAGGCCTTCAGCGTGTACTCTGCCAAACTCAGCCAGTCCACTTTGCCACTCATATCTGGTGTGACAATAGCGTGCCTTTAAAAAGAAAAAAAGTTTTCACTGTAAGCTAATAGCAGTTAGTTGTCTGCAAGCGTCTGGGAGTCAGGCCTTCAGCGTGTACTCTGCCAAACTCAGCCAGTCCACTTTGCCACTCATATCTGGTGTCTCTATAGCGTGCCTTTACAAAGAAAAAAAGTTTTTCACTGTAAGCTAATAGCAGTTAGTTGTCTGCAAGCGTCTGGGTGTCATGCCTTCAGCGTGTACTCTGCCAAACTCAGCCAGTCCACTTTGCCACTCATATCTGGTGTGACAATAGCGTGCCTTTAAAAAGAAAAAAAGTTTTTCACTGTAAGCTAATAGCAGTTATTTGTCTGCAAGCGTCTGGGTGTCAGGCCTTCAGCGTGTACTCTGCCAAACTCAGCCAGTCCACTTTGCCACTCATGTCTGGTGTGACAATAGCGTGCCTTTAAAAAGAAAAAAAGTTTTTCACTGTAAGCTAATAGCAGTCAGTGTCACTCAATCGGGTGACAGGCCTTCAGCGTGTACTCTGCCAAACTCAGCCAGTCCACTTTGCCACTCATGTCTGGTGTGACAATAGCGTGCCTTTAAAAATAAAAAAACGTTTTTCACTGTAAGCTAATAGCAGTCAGTGTCCTTCAAGCGGGTGATAGGCCTTCAGCGTGTACTCTGCCAAACTCAGCCAGTCCACTTTGCCACTCATATCTGGTGTGACAATAGCGTGCCTTTACAAAGAAAAAACGTTTTTCACTGTAAGCTAATAGCAGTTAGTTGTTTGCAAGCTTCTGGGTGTCAGTCCTTCAGTGTGTACTCTGCCAAACTCAGCCAGTCCACTTTGCCACTCATATCTGGTGTGACAATAGCGTGCCTTTACAAAGAAAAAACTTTTTTTCACTGTAAGCTAATAGCAGTTAGTTGTCTGCAAGCGTCTGGGAGTCAGGCCTTCAGCGTGTACTCTGCCAAACTCAGCCAGTCCACTTTGCCACTCATATCTGGTGTGACAATAGCGTGCCTTTAAAAAGAAAAAAAGTTTTTCACTGTAAGCTAATAGCAGTTATTTGTCTGCAAGCGTCTGGGTGTCAGGCCTTCAGCGTGTACTCTGCCAAACTCAGCCAGTCCACTTTGCCACTCATGTCTGGTGTGACAATAGCGTGCCTTTAAAAAGAAAAAAGTTTTTCACTGTAAGCTAATAGCAGTCAGTGTCCTTCAAGCGGGTGACAGGCCTTCAGCGTGTACTCTGCCAAACTCAGCCAGTCCACTTTGCCACTCATGTCTGGTGTGACAATAGCGTGCCTTTAAAAATAAAAAAACGTTTTTCACTGTAAGCTAATAGCAGTCAGTGTCCTTCAAGCGGGTGATAGGCCTTAAGCGTGTACTCTGCCAAACTCAGCCAGTCCACTTTGCCACTCATATCTGGTGTGACAATAGCGTGCCTTTACAAAGAAAAAACGTTTTTCACTGTAAGCTAATAGCAGTTAGTTGTTTGCAAGCTTCTGGGTGTCAGTCCTTCAGTGTGTACTCTGCCAAACTCAGCCAGTCCACTTTGCCACTCATATCTGGTGTGACAATAGAGTGCCTTTAAAAAGAAAAAAAGTTTTCACTGTAAGCTAATAGCAGTTAGTTGTCTGCAAGCGTCTGGGAGTCAGGCCTTCAGCGTGTACTCTGCCAAACTCAGCCAGTCCACTTTGCCACTCATATCTGGTGTCTCTATAGCGTGCCTTTAACAAGAAAAAAAGTTTTTCACTGTAAGCTAATAGCAGTTATTTGTCTGCAAGCGTCTGGGTGTCAGGCCTTCAGCGTGTACTCTGCCAAACTCAGCCAGTCCACTTTGCCACTCATGTCTGGTGTGACAATAGCGTGCCTTTAAAAAGAAAAAAAGTTTTTCAATGTAAGCTAATAGCAGTCAGTGTCACTCAATCGGGTGACAGGCCTTCAGCGTGTACTCTGCCAAACTCAGCCAGTCCACTTTGCCACTCATGTCTGGTGTGACAATAGCGTGCCTTTAAATAGAAAAAAAGTTTTTCACTGTAAGCTAATAGCAGTCAGTGTCCTTCAAGCGGGTGTCAGGCCTTCAGCGTGTACTCTGCCAAACTCAGCCAGTCCACTTTCCCACTCATATCTGGTGTGACAATAGCGTGCCTTTAAAAAGAAAAAAAGTTTTTCACTGTAAGCTAATAGCAGTTAGTTGTCTGCAAGCGTCTGGGTGTCAGGCCTTCAGCGTGTACTCTGCCAAACTCAGCCAGTCCACTTTGCCACTCATATCTGGTGTGACAATAGCGTGCCTTTAAAAAGAAAAAAAGTTTTTCACTGTAAGCTAATAGCAGTTAGTTGTCTGCAAGCGTCTGGGTGTCAGGCCTTCAGCGTGTACTCTGCCCAACTCAGCCAGTCCACTTTGCCACACATATCTGGTGTGACAATAGCGTGCCTTTAAAAAGAAAAAAAGTTTTTCACTGTAAGCTAATAGCAGTTATTTGTCTGCAAGCGTCTGGGTGTCAGGCCTTCAGCGTGTACTCTGCCCAACTCAGCCAGTCCACTTTGCCACTCATATCTGGTGTGACAATAGCGTGCCTTTAAAAAGAAAAAAGTTTTTCACTGTAAGCTAATAGCAGTCAGTGTCCTTCAAGCGGGTGACAGGCCTTCAGCGTGTACTCTGCCAAACTCAGCCAGTCCACTTTGCCACTCATGTCTGGTGTGACAATAGCGTGCCTTTAAAAATAAAAAAACGTTTTTCACTGTAAGCTAATAGCAGTCAGTGTCCTTCAAGCGGGTGACAGGCCATCAGTGTGTACTCTGCCAAACTCAGCCAGTCCACTTTGCCACTCATATCTGGTGTGACAATAGCGTGCCTTTACAAAGAAAAAACTTTTTTTCACTGTAAGCTAATAGCAGTTAGTTGTCTGCAAGCGTCTGGGTGTCAGGCCTTCAGCGTGTACTCTGCCAAACTCAGCCAGTCCACTTTGCCACTCATGTCTGGTGTGACAATAGCGTGCCTTTACAAAGAAAAAAAGTTTTTCACTGTAAGCTAATAGCAGTTAGTTGTCTGCAAGCGTCTGGGTGTCAGGCCTTCAGCGTGTACTCTGCCAAACTCAGCCAGTCCACTTTGCCACTCATATCTGGTGTGACAATAGTGTGCCTTTAAAAAGAAAACAAGTTTTTCACTGTAAGCTAATAGCAGTTAGTTGTCTGCAAGCGTCTGGGTGTCAGGCCTTCAGCGTGTACTCTGCCAAACTCAGCCAGTCCACTTTGCCACTCATGTCTGGTGTGACAATAGCATGCCTTTAAAAAGAAAAAAGTTTTTCACTGTAAGCTAATAGCAGTCAGTGTCCTTCAAGCGGGTGACAGGCCTTCAGCGTGTACTCTGCCAAACTCAGCCAGTCCACTTTGCCACTCATGTCTGGTGTGACAATAGCGTGCCTTTAAAAATAAAAAAACGTTTTTCACTGTAAGCTAATAGCAGTCAGTGTCCTTCAAGCGGGTGATAGGCCTTCAGCGTGTACTCTGCCAAACTCAGCCAGTCCACTTTTCCACTCATATCTGGTGTGACAATAGCGTGCCTTTACAAAGAAAAAAGGTTTTTCACTGTAAGCTAATAGCAGTTAGTATTTTGCAAGCTTCTGGGTGTCAGTCCTTCAGTGTGTACTCTGCCAAACTCAGCCAGTCCACTTTGCCACTCATATCTGGTGTGACAATAGCGTGCCTTTAAAAAGAAAAAAAGTTTTCACTGTAAGCTAATAGCAGTTAGTTGTCTGCAAGCGTCTGGGAGTCAGGCCTTCAGCGTGTACTCTGCCAAACTCAGCCAGTCCACTTTGCCACTCATATCTGGTGTCTCTATAGCGTGCCTTTACAAAGAAAAAAAGTTTTTCACTGTAAGCTAATAGCAGTTAGTTGTCTGCAAGCGTCTGGGTGTCAGGCCTTCAGCGTGTACTCTGCCAAACTCAGCCAGTCCACTTTGCCACTCATGTCTGGTGTGACAATAGCGTGCCTTTAAAAAGAAAAAAAGTTTTTCACTGTAAGCTAAAAGCAGTCAGTGTCCTTCAAGCGGGTGACAGGCCTTCAGCGTGTACTCTGCCAAACTCAGCCAGTCCACTTTGCCACTCATGTCTGGTGTGACAATAGCGTGCCTTTAAAAAGAAAAAAGTTTTTCACTGTAAGCTAATAGCAGTCAGTGTCCTTCAAGCGGGTGACAGGCCTTCAGCGTGTACTCTGCCAAACTCAGCCAGTCCACTTTGCCACTCATATCTGGTGTCTCTATAGCGTGCCTTTACAAAGAAAAAAAGTTTTTCACTGTAAGCTAATAGCAGTTAGTTGTCTGCAAGCGTCTGGGTGTCATGCCTTCAGCGTGTACTCTGCCAAACTCAGCCAGTCCACTTTGCCACTCATATCTGGTGTGACAATAGCGTGCCTTTAAAAAGAAAAAAAGTTTTTCACTGTAAGCTAATAGCAGTTATTTGTCTGCAAGCGTCTGGGTGTCAGGCCTTCAGCGTGTACTCTGCCAAACTCAGCCAGTCCACTTTGCCACTCATGTCTGGTGTGACAATAGCGTGCCTTTAAAAAAAAAAAAGTTTTTCACTGTAAGCTAATAGCAGTCAGTGTCACTCAATCGGGTGACAGGCCTTCAGCGTGTACTCTGCCAAACTCAGCCAGTCCACTTTGCCACTCATGTCTGGTGTGACAATAGCGTGCCTTTAAAAAGAAAAAAAGTTTTTCACTGTAAGCTAATAGCAGTCAGTGTCCTTCAAGCGGGTGTCAGGCCTTCAGCGTGTACTCTGCCAAACTCAGCCAGTCCACTTTGCCACTCATATCTGGTGTGACAATAGCGTGCCTTTAAAAAGAAAAAAAGTTTTTCACTGTAAGCTAATAGCAGTTAGTTGTCTGCAAGCGTCTGGGTTACAGGCCTTCAGCGTGTACTCTGCCAAACTCAGCCAGTCCACTTTGCCACTCATATCTGGTGTCTCTATAGCGTGCCTTTACAAAGAAAAAAATTTTTTCACTGTAAGCTAATAGCAGTTAGTTGTCTGCAAGCGTCTGGGTGTCAGGCCTTCAGCGTGTACTCTGCCAAACTCAGCCAGTCCACTTTGCCACTCATATCTGGTGTGACAATAGCGTGCCTTTAAAAAGAAAAAAAGTTTTTCACTGTAAGCTAATAGCAGTTACTTGTCTGCAAGCGTCTGGGTGTCAGGCCTTCAGCGTGTACTCTGCCCAACTCAGCCAGTCCACTTTGCCACACATATCTGGTGTGACAATAGCGTGCCTTTAAAAAGAAAAAAAGTTTTTCACTGTAAGCTAATAGCAGTTATTTGTCTGCAAGCGTCTGGGTGTCAGGCCTTCAGCGTGTACTCTGCCCAACTCAGCCAGTCCACTTTGCCACTCATATCTGGTGTGACAATAGCGTGCCTTTAAAAAGAAAAAAGTATTTCACTGTAAGCTAATAGCAGTCAGTGTCCTTCAAGCGGGTGACAGGCCTTCAGCGTGTACTCTGCCAAACTCAGCCAGTCCACTTTGCCACTCATATCTGGTGTGACAATAGCGTGCCTTTACAAAGAAAAAACTTTTTTTCACTGTAAGCTAATAGCAGTTAGTTGTCTGCAAGCGTCTGGGTGTCAGGCCTTCAGCGTGTACTCTGCCAAACTCAGCCAGTCCACTTTGCCACTCATATCTGGTGTGACAATAGCGTGCCTTTAAAAAGAAAAAAAGTTTTTCACTGTAAGCTAATAGCAGTTAGTTGTCTGCAAGCGTCTGGGTTACAGGCCTTCAGCGTGTACTCTGCCAAACTCAGCCAGTCCACTTTGCCACTCATATCTGGTGTCTCTATAGCGTGCCTTTACAAAGAAAAAAATTTTTTCACTGTAAGCTAATAGCAGTTAGTTGTCTGCAAGCGTCTGGGTGTCAGGCCTTCAGCGTGTACTCTGCCAAACTCAGCCAGTCCACTTTGCCACTCATATCTGGTGTGACAATAGCGTGCCTTTAAAAAGAAAAAAAGTTTTTCACTGTAAGCTAATAGCAGTTACTTGTCTGCAAGCGTCTGGGTGTCAGGCCTTCAGCGTGTACTCTGCCCAACTCAGCCAGTCCACTTTGCCACACATATCTGGTGTGACAATAGCGTGCCTTTAAAAAGAAAAAAAGTTTTTCACTGTAAGCTAATAGCAGTTATTTGTCTGCAAGCGTCTGGGTGTCAGGCCTTCAGCGTGTACTCTGCCCAACTCAGCCAGTCAACTTTGCCACTCATATCTGGTGTGACAATAGCGTGCCTTTAAAAAGAAAAAAGTATTTCACTGTAAGCTAATAGCAGTCAGTGTCCTTCAAGCGGGTGACAGGCCTTCAGCGTGTACTCTGCCAAACTCAGCCAGTCCACTTTGCCACTCATGTCTGGTGTGACAATAGCGTGCCTTTAAAAATAAAAAAACGTTTTTCACTGTAAGCTAATAGCAGTCAGTGTCCTTCAAGCGGGTGATAGGCCTTAAGCGTGTACTCTGCCAAACTCAGCCAGTCCACTTTGCCACTCATATCTGGTGTGACAATAGCGTGCCTTTACAAAGAAAAAACGTTTTTCACTGTAAGCTAATAGCAGTTAGTTGTTTGCAAGCTTCTGGGTGTCAGTCCTTCAGTGTGTACTCTGCCAAACTCAGCCAGTCCACTTTGCCACTCATATCTGGTGTGACAATAGAGTGCCTTTAAAAAGAAAAAAAGTTTTCACTGTAAGCTAATAGCAGTTAGTTGTCTGCAAGCGTCTGGGAGTCAGGCCTTCAGCGTGTACTCTGCCAAACTCAGCCAGTCCACTTTGCCACTCATATCTGGTGTCTCTATAGCGTGCCTTTAACAAGAAAAAAAGTTTTTCACTGTAAGCTAATAGCAGTTATTTGTCTGCAAGCATCTGGGTGTCAGGCCTTCAGCGTGTACTCTGCCAAACTCAGCCAGTCCACTTTGCCACTCATGTCTGGTGTGACAATAGCGTGCCTTTAAAAAGAAAAAAAGTTTTTCAATGTAAGCTAATAGCAGTCAGTGTCACTCAATCGGGTGACAGGCCTTCAGCGTGTACTCTGCCAAACTCAGCCAGTCCACTTTGCCACTCATGTCTGGTGTGACAATAGCGTGCCTTTAAAAAGAAAAAAGTTTTTCACTGTAAGCTAATAGCAGTCAGTGTCCTTCAAGCGGGTGACAGGCCTTCAGCGTGTACTCTGCCAAACTCAGCCAGTCCACTTTGCCACTCATATCTGGTGTCTCTATAGCGTGCCTTTACAAAGAAAAAAAGTTTTTCACTGTAAGCTAATAGCAGTTAGTTGTCTGCAAGCGTCTGGGTGTCATGCCTTCAGCGTGTACTCTGCCAAACTCAGCCAGTCCATTTTGCCACTCATATCTGGTGTGACAATAGCGTGCCTTTAAAAAGAAAAAAAGTTTTTCACTGTAAGCTAATAGCAGTTATTTGTCTGCAAGCGTCTGGGTGTCAGGCCTTCAGCGTGTACTCTGCCAAACTCAGCCAGTCCACTTTGCCACTCATGTCTGGTGTGACAATAGCGTGCCTTTAAAAAGAAAAAAAGTTTTTCACTGTAAGCTAATAGCAGTCAGTGTCACTCAATCGGGTGACAGGCCTTCAGCGTGTACTCTGCCAAACTCAGCCAGTCCACTTTGCCACTCATGTCTGGTGTGACAATAGCGTGCCTTTAAAAAGAAAAAAAGTTTTTCACTGTAAGCTAATAGCAGTCAGTGTCCTTCAAGCGGGTGTCAGGCCTTCAGCGTGTACTCTGCCAAACTCAGCCAGTCCACTTTGCCACTCATATCTGGTGTGACAATAGCGTGCCTTTAAAAAGAAAAAAAGTTTTTCACTGTAAGCTAATAGCAGTTAGTTGTCTGCAAGCGTCTGGGTTACAGGCCTTCAGCGTGTACTCTGCCAAACTCAGACAGTCCACTTTGCCACTCATGTCTGGTGTGACAATAGCGTGCCTTTAAAAAGAAAGAAAGTTTTTCACTGTAAGCTAATAGCAGTCAGTGTCCTTCAAGCGGGTGACAGGCCTTCAGCGTGTACTCTGCCAAACTAAGCCAGTCCACTTTGCCACTCATGTCTGGTGTGACAATAGCGTGCCTTTACAAAGAAAAAAAGTTTTTCACTGTAAGCTAATAGCAGTTAGTTGTCTGCAAGCGTCTGGGTGTCAGGCCTTCAGCGTGTACTCTGCCAAACTCAGCCAGTCCACTTTGCCACTCATATCTGGTGTGACAATAGCGTGCCTTTAAAAAGAAAAAAAAGTTTTTCACTGTAAGCTAATAGCAGTTATTTGTCTGCAAGCGTCTGGGTGTCAGGCCTTCAGCGTGTACTCTGCCCAACTCAGCCAGTCCACTTTGCCACTCATATCTGGTGTGACAATAGCGTGCCTTTAAAAAGAAAAAAGTTTTTCACTGTAAGCTAATAGCAGTCAGTGTCCTTCAAGCGGCTGACAGGCCTTCAGCGTGTACTCTGCCAAACTCAGCAAGTCCACTTTGCCACTCATGTCTGGTGTGACAATAGCGTGCCTTTAAAAATAAAAAAACGTTTTTCACTGTAAGCTAATAGCAGTCAGTGTCCTTCAAGAGGGTGACAGGCCTTCAGCGTGTACTCTGCCAAACTCAGCCAGTCCACTTTGCCACTCATATCTGGTGTGACAATAGCGTGCCTTTACAAAGAAAAAACGTTTTTCACTGTAAGCTAATAGCAGTTAGTTGTTCGCAAGCTTCTGGGTGTCAGTCCTTCAGTGTGTACTCTGCCAAACTCAGCCAGTCAACTTTGCCACTCATATCTGGTGTGACAATAGCGTGCCTTTAAAAAGAAAAAAAGTTTTCACTGTAAGCTAATAGCAGTTAGTTGTCTGCAAGCGTCTGGGAGTCAGGCCTTCAGCGTGTACTCTGCCAAACTCAGCCAGTCCACTTTGCCACTCATATCTGGTGTCTCTATAGCGTGCCTTTACAAAGGAAAAAAGATTTTCACTGTAAGCTAATAGCAGTTAGTTGTTTGCAAGCGTCTGGGTGTCAGGCCTTCAGCGTGTACTCTGCCAAACTCAGCCAGTCCACTTTGCCACTCATGTCTGGTGTGACAATAGCGTGCCTTTAAAAAGAAAAAAAGTTTTTCACTGTAAGCTAATAGCAGTCAGTGTCCTTCAAGCGGGTGACAGGCCTTCAGCGTGTACTCTGCCAAACTCAGCCAGTCCACTTTGCCACTCATGTCTGGTGTGACAATAGCGTGCCTTTAAAAAGAAAAAAAGTTTTTCACTGTAAGCTAATAGCAGTCAGTGTCCTTCAAGCGGATGTCAGGCCTTCAGCGTGTACTCTGCCAAACTCAGCCAGTCCACTTTGCCACTCATATCTGATGTGACAATAGCGTGCCATTAAAAAGAAAAAAAAGTTTTTCACTGTAAGCTAATAGCAGTTAGTTGTCTGCAAGCGTCTGGGTTACAGGCCTTCAGCGTGTACTCTGCCAAACTCAGCCAGTCCACTTTGCCACTCATATCTGGTGTGACAATAGCGTGCCTTTAAAAAGAAAAAAAGTTTTTCACTGTATGCTAATAGCAGTTAGTTGTCTGCAAGCGTCTGGGTGTCAGGCCTTCAGCGTGTACTCGTCCAAACTCAGTCAGTCCACTTTGCCACTCATGTCTGGTGTGACAATAGCGTGCCTTTAAAAAGAAAAAAGTTTTTCCCTGTAAGCTAATAGAAGTCAGTGTCCTTCAAGCGGCTGACAGGCCTTCACCGTGTACTCTGCCAAACTCAGCCAGTCCACTTTGCCACTCATATCTGGTGTGACAATAGCGTGCCTTTAAAAAGAAAAAAACTTTTTCACTGTAAGCTAATAGCAGTCAGTGTCCTTCAAGCGGGTGACAGGCCTTCAGCGTGTACTCTGCCCAACTCAGCCAGTCCACTTTGCCACTCATATCTGGTGTGACAATAGCGTGCCTTTAAAAAGAAAAAAGTTTTTCACTGTAAGCTAATAGCAGTCAGTGTCCTTCAAGCGGGTGACAGTCTTTCAGTGTGTACTCTGCCAAACTCAGCCAGTCCACTTTGCCACTCATATCTGGTGTCTCTATAGCGTGCCTTTACAAAGAAAAAAAGTTTTTCACTGTAAGCTAGTTGTCTGCAAGCGTCTTGGTGTCAGGCCTTCAGCGTGTACTCTGCCAAACTCAGCCAGTCCACTTTGCCACTCATATCTGGTGTGACAATAGCGTGCCTTTAAAAAGAAAAAAAGTTTTTCACTGTAAGCTAATAGCAGTCAGTGTCCTTCAAGCAGGTGTGTCAGGCCTTCAGCGTGTACTCTGCCATACTCAGCCAGTCCACTTTGCCACTCATATCTGGTGTGAAAATAGCGTGCCTTTAAAAAGAAAAACGTTTTTCACTGTAAGCTAATAGCAGTCAGTGTCCTTCAAGCGGGTGACAGGCCTTCAGCGTGTACTCGTCCAAACTCAGTCAGTCCACTTTGCCACTCATGTCTGGTGTGACAATAGCGTGCCTTTAAAAAGAAAAAAGTTTTTCCCTGTAAGCTAATAGAAGTCAGTGTCCTTCAAGCGGCTGACAGGCCTTCACCGTGTACTCTGCCAAACTCAGCCAGTCCACTTTGCCACTCATATCTGGTGTGACAATAGCGTGCCTTTAAAAAGAAAAAAACTTTTTCACTGTAAGCTAATAGCAGTCAGTGTCCTTCAAGCGGGTGACAGTCCTTCAGCGTGTACTCTGCCAAACTCAGCCAGTCCACTTTGCCACTCATATCTGGTGTCTCTATAGCGTGCCTTTACAAAGAAAAAAAGTTTTTCACTGTAAGCTAGTTGTCTGCAAGCGTCTGGGTGTCAGGCCTTCAGCGTGTACTCTGCCAAACTCAGCCAGTCCACTTTGCCACTCATATCTGGTGTGACAATAGCGTGCCTTTAAAAAGAAAAAAAGTTTTTCACTGTAAGCTAATAGCAGTCAGTGTCCTTCAAGCGGGTGACAGTCTTTCAGCGTGTACTCTGCCAAACTCAGCCAGTCCACTTTGCCACTCATATCTGGTGTCTCTATAGCGTGCCTTTACAAAGAAAAAAAGTTTTTCACTGTAAGCTAGTTGTCTGCAAGCGTCTTGGTGTCAGGCCTTCAGCGTGTACTCTGCCAAACTCAGCCAGTCCACTTTGCCACTCATATCTGGTGTGACAATAGCGTGCCTTTAAAAAGAAAAAAAGTTTTTCACTGTAAGCTAATAGCAGTCAGTGTCCTTCAAGCAGGTGTGTCAGGCCTTCAGCGTGTACTCTGCCATACTCAGCCAGTCCACTTTGCCACTCATGTCTGGTGTGACAATAGCGTGCCTTTAAAAAGAAAGAAAGTTTTTCACTGTAAGCTAATAGCAGTCAGTGTCCTTCAAGCGGGTGACAGGCCTTCAGCGTGTAATCTGCCAAACTCAGCCAGTCCACTTTGCCACTCCTGTCTTGTGTGACAATAGCGTGCCTTTACAAAGAAAAAAAGTTTTTCACTGTAAGCTAATAGCAGTTAGTTGTCTGCAAGCGTCTGGGTGTCAGGCCTTCAGCGTGTACTCTGCCCAACTCAGCCAGTCCACTTTGCCACTCATATCTGGTGTGACAATAGCGTGCCTTTAAAAAGAAAAAAGTTTTTCACTGTAAGCTAATAGCAGTCAGTGTCCTTCAAGCGGGTGACAGGCCTTCAGCGTGTACTCTGCCAAACTCAGCCAGTCCACTTTGCCACTCATATCTGGTGTGAAAATAGCGTGCCTTTAAAAAGAAAAAAAGTTTTTCACTGTAAGCTAATAGCAGTCATTGTCCTTCAAGCGGGTGACAGGCCTTCAGCGTGTACGCTGCCAAACTCAGCCAGTCCACTTTGCCACTCATATCTGGTGTCTCTATAGCGTGCCTTTACAAAGAAAAACAGTTTTTCACTGTAAGCTAATAGCAGTTAGTTTTCTGCAAGCATCTGGGTGTCAGGCCTTCAGTGTGTACTCTGCCAAACTCAGCCAGTCCACTTTGCCACTCATATCTGGTGTGACAAAAGCGTGCCTTTAAAAAGAAAAAAAGTTTTTCACTGTATGCTAATAGCAGTTAGTTGTCTGCAAGCGTCTGGGTGTCAGGCCTTCAGCATGTACTCTGCCCAACTCAGTCAGTCCACTTTGCCACTCATATCTGGTGTGACAATAGCGTGCCTTT
The DNA here is from genome assembly GCF_036172605.1 of Pelobates fuscus. Classification (NCBI taxonomy): domain Eukaryota; kingdom Metazoa; phylum Chordata; class Amphibia; order Anura; family Pelobatidae; genus Pelobates; species Pelobates fuscus. Next base: position 277,283,508 of record NC_086318.1, on the reverse strand, counting down.
AAAAAGAAAAAAGTTTTTCACTGTAAGCTAATAGCAGTCAGTGTCCTTCAAGCGGGTGACAGGCCTTCAGCGTGTACTCTGCCAAACTCAGCCAGTCCACTTTGCCACTCATATCTGGTGTGACAATAGCGTGCCTTTACAAAGAAAAAACTTTTTTTCACTGTAAGCTAATAGCAATTAGTTGTCTGCAAGCGTCTGGGTGTCAGGCCTTCAGCGTGTACTCTGCCAAACTCAGCCAGTCCACTTTGCCACTCATATCTGGTGTGACAATAGCGTGCCTTTAAAAAGAAAAAAAGTTTTTCACTGTAAGCTAATAGCAGTCAGTGTCCTTCAAGCGGGTGACAGGCCTTCAGCGTGTACTCTGCCAAACTCAGCCAGTCCACTTTGCCACTCATGTCTGGTGTGACAATAGCGTGCCTTTAAAAAGAAAAAAAGTTTTTCACTGTAAGCTAATATCAGTCAGTGTCCTTCAAGCAGGTGTGTCAGGCCTTCAGCGTGTACTCTGCCAAACTCAGCCAGTCCACTTTGCCACTCATGTCTGGTGTGACAATAGCGTGCCTATAAAAAGAAAGAAAGTTTTTCACTGTAAGCTAATAGCAGTCAGTGTCCTTCAAGCGGGTGACAGGCCTTCAGCGTGTACTCTGCCAAACTCAGCCAGTCCACTTTGCCACTCATATCTGGTGTGACAATAGCGTGCCTTTAAAAAGAAAAAAAAGTTTTCACTGTAAGCTAATAGCAGTTAGTTGTCTGCAAGTGTCTGGGTGTCAGGCCTTCAGCGTGTACTCTGCCCAACTCAGCCAGTCCACTTTGCCACTCATATCTGGTGTGACAATAGCGTGCCTTTACAAAGAAAAAACGTTTTTCACTGTAAGCTAATAGCAGTTAGTTGTTTGCAAGCTTCTGGGTGTCAGTCCTTCAGTGTGTACTCTGCCAAACTCAGCCAGTCCACTTTGCCACTCATATCTGGTGTGACAATAGCGTGCCTTTAAAAAGAAAAAAAAGTTTTTCACTGTAAGCTAATAGCAGTTATTTGTCTGCAAGCGTCTGGGTGTCAGGCCTTCAGCGTGTACTCTGCCAAACTCAGCCAGTCCACTTTGCCACTCATATCTGGTGTGACAATAGCGTGCCTTTAAAAAGAAAAAAAGTTTTTCACTGTAAGCTAATAGCAGTCAGTGTCCTTCAAGCAGGTGTGTCAGGCCTTCAGCGTGTACTCTGCCATACTCAGCCAGTCCACTTTGCCACTCATGTCTGGTGTGACAATAGCGTGCCTTTACAAAGAAAAAAGTTTTTCACTGTAAGCTAATAGCAGTCAGTGTCCTTCAAGCGGGTGACAGGCCTTCAGCGTGTACTCGTCCAAACTCAGTCAGTCCACTTTGCCACTCATGTCTGGTGTGACAATAGCGTGCTTTTAAAAAGAAAAAAAGTTTTTCACTGTAAGCTAATAGAAGTCAGTGTCCTTCAAGCGGCTCACAGGCCTTCACCGTGTACTCTGCCAAACTCAGCCAGTCCACTTTGCCACTCATATCTGGTGTGACAATAGCGTGGGTTTAAAAAGAAAAAAAGTTTTTCACTGTAAGCTAATAGCAGTCAGTGTCCTTCAAGCGGGTGACAGTCCTTCAGCGTGTACTCTGCCAAACTCAGCCAGTCCACTTTGCCACTCATATCTGGTGTCTCTATAGCGTGCCTTTACAAAGAAAAACGTTTTTCACTGTAAGCTAATAGCAGTCAGTGTCCTTCAAGCGGGTGACAGGCCTTCAGCGTGTACTCTGCCAAACTCAGCCAGTCCACTTTGCCACTCATGTCTGGTGTGACAATAGCGTGCCTTTAAAAATAAAAAAAAGTTTTTCACTGTAAGCTAATAGCAGTCAGTGTCCTTCAAGAGGGTGACAGGCCTTCAGCGTGTACTCTGCCAAACTCAGCCAGTCCACTTTGCCACTCATATCTGGTGTGACAATAGCGTGCCTTTACAAAGAAAAAACGTTTTTCACTGTAAGCTAATAGCAGTTAGTTGTTTGCAAGCTTCTGGGTGTCAGTCCTTCAGTGTGTACTCTGCCAAACTCAGCCAGTCAACTTTGCCACTCATATCTGGTGTGACAATAGCGTGCCTTTAAAAAGAAAAAAAGTTTTTCACTGTAAGCTAATAGCAGTCAGTGTCCTTCAAGCGGGTGACAGGCCTTCAGCGTGTACTCTGCCAAACTCAGCCAGTCCACTTTGCCACTCATGTCTGGTGTGACAATAGCATGCCTTTACAAAGAAAAAAAGATTTTCACTGTAAGCTAATAGCAGTTAGTTGTCTGCAAGCGTCTGGGTGTCAGGCCTTCAGCGTGTACTCTGCCAAACTCAGCCAGTCCACTTTGCCACTCATATCTGGTGTGACAATAGCGTGCCTTTAAAAAGAAAAAAAGTTTTCACTGTAAGCTAATAGCAGTTAGTTGTCTGCAAGCGTCTGGGAGTCAGGCCTTCAGCGTGTACTCTGCCAAACTCAGTCAGTCCACTTTGCCACTCATATCTGGTGTCTCTATAGCGTGCCTTTACAAAGAAAAAAAGTTTTTCACTGTAAGCTAATAGCAGTTAGTTGTCTGCAAGCGTCTGGGTGTCAGGCCTTCAGCGTGTACTCTGCCAAACTCAGCCAGTCCACTTTGCCACTCATGTCTGGTGTGACAATAGCGTGGCTTTAAAAAGAAAAAACGTTTTTCACTGTAAGCTAATAGCAGTCAGTGTCACTCAAGCGGGTGACAGGCCTTCAGCGTGTACTCTGCCAAACTCAGCCAGTCCACTTTGCCACTCATGTCTGGTGTGACAATAGCGTGCCTTTAAAAAGAAAAAAAGTTTTTCACTGTAAGCTAATAGCAGTCAGTGTCCTTCAAGCGGATGTCAGGCCTTCAGCGTGTACTCTGCCAAACTCAGCCAGTCCACTTTGCCACTCATATCTGGTGTGACAATAGCGTGCCTTTAAAAAGAAAAAAAGATTTCACTGTAAGCTAATAGCAGTTAGTTGTCTGCAAGCGTCTGGGTTACAGGCCTTCAGCGTGTACTCTGCCAAACTCAGCCAGTCCACTTTGCCACTCATATCTGGTGTGACAATAGCGTGCCTTTAAAAAGAAAAAAAGTTTTTCACTGTAAGCTAATAGCAGTCAGTGTCCTTCAAGCGGGTGACAGGCCTTCAGCGTGTACTCTGCCAAACTCAGCCAGTCCACTTTGCCACTCATGTCTGGTGTGACAATAGCGTGCCTATAAAAAGAAAGAATGTTTTTCACTGTAAGCTAATAGCAGTCAGTGCCCTTCAAGCGGGTGACAGGCCTTCAGCGTGTACTCTGCCAAACTCAGCCAGTCCACTTTGCCACTCATGTCTGGTGTGACAATAGCATGCCTTTACAAAGAAAAAAATATTTTCACTGTAAGCTAATAGCAGTTAGTTGTCTGCAAGCGTCTGGGTGTCAGGCCTTCAGCGTGTACTCTGCCAAACTCAGCCAGTCCACTTTGCCACTAATATCTGGTGTGACAATAGCATGCCTTTAAAAAGAAAAAAAAGTTTTTCACTGTAAGCTAATAGCAGTTATTTGTCTGCAAGCGTCTGGGTGTCAGGCCTCCAGCGTGTACTCTGCCCAACTCAGCCAGTCCACTTTGCCACTCATATCTGGTGTGACAATAGCGTGCCTTTAAAAAGAAAAAAGTTTTTCACTGTAAGCTAATAGCAGTCAGTGTCCTTCAAGCGGGTGACAGGCCTTCAGCGTGTACTCTGCCAAACTCAGCCAGTCCACTTTGCCACTCATGTCTGGTGTGACAATAGCGTGCCTATAAAAAGAAAGAAAGTTTTTCACTGTAAGCTAATAGCAGTCAGTGTCCTTCAAGCGGGTGACAGGCCTTCAGCGTGTACTCTGCCAAACTCAGCCAGTCCACTTTGCCACTCATGTCTGGTGTGACAATAGCATGCCTTTACAAAGAAAAAAAGTTTTTCACTGTAAGCTAATAGCAGTTAGTTGTCTGCAAGCGTCTGTGTGTCAGGCCTTCAGCGTGTACTCTGCCAAACTCAGCCAGTCCACTTTGCCACTCATATCTGGTGTGACAATAGCGTGCCTTTAAAAAGAAAAAAAAGTTTTTCACTGTAAGCTAATAGCAGTTATTTGTCTGCAAGCGTCTGGGTGTCAGGCCTTCAGCGTGTACTCTGCCCAACTCAGCCAGTCCACTTTGCCACTCATATCTGGTGTGACAATAGCGTGCCTTTACAAAGAAAAAACGTTTTTCACTGTAAGCTAATAGCAGTTAGTTGTTTGCAAGCTTCTGGGTGTCAGTCCTTCAGTGTGTACTCTGCCAAACTCAGCCAGTCCACTTTGCCACTCATATCTGGTGTCTCTATAGCGTGCCTTTACAAAGAAAAAAAGTTTTTCACTGTAAGCTAATAGCAGTTAGTTGTCTGCAAGCGTCTGGGTGTCAGGCCTTCAGCGTGTACTCTGCCAAACTCAGCCAGTCCACTTTGCCACTCATATATGGTGTGACAATAGCGTGCCTTTAAAAAGAAAAAAAAGTTTTTCACTGTAAGCTAATAGCAGTTATTTGTCTGCAAGCGTCTGGGTGTCAGGCCTTCAGCGTGTACTCTGCCCAACTCAGCCAGTCAACTTTGCCACTCATATCTGGTGTGACAATAGCGTGCCTTTACAAAGAAAAAACGTTTTTCACTGTAAGCTAATAGCAGTTAGTTGTCTGCAAGCGTCTGGGAGTCAGGCCTTCAGCGTGTACTCTGCCAAACTCAGCCAGTCCACTTTGCCACTCATATCTGGTGTCTCTATAGCGTGCCTTTACAAAGAAAAAAAGTTTTTCACTGTAAGCTAATAGCAGTTAGTTGTCTGCAAGCGTCTGGGTGTCAGGCCTTCAGAGTGTACTCTGCCAAACTCAGCCAGTCCACTTTGCCACTCATATCTGGTGTCTCTATAGCGTGCCTTTACAAAGAAAAAAAGTTTTTCACTGTAAGCTAATAGCAGTCAGTGTCCTTCAAGCGGGTGACAGGCCTTCAGCGTGTACTCGTCCAAACTCAGTCAGTCCACTTTGCCACTCATGTCTGGTGTGACAATAGTGTGCTTTTAAAAAGAAAAAAAGTTTTTCACTGTAAGCTAATAGAAGTCAGTGTCCTTCAAGCGGCTCACAGGCCTTCACCGTGTACTCTGCCAAACTCAGCCAGTCCACTTTGCCACTCATATCTGGTGTGACAATAGCGTGGGTTTAAAAAGAAAAAAAGTTTTTCACTGTAAGCTAATAGCAGTCAGTGTCCTTCAAGCGGGTGACAGTCCTTCAGCGTGTACTCTGCCAAACTCAGCCAGTCCACTTTGCCACTCATATCTGGTGTCTCTATAGCGTGCCTTTACAAAGAAAAACGTTTTTCACTGTAAGCTAATAGCAGTCAGTGTCCTTCAAGCGGGTGACAGGCCTTCAGCGTGTACTCTGCCAAACTCAGCCAGTCCACTTTGCCACTCATGTCTGGTGTGACAATAGCGTGCCTTTAAAAATAAAAAAACGTTTTTCACTGTAAGCTAATAGCAGTCAGTGTCCTTCAAGAGGGTGACAGGCCTTCAGCGTGTACTCTGCCAAACTCAGCCAGTCCACTTTGCCACTCATATCTGGTGTGACAATAGCGTGCCTTTACAAAGAAAAAACGTTTTTCACTGTAAGCTAATAGCAGTTAGTTGTTTGCAAGCTTCTGGGTGTCAGTCCTTCAGTGTGTACTCTGCCAAACTCAGCCAGTCAACTTTGCCACTCATATCTGGTGTGACAATAGCGTGCCTTTAAAAAGAAAAAAAGTTTTCACTGTAAGCTAATAGCAGTTAGTTGTCTGCAAGCGTCTGGGAGTCAGGCCTTCAGCGTGTACTCTGCCAAACTCAGCCAGTCCACTTTGCCACTCATATCTGGTGTCTCTATAGCGTGCCTTTACAAAGAAAAAAAGTTTTTCACTGTAAGCTAATAGCAGTTAGTTGTCTGCAAGCGTCTGGGTGTCAGGCCTTCAGCGTGTACTCTGCCAAACTCAGCCAGTCCACTTTGCCACTCATGTCTGGTGTGACAATAGCGTGCCTTTAAAAAGAAAAAACGTTTTTCACTGTAAGCTAATAGCAGTCAGTGTCACTCAAGCGGGTGACAGGCCTTCAGCGTGTACTCTGCCAAACTCAGCCAGTCCACTTTGCCACTCATGTCTGGTGTGACAATAGCGTGCCTTTAAAAAGAAAAAAAGTTTTTCACTGTAAGCTAATAGCAGTTATTTGTCTGCAAGCGTCTGGGTGTCAGGCCTTCAGCGTGTACTCTGCCCAACTCAGCCAGTCCACTTTGCCACTCATATCTGGTGTGACAATAGCGTGCCTTTAAAAAGAAAAAAAGTTTTTCACTGTAAGCTAATAGCAGTCAGTGTCCTTCAAGCGGGTGACAGGCCTTCAGCGTGTACTCTGCCAAACTCAGCCAGTCCACTTTGCCACTCATGTCTGGTGTCTCTATAGCGTGCCTTTACAAAGAAAAAAAGTTTTTCACTGTAAGCTAATAGCAGTTAGTTGTCTGCAAGCGTCTGGGTGTCAGGCCTTCAGCGTGTACTCTGCCAAACTCAGCCAGTCCACTTTGCCACTCATATCTGGTGTGACAATAGCGTGCCTTTAAAAAGAAAAAAAGTTTTTCACTGTAAGCTAATAGCAGTTAGTTGTCTGCAAGCGTCTGGGTTACAGGCCTTCAGCGTGTACTCTGCCAAACTCAGCCAGTCCACTTTGCCACTCATATCTGGTGTGACAATAGCGTGCCTTTAAAAAGAAAAAAAGTTTTTCACTGTAAGCTAATAGCAGTCAGTGTCCTTCAAGCGGGTGACAGGCCTTCAGCGTGTACTCTGCCAAACTCAGCCAGTCCCCTTTGCCACTCATATCTGGTGTGACAATAGCGTGCCTTTAAAAAGAAAAAAAGTTTTTCACTGTAAGCTAATAGCAGTCAGTGTCCTTCAAGCGGGTGACAGTCCTTCAGCGTGTACTCTGCCAAACTCAGCCAGTCCACTTTGCCACTCATATCTGGTGTCTCTATAGCGTGCCTTTACAAAGAAAAAAAGTTTTTCACTGTAAGCTAGTTGTCTGCAAGCGTCTGGGTGTCAGGCCTTCAGCGTGTACTGTGCCAAACTCAGCCAGTCCACTTTGCCACTCATATCTAGTGTGACAATAGCGTGCCTTTAAAAAGAAAAAAGTTTTTCACTGTAAGCTAATAGCAGTCAGTGTCCTTCAAGCGGGTGACAGTCCTTCAGCGTGTACTTTGCCAAACTCAGCCAGTCCACTTTGCCACTCATATCTGGTGTCTCTATAGCGTGCCTTTACAAAGAAAAAAATTTTTTCACTGTAAGCTAGTTGTCTGCAAGCGTCTGGGTGTCAGGCCTTCAGCGTGTACTCTGCCAAACTCAGCCAGTCCACTTTGCCACTCATATCTGGTGTGACAATAGCGTGCCTTTAAAAAGAAAAAAAGTTTTTCACTGTAAGCTAATAGCAGTCAGTGTCCTTCAAGCAGGTGTGTCAGGCCTTCAGCGTGTACTCTGCCAAACTCAACCAGTCCACTTTGCCACTCATGTCTGGTGTGACAATAGCGTGCCTTTAAAAAGAAAAAAAAGTTTTTCACTGTAAGCTAATAGCAGTTATTTGTCTGCAAGCGTCTGGGTGTCAGGCCTTCAGCGTGTACTCTGCCCAACTCAGCCAGTCCACTTTGCCACTCATATCTGGTGTGACAATAGCGTGCCTTTAAAAAGAAAAAAGTTTTTCACTGTAAGCTAATAGCAGTCAGTGTCCTTCAAGCGGGTGACAGGCCTTCAGCGTGTACTCTGCCAAACTCAGCCAGTCCACTTTGCCACTCATGTCTGGTGTCTCTATAGCGTGCCTTTACAAAGAAAAAAAGTTTTTCACTGTAAGCTAATAGCAGTTAGTTGTCTGCAAGCGTCTGGGTGTCAGGCCTTCAGCGTGTACTCTGCCAAACTCAGCCAGTCCACTTTGCCACTCATATCTGGTGTGACAATAGCGTGCCTTTAAAAAGAAAAAAAGTTTTTCACTGTAAGCTAATAGCAGTTAGTTGTCTGCAAGCGTCTGGGTTACAGGCCTTCAGCGTGTACTCTGCCAAACTCAGCCAGTCCACTTTGCCACTCATATCTGGTGTGACAATAGCGTGCCTTTAAAAAGAAAAAAAGTTTTTCACTGTAAGCTAATAGCAGTCAGTGTCCTTCAAGCGGGTGACAGGCCTTCAGCGTGTACTCTGCCAAACTCAGCCAGTCCCCTTTGCCACTCATGTCTGGTGTCTCTATAGCGTGCCTTTACAAAGAAAAAAAGTTTTTCACTGTAAGCTAATAGCAGTTAGTTGTCTGCAAGCGTCTGGGTGTCAGGCCTTCAGAGTGTACTCTGCCAAACTCAGCCAGTCCACTTTGCCACTCATATCTGGTGTGACAATAGCGTGCCTTTAAAAAGAAAAAAAGTTTTTCACTGTAAGCTAATAGCAGTCAGTGTCCTTCAAGCGGGTGTGTCAGGCTTTCAGCGTGTACTCTGCCAAACTCAGCCAGTCCACTTTGCCACTCATGTCTGGTGTGACAATAGCGTGCCTTTAAAAATAAAAAAAGTTTTTCACTGTAAGCTAATAGCAGTCAGTGTCCTTCAAGCGGGTGACAGGCCTTCAGCGTGTACTCGTCCAAACTCAGTCAGTCCACTTTGCCACTCATGTCTGGTGTGACAATAGCGTGCCTTTAAAAAGAAAAAAAGTTTTTCACTGTAAGCTAATAGAAGTCAGTGTCCTTCAAGCGGCTGACAGGCCTTCACCGTGTACTCTGCCAAACTCAGCCAGTCCACTTTGCCACTCATATCTGGTGTGACAATAGCGTCCCTTTAAAAAGAAAAAAAGTTTTTCACTGTAAGCTAAAAGCAGTCAGTGTCCTTCAAGCGGGTGACAGTCCTTCAGCGTGTACTCTGCCAAACTCAGCCAGTCCACTTTGCCACTCATATCTGGTGTCTCTATAGCGTGCCTTTACAAAGAAAAAAAGTTTTTCACTGTAAGCTAGTTGTCTGCAAGCGTCTGGGTGTCAGGCCTTCAGCGTGTACTCTGCCAAACTCAGCCAGTCCACTTTGCCACTCATATCTGGTGTGACAATAGCGTGCCTTTAAAAAGAAAAAAGTTTTTCACTGTAAGCTAATAGCAGTCAGTGTCCTTCAAGCGGGTGACAGTCCTTCAGCGTGTACTCTGCCAAACTCAGCCAGTCCACTTTGCCACTCATATCTGGTGTCTCTATAGCATGCCTTTACAAAGAAAAAAAGTTTTTCACTGTAAGCTAGTTGTCTGCAAGCGTCTGGGTGTCAGGCCTTCAGCGTGTACTCTGCCAAACTCAGCCAGTCCACTTTGCCACTCATATCTGGTGTGACAATAGCGTGCCTTTAAAAAGAAAAAAAAGTTTTTCACTGTAAGCTAATAGCAGTTAGTTGTCTGCAAGTGTCTGGGTGTCAGGCCTTCAGAGTGTACTCAGCCAAACTCAGCCAGTCCACTTTGCCACTCATATCTGGTGTGAAAATAGCGTGCCTTTAAAAAGAAAAAAAGTTTTTCACTGTAAGCTAATAGCAGTCAGTGTCCTTCAAGCGGGTGACAGGCCTTCAGTGTGTACTCTGCCAAACTCAGCCAGTCCACTTTGCCACTCATATCTGGTGTCTCTATAGTGTGCCTTTACAAAGAAAAAAAGTTTTTCACTGTAAGCTAATAGCAGTTAGTTGTCTGCAAGCGTCTGGGTGTCAGGCCTTCAGCGTGTACTCTGCCAAACTCAGCCAGTCCACTTTGCCACTCATATCTGGTGTGACAATAGCGTGCCTTTAAAAAGAAAAAAAAGTTTTTCACTGTAAGCTAATAGCAGTTATTTGTCTGCAAGCGTCTGGGTGTCAGGCCTTCAGCGTGTACTCTGCCCAACTCAGCCAGTCCACTTTGCCACTCATATCTGGTGTGACAATAGCGTGCCTTTACAAAGAAAAAATGTTTTTCACTGTAAGCTAATAGCAGTTAGTTGTCTGCAAGCATCTGGGTGTCAGGCCTTCAGTGTGTACTCTGCCAAACTCAGCCAGTCCACTTTGCCACTCATGTCTGGTGTGACAATAGCGTGCCCTTAAAAAGAAACAAAGTTTTTCACTGTAAGCTAATAGCAGTTAGTTGTCTGCAAGTGTCTGGGTGTCAGGCCTTCAGAGTGTACTCAGCCAAACTCAGCCAGTCCACTTTGCCACTCATATCTGGTGTGAAAATAGCGTGCCTTTAAAAAGAAAAAAAGTTTTTCACTGTAAGCTAATAGCAGTCAGTGTCCTTCAAGCGGGTGACAGGCCTTCAGTGTGTACTCTGCCAAACTCAGCCAGTCCACTTTGCCACTCATATCTGGTGTCTCTATAGCGTGCCTTTACAAAGAAAAAAAGTTTTTCACTGTAAGCTAATAGCAGTTAGTTGTCTGCAAGCGTCTAGGTGTCAGGCCTTCAGCGTGTACTCTGCCAAACTCAGCCAGTCCACTTTGCCACTCATATCTGGTGTGACAATAGCATGCCTTTAAAAAGAAAAAAGTTTTTCACTGTAAGCTAATAGCAGTTAGTTGTCTGCAAGTGTCTGGGTGTCAGGCCTTCAGCGTGTACTCTGCCCAACTCAGCCAGTCCACTTTGCCACTCATATCTGGTGTGAAAATAGCGTGCCTTTAAAAAGAAAAAAAGTTTTTCACTGTAAGCTAATAGCAGTCAGTGTCCTTCAAGCGGGTGACAGGCCTTCAGTGTGTACTCTGCCAAACTCAGCCAGTCCACTTTGCCACTCATATCTGGTGTCTCTGTTATGGTACTTTTTAGCAGTAAACCAAAATGTTTAAATGTCTATCTGTTCCTGTCCAAATCAATAAAATAAATTGCGTATATACGCTGAAGTAATTAAGTCTGACACACAAGGTTCAGGTTAAAATAACTTCGAGAAAATTTATTGGCAAGTGATTAAAAAGCGGACACGCAGGTCCTTTTAAGAGACATTTTACGTCATCATTGCTTATTAGAATATCAGTAAATAAACATCATTAATTGGATTAATTGTCAAGTGTCGGGATTAGTGTCCACCTATCAATATTATTAATTGGCTCAAAAGACTAAGTGGTTAATCCCGTGTCCACCCACCAAGAGGTGGGATTGTTCTGGACACGGGTGGGGGACAAGGGGTCTTGAGCGTCATTTTACACGGTCGGTGATCTCAGGCCTCGTGGCCAGGTGCAAGGTCTCTTATGAATAGAACATTTCATTACTACTGTGTTCGCATGGCCTTCAAATTATACTTTGTTGCAAATCTAAGGAAAAGTCAGCAATTCCTGTGTTAATCATATCTTTATAGAAAATACAGTCTTTGTTCTATTGTATTAGATGTGCTGGGAAATTCTGTCATGTAAGGTGATTTTAAAATGAACAAGTTAGGTTATGAGGACAAAATGGAGGATTGAAGAAGTCAGGTTAGGGGGACAAAATGGAGGATTGTCACAGTATAAAGTTAAAATGGAGTTAGTGCAATAATTGAATACAAATACAATAAGGTTTTTTAAATAATCCCACATCAGTCCCCCCTATGAAATGTTAGATTCTAAGAGATAAAACTTTATTAAGTTAGTACCAGGAAGACGTGTTAACCCAAAGGCACAGAAACCCCGTGGCCGCTAGCTAGGTGTTAATGCAAAGTGCAAGGCTGTCCCTAGATCTGACCCTAGTAGGCTAACTCATCCGTCAGTATGGCTCTCGAACACTTCACACCCATGGGTATCCCATGGCAGCTAACCCACCACTTCTCCAACACGGGGTCTTTACCATTCACTGACAGATGCTGTCCCTGAGCTAGTCCCTTCCTAGAATTCCTGCACTTTATCAACAAAAGGGATTGTTTGCAGCGGCAGACAGGGTGAGTTGATGTCTTGGAGCTCTTGGTCATCAACTTCGAGATGGGTGAAAGTGGGTGCCGCTTGGTCAACAGTCTTCAGGAGGGATTTTCTCAGACATGGGAGAATACAACAAAAGAGAAGAGCAAAGAGAAAAAGAAAAATTAGTATAGCCATACCAATATGCATTAAAGCCTTTTGCCATCCCGTCATCCAGCCAAACCATCTTTCCCAGGGATCTTGTATCCCAGAATTCCTTTTCAACTCTATAGACAGGTCATTTAATTTTTCTATGGCTAATGTAACTTTACCATTAGGGCCTGTGTTTTCTGGGATATAGGTACAACATGTCAAGGTGTCGGGCAAAATTTTACAAACCCCTCCTTTTTCGGCTAAGATCATATCTAGGGCCATTCTATTCTGGAAAGCCATTTGGGATGTGGCCTGCAATTGTTCGGCCAATCCCTGGAGGGCGTCTCTGGTATAATTAACAAAACGCTGTTGATTATAATAAATGTAATTTATCCAATTTAAATTCTTGTTTGTGGTAACTATGGCAAAAAGTGATTCAAATCCTGCAGCAACTTCATCTCTTGCTTTAAATTCATTGGGCACCCCCCTAGGCACCCCAATGGCATCAATATAGACATGAGGATCAAAACTTCCTTTTACTGGGGCGTCACGCTTAACCTTAGTGTGTCTGGACTCATGGGTATTGAGGTGTGTGTCAGAGATGATATGTATAGGCATAATAGCTTTAGCCAAAGTACACTCCCCCCACCACTCCTTGTCCATTCTGGATCTTAACTGTAAATCCCCACACAACCAGTAGATATCCCCTAATGACCTGGTGTGAAACTGCAACAAGTCCATAGAGACACTCCTGTAGGTAGCACAATATCCCTTAGAGAAGTTACCCAAGAATCTACCAATTCCATCATAATTAGCATAACAAGTGTAATTACCTTTATACACGGTAATACCATCTGGGGGTTTGACATCCTTGGTTAGGAGAGGATACTCCTTTGTCCATGCACTACATATGGACCTGTTAAAATCATAGTGATAGGCAAAAAGGCTTAAAACACATTCCTCTATATCTACTGGCAGGATTAGAGGTACGGTACCCAGGTGAGGCCGGGCACCACCACACACATAACATGCAGTCTTATTATGCTTATTAGCATTATATTTCATCCATTCTAACCATAAATTTACATCATTAAAACCTGTTTCAGCGGCCATGGTATCTTCAAAGGTGGGGTTAGCAATGGCCATCATGTCTTGAAAGGTCTGGATATGAGGTTTTAATGGGTTAGGGACCATATGGGTGGCCCCTTGCCACTCGGAAGAGTTGCACATATCTTTTAGGAAGAAATGCCCTAATTTACGGTAGGAACCCTTTTTCCAATACATTCCCATCACATACTGGTCGGCATCCGTTGGGCTTGGATGCTCAATGTTAAGGATTAATTTCATTGGTGTACCTCCCCCAGGCTTTCTCAAAGTCATTCTCTGGAGAAGGGATCTACCTTGTTCATCTACTTTAGATAAGGCACTTTTTGGTTTGTAACCCCAGGCAGGCCCGGCATTCCATCCCGCTGCCCCCCAATGATTACAATTGTGCCCCCATTGTTTGTCGACTACACAAACATATGGGTCTTTTGAATGAGGGATATCTCTGTAAATACTCTGGATTTGTGATGTGGGGAACGGGCATTCTACAATATCACAATAGTCAAAGGTGTAAGTAGCCACATGGGTGCATGATGAATTGTACCAGAAGGTATACCCACTAATATCTTTGGTGATGGCTACTTGTTGGGCCTTTATGAGGCTGATTAAGGAGAAGATGTGCCAGAGGTACATGCTTGTGCGGTATCTGCTTCCTCTGGGGCAGGAGATTTCTTGCAGTGGGAAGCGTGGATCCAATTTGGCCTACCGGCCAGTTTGACGGAAGTTGCGGTAATCAGGAGAACTTGGAATGGACCGTCAAATCTTGGTTCCAGGGTATTTTTCCGCACAAACTTCTTGACCAGAACCCAATCTCCGGGGAGCAGGTTATGGGCACCTGTATCCAATTCGGGATCTGGAATTGAAGAGAAAACTTGGGCATGTATTTTGTTTAAGGCACTTGCAAGTTCAGTTACATAATCTACTAAAACATCTGATTGGAGCTGTAACTGCTGCGGATAATAACAACCTAGTCTGGGTGCTGTCCCAAATAGAATCTCATATGGGGACAGTGAATGCTTCCCTCTAGGTGTGTGCCTAACACTGAATAAAGCTATTGACAGGCTTTCTGGCCAGGGCATCTTTGTTTCTTGCGACATTTTTAACATTCTGGCTTTTAGAGTGCCATTCATGCGCTCTACTTTACCACTACTTTGTGGGTGGTAAGGGGTGTGGAAGGCTAGGGTCACCCCTAGAGCAGTCCAAATTTCTTTAGTCACTGTTGCTGTGAAGGCTGGGCCTTGATCACTTTCAATGACTTCTGGGAGTCCAAATCTACATACTATCTCTGTAAGTAGGCGTCTTGCGGTTGTCTTTGCAGTGATATTGGCCACTGGGTAGGCCTCTGGCCACCCTGAGAACATGTCCACTATGACTAGTGCATATTCATGGGGCCCACTCTTGGGCATTTGGATGTGGTCAATTTGAATTCGCTGGAAGGGGTACATGGGCTTTGCCAGGTGTTTTGCAGGCACCTTGATTGGTCTTCCTGGATTGCATTTTGCACAAATAACACAGGCCTTACAGAAGCTGTTGATCAATGTTGTGATTCCGGGTGCTTCATAATACTTCTGTATGAGGGCGGCCATCAATTCTTTTGACAGGTGTGCAGGCCCATGTGCCCATTGGACAACTGCTGGATATAAATTTTTTGGAAGGCAAAATTTGAAGTTGTTGTAATATACTCCGTCCTTTTGGACAGCTCCTTTATTTTTCCATTTTTGGGTTTCTTCAGGAGTGACTGCAGCTTGCTGTTCTCGCAAAATTCGCAAATCAGTAGGAAGAGTTTGCAGAGCAAAAATAGGGACTTCTTCTTCTTCTTGTCCGGACACTTCTTCATCCACTTCCTGCAGATCCCTGGCTGCTAGCTTAGCAGCCTGATCAGCCAAATGGTTGCCCTTTGCTTCATCTGTATCCAATTTCCCATGGGCCTTTACCTTCAAAACGGCCACTTCTTCAGGGAGTAGGAGGGCATCCATTAGCTCCTTAATTGCAGTACTATGTTTGACTGGTGTACCGGCGGTGGTAAGAAATCCTCTTGTCTTCCAAATTAGGCCGAAGTCATGTGCCACACCCAGAGCATATCTTGAATCTGTATAGATGTTGGCACGTTTTCCTTCGGAAATTTTGCATGCTGAAGTCAGAGCCTGTAATTCGGCTTCTTGCGCAGACATTGCTGGCGGTAAAGATGATGATTTGATAACTTCGTCTGTTGTGGTTACGGCATATCCTGTATGATATCTTCCTTCTTCATCAGCATATCTTGAGCCGTCCACAAACAGGGTGAAATCTGGATCTGGTAATGGGTTCTCGTGCACAGTTGGTAGGTGCACTGTCTCCATCTTCATCTGTTCAAAACAGTCATGAGGTGTTTCGGGGTCATAATCATTCACTATGACCAGATCTTGAAATTCCTTTTCTAGGAAGTGGCGTGGCCATGCTTCCAGAAGGTCAGTTGTTGGGTATTTGACAATACCATTTTCCTGTAGCTGTTCTTCATCCATGGTGGCCCATAACTTTGCCATGGGCCCAAGATCATTCCATGACCTTGTCTTCAATTTGGTAACAGGAATATGTGGGATAGCAGTATCCCAATGGCGGTAGAGGTAGTTAAGTTGTTGAGGTAGTTGGACCAAGACCATGCTATTGCCTTCAGAGTCACAATAGAAATCTTGAGCAGTGAGCTTAACATCAGTCCAATGGTAGAGCTCATCTTCATAGCAAGGCTCGGGAGTAATGTCTGGTTTGTACCACATGGTACAGAAGGCGTGATCTGGGCCTTCACAGAGAGGCTTTTCACCTTCATAAAATGTCAAATGTGGATGCATGACTTTCTTGATACATCCACAAAGCAGGTAAATGTAGGTTTCATCTGTGATAAATCCATAATAGATACCCCCCTCAGGGAGTGGAAGAAGAGTGGATGGGTTAAGAACTTGACATCTTTGGATGGAAATGTTGTCAGGTAGAAGAAGATGACACTGTAGGCGTAGGTGTCTGGCAGGAGACACGTGCTTGAGCTGGACTTGGTTGATGATGGCAGAGATGTCATGAGGGGCCAAAACAACCAGAGGGTGGCCAAGGACCAGGTCTGAGGTTCTTTCTATGAGCTCTCTTGCAGCAAAAACAGCCCTGAGACAGGAAGGGGTCCCTCTGGCCACAATGTCCAGTTGACATGAGAAATATCCAATAGGCCTTTGGCGGCCTCTTAAGTCATTAGTTTGGGTGAGAACTCCTGTTGCATGGCCTTGTCTTTCAGAGACAAATAATTTGAAAGGTTTGGAGTAATCAGGCAGGCCCAAGGCAGGAGCAGAAGCAATGGCACGTTTTAGAGCATTGAAATTGTCTATTGCTTCATTAGTTAAACAGAAAGGGTCAGACTTAAGTGCGTCATAGAGAGGTTGCATGAGCAGGGAGGCCTCTGGGATCCATGCTCTGCAGTAGGAAATAAGGCCTAGGAAGGCATGGAGAGATTTTGAAGTTCTTGGAGTTGGAATATCCAGTACGGCTCTTACCCGGTCCCGGGTAAGATGTCTGGTACCTTGAGATAGGCAATGTCCAAGGAAAATTACTGAGGGTTGGCAGAACTGTAGTTTGATGAGGGAAGCCTTGCATCCTTGTTCTGCCAAATAACAAAGCAGGCTAATTGAGCACTTTTCAGTAGTGGGTATATCATCTCCACAGAGCAGCAAATCATCCACATACTGAAGCAGAACAACTTCTGGGTGCTCGGCTTGCCATGGGTCAAGGATGGTGGCCATGGCCTTTGCAAACTGACTTGGTGAATTTTGTGCCCCTTGGGGCATGACAGTCCAGGTATACTGTTGCATCTCATGGGTGAAAGCAAACAGGTATTGGCAGGATGGGTCCAGTGGAACACTGAAAAAGGCATTTGCTAGGTCAATGACTGTGAAAAATTTTGCAGATGGTGGGACTCCAGAGAGCAGAGTATGGGGATTTGGTACAAGAGGGGTGTCCAGGACGGTAGCTTCATTAACAGCACGGAGATCCTGAACCATCCTGTACTTCTCTGGCTCACCTTTTGGAGTTTTCTTTTTCACAGGGAATAATGGGGTGTTGCATTCAGATTTGCATTTCACTAGGGCACCCTTCTCCAAGAGTGCCTTGATGTGGGTAGAAATGGCAGCAGCCTGTGCTGGTTTTAATGGATATTGTGGTTTTCTTGGTAATTTAGCCCCTGGAATAAGCTTTACCACCACAGGGGGAACATTTAGGTGACCTATGTCCTCTGGGCCTGAGGACCATAACTTGGCGGGCACCTGTGTTTTTAATGCCTCTGGGAAATTGGACCTTAATTCTGCTGCTTTCTCACGGGGCTTTTCTAAATGCAGCATTAGAGGCAAGGAGCACAAGGCTGAGGTGTCTGATTCAGATAGAGGTGTGGACATTTCTACCTGCCCATCCGGGGTAAAGGTGATGGATGCTTGCAGGCGTGAGAGAACATCAGCACCTAATAGGTTAATTGGGCATGTGGAGGATACCACAAAGCGAGCAAGCAGGCTAGAGCCAACTCGTAATGGAGTTGTTAAAGGGCTATGTCTTGGCTGGCCATCCACTCCAACACAAGAGACGTCAATATTTGACAGAAAGGATGGGTCTGGCAGGTCTTGTTCTCGCAGAACACTACGGGCTGCACCTGTGTCAACTAGAAATGTGGTAGGGTGGCCTTCAATGGGCAAAGTCACTGTGGCAAGTGGCCCCCCTTTATCCCCTGTAGACACTGCCATGACAGGGGTTGCAGACACAGGCTTGCCAATTTCCTAATCATCTGGTTCCTCAATTATCGGAACCTGTTTGGTGGCTTTGGGAGCTGGGGCAGGTTTGGAGGGCTTTCTGGGCTCCCTTGGCTCCTTTTTAGGTTCTGGGCAGTCACTTCTAAAGTGCCCCTTGGCTCCACAATTAAAACAATGTCCCCCCTCCTCCGGTCTAGTACCTTTTGGGACTGGGGTGGAGCGGGATACCATGAGAGGCGCTGAAGTGGATCTTCTTGGGGTCTGAGCGGATTCCAAACCTCTAGCAACTAAAAGTAGGGTGTCCAGGGGAACAACCTTATATTCAGGGCGTGCAGCAATGATTCCCTTGCGTATAGAGTCCTTAACACCTTGGACAAACGCACCTGACAGCATTTGTGAATGAATTTTGTCAGTAAGATCAAACCCCAAATCTGTAAACATTTGATACAGTCTTGCATGAAACCTTTCCACTGATTCTCCTTTATCTTGAATAACATCAGTAAGGCCAGCAGCCTGATCTGCAAGTTTGTCCTTAGCCCATTCTTTTAATTGGGTGCAAAAAGTTACTCCAGAGGGGTAATCAACATCACTGTTGAGCTGATCTGTACTGAGGTGTCGGGCCATACTTGGCCAATATGCATCCCCTGCTTTAATAGCACAAATGCTCAATAGATCACGCCATGCGGCTGAATAAGTCTTTTGAATTTGAACTATCCCTCGGTAGAAGGGCATGGGCTGCTTTTCTGGGTCCGGGAGTGATTTCATCAGAGCACTAGCTTGAGTGGGGTTAAAAGCTACATATTTAGGAGGGGCCTGTTCTCCCCGACCCTTGTGGCCGAAGGGATCATCGATAGAACGATGAGATGGGGCTCCCGCAGCAAGTTCCGATGAGACATGGGACACCCTGTCCATCTCGTCATCATCGAATTCTATGATATTGACTCTTCTACGCGGTGCAGGTCCCGCGTGAGGTGAAAGGGTCGGTGGCTGGGAATGAGCCCCAGATGCAGGGGTGACTAGCGAGTCGTAACCTGGGGACAGGTAGTCGCCGGGAATTACTGGCATCAGGGCTGAACTGGGAGCCGCCATATTGGAGGCGGGGAAAGGAGTTGCTTCAGGATTAAGGGAAGGAGCGGCGGCCATATTTGATATGGGCACTTCCGGGGTAGATTGGGCCGGACTGGGCATGACCGGAACCTGGGGAGTGGCTTGGGGAAAGGGAGGGTAACCGGGGTAGGGCAGGGCCATGGGATATGGGAAGGGGTAGGGCCAGGCAGGGGAGGGCAAAAGAGTAGGGTGGGCAGGTACGGTTAAGGAGGTAGGATATTGGACTGGGGCGGAGCTGGTTATTGGAGGAGACAGGACAGGATTAGTAGGGATGGATGCAGAAAGAGGAGTCGTAGCATGGGAGGGAGGGGTAGTTAGCTGGACGGGTGCTGATGGAAGGGGATTAACCATAGAGAGGGATTGCAGGGAGGAGGCGGCAGATGAGATGTTAGGATTAGGCATGGAAGGAAGCGTGGGGATGGCTGAGGATGATGGGACCGTTAGAGAAAGGGAAGGGGTAAAGAAAGATCCATCAGAATTCAGGACCGGGCAGACAGGGGAGGTGATGGGATGGGATTCGGGAGGATCGGGAGTGGGGAACATAGTCAGCTGGCTATCACCTATGGCTGACTGAACCTTGGGGACGGACATCCCCTGGGCGCCATTTTGGGGCGCTGGCTGAGGGTAAACCCCAGCAACACAATTTTTATGATACACAAACAATTTTACACCTTTGTGATTTACTTCTTCCTCAACCCAACCTTCTAACTGAATAGCCTTCGCTACTCTGTACCATGCTTCAGCAGTCTTTAATAAACCATTATCTGTAAGCTTGCCTTTCATTTCTGCTAGTAACTTGCGCCAACTTTCTGGTTGCAATCTCCCACATGTCGGTACAGCAATTTTACATACTTTTGCAATCTTTTCAACACCTTTAACCATCTCTTCACCCTCTCTGTTCTCTACCAAATCACATGCTAACCAGCCCTTGCTGGGCTTATCTAAATCCTGTCCCATAGTCCCTTTACCCCTATACCAGCGTCCTAGATATAGAGAGAGAGAGGGAAATTTGAACAAGAACGTCTACAATGCTCGACTGCCACCCGAGAATCTTGGGACTTTCTCAGGTGCGTCTTCCCAAAACGTAGACTAGTCACTTAATCCGCCTACCCGGGGTGGTAGACACGGATTGGAGCGAGGTGAGAAGTGTGTGACCAATCACTTCTCTTTTAAGAGGAATGGGAGTGGATAGTATAATAATATAGAAAGTGTAGAAAAGATGAAAGGCAAGGAAAAATCCTTAGAGACAGACACAGGAGTACATGAGACTCCTCATTAAACAAACAAGACAACAATACAGTTGAAATACAGTGTATGCATCACAGTTCAAATGAAATCAACAGTAATTCCTTTCCTTTACTCATGTGCTTACTCCAAAGTCACCTCCCTCAACCCCGTAGTGCCCCTATAAAACCCACTTACAAGTCTCACTACCACAAATAAACAGAAAAACTGGAATTCCACCAGCCCCCAGCGCTCAGGGCGGCGGTTACCAAGAGAAAACTGGAATCCCCCCAGCCGAAGCTGAGGTTTACCAAAACTGGAATCCCCCCAGCCTCGGTACTCGGGACAGTGGTTACCAAAATTGGAATTCCACTAGCCCCAGTACTCGAAACTGTGGGTTACCACGTGCACAATGAGGCTAGCTAAGCTCTCAGAGTGTCACGAGAAGGATCACAGGAAATTATGAGTCTACACAAAATCCACAGTTCCAACAATCCCCTTTTTCCTTACAGCCACAGCCACGAGGCTCCTAAAAGAGGTAAACAGGCAAAGAAGACCCCCAGGAACGCATCCACAGGTCAACCCCCCTTTTTCCCTACAACCACGGCACCGTGGTTCCTAAAAGGAGTAAAACAGGCAACAGAAGACCCAGGCAAATCCCCTCGGGTCCACCCCCCTTTATCCCAAAAGGGGCAAAATACAAACAGATAAACAGACAAAACAGAAGACCCAGGCAAATCCCCTCAGGTCCACCCCCCTTTATCCCAAAAAGGGGAAAACAAGCAAGACAGAACCCCAGGCAAATCCCCTGCAGGTCCACCCCCCCTTTATCTCAAAATGGGGAAACAGGCAAACAATTCAAACACAATTCAAACACACCCAGGCAACAGATAGACTAAAATGCAGGTAAACAAATGAGTAACGAGACACCGGGCAAGATATTACCTGTCTTTGATGTCCTCCCGGGAAGCAGTCACAGACACGTGGACGGGTCAATCAAAGGGGCCGGAACGTACCGGTGGCTCTGCAGAAGTCTCTACCGTGTATCTGGAGGTGATCAATCTCCCTTCCTTCCCCCTGGATTCCTCCGTCCAACAGCGTCTTCCTTAGGACGGCTCACCGGCCAGACATAGCCCGGTGCCCCACGTTGGGCAGCCAAGTTGTTATGGTACTTTTTAGCAGTAAACCAAAATGTTTAAATGTCTATCTGTTCCTGTCCAAATCAATAAAATAAATTGCGTATATACGCTGAAGTAATTAAGTCTGACACACAAGGTTCAGGTTAAAATAACTTCGAGAAAATTTATTGGCAAGTGATTAAAAAGCGGACACGCAGGTCCTTTTAAGAGACATTTTACGTCATCATTGCTTATTAGAATATCAGTAAATAAACATCATTAATTGGATTAATTGTCAAGTGTCGGGATTAGTGTCCACCTATCAATATTATTAATTGGCTCAAAAGACTAAGTGGTTAATCCCGTGTCCACCCACCAAGAGGTGGGATTGTTCTGGACACGGGTGGGGGACAAGGGGTCTTGAGCGTCATTTTACACGGTCGGTGATCTCAGGCCTCGTGGCCAGGTGCAAGGTCTCTTATGAATAGAACATTTCATTACTACTGTGTTCGCATGGCCTTCAAATTACACTTTGTTGCAAATCTAAGGAAAAGTCAGCAATTCCTGTGTTAATCATATCTTTATAGAAAATACAGTCTTTGTTCTATTGTATTAGATGTGCTGGGAAATTCTGTCATGTAAGGTGATTTTAAAATGAACAAGTTAGGTTATGAGGACAAAATGGAGGATTGAAGAAGTCAGGTTAGGGGGACAAAATGGAGGATTGTCACAGTATAAAGTTAAAATGGAGTTAGTGCAATAATTGAATACAAATACAATAAGGTTTTTTAAATAATCCCACATCATCTCTATAGTGTGCCTTTACAAAGAAAAAAAGTTTTTCACTGTAAGCTAGTTGTCTGCAAGCGTCTGGGTGTCAGGCCTTCAGCGTGTACTCTGCCAAACTCAGCCAGTCCACTTTGCCACTCATATCTGGTGTGACAATAGCGTGCCTTTAAAAAGAAAAAAGTTTTTCACTGTAAGCTAATAGCAGTCAGTGTCCTTCAAGCGGGTGACAGTCCTTCAGCGTGTACTCTGCCAAACTCAGCCAGTCCACTTTGCCACTCATATCTGGTGTCTCTATAGCGTGCCTTTACAAAGAAAAAAAGTTTTTCACTGTAAGCTAGTTGTCTGCAAGCGTCTGGGTGTCAGGCCTTCAGCGTGTACTCTGCCAAACTCAGCCAGTCCACTTTGCCACTCATATCTGGTGTGACAATAGCGTGCCTTTAAAAAGAAAAAAAGTTTTTCACTGTAAGCTAATAGCAGTTAGTTGTCTGCAAGTGTCTGGGTGTCAGGCCTTCAGAGTGTACTCAGCCAAACTCAGCCAGTCCACTTTGCCACTCATATCTGGTGTGAAAATAGCGTGCCTTTAAAAAGAAAAAAAGTTTTTCACTGTAAGCTAATAGCAGTCAGTGTCCTTCAAGCGGGTGACAGGCCTTCAGTGTGTACTCTGCCAAACTCAGCCAGTCCACTTTGCCACTCATATCTGGTGTCTCTATATTGTGCCTTTACAAAGAAAAAAAGTTTTTCACTGTAAGCTAATAGCAGTTAGTTGTCTGCAAGCGTCTGGGTGTCAGGCCTTCAGCGTGTACTCTGCCAAACTCAGCCAGTCCACTTTGCCACTCATATCTGGTGTGACAATAGCGTGCCTTTAAAAAGAAAAAAAAGTTTTTCACTGTAAGCTAATAGCAGTTATTTGTCTGCAAGCGTCTGGGTGTCAGGCCTTCAGCGTGTACTCTGCCCAACTCAGCCAGTCCACTTTGCCACTCATATCTGGTGTGACAATAGCGTGCCTTTACAAAGAAAAAATGTTTTTCACTGTAAGCTAATAGCAGTTAGTTGTCTGCAAGCATCTGGGTGTCAGGCCTTCAGTGTGTACTCTGCCAAACTCAGCCAGTCCACTTTGCCACTCATGTCTGGTGTGACAATAGCGTGCCCTTAAAAAGAAACAAAGTTTTTCACTGTAAGCTAATAGCAGTTAGTTGTCTGCAAGTGTCTGGGTGTCAGGCCTTCAGAGTGTACTCAGCCAAACTCAGCCAGTCCACTTTGCCACTCATATCTGGTGTGAAAATAGCGTGCCTTTAAAAAGAAAAAAAGTTTTTCACTGTAAGCTAATAGCAGTCAGTGTCCTTCAAGCGGGTGACAGGCCTTCAGTGTGTACTCTGCCAAACTCAGCCAGTCCACTTTGCCACTCATATCTGGTGTCTCTATAGCGTGCCTTTACAAAGAAAAAAAGTTTTTCACTGTAAGCTAATAGCAGTTAGTTGTCTGCAAGCGTCTAGGTGTCAGGCCTTCAGCGTGTACTCTGCCAAACTCAGCCAGTCCACTTTGCCACTCATATCTGGTGTGACAATAGCATGCCTTTAAAAAGAAAAAAGTTTTTCACTGTAAGCTAATAGCAGTTAGTTGTCTGCAAGTGTCTGGGTGTCAGGCCTTCAGCGTGTACTCTGCCCAACTCAGCCAGTCCACTTTGCCACTCATATCTGGTGTGACAATAGCGTGCCTTTAAAAAGAAAAAAGTTTTTCACTGTAAGCTAATAGCAGTCAGTGTCCTTCAAGCGGGTGACAGGCCTTAAGCGTGTACTCTGCCAAACTCAGCCAGTCCACTTTGCCACTCATATCTGGTGTGACACTAGCATGCCTTTACAAAGAAAAAATGTTTTTCACTGTAAGCTAATAGCAGTCAGTGTCCTTCAAGCAGGTGTGTCAGGCCTGCAGCGTGTACTCTGCCAAACTCAGCCAGTCCACTTTGCCACTCATGTCTGGTGTGACAATAGCGTGCCTTTAAAAAGAAAGAAAGTTTTTCACTGTAAGCTAATAGCAGTCAGTGTCCTTCAAGCGGGTGACAGGCCTTCAGCGTTTAATCTGCCAAACTCAGCCAGTCCACTTTGCCACTCATGTCTGGTGTGACAATAGCGTGCCTTTACAAAGAAAAAAAGTTTTTCACTGTAAGCTAATAGCAGTTAGTTGTCTGCAAGCGTCTGGGTGTCAGGCCTTCAGCGTGTACTCTGCCCAACTCAGCCAGTCCACTTTGCCACTCATATCTGGTGTGACAATAGCGTGCCTTTAAAAAGAAAAAAGTTTTTCTCTGTAAGCTAATAGCAGTCAGTGTCCTTCAAGCGGGTGACAGGCCTTCAGCGTGTACTCTGCCAAACTCAGCCAGTCCACTTTGCCACTCATATCTGGTGTGACAATAGCGTGCCTTTACAAAGAAAAAACGTTTTTCACTGTAAGCTAATAGCAGTTAGTTGTTTGCAAGCTTCTGGGTGTCAGTCCTTCAGTGTGTACTCTGCCAAACTCAGCCAGTCCACTTTGCCACTCATATCTGGTGTGACAATAGCGTGCCTTTACAAAGAAAAAACGTTTTTCACTGTAAGCTAATAGCAGTTAGTTGTTTGCAAGCTTCTGGGTGTCAGTCCTTCAGTGTGTACTCTGCCAAACTCAGCCAGTCCACTTTGCCACTCATATCTGGTGTGACAATAGCGTGCCTTTAAAAAGAAAAAAAGTTTTCACTGTAAGCTAATAGCAGTTAGTTGTCTGCAAGCGTCTGGGAGTCAGGCCTTCAGCGTGTACTCTGCCAAACTCAGCCAGTCCACTTTGCCACTCATATCTGGTGTCTCTATAGCGTGCCTTTACAAAGAAAAAAAGTTTTTCACTGTAAGCTAATAGCAGTTAGTTGTCTGCAAGCGTCTGGGTGTCAGGCCTTCAGCGTGTACTCTGCCAAACTCAGCCAGTCCACTTTGCCACTCATATCTGGTGTGACAATAGCGTGCCTTTAAAAAGAAAAAAAGTTTTTCACTGTAAGCTAATAGCAGTCAGTATCCTTCAAGCGGGTGTGTCAGGCCTTCAGCGTGTACTCTGCCAAACTCAGCCAGTCCACTTTGCCACTCATGTCTGGTGTGACAATAGCGTGCCTTTAAAAAGAAAAAAAGTTTTTCACTGTAAGCTAATAGAAGTCAGTGTCCTTCAAGCGGCTGACAGGCTTTCACCGTGTACTCTGCCAAACTCAGCCAGTCCACTTTGCCACTCATATCTGGTGTCTCTATAGCGTGCCTTTACAAAGAAAAAAAGTTTTTCACTGTAAGCTAGTTGTCTGCAAGCGTCTGGGTGTCAGGCCTTCAGCGTGTACTCTGCCAAACTCAGCCAGTCCACTTTGCCACTCATATCTGGTGTGACAATAGCGTGCCTTTAAAAAGAAAAAAAGTTTTTCACTGTAAGCTAATAGCAGTGTGACGGAACCATCCGTCTGTCTAGTACTCTTGTGGATTCGGCTATTTTAGGCCATCCGTATAAAGGACTGATTTGGGATGTTATAAAGTATGTTTTACCGTTCCAGCCTGTTTTCCAGCCGTTCGCCTCGTTTCGCACGAACTCTCTGTCTAACATATGGGTGGCCGCCATTTTGGGACTGTTGCACGTGTTCGCGGCCATCTTGTGTACGAACAGCGGTGTTTGCCTGTGAACGCGTGGAACTAAAAACGGATACCCAAACAGGCGAACACCGCTGAGACCTCCATACACCCAGAAGTTCGTGTTGGAACAACCGAACGACGAGCCATTCGGTAGTTACGTATAATCAGCTATGGGGAATCCAGCGAACTCGGAGACAGTTGTGGATGATAAAGATTTCGTGTGATTTTAACCGGCGAACGGAGACCGACTGCAGGGCCGAAACTTGTGGAACTCTTTTCGGCTAGAAGATCCGTGCAGTCGGTCAAAACTTCAATCGTCCATAACTCCCGAACCCCTTAACCGAATGGGCTGAGATTTGGACAGAGTGTTCCCCTAACCAAGATCTTTCAAGCGGTGCTGGACTCAAGGGTGTACCCCCTGGTTTTGGGGTACATCCATAACTGGGGTGAATTATTGTACAGTTTAATTGTGTTATGTGATTATCTGAGGGGAGGAGAGGTGGGGGTGTTACCCTGTGTATAATTGGTTATTTTCATCCTCCCCCTGGGAGTGCCCTGTGTGTGCCTTTTCCTAATAAAAAGCAGGCTGGATGTTCCAGTCCTCAGATCTTGTTTTGACCCTCAACACGGAGCTTCAGTCTCGTTATTGGGGGGGATTCTTATTTACGCTCAAGGACTATTATTGGGAACTTATGCCGTTTGGTGGATATCGTTACTCGAGAGATTACTACTTCCCCTGGTTATGGTTCGTGGATTATACAGAATACGAACAAGGACTTGATACGGTGAGAGGGGAAGGTAGACTAAACAGTGACTTACTTACTAAGACAAAAGGTGTCTTAACAATTGGTGGCAAACGACGGGATGAATCCCACAACAAAGAAGGAAAGAAATGCAGTATGAACAGTTAAGACGTGCTACTCTTAAGGACATAATAGAACGCCGAGGTCGATCAGCAAGCAATTTAAAGAAACGAGAAATTATTGCTTTGCTAAGGGAAATGGATGCAACACAGGGAACGGAGAACGCTAATGTGCCCAGCAGTTTGGATTTAACACCCGAGGAGATACAATTTAACCGGGCAGTGCAAATAAGGCTGGCACACTTTGGCCCCAACCCCTCAGCAGACATTGTGGAACGTGTGCAAGCTGCAGTAGCAGCACACCAAGCGCTCCAAGGAAGGGGAGCTGCAGCAGCAGAGGTACCCAATAACGATTCCGGAAGGAAAAAGGTACCATTTGCTGCATTCAAAAACTTTATTGAAAATGAAGGAGAGATCGATGGGTTTCTGGCCGATTTTGAGAGGCAGTGTGCCCTCCATCAGGTACCCACAGACCAATGGGTCACCATCCTCTCTGGGAAATTATCCGGCCGGGCTAGTGATGCATTTCGGGCCATCCCAGAGGAGGAGATCACCAGCTACCGGGCAGTGAAGGATGCGCTTCTAGCCAGGTATGCGGTGACCCCAGAAGTTTACAGACGGCGCTTCAGGGAAGCCAACAAACAAAGTGGCGATTCGTATATGGAATGGGCCTGCAGAGTTCACCGTACTGCAACCCACTGGATGGCTGGATGCCAAGCAGTATCAGGGGAAGAGGTACTACAGGTATTCTTACTAGAACACTGTTTCGAGAAATTGCCTACCGGGGTTCAGGAGTGGGTCAGAGATAGAAAACCCTCTACCCTACCCGAGGCGGCCCGGTTGGCAGACGAATATACTGATGCTCGCAAACTGGACAGTACCGTGGTTAAAGTTCCGACCAGAGTGGAATACCGACCAGCCGCCCCTCCGATTTCAACAACCTACCAACCCCCAGTGCATCGCAGCCCAGTAGTACCACCGTCCAATAATTATGTACAGCCATCCAAATTTAATGCCCGGGATTATTCCCAACCCATCCGGTGCTTTCTGTGCAAACAGTTGGGACACAAGCGCCCGGAGTGTCCGCTGAACCAAGCTAACCAAGCTCAGTCCTGGAGGAGAGCAGCCAACCCGAATCAGCGACCACCACAGCCTGCTGCTCACTGTGTAGAACAGGAGGAATTCTGGGGTATCTTGCACGAAGCCGACCCGGTGCAAGCCGCCCATCAGGACAATCGCCAGCAACACCGGCAGACTGTGAAACTAAATGGCCGAGTGGTAAATGGACTTAGAGACACAGGAGCCACCATGACACTGCTCCAAAAGAACTTGGTTTCAGAACACCAGCACACCGGGGACACAGTAGCCGTGAGGGTAGCAGGGGGAGCCGTATTCCGGTTACCTGTTGCCCGTGTTCATCTGGACTGGGGAGTGGGCGCTAGACACGTGGATGTTGGGGTTATGAAAGACTTGCCCGCTGATGTGCTTCTTGGTAATGATTTGGCCCCTTTGGTTTCGGCCTATGCTCCAATGGGCCCCTTGGACGTTAACCCAGTGACTACTCGCTCTCAGACCCGTGCCTCTGGAACCAGCCCACCTGCCGAGGAGGCCCAGGTAAGACCCTTTTCCCCGACTGACACCTTAGCTCAGACCCCCTTACGTTTTGATTCCCCAGAGGAGTTTGGGAGGGAAACCCGGGCAGATCCTACCTTACAAAAGTACAGGGACAGAGCAGACGCTGGAGAAGAAGGGATAGACGGAGAGCGGTATAAGTGGGTGGGGGACAGGCTATACAGAATCCCGAAACCTTCCCAGAAAAAGATAGCCCCTCCGCAGAACCACCAGCTGGTAGTACCCGCGAAATACCGGCAGGAGCTTCTGCGGATAGGGCACGATGTCCCTTTAGCAGGGCATCTAGGGTCACGTCGCACAGCCTATAGGATCTCCCAGAATTTCTTTTGGCCCAACTTCAACCAGGCTGTACGGATATATTGCAGTACTTGTGACACATGTCAACGGGTAGGAAAACGGGGGGACCACCCTAAGGCTAAACTATCAGCGATGCCTATTATAGGGGAGCCCTTTTCCCGCATAGCTGTTGACATTGTGGGTCCACTGGCCAGGGCTAGTCCATCAGGCAAGAAGTATATCCTTACTGTAGTGGACTATGCCACTCGCTATCCAGAGGCAGTAGCGCTGTCGAACATAGAGGCAGAGACAGTTGCTGATGCCCTGGTGAGGATTTTTACCCGGGTTGGGTTCCCTAAAGAGATCCTCTCCGACCAGGGCACCCAATTTACTGCGGTGCTCACCCAGCAGCTGTGGAAAGTATGTGGCATTAAACCCTTGCTTAGCTCGCCTTACCATCCACAGACTAACGGTCTCTGCGAGCGTTTTAACGGTACCCTCAAGCAGATGCTGAGGACCTTTACGGACACTTGCAGGGACTGGGAGAGATTCTTGCCGCACCTTCTGTTTTCATACCGGGAGGTGCCCCAGGAATCTACTGGGTTCTCCCCTTTTGAATTACTGTATGGGAGACGGGTCCGCGGACCCCTAGATCTCATTCGGGGACACTGGGAAGGGGAGACCGAGCAAGAAGGGACCCCCATAGTGCCATATGTTCTGGAACTTCGGGACCGCATGGAGAAACTGTCCCTGATGGTAAGGGAGAATCTCCAGGCGGCCCAGGGGAAACAGAAGAGGTGGTACGATCAGGGTGCCCGACAGCGAGCCTTCCAGGTGGGGCAAAAAGTATTAGTGCTCAAACCTGTGAAGGCCAACAAAATGCAAGCCTCTTGGCAAGGCCCGTACAGGATAGTGGCGCAGATCTGCGATACTACCTATTTGATAGCCAGCTGTTCCGACGAAAGGGTCCAGAGATCCTTTCATGTGAACATGCTGAAAGAGTATCAAGAACGACCTGAGAACATTGCAGCGGTATGTGCCCCAGCTGCAGATGACCCGGAGAATTTGTCTCTCCCTGATCTATTAGAAAGGGACCCCCAGACTGACCTCACCTCCCTCGTACAGTTAGGAGACAGGTTAAACCCCACAGAAAAGATCCAAGCGAAACAGTTGTTATGGGAGAAGCAAGCAACTTTTTCCCAGGAGCCAGGTTACACCCACCTCGCTATACACAAGGTAGAGACCCCCGGACAGACCCCCTTACGACAGCCGCCCTACCGTATCCCTGAAGCAGTCCGAGATGGAATGCGGAAGGAGATACAGGAAATGACCCAGCTTGGGGTCATCGAACCCTCTGACAGCCCTTGGGCTTCGCCTGTAGTCCTAGTACCAAAGAAAGATGGGACCACCCGGTTCTGTGTGGACTACAGGCGACTCAACGAGCGGACTACCACTGACGCCTACCCGATGCCCCGGGTAGACGAATTATTGGATCGTATTGCCAGGGGACGTTATCTGACCACCATAGACCTATGTAAGGGCTACTGGCAGATTCCCCTGGCCGAGGATGCTATCCCCAAGTCGGCCTTCGTCACCCCATTCGGCCTGTACCAATTTAGGGTCATGCCTTTTGGGATGAAGAATGCTCCGGCTACGTTCCAACGGATGGTGGATAGACTCCTGGATGGCTTCCAAGAATTTGCCTGTGCATACTTGGATGACATAGCGATCTATAGTGGGTCCTGGGAGGAACACCTGGTACACATAGGGGTAGTGCTGGATAAGATCCGGGCCGCTGGCCTGACATTGAAGCCGGAAAAGTGCCATGTAGGTATGGCAGAGGTACAGTACCTGGGTCACCGAGTGGGATGTGGGAACCAGAGACCAGAGCCCGCCAAAGTAGAAGCGGTGGCTAACTGGCCCACACCCACTACTAAGACCCAGGTATTGGCCTTCTTAGGGACAGCGGGGTACTACCGACGTTTCGTTCCTGACTACAGCTCTATTGCTAAGCCCCTGACAGATCTGACGAAAAAGAATTTGCCTAAGCAGGTCCTGTGGTCCCCGGCTTGTGAAGCTGCGTTCCAGGCACTGAAGCAAGCTCTCGTGAATGCCCCTATCTTGGCTGCCCCAGTCCCTAACAAACGCTTTCTCGTTCACACAGATGCTTCCATGTATGGACTGGGGGCTGTGTTAAGCCAAGTTGGGGAAGATGGAGGAGAGCATCCTGTCGCATACCTCAGCCGAAAATTACTACCCCGAGAAGTGAGCTATGCGGCAGTCGAAAAAGAATGTTTAGCCCTAGTCTGGGCATTGAAAAAGTTAAGTCCCTACTTGTATGGGCAAGAATTTTCCCTTGTAACAGACCATAACCCCCTCGTTTGGCTTAACCGGGTCTCAGGCGACAATGGGAGACTGCTGAGATGGAGCTTGGCATTACAACCGTACAATTTCACTATTAGCTACAGACCCGGTAAGCTGAACGGAAATGCGGATGGCTTATCACGACAGACCGACATATCCACCACCTCGTAAGTCCGGACATCCCCAAGTTGACCCGCCACAGGGTCAAGCCGGGTCTGCCGGAGTGTTCCACAAGGGGGGAGCCGTGTGACGGAACCATCCGTCTGTCTAGTACTCTTGTGGATTCGGCTATTTTAGGCCATCCGTATAAAGGACTGATTTGGGATGTTATAAAGTATGTTTTACCGTTCCAGCCTGTTTTCCAGCCGTTCGCCTCGTTTCGCACGAACTCTCTGTCTAACATATGGGTGGCCGCCATTTTGGGACTGTTGCACATGTTCGCGGCCATCTTGTGTACGAACAGCGGTGTTTGCCTGTGAATGCGTGGAACTAAAAACGGATACCCAAACAGGCGAACACCGCTGAGACCTCCATACACCCAGAAGTTCGTGTTGGAACAACCGAACGACGAGCCATTCGGTAGTTACGTATAATCAGCTATGGGGAATCCAGCGAACTCGGAGACAGTTGTGGATGATAAAGATTTCGTGTGATTTTAACCGGCGAACGGAGACCGACTGCAGGGCCGAAACTTGTGGAACTCTTTTCGGCTAGAAGATCCGTGCAGTCGGTCAAAACTTCAATCGTCCATAACTCCCGAACCCCTTAACCGAATGGGCTGAGATTTGGACAGAGTGTTCCCCTAACCAAGATCTTTCAAGCGGTGCTGGACTCAAGGGTGTACCCCCTGGTTTTGGGGTACATCCATAACTGGGGTGAATTATTGTACAGTTTAATTGTGTTATGTGATTATCTGAGGGGAGGAGAGGTGGGGGTGTTACCCTGTGTATAATTGGTTATTTTCATCCTCCCCCTGGGAGTGCCCTGTGTGTGCCTTTTCCTAATAAAAAGCAGGCTGGATGTTCCAGTCCTCAGATCTTGTTTTGACCCTCAACACGGAGCTTCAGTCTCGTTATTGGGGGGGATTCTTATTTACGCTCAAGGACTATTATTGGGAACTTATGCCGTTTGGTGGATATCGTTACTCGAGAGATTACTACTTCCCCTGGTTATGGTTCGTGGATTATACAGAATACGAACAAGGACTTGATACGGTGAGAGGGGAAGGTAGACTAAACAGTGACTTACTTACTAAGACAAAAGGTGTCTTAACAAGCAGTCAGTGTCCTTCAAGCGGGTGACAGTCCTTCAGCGTGTACTCTGCCAAACTCAGCCAGTCCACTTTGCCACTCATATCTGGTGTCTCTATAGCGTGCCTTTACAAAGAAAAAAGTTTTTCACTGTAAGCTAGTTGTCTGCAAGCGTCTGGGTGTCAGGCCTTCAGCGTGTACTCTGCCAAACTCAGCCAGTCCACTTTGCCACTCATATCTGGTGTGACAATAGCGTGCCTTTAAAAAGAAAAAAAGTTTTTCACTGTAAGCTAATAGCAGTCAGTGTCCTTCAAGCGGGCGTGTCAGGCTTTCAGCGTGTACTCTGCCAAACTCAGCCAGTCCACTTTGCCACTCATGTCTGGTGTGACATTAGCGTGCCTTTAAAAATAAAAAAAGTTTTTCACTGTAAGCTAATAGCAGTCAGTGTCCTTCAAGCGGGTGACAGGCCTTCAGCGTGTACTCGTCCAAACTCAGTCAGTCCACTTTGCCACTCATGTCTGGTGTGACAATAGTGTGCCTTTAAAAAGAAAAAAGTTTTTCACTGTAAGCTAATAGCAGTCAGTGTCCTTCAAGCGGGTGACAGTCCTTCAGCGTGTACTCTGCCAAACTCAGCCAGTCCACTTTGCCACTCATATCTGGTGTCTCTATAGCATGCCTTTACAAAGAAAAAAAGTTTTTCACTGTAAGCTAATAGCAGTTAGTTGTCTGCAAGCGTCTGGGTGTCAGGCCTTCAGCGTGTACTCTGCCAAACTCAGCCAGTCCACTTTGCCACTCATATCTGGTGTGACAATAGCGTGCCTTTAAAAAGAAAAAAAGTTTTTCACTGTAAGCTAATAGCAGTCAGTATCCTTCAAGCGGGTGTGTCAGGCCTTCAGCGTGTACTCTGCCAAACTCAGCCAGCCCACTTTGCCACTCATGTCTGGTGTGACAATAGCGTGCCTTTAAAAATAAAAAAAGTTTTTCACTGTAAGCTAATAGCAGTCAGTGTCCTTCAAGCGGGTGACAGGCCTTCAGCGTGTACTCTGCCAAACTCAGCCAGTCCACTTTGCCACTCATGTCTGGTGTGACAATAGCGTGCCCTTAAAAAGAAACAAAGTTTTTCACTGTAAGCTAATAGCAGTTAGTTGTCTGCAAGTGTCTGGGTGTCAGGCCTTCAGAGTGTACTCAGCCAAACTCAGCCAGTCCACTTTGCCACTCATATCTGGTGTGAAAATAGCGTGCCTTTAAAAAGAAAAAAAGTTTTTCACTGTAAGCTAATAGCAGTCAGTGTCCTTCAAGCGGGTGACAGGCCTTCAGTGTGTACTCTGCCAAACTCAGCCAGTCCACTTTGCCACTCATATCTGGTGTCTCTATAGCGTGCCTTTACAAAGAAAAAAAGTTTTTCACTGTAAGCTAATAGCAGTTAGTTGTCTGCAAGCGTCTAGGTGTCAGGCCTTCAGCGTGTACTCTGCCAAACTCAGCCAGTCCACTTTGCCACTCATATCTGGTGTGACAATAGCATGCCTTTAAAAAGAAAAAAAGTTTTTCACTGTAAGCTAATAGCAGTTAGTTGTCTGCAAGTGTCTGGGTGTCAGGCCTTCAGCGTGTACTCTGCCCAACTCAGCCAGTCCACTTTGCCACTCATATCTGGTGTGACAATAGCGTGCCTTTAAAAAGAAAAAAGTTTTTCACTGTAAGCTAATAGCAGTCAGTGTCCTTCAAGCGGGTGACAGTCCTTCAGCGTGTACTCTGCCAAACTCAGCCAGTCCACTTTGCCACTCATATCTGGTGTCTCTATAGCATGCCTTTACAAAGAAAAAAAGTTTTTCACTGTAAGCTAATAGCAGTTAGTTGTCTGCAAGCGTCTGGGTGTCAGGCCTTCAGCGTGTACTCTGCCAAACTCAGCCAGTCCACTTTGCCACTCATATCTGGTGTGACAATAGCGTGCCTTTAAAAAGAAAAAAAGTTTTTCACTGTAAGCTAATAGCAGTCAGTATCCTTCAAGCGGGTGTGTCAGGCCTTCAGCGTGTACTCTGCCAAACTCAGCCAGCCCACTTTGCCACTCATGTCTGGTGTGACAATAGCGTGCCTTTAAAAATAAAAAAAGTTTTTCACTGTAAGCTAATAGCAGTCAGTGTCCTTCAAGCGGGTGACAGGCCTTCAGCGTGTACTCTGCCAAACTCAGCCAGTCCACTTTGCCACTCATGTCTGGTGTGACAATAGCGTGCCCTTAAAAAGAAACAAAGTTTTTCACTGTAAGCTAATAGCAGTTAGTTGTCTGCAAGTGTCTGGGTGTCAGGCCTTCAGAGTGTACTCAGCCAAACTCAGCCAGTCCACTTTGCCACTCATATCTGGTGTGAAAATAGCGTGCCTTTAAAAAGAAAAAAAGTTTTTCACTGTAAGCTAATAGCAGTCAGTGTCCTTCAAGCGGGTGACAGGCCTTCAGTGTGTACTCTGCCAAACTCAGCCAGTCCACTTTGCCACTCATATCTGGTGTCTCTATAGCGTGCCTTTACAAAGAAAAAAAGTTTTTCACTGTAAGCTAATAGCAGTTAGTTGTCTGCAAGCGTCTAGGTGTCAGGCCTTCAGCGTGTACTCTGCCAAACTCAGCCAGTCCACTTTGCCACTCATATCTGGTGTGACAATAGCATGCCTTTAAAAAGAAAAAAAGTTTTTCACTGTAAGCTAATAGCAGTTAGTTGTCTGCAAGTGTCTGGGTGTCAGGCCTTCAGCGTGTACTCTGCCCAACTCAGCCAGTCCACTTTGCCACTCATATCTGGTGTGACAATAGCGTGCCTTTAAAAAGAAAAAAGTTTTTCACTGTAAGCTAATAGCAGTCAGTGTCCTTCAAGCGGGTGACAGGCCTTAAGCGTGTACTCTGCCAAACTCAGCCAGTCCACTTTGCCACTCATATCTGGTGTGAAAATAGCGTGCCTTTACAAAGAAAAAATGTTTTTCACTGTAAGCTAATAGCAGTTAGTTTTCTGCAAGCATCTGGGTGTCAGGCCTTCAGTGTGTACTCTGCCAAACTCAGCCAGTCCACTTTGCCACTCATGTCTGGTGTGACAATAGCGTGCCCTTAAAAAGAAACAAATTTTTTCACTGTAAGCTAATAGCAGTTTGTTGTCTGCAAGTGTCTGGGTGTCAGGCCTTCAGAGTGTACTCAGCCAAACTCAGCCAGTCCACTTTGCCACTCATATCTGGTGTGAAAATAGCGTGCTTTTAAAAAGAAAAAAAGTTTTTCACTGTAAGCTAATAGCAGTTAGTTGTCTGCAAGCGTCTAGGTGTCAGGCCTTCAGCGTGTACTCTGCCAAACTCAGCCAGTCCACTTTGCCACTCATATCTGGTGTGACAATAGCGTGCCTTTAAAAAGAAAAAAAGTTTTTCACTGTAAGCTAATAGCAGTCAGTATCCTTCAAGCGGGTGTGTCAGGCCTTCAGCGTGTACTCTGCCAAACTCAGCCAGTCCACTTTGCCACTCATGTCTGGTGTGACAATAGCGTGCCCTTAAAAAGAAACAAAGTTTTTCACTGTAAGCTAATAGCAGTTAGTTGTCTGCAAGTGTCTGGGTGTCAGGCCTTCAGAGTGTACTCAGCCAAACTCAGCCAGTCCACTTTGCCACTCATATCTGGTGTGAAAATAGCGTGCTTTTAAAAAGAAAAAAAGTTTTTCACTGTAAGCTAATAGCAGTTAGTTGTCTGCAAGCGTCTAGGTGTCAGGCCTTCAGCGTGTACTCTGCCAAACTCAGCCAGTCCACTTTGCCACTCATATCTGGTGTGACAATAGCGTGCCTTTAAAAAGAAAAAAAGTTTTTCACTGTAAGCTAATAGCAGTCAGTATCCTTCAAGCGGGTGTGTCAGGCCTTCAGCGTGTACTCTGCCAAACTCAGCCAGCCCACTTTGCCACTCATGTCTGGTGTGACAATAGCGTGCCTTTAAAAAGAAAAAAAGTTTTTCACTGTAAGCTAATAGCAGTCTGTGTCCTTCAAGCGGGTGACAGGCCTTCAGCGTGTACTCTGCCAAACTCAGCCAGTCCACTTTGCCACTCATATCTGGTGTGACAATAGCGTGCCTTTAAAAAGAAAAAAGTTTTTCACTGTAAGCTAATAGCAGTCAGTGTCCTTCAAGCGGGTGACAGGCCTTCAGCGTGTACTCTGCCAAACTCAGCAAGTCCACTTTGCCACTCATATCTGGTGTCTCTATAGCGTGCCTTTACAAAGAAAAAAAGTTTTTCACTGTAAGCTAATAGCAGTTAGTTGTCTGCAAGCGTCTAGGTGTCAGGCCTTCAGCGTGTACTCTGCCAAACTCAGCCAGTCCACTTTGCCACTCATATCTGGTGTGACAATAGCGTGCCTTTAAAAAGAAAAAAAGTTTTTCACTGTAAGCTAATAGCAGTCAGTATCCTTCAAGCGGGTGTGTCAGGCCTTCAGCGTGTACTCTGCCAAACTCAGCCAGCCCACTTTGCCACTCATGTCTGGTGTGACAATAGCGTGCCTTTAAAAAGAAAAAAAGTTTTTCACTGTAAGCTAATAGCAGTCTGTGTCCTTCAAGCGGGTGACAGGCCTTCAGCGTGTACTCTGCCAAACTCAGCCAGTCCACTTTGCCACTCATATCTGGTGTGACAATAGCGTGCCTTTAAAAAGAAAAAAGTTTTTCACTGTAAGCTAATAGCAGTCAGTGTCCTTCAAGCGGGTGACAGGCCTTCAGCGTGTACTCTGCCAAACTCAGCCAGTCCACTTTGCCACTCATATCTGGTGTCTCTATAGCGTGCCTTTACAAAGAAAAAACGTTTTTCACTGTAAGCTAATAGCAGTTAGTTGTCTGCAAGCGTCTGGGTGTCAGGCCTTCAGCGTGTACTCTGCCAAACTCAGCCAGTCCACTTTGCCACTCATATCTGGTGTGACAATAGCGTGCCTTTAAAAATAAAAAAAGTTTTTCACTGTAAGCTAATAGCAGTCAGTGTCCTTCAAGCGGGTGACAGGCCTTCAGCGTGTACTCTGCCAAACTCAGCCAGTCCACTTTGCCACTCATGTCTGGTGTGACAATAGCGTGCCCTTAAAAAGAAACAAAGTTTTTCACTGTAAGCTAATAGCAGTTAGTTGTCTGCAAGTGTCTGGGTGTCAGGCCTTCAGAGTGTACTCAGCCAAACTCAGCCAGTCCACTTTGCCACTCATATCTGGTGTGAAAATAGCGTGCCTTTAAAAAGAAAAAAAGTTTTTCACTGTAAGCTAATAGCAGTCAGTGTCCTTCAAGCGGGTGACAGGCCTTCAGTGTGTACTCTGCCAAACTCAGCCAGTCCACTTTGCCACTCATATCTGGTGTGAAAATAGCGTGCCTTTACAAAGAAAAAATGTTTTTCACTGTAAGCTAATAGCAGTTAGTTTTCTGCAAGCATCTGGGTGTCAGGCCTTCAGTGTGTACTCTGCCAAACTCAGCCAGTCCACTTTGCCACTCATGTCTGGTGTGACAATAGCGTGCCCTTAAAAAGAAACAAAGTTTTTCACTGTAAGCTAATAGCAGTTAGTTGTCTGCAAGTGTCTGGGTGTCAGGCCTTCAGAGTGTACTCAGCCAAACTCAGCCAGTCCACTTTGCCACTCATATCTGGTGTGAAAATAGCGTGCTTTTAAAAAGAAAAAAAGTTTTTCACTGTAAGCTAATAGCAGTCAGTGTCCTTCAAGCGGGTGACAGGCCTTCAGTGTGTACTCTGCCAAACTCAGCCAGTCTACTTTGCCACTCATATCTGGTGTCTCTATAGCGTGCCTTTACAAAGAAAAAAAGTTTTTCACTGTAAGCTAATAGCAGTTAGTTGTCTGCAAGCGTCTAGGTGTCAGGCCTTCAGCGTGTACTCTGCCAAACTCAGCCAGTCCACTTTGCCACTCATATCTGGTGTGACAATAGCGTGCCTTTAAAAAGAAAAAAAGTTTTTCACTGTAAGCTAATAGCAGTTAGTTGTCTGCAAGTGTCTGGGTGTCAGGCCTTCAGCGTGTACTCTGCCCAACTCAGCCAGTCCACTTTGCCACTCATATCTGGTGTGACAATAGCGTGCCTTTAAAAAGAAAAAAGTTTTTCACTGTAAGCTAATAGCAGTCAGTGTCCTTCAAGCGGGTGACAGGCCTTAAGCGTGTACTCTGCCAAACTCAGCCAGTCCACTTTGCCACTCATATCTGGTGTGACAATAGTGTGCCTTTAAAAAGAAAAAGTTTTTCACTGTAAGCTAATAGCAGTCAGTGTCCTTCAAGCGGGTGACAGTCCTTCAGCGTGTACTCTGCCAAACTCAGCCAGTCCACTTTGCCACTCATATCTGGTGTCTCTATAGCATGCCTTCACAAAGAAAAAAAGTTTTTCACTGTAAGCTAATAGCAGTTAGTTGTCTGCAAGCGTCTGGGTGTCAGGCCTTCAGCGTGTACTCTGCCAAACTCAGCCAGTCCACTTTGCCACTCATATCTGGTGTGACAATAGCGTGCCTTTAAAAAGAAAAAAAGTTTTTCACTGTAAGCTAATAGCAGTCAGTATCCTTCAAGCGGGTGTGTCAGGCCTTCAGCGTGTACTCTGCCAAACTCAGCCAGCCCACTTTGCCACTCATGTCTGCTGTGACAATAGCGTGCCTTTAAAAAGAAAAAAAGTTTTTCACTGTAAGCTAATAGCAGTCTGTGTCCTTCAAGCGGGTGACAGGCCTTCAGCGTGTACTCTGCCAAACTCAGCCAGTCCACTTTGCCACTCATATCTGGTGTGACAATAGCGTGCCTTTAAAAAGAAAAAAGTTTTTCACTGTAAGCTAATAGCAGTCAGTGTCCTTCAAGCGGGTGACAGGCCTTCAGCGTGTACTCTGCCAAACTCAGCCAGTCCACTTTGCCACTCATATCTGGTGTCTCTATAGCGTGCCTTTACAAAGAAAAAACGTTTTTCACTGTAAGCTAATAGCAGTGAGTGTCCTTCAAGCGGGTGACAGGCCTTCAGCGTGTACTCTGCCAAACTCAGCCAGTCCACTTTGCCACTCATGTCTGGTGTGACAATAGCGTGCCCTTAAAAAGAAACAAAGTTTTTCACTGTAAGCTAATAGCAGTTAGTTGTCTGCAAGTGTCTGGGTGTCAGGCCTTCAGAGTGTACTCAGCCAAACTCAGCCAGTCCACTTTGCCACTCATATCTGGTGTGAAAATAGCGTGCCTTTAAAAAGAAAAAAGTTTTTCACTGTAAGCTAATAGCAGTCAGTGTCCTTCAAGCGGGTGACAGGCCTTCAGTGTGTACTCTGCCAAACTCAGCCAGTCCACTTTGCCACTCATATCTGGTGTCTCTATAGCGTGCCTTTACAAAGAAAAAAAGTTTTTCACTGTAAGCTAATAGCAGTTAGTTGTCTGCAAGCGTCTAGGTGTCAGGCCTTCAGCGTGTACTCTGCCAAACTCAGCCAGTCCACTTTGCCACTCATATCTGGTGTGACAATAGCATGCCTTTAAAAAGAAAAAAAGTTTTTCACTGTAAGCTAATAGCAGTTAGTTGTCTGCAAGTGTCTGGGTGTCAGGCCTTCAGCGTGTACTCTGCCCAACTCAGCCAGTCCACTTTGCCACTCATATCTGGTGTGACAATAGCGTGCCTTTAAAAAGAAAAAAGTTTTTCACTGTAAGCTAATAGCAGTCAGTGTCCTTCAAGCGGGTGACAGGCCTTAAGCGTGTACTCTGCCAAACTCAGCCAGTCCACTTTGCCACTCATATCTGGTGTGAAAATAGCGTGCCTTTACAAAGAAAAAATGTTTTTCACTGTAAGCTAATAGCAGTTAGTTTTCTGCAAGCATCTGGGTGTCAGGCCTTCAGTGTGTACTCTGCCAAACTCAGCCAGTCCACTTTGCCACTCATGTCTGGTGTGACAATAGCGTGCCCTTAAAAAGAAACAAAGTTTTTCACTGTAAGCTAATAGCAGTTAGTTGTCTGCAAGTGTCTGGGTGTCAGGCCTTCAGAGTGTACTCAGCCAAACTCAGCCAGTCCACTTTGCCACTCATATCTGGTGTGAAAATAGCGTGCCTTTAAAAAGAAAAAAAGTTTTTCACTGTAAGCTAATAGCAGTCAGTGTCCTTCAAGCGGGTGACAGGCCTTCAGTGTGTACTCTGCCAAACTCAGCCAGTCCACTTTGCCACTCATATCTGGTGTCTCTATAGCGTGCCTTTACAAAGAAAAAAAGTTTTTCACTGTAAGCTAATAGCAGTTAGTTGTCTGCAAGTGTCTGGGTGTCAGGCCTTCAGCGTGTACTCTGCCTAACTCAGCCAGTCCACTTTGCCACTCATATCTGGTGTGACAATAGCGTGCCTTTAAAAAGAAAAAAGTTTTTCACTTTAAGCTAATAGCAGTCAGTGTCCTTCAAGCGGGTGACAGGCCTTAAGCGTGTACTCTGCCAAACTCAGCCAGTCCACTTTGCCACTCATATCTGGTGTGACAATAGCGTGCCTTTACAAAGAAAAAATGTTTTTCACTGTAAGCTAATAGCAGTTAGTTGTCTGCAAGCGTCTGGGAGTCAGGCCTTCAGCGTGTACTCTGCCAAACTCAGCCAGTCCACTTTGCCACTCATATCTGGTGTGACAATAACGTGCCTTTAAAAAGAAAAAAATGTTTTTCACTGTAAGCTAATAGCAGTTAGTTGTCTGCAAGCGTCTGGGTGTCACACCTTCATTGTGTACTCTGCCAAACTCAGCCAGTCCAATTTGCCACTCATATCTGGTTTGACAATAGCGTGCCTTTAAAAAGAAAAAAACGTTTTTCACTGTAAGCTAATAGCAGTTAGTTGTCTGCAAGCGTCTGGGTGTCAGTCCTTCAGCGTGTACTCTGCCCAACTCCGCCAGTCCACTTTGCCACTCATATCTGGTGTGAAAATAGCGTGCCTTTAAAATGAAAAAAAAGTTTTTCACTGTAGGCTAATAGCAGTCAGTGTCCTTCAAGCGGGTGACAGGCCTTCAGCGTGTACTCTGCCAAACTCAGCCAGTCCACTTTGCCACTCATATTTGGTGTGACAATAGCGTGCCTTTAAAAAGAAAAAAGTTTTTCACTGTAAGCTAATAGCAGTCAGTGTCCTTCAAGCGGGTGACAGGCCTTAAGCGTGTACTCTGCCAAACTCAGCCAGTCCACTTTGCCACTCATATCTGGTGTGACAATAGCGTGCCTTTACAAAGAAAAAATGTTTTTCACTGTAAGCTAATAGCAGTTAGTTGTCTGCAAGCGTCTGGGAGTCAGGCCTTCAGCGTGTACTCTGCCAAACTCAGCCAGTCCACTTTGCCACTCATATCTGGTGTGACAATAACGTGCCTTTAAAAAGAAAAAAATGTTTTTCACTGTAAGCTAATAGCAGTTAGTTGTCTGCAAGCGTCTGGGTGTCACACCTTCATTGTGTACTCTGCCAAACTCAGCCAGTCCAATTTGCCACTCATATCTGGTTTGACAATAGCGTGCCTTTAAAAAGAAAAAAACGTTTTTCACTGTAAGCTAATAGCAGTTAGTTGTCTGCAAGCGTCTGGGTGTCAGTCCTTCAGCGTGTACTCTGCCCAACTCCGCCAGTCCACTTTGCCACTCATATCTGGTGTGAAAATAGCGTGCCTTTAAAATGAAAAAAAGTTTTTCACTGTAGGCTAATAGCAGTCAGTGTCCTTC
This sequence comes from Pelobates fuscus, assembly GCF_036172605.1. Taxonomy (NCBI): domain Eukaryota; kingdom Metazoa; phylum Chordata; class Amphibia; order Anura; family Pelobatidae; genus Pelobates; species Pelobates fuscus. The sequence goes on along the minus strand of NC_086318.1, from coordinate 277,241,765 downwards.
AAGCGGGTGACAGGCCTTCAGCGTGTACTCTGCCAAACTCAGCCAGTCCACTTTGCCACTCATATTTGGTGTGACAATAGCGTGCCTTTAAAAAGAAAAAAGTTTTTCACTGTAAGCTAATAGAAGTCAGTGTCCTTCAAGCGGGTGACAGGCCTTCAGCGTGTACTCTGCCAAACTCAGCCAGTCCACTTTGCCACTCATATCTGGTGTGACAATAGCGTGCCTTTAAAATGAAAAAAAGTTTTTCACTGAAGTTAATAGCAGTCAGTGTCCTTCAAGCGGGTGACAGGCCTTCAGCGTGTACTCTGCCAAACTCAGCCAGTCCACTTTGCCACTCATATCTGGTGTGACAATAGCGTGCCTTTAAAAAGAAAAAAGATTTTCACTGTAAGCTAATAGCAGTTAGTTGTCTGGAAGCGTCTGGGTGTCAGGCCTTCAGCGTGTACTCTGCCAAACTCAGCCAGTCCACTTTGCCACTCATGTCTGGTGTGACAATTGCGTGCCCATAAAAAGAAACAAAGTTTTTCACTGTAAGCTAATAGCAGTTAGTGTTCTGCAAGCGTCTGGGTTACAGGCCTTCAGCGTGTACTCTGCCAAACTCAGCCAGTCCACTTTGCCACTCATATCTGGTGTGACAATAGCGTGCCTTTAAAAAGAAAAAAAGTTTTTCACTGTAAGCTAATAGCAGTCAGTGTCCTTCAAGCGGGTGACAGACCTTCAGCGTGTACTCTGCCAAACTCAGCCAGTCCACTTTGCCACTCATGTCTGGTGTGACAATAGCGTGCCTTTAAAAAGAAAAAAATGTTTTTCACTGTAAGCTAATAGCAGTTAGTTGTCTGCAAGCGTCTGGGTGTCACGCCTTCAGCGTGTACTCTGCCAAACTCAGCCAGTCCACTTTGCCACTCATATCTGGTGTGACAATAGCGTGCCTTTACAAAGAAAAAAAGTTTTTCACTGTAAGCTAATAGCAGTTAGTTGTCTGCAAGCGTCTGGGTGTCAGGCCTTCAGCGTGTACTCTGCCAAACTCAGCCAGTCCACTTTGCCACTCATATCTGGTGTGACAATAGCGTGCCTTTACAAAGAAAAAAAGTTTTTCACTGTAAGCTAATAGCAGTTAGTTGTCTGCAAGCGTCTAGGTGTCAGGCCTTCAGCGTGTACTCTGCCAAACTCAGCCAGTCCACTTTGCCACTCATATCTGGTGTGACAATAGCGTGCCTTTAAAAAGAAAAAAAGTTTTTCACTGTAAGCTAATAGCAGTCAGTATCCTTCAAGCGGGTGTGTCAGGCCTTCAGCGTGTACTCTGCCAAACTCAGCCAGCCCACTTTGCCACTCATGTCTGGTGTGACAATAGCGTTCCTTTATAAAGAAAAAAAGTTTTTCACTGTAAGATAATAGCAGTCTGTGTCCTTCAAGCGGGTGACAGGCCTTCAGCGTGTACTCTGCCAAACTCAGCCAGTCCACTTTGCCACTCATATCTGGTGTGACAATAGCGTGCCTTTAAAAAGAAAAAAGTTTTTCACTGTAAGCTAATAGCAGTCAGTGTCCTTCAAGCGGGTGACAGGCCTTCAGCGTGTACTCTGCCAAACTCAGCCAGTCCACTTTGCCACTCATATCTGGTGTCTCTATAGCGTGCCTTTACAAAGAAAAAACGTTTTTCACTGTAAGCTAATAGCAGTTAGTTGTCTGCAAGCGTCTGGGTGTCAGGCCTTCAGCGTGTACTCTGCCAAACTCAGCCAGTCCACTTTGCCACTCATGTCTGGTGTGACAATAGCGTGCCTTTAAAAATAAAAAAAGTTTTTCACTGTAAGCTAATAGCAGTCAGTGTCCTTCAAGCGGGTGACAGGCCTTCAGCGTGTACTCTGCCAAACTCAGCCAGTCCACTTTGCCACTCATGTCTAGTGTGACAATAGCGTGCCCTTAAAAAGAAACAAAGTTTTTCACTGTAAGCTAATAGCAGTTAGTTGTCTGCAAGTGTCTGGGTGTCAGGCCTTCAGAGTGTACTCAGCCAAACTCAGCCAGTCCACTTTGCCACTCATATCTGGTGTGAAAATAGCGTGCCTTTAAAAAGAAAAAAAGTTTTTCACTGTAAGCTAATAGCAGTCAGTGTCCTTCAAGCGGGTGACAGGCCTTCAGTGTGTACTCTGCCAAACTCAGCCAGTCCACTTTGCCACTCATATCTGGTGTCTCTATAGCGTGCCTTTACAAAGAAAAAAAGTTTTTCACTGTAAGCTAATAGCAGTTAGTTGTCTGCAAGCGTCTAGGTGTCAGGCCTTCAGCGTGTACTCTGCCAAACTCAGCCAGTCCACTTTGCCACTCATATCTGGTGTGACAATAGCATGCCTTTAAAAAGAAAAAAAGTTTTTCACTGTAAGCTAATAGCAGTTAGTTGTCTGCAAGTGTCTGGGTGTCAGGCCTTCAGCGTGTACTCTGCCCAACTCAGCCAGTCCACTTTGCCACTCATATCTGGTGTGACAATAGCGTGCCTTTAAAAAGAAAAAAGTTTTTCACTGTAAGCTAATAGCAGTCAGTGTCCTTCAAGCGGGTGACAGGCCTTCAGCGTGTACTCTGCCAAACTCAGCCAGTCCACTTTGCCACTCATATCTGGTGTCTCTATAGCGTGCCTTTACAAAGAAAAAACGTTTTTCACTGTAAGCTAATAGCAGTTAGTTGTCTGCAAGCGTCTGGGTGTCAGGCCTTCAGCGTGTACTCTGCCAAACTCAGCCAGTCCACTTTGCCACTCATGTCTGGTGTGACAATAGCGTGCCTTTAAAAATAAAAAAAGTTTTTCACTGTAAGCTAATAGCAGTCAGTGTCCTTCAAGCGGGTGACAGGCCTTCAGCGTGTACTCTGCCAAACTCAGCCAGTCCACTTTGCCACTCATGTCTAGTGTGACAATAGCGTGCCCTTAAAAAGAAACAAAGTTTTTCACTGTAAGCTAATAGCAGTTAGTTGTCTGCAAGTGTCTGGGTGTCAGGCCTTCAGAGTGTACTCAGCCAAACTCAGCCAGTCCACTTTGCCACTCATATCTGGTGTGAAAATAGCGTGCCTTTAAAAAGAAAAAAAGTTTTTCACTGTAAGCTAATAGCAGTCAGTGTCCTTCAAGCGGGTGACAGGCCTTCAGTGTGTACTCTGCCAAACTCAGCCAGTCCACTTTGCCACTCATATCTGGTGTCTCTATAGCGTGCCTTTACAAAGAAAAAAAGTTTTTCACTGTAAGCTAATAGCAGTTAGTTGTCTGCAAGCGTCTAGGTGTCAGGCCTTCAGCGTGTACTCTGCCAAACTCAGCCAGTCCACTTTGCCACTCATATCTGGTGTGACAATAGCATGCCTTTAAAAAGAAAAAAAGTTTTTCACTGTAAGCTAATAGCAGTTAGTTGTCTGCAAGTGTCTGGGTGTCAGGCCTTCAGCGTGTACTCTGCCCAACTCAGCCAGTCCACTTTGCCACTCATATCTGGTGTGACAATAGCGTGCCTTTAAAAAGAAAAAAGTTTTTCACTGTAAGCTAATAGCAGTCAGTGTCCTTCAAGCGGGTGACAGGCCTTAAGCGTGTACTCTGCCAAACTCAGCCAGTCCACTTTGCCACTCATATCTGGTGTGAAAATAGCGTGCCTTTACAAAGAAAAAATGTTTTTCACTGTAAGCTAATAGCAGTTAGTTTTCTGCAAGCATCTGGGTGTCAGGCCTTCAGTGTGTACTCTGCCAAACTCAGCCAGTCCACTTTGCCACTCATGTCTGGTGTGACAATAGCGTGCCCTTAAAAAGAAACAAAGTTTTTCACTGTAAGCTAATAGCAGTTAGTTGTCTGCAAGTGTCTGGGTGTCAGGCCTTCAGAGTGTTCTCAGCCAAACTCAGCCAGTCCACTTTGCCACTCATATCTGGTGTGAAAATAGCGTGCCTTTAAAAAGAAAAAAAGTTTTTCACTGTAAGCTAATAGCAGTCAGTGTCCTTCAAGCGGGTGACAGGCCTTCAGTGTGTACTCTGCCAAACTCAGCCAGTCCACTTTGCCACTCATATCTGGTGTGACAATAGCATGCCTTTACAAAGAAAAAAAGTTTTTCACTGTAAGCTAATAGCAGTTAGTTGTCTGCAAGCGTCTAGGTGTCAGGCCTTCAGCGTGTACTCTGCCAAACTCAGCCAGTCCACTTTGCCACTCATATCTGGTGTGACAATAGCGTGCCTTTAAAAAGAAAAAAAGTTTTTCACTGTAAGCTAATAGCAGTTAGTTGTCTGCAAGTGTCTGGGTGTCAGGCCTTCAGCGTGTACTCTGCCTAACTCAGCCAGTCCACTTTGCCACTCATATCTGGTGTGACAATAGCGTGCCTTTAAAAAGAAAAAAGTTTTTCACTGTAAGCTAATAGCAGTCAGTGTCCTTCAAGCGGGTGACAGGCCTTAAGCGTGTACTCTGCCAAACTCAGCCAGTCCACTTTGCCACTCATATCTGGTGTGACAATAGCGTGCCTTTACAAAGAAAAAATGTTTTTCACTGTAAGCTAATAGCAGTTAGTTGTCTGCAAGCGTCTGGGAGTCAGGCCTTCAGCGTGTACTCTGCCAAACTCAGCCAGTCCACTTTGCCACTCATATCTGGTGTGACAATAACGTGCCTTTAAAAAGAAAAAAATGTTTTTCACTGTAAGCTAATAGCAGTTAGTTGTCTGCAAGCGTCTGGGTGTCACACCTTCATTGTGTACTCTGCCAAACTCAGCCAGTCCAATTTGCCACTCATATCTGGTTTGACAATAGCGTGCCTTTAAAAAGAAAAAAACGTTTTTCACTGTAAGCTAATAGCAGTTAGTTGTCTGCAAGCGTCTGGGTGTCAGTCCTTCAGCGTGTACTCTGCCCAACTCCGCCAGTCCACTTTGCCACTCATATCTGGTGTGAAAATAGCGTGCCTTTAAAATGAAAAAAAGTTTTTCACTGTAGGCTAATAGCAGTCAGTGTCCTTCAAGCGGGTGACAGGCCTTCAGCGTGTACTCTGCCAAACTCAGCCAGTCCACTTTGCCACTCATATTTGGTGTGACAATAGCGTGCCTTTAAAAAGAAAAAAGTTTTTCACTGTAAGCTAATAGAAGTCAGTGTCCTTCAAGCGGGTGACAGGCCTTCAGCGTGTACTCTGCCAAACTCAGCCAGTCCACTTTGCCACTCATATCTGGTGTGACAATAGCGTGCCTTTAAAATGAAAAAAAGTTTTTCACTGAAGTTAATAGCAGTCAGTGTCCTTCAAGCGGGTGACAGGCCTTCAGCGTGTACTCTGCCAAACTCAGCCAGTCCACTTTGCCACTCATATCTGGTGTGACAATAGCGTGCCTTTAAAAAGAAAAAAGATTTTCACTGTAAGCTAATAGCAGTTAGTTGTCTGGAAGCGTCTGGGTGTCAGGCCTTCAGCGTGTACTCTGCCAAACTCAGCCAGTCCACTTTGCCACTCATGTCTGGTGTGACAATTGCGTGCCCATAAAAAGAAACAAAGTTTTTCACTGTAAGCTAATAGCAGTTAGTGTTCTGCAAGCGTCTGGGTTACAGGCCTTCAGCGTGTACTCTGCCAAACTCAGCCAGTCCACTTTGCCACTCATATCTGGTGTGACAATAGCGTGCCTTTAAAAAGAAAAAAAGTTTTTCACTGTAAGCTAATAGCAGTCAGTGTCCTTCAAGCGGGTGACAGGCCTTCAGCGTGTACTCTGCCAAACTCAGCCAGTCCACTTTGCCACTCATGTCTGGTGTAACAATAGCGTGCCTTTAAAAAGAAAAAAATGTTTTTCACTGTAAGCTAATAGCAGTTAGTTGTCTGCAAGCGTCTGGGTGTCACGCCTTCAGCGTGTACTCTGCCAAACTCAGCCAGTCCACTTTGCCACTCATATCTGGTGTGACAATAGCGTGCCTTTACAAAGAAAAAAAGTTTTTCACTGTAAGCTAATAGCAGTTAGTTGTCTGCAAGCGTCTGGGTGTCAGGCCTTCAGCGTGTACTCTGCCAAACTCAGCCAGTCCACTTTGCCACTCATATCTGGTGTGACAATAGCGTGCCTTTAAAAAGAAAAAAAAGTTTTTCACTGTAAGCTAATAGCAGTTATTTGTCTGCAAGCGTCTGGGTGTCAGGCCTTCAGCGTGTACTCTGCCAAACTCAGCCAGTCCACTTTGCCACTCATATCTGGTGTGACAATAGCGTGCCTTTAAAAAGAAAAAAGTTTTTCACTGTAAGCTAATAGCAGTCAGTGTCCTTCAAGCGGGTGACAGGCCTTCAGCGTGTACTCTGTCAAACTCAGCCAGTCCACTTTGCCACTCATGTCTGGTGTGACAATAGCGTGCCTTTAAAAAGAAAAAAATGTTTTTCACTGTAAGCTAATAGCAGTTAGTTGTCTGCAAGCGTCTGGGTGTCACGCCTTCAGCGTGTACTCTGCCAAACTCAGCCAGTCCACTTTGCCACTCATATCTGGTGTGACAATAGCGTGCCTTTACAAAGAAAAAAAGTTTTTCACTGTAAGCTAATAGCAGTTAGTTTTCTGCAAGCGTCTGGGTGTCAGGCCTTCAGCGTGTACTCTGCCAAACTCAGCCAGTCCACTTTGCCACTCATATCTGGTGTGACAATAGCGTGCCTTTAAAAAGAAAAAAAAGTTTTTCACTGTAAGCTAATAGCAGTTATTTGTCTGCAAGCGTCTGGGTGTCAGGCCTTCAGCGTGTACTCTGCCAAACTCAGCCAGTCCACTTTGCCACTCATATCTGGTGTGACAATAGCGTGCCTTTAAAAAGAAAAAAGTTTTTCACTGTAAGCTAATAGCAGTCAGTGTCCTTAAAGCGGGTGACAGGCCTTCAGCGTGTACTCTGCCAAACTCAGCCAGTCCACTTTGCCACTCATGTCTGGTGTGACAATAGCGTGCCTTTAATAATAAAAAAACGTTTTTCACTGTAAGCTAATAGCAGTCAGTGTCCTTCAAGCGGGTGACAGGCCTTCAGCGTGTACTCTGCCAAACTCAGCCAGTCCACTTTGCCACTCATATCTGGTGTGACAATAGCGTGCCTTTACAAAGAAAAAAAGTTTTTCACTGTAAGCTAATAGCAGTTAGTTGTTTGCAAGCTTCTGGGTGTCAGTCCTTCAGTGTGTACTCTGCCAAACTCAGCCAGTCCACTTTGCCACTCATATCTGGTGTGACAATAGCGTGCCTTTAAAAAGAAAAAAAGTTTTCACTGTAAGCTAATAGCAGTTAGTTGTCTGCAAGCGTCTGGGAGTCAGGCCTTCAGCGTGTACTCTGCCAAACTCAGCCAGTCCACGTTGCCACTCATATCTGGTGTCTCTATAGCGTGCCTTTACAAAGAAAAAAAGTTTTTCACTGTAAGCTAATAGCAGTTAGTTGTCTGCAAGCGTCTGGGTGTCAGGCCTTCAGCGTGTACTCTGCCAAACTCAGCCAGTCCACTTTGCCACTCATATCTGGTGTGACAATAGCGTGCCTTTAAAAAGAAAAAAAGTTTTTCACTGTAAGCTAATAGCAGTTAGTTGTCTGCAAGCGTCTGGGTTACAGGCCTTCAGCGTGTACTCTGCCAAACTCAGCCAGTCCACTTTGCCACTCATATCTGGTGTGACAATATCATGCCTTTAAAAAGAAAAAAAGTTTTTCACTGTAAGCTAATAGCAGTCAGTGTCCTTCAAGCGGGTGACAGGCCTTCAGCGTGTACTCGTCCAAACTCAGTCAGTCCACTTTGCCACTCATGTCTGGTGTGACAATAGCGTGCCTTTAAAAATTAAAAAAAGTTTTTCACTGTAAGCTAATAGCAGTCAGTGTCCTTCAAGCGGGTGACAGGCCTTCAGCGTGTACTCTGCCAATCTCAGCCAGTCCACTTTGCCACTCATGTCTGGTGTGACAATAGCGTGCCTTTAAAAATAAAAAAAGTTTTTCACTGTAAGCTAATAGCAGTCAGTGTCCTTCAAGCGGGTGACAGGCCTTCAGTGTGTACTCTGCCAAACTCAGCCAGTCCACTTTGCCACTCATATCTGGTGTCTCTATAGCGTGCCTTTACAAAGAAAAAAAGTTTTTCACTGTAAGCTAATAGCAGTTAGTTGTCTGCAAGCGTCTAGGTGTCAGGCCTTCAGCGTGTACTCTGCCAAACTCAGCCAGTCCACTTTGCCACTCATATCTGGTGTGACAATAGCATGCCTTTAAAAAGAAAAAAAGTTTTTCACTGTAAGCTAATAGCAGTTAGTTGTCTGCAAGTGTCTGGGTGTCAGGCCTTCAGCGTGTACTCTGCCCAACTCAGCCAGTCCACTTTGCCACTCATATCTGGTGTGACAATAGCGTGCCTTTAAAAAGAAAAAAGTTTTTCACTGTAAGCTAATAGCAGTCAGTGTCCTTCAAGCGGGTGACAGGCCTTAAGCGTGTACTCTGCCAAACTCAGCCAGTCCACTTTGCCACTCATATCTGGTGTGAAAATAGCGTGCCTTTACAAAGAAAAAATGTTTTTCACTGTAAGCTAATAGCAGTTAGTTTTCTGCAAGCATCTGGGTGTCAGGCCTTCAGTGTGTACTCTGCCAAACTCAGCCAGTCCACTTTGCCACTCATGTCTGGTGTGACAATAGCGTGCCCTTAAAAAGAAACAAAGTTTTTCACTGTAAGCTAATAGCAGTTAGTTGTCTGCAAGTGTCTGGGTGTCAGGCCTTCAGAGTGTTCTCAGCCAAACTCAGCCAGTCCACTTTGCCACTCATATCTGGTGTGAAAATAGCGTGCCTTTAAAAAGAAAAAAAGTTTTTCACTGTAAGCTAATAGCAGTCAGTGTCCTTCAAGCGGGTGACAGGCCTTCAGTGTGTACTCTGCCAAACTCAGCCAGTCCACTTTGCCACTCATATCTGGTGTGACAATAGCATGCCTTTACAAAGAAAAAAAGTTTTTCACTGTAAGCTAATAGCAGTTAGTTGTCTGCAAGCGTCTAGGTGTCAGGCCTTCAGCGTGTACTCTGCCAAACTCAGCCAGTCCACTTTGCCACTCATATCTGGTGTGACAATAGCGTGCCTTTAAAAAGAAAAAAAGTTTTTCACTGTAAGCTAATAGCAGTTAGTTGTCTGCAAGTGTCTGGGTGTCAGGCCTTCAGCGTGTACTCTGCCTAACTCAGCCAGTCCACTTTGCCACTCATATCTGGTGTGACAATAGCGTGCCTTTAAAAAGAAAAAAGTTTTTCACTGTAAGCTAATAGCAGTCAGTGTCCTTCAAGCGGGTGACAGGCCTTAAGCGTGTACTCTGCCAAACTCAGCCAGTCCACTTTGCCACTCATATCTGGTGTGACAATAGCGTGCCTTTACAAAGAAAAAATGTTTTTCACTGTAAGCTAATAGCAGTTAGTTGTCTGCAAGCGTCTGGGAGTCAGGCCTTCAGCGTGTACTCTGCCAAACTCAGCCAGTCCACTTTGCCACTCATATCTGGTGTGACAATAACGTGCCTTTAAAAAGAAAAAAATGTTTTTCACTGTAAGCTAATAGCAGTTAGTTGTCTGCAAGCGTCTGGGTGTCACACCTTCATTGTGTACTCTGCCAAACTCAGCCAGTCCAATTTGCCACTCATATCTGGTTTGACAATAGCGTGCCTTTAAAAAGAAAAAAACGTTTTTCACTGTAAGCTAATAGCAGTTAGTTGTCTGCAAGCGTCTGGGTGTCAGTCCTTCAGCGTGTACTCTGCCCAACTCCGCCAGTCCACTTTGCCACTCATATCTGGTGTGAAAATAGCGTGCCTTTAAAATGAAAAAAAGTTTTTCACTGTAGGCTAATAGCAGTCAGTGTCCTTCAAGCGGGTGACAGGCCTTCAGCGTGTACTCTGCCAAACTCAGCCAGTCCACTTTGCCACTCATATTTGGTGTGACAATAGCGTGCCTTTAAAAAGAAAAAAGTTTTTCACTGTAAGCTAATAGAAGTCAGTGTCCTTCAAGCGGGTGACAGGCCTTCAGCGTGTACTCTGCCAAACTCAGCCAGTCCACTTTGCCACTCATATCTGGTGTGACAATAGCGTGCCTTTAAAATGAAAAAAAGTTTTTCACTGAAGTTAATAGCAGTCAGTGTCCTTCAAGCGGGTGACAGGCCTTCAGCGTGTACTCTGCCAAACTCAGCCAGTCCACTTTGCCACTCATATCTGGTGTGACAATAGCGTGCCTTTAAAAAGAAAAAAGATTTTCACTGTAAGCTAATAGCAGTTAGTTGTCTGGAAGCGTCTGGGTGTCAGGCCTTCAGCGTGTACTCTGCCAAACTCAGCCAGTCCACTTTGCCACTCATGTCTGGTGTGACAATTGCGTGCCCATAAAAAGAAACAAAGTTTTTCACTGTAAGCTAATAGCAGTTAGTGTTCTGCAAGCGTCTGGGTTACAGGCCTTCAGCGTGTACTCTGCCAAACTCAGCCAGTCCACTTTGCCACTCATATCTGGTGTGACAATAGCGTGCCTTTAAAAAGAAAAAAAGTTTTTCACTGTAAGCTAATAGCAGTCAGTGTCCTTCAAGCGGGTGACAGGCCTTCAGCGTGTACTCTGCCAAACTCAGCCAGTCCACTTTGCCACTCATGTCTGGTGTAACAATAGCGTGCCTTTAAAAAGAAAAAAATGTTTTTCACTGTAAGCTAATAGCAGTTAGTTGTCTGCAAGCGTCTGGGTGTCACGCCTTCAGCGTGTACTCTGCCAAACTCAGCCAGTCCACTTTGCCACTCATATCTGGTGTGACAATAGCGTGCCTTTACAAAGAAAAAAAGTTTTTCACTGTAAGCTAATAGCAGTTAGTTGTCTGCAAGCGTCTGGGTGTCAGGCCTTCAGCGTGTACTCTGCCAAACTCAGCCAGTCCACTTTGCCACTCATATCTGGTGTGACAATAGCGTGCCTTTAAAAAGAAAAAAAAGTTTTTCACTGTAAGCTAATAGCAGTTATTTGTCTGCAAGCGTCTGGGTGTCAGGCCTTCAGCGTGTACTCTGCCAAACTCAGCCAGTCCACTTTGCCACTCATATCTGGTGTGACAATAGCGTGCCTTTAAAAAGAAAAAAGTTTTTCACTGTAAGCTAATAGCAGTCAGTGTCCTTCAAGCGGGTGACAGGCCTTCAGCGTGTACTCTGTCAAACTCAGCCAGTCCACTTTGCCACTCATGTCTGGTGTGACAATAGCGTGCCTTTAAAAAGAAAAAAATGTTTTTCACTGTAAGCTAATAGCAGTTAGTTGTCTGCAAGCGTCTGGGTGTCACGCCTTCAGCGTGTACTCTGCCAAACTCAGCCAGTCCACTTTGCCACTCATATCTGGTGTGACAATAGCGTGCCTTTACAAAGAAAAAAAGTTTTTCACTGTAAGCTAATAGCAGTTAGTTTTCTGCAAGCGTCTGGGTGTCAGGCCTTCAGCGTGTACTCTGCCAAACTCAGCCAGTCCACTTTGCCACTCATATCTGGTGTGACAATAGCGTGCCTTTAAAAAGAAAAAAAAGTTTTTCACTGTAAGCTAATAGCAGTTATTTGTCTGCAAGCGTCTGGGTGTCAGGCCTTCAGCGTGTACTCTGCCAAACTCAGCCAGTCCACTTTGCCACTCATATCTGGTGTGACAATAGCGTGCCTTTAAAAAGAAAAAAGTTTTTCACTGTAAGCTAATAGCAGTCAGTGTCCTTAAAGCGGGTGACAGGCCTTCAGCGTGTACTCTGCCAAACTCAGCCAGTCCACTTTGCCACTCATGTCTGGTGTGACAATAGCGTGCCTTTAATAATAAAAAAACGTTTTTCACTGTAAGCTAATAGCAGTCAGTGTCCTTCAAGCGGGTGACAGGCCTTCAGCGTGTACTCTGCCAAACTCAGCCAGTCCACTTTGCCACTCATATCTGGTGTGACAATAGCGTGCCTTTACAAAGAAAAAACGTTTTTCACTGTAAGCTAATAGCAGTTAGTTGTTTGCAAGCTTCTGGGTGTCAGTCCTTCAGTGTGTACTCTGCCAAACTCAGCCAGTCCACTTTGCCACTCATATCTGGTGTGACAATAGCGTGCCTTTAAAAAGAAAAAAAGTTTTCACTGTAAGCTAATAGCAGTTAGTTGTCTGCAAGCGTCTGGGAGTCAGGCCTTCAGCGTGTACTCTGCCAAACTCAGCCAGTCCACGTTGCCACTCATATCTGGTGTCTCTATAGCGTGCCTTTACAAAGAAAAAAAGTTTTTCACTGTAAGCTAATAGCAGTTAGTTGTCTGCAAGCGTCTGGGTGTCAGGCCTTCAGCGTGTACTCTGCCAAACTCAGCCAGTCCACTTTGCCACTCATATCTGGTGTGACAATAGCGTGCCTTTAAAAAGAAAAAAAGTTTTTCACTGTAAGCTAATAGCAGTTAGTTGTCTGCAAGCGTCTGGGTTACAGGCCTTCAGCGTGTACTCTGCCAAACTCAGCCAGTCCACTTTGCCACTCATATCTGGTGTGACAATATCATGCCTTTAAAAAGAAAAAAAGTTTTTCACTGTAAGCTAATAGCAGTCAGTGTCCTTCAAGCGGGTGACAGGCCTTCAGCGTGTACTCGTCCAAACTCAGTCAGTCCACTTTGCCACTCATGTCTGGTGTGACAATAGCGTGCCTTTAAAAATTAAAAAAAGTTTTTCACTGTAAGCTAATAGCAGTCAGTGTCCTTCAAGCGGGTGACAGGCCTTCAGCGTGTACTCTGCCAATCTCAGCCAGTCCACTTTGCCACTCATGTCTGGTGTGACAATAGCGTGCCTTTAAAAATAAAAAAAACGTTTTTCACTGTAAGCTAATAGCAGTCAGTGTCCTTCAAGCGGGTGACAGGCCTTCAGCGTGTACTCTGCCAAACTCAGCTAGTCCACTTTGCCACTCATATCTGGTGTGACAATAGCGTGCCTTTACAAAGAAAAAAAGTTTTTCACTGTAAGCTAGTTGTCTGCAAGCGTCTGGGTGTCAGGCCTTCAGCGTGTACTCTGCCAAACTCAGCCAGTCCACTTTGCCACTCATATCTGGTGTGACAATAGCGTGCCTTTAAAAAGAAAAAAAGTTTTTCACTGTAAGCTAATAGCAGTCAGTGTCCTTCAAGCGGGTGACAGTCCTTCAGCGTGTACTCTGCCAAACTCAGCCAGTCCACTTTGCCACTCATATCTGGTGTCTCTATAGCGTGCCTTTACAAAGAAAAAAAGTTTTTCACTGTAAGCTAGTTGTCTGCAAGCGTCTGGGTGTCAGGCCTTCAGCGTGTACTCTGCCAAACTCAGCCAGTCCACTTTGCCACTCATATCTGGTGTGACAATAGCGTGCCTTTAAAAAGAAAAAAAGTTTTTCACTGTAAGCTAATAGCAGTCAGTGTCCTTCAAGCGGGTGTGTCAGGCTTTCAGCGTGTACTCTGCCAAACTCAGCCAGTCCACTTTGCCACTCATGTCTCGTGTGACAATAGCGTGCCTTTAAAAAGAAAAAAAGTTTTTCACTGTAAGCTAATAGCAGTCAGTGTCCTTCAAGCGGGTGACAGGCCTTCAGCGTGTACTCGTCAAAACTCAGTCAGTCCACTTTGCCACTCATGTCTGGTGTGACAATAGCGTGCCTTTAAAAAGAAAAAAAGTTTTTCACTGTAAGCTAATAGCAGTCAGTGTCCTTCAAGCGGGTGACAGTCCTTCAGCGTGTACTCTGCCAAACTCAGCCAGTCCACTTTGCCACTCATATCTGGTGTCTCTATAGCATGCCTTTACAAAGAAAAAAAGTTTTTCACTGTAAGCTAATAGCAGTTAGTTGTCTGCAAGCGTCTGGGTGTCAGGCCTTCAGAGTGTACTCTGCCAAACTCAGCCAGTCCACTTTGCCACTCATATCTGGTGTCTCTATAGCGTGCCTTTACAAAGAAAAAACGTTTTTCACTGTAAGCTAATAGCAGTTAGTTGTCTGCAAGCGTCTGGGTGTCAGGCCTTCAGCGTGTACTCTGCCAAACTCAGCCAGTCCTCTTTGCCACTCATATCTGGTGTGACAATAGCGTGCCTTTAAAAATAAAAAAAGTTTTTCACTGTAAGCTAATAGCAGTCAGTGTCCTTCAAGCGGGTGACAGGCCTTCAGCGTGTACTCTGCCAAACTCAGCCAGTCCACTTTGCCACTCATGTCTGGTGTGACAATAGCGTGCCCTTAAAAAGAAACAAAGTTTTTCACTGTAAGCTAATAGCAGTTAGTTGTCTGCAAGTGTCTGGGTGTCAGGCCTTCAGAGTGTACTCAGCCAAACTCAGCCAGTCCACTTTGCCACTCATGTCTGGTGTGACAATAGCGTGCCTTTAAAAATTAAAAAAAGTTTTTCACTGTAAGCTAATAGCAGTCAGTGTCCTTCAAGCGGGTGACAGGCCTTCAGCGTGTACTCTGCCAATCTCAGCCAGTCCACTTTGCCACTCATGTCTGGTGTGACAATAGCGTTCCTTTAAAAATAAAAAAAACGTTTTTCACTGTAAGCTAATAGCAGTCAGTGTCCTTCAAGCGGGTGACAGGCCTTCAGCGTGTACACTGCCAAACTCAGCTAGTCCACTTTGCCACTCATATCTGGTGTGACAATAGCGTGCCTTTACAAAGAAAAAAAGTTTTTCACTGTAAGCTAGTTGTCTGCAAGCGTCTGGGTGTCAGGCCTTCAGCGTGTACTCTGCCAAACTCAGCCAGTCCTCTTTGCCACTCATATCTGGTGTGACAATAGCGTGCCTTTAAAAATAAAAAAAGTTTTTCACTGTAAGCTAATAGCAGTCAGTGTCCTTCAAGCGGGTGACAGGCCTTCAGCGTGTACTCTGCCAAACTCAGCCAGTCCACTTTGCCACTCATGTCTGGTGTGACAATAGCGTGCCCTTAAAAAGAAACAAAGTTTTTCACTGTAAGCTAATAGCAGTTAGTTGTCTGCAAGTGTCTGGGTGTCAGGCCTTCAGAGTGTACTCAGCCAAACTCAGCCAGTCCACTTTGCCACTCATGTCTGGTGTGACAATAGCGTGCCTTTAAAAATTAAAAAAAGTTTTTCACTGTAAGCTAATAGCAGTCAGTGTCCTTCAAGCGGGTGACAGGCCTTCAGCGTGTACTCTGCCAATCTCAGCCAGTCCACTTTGCCACTCATGTCTGGTGTGACAATAGCGTGCCTTTAAAAATAAAAAAAACGTTTTTCACTGTAAGCTAATAGCAGTCAGTGTCCTTCAAGCGGGTGACAGGCCTTCAGCGTGTACTCTGCCAAACTCAGCTAGTCCACTTTGCCACTCATATCTGGTGTGACAATAGCGTGCCTTTACAAAGAAAAAAAGTTTTTCACTGTAAGCTAGTTGTCTGCAAGCGTCTGGGTGTCAGGCCTTCAGCGTGTACTCTGCCAAACTCAGCCAGTCCACTTTGCCACTCATATCTGGTGTGACAATAGCATGCCTTTAAAAAGAAAAAAAAGTTTTTCACTGTAAGCTAATAGCAGTCAGTGTCCTTCAAGCGGGTGACAGTCCTTCAGCGTGTACTCTGCCAAACTCAGCCAGTCCACTTTGCCACTCATATCTGGTGTCTCTATAGCGTGCCTTTACAAAGAAAAAAAGTTTTTCACTGTAAGCTAGTTGTCTGCAAGCGTCTGGGTGTCAGGCCTTCAGCGTGTACTCTGCCAAACTCAGCCAGTCCACTTTGCCACTCATATCTGGTGTGACAATAGCGTGCCTTTAAAAAGAAAAAAAGTTTTTCACTGTAAGCTAATAGCAGTCAGTGTCCTTCAAGCGGGTGTGTCAGGCTTTCAGCGTGTACTCTGCCAAACTCAGCCAGTCCACTTTGCCACTCATGTCTCGTGTGACAATAGCGTGCCTTTAAAAAGAAAAAAAGTTTTTCACTGTAAGCTAATAGCAGTCAGTGTCCTTCAAGCGGGTGACAGGCCTTCAGCGTGTACTCGTCAAAACTCAGTCAGTCCACTTTGCCACTCATATCTGGTGTGACAATAGCGTGCCTTTACAAAGAAAAAACGTTTTTCACTGTAAGCTAATAGCAGTTAGTTGTTTGCAAGCTTCTGGGTGTCAGTCCTTCAGTGTGTACTCTGCCAAACTCAGCCAGTC
This sequence comes from Pelobates fuscus, assembly GCF_036172605.1. Lineage (NCBI taxonomy): Eukaryota > Metazoa > Chordata > Amphibia > Anura > Pelobatidae > Pelobates > Pelobates fuscus. The sequence continues at coordinate 277,225,797 of NC_086318.1, read as the reverse complement.
CACTTTGCCACTCATATCTGGTGTGACAATAGCGTGCCTTTAAAAAGAAAAAAAGTTTTCACTGTAAGCTAATAGCAGTTAGTTGTCTGCAAGCGTCTGGGAGTCAGGCCTTCAGCGTGTACTCTGCCAAACTCAGCCAGTCCACGTTGCCACTCATATCTGGTGTCTCTATAGCGTGCCTTTACAAAGAAAAAAAGTTTTTCACTGTAAGCTAATAGCAGTTAGTTGTCTGCAAGCGTCTGGGTGTCAGGCCTTCAGCGTGTACTCTGCCAAACTCAGCCAGTCCACTTTGCCACTCATATCTGGTGTGACAATAGCGTGCCTTTAAAAAGAAAAAAAGTTTTTCACTGTAAGCTAATAGCAGTTAGTTGTCTGCAAGCGTCTGGGTTACAGGCCTTCAGCGTGTACTCTGCCAAACTCAGCCAGTCCACTTTGCCACTCATATCTGGTGTGACAATATCATGCCTTTAAAAAGAAAAAAAGTTTTTCACTGTAAGCTAATAGCAGTCAGTGTCCTTCAAGCGGGTGACAGGCCTTCAGCGTGTACTCGTCCAAACTCAGTCAGTCCACTTTGCCACTCATGTCTGGTGTGACAATAGCGTGCCTTTAAAAATTAAAAAAAGTTTTTCACTGTAAGCTAATAGCAGTCAGTGTCCTTCAAGCGGGTGACAGGCCTTCAGCGTGTACTCTGCCAATCTCAGCCAGTCCACTTTGCCACTCATGTCTGGTGTGACAATAGCGTGCCTTTAAAAATAAAAAAAACGTTTTTCACTGTAAGCTAATAGCAGTCAGTGTCCTTCAAGCGGGTGACAGGCCTTCAGCGTGTACTCTGCCAAACTCAGCTAGTCCACTTTGCCACTCATATCTGGTGTGACAATAGCGTGCCTTTACAAAGAAAAAAAGTTTTTCACTGTAAGCTAGTTGTCTGCAAGCGTCTGGGTGTCAGGCCTTCAGCGTGTACTCTGCCAAACTCAGCCAGTCCACTTTGCCACTCATATCTGGTGTGACAATAGCGTGCCTTTAAAAAGAAAAAAAGTTTTTCACTGTAAGCTAATAGCAGTCAGTGTCCTTCAAGCGGGTGACAGTCCTTCAGCGTGTACTCTGCCAAACTCAGCCAGTCCACTTTGCCACTCATATCTGGTGTCTCTATAGCGTGCCTTTACAAAGAAAAAAAGTTTTTCACTGTAAGCTAGTTGTCTGCAAGCGTCTGGGTGTCAGGCCTTCAGCGTGTACTCTGCCAAACTCAGCCAGTCCACTTTGCCACTCATATCTGGTGTGACAATAGCGTGCCTTTAAAAAGAAAAAAAGTTTTTCACTGTAAGCTAATAGCAGTCAGTGTCCTTCAAGCGGGTGTGTCAGGCTTTCAGCGTGTACTCTGCCAAACTCAGCCAGTCCACTTTGCCACTCATGTCTCGTGTGACAATAGCGTGCCTTTAAAAAGAAAAAAAGTTTTTCACTGTAAGCTAATAGCAGTCAGTGTCCTTCAAGCGGGTGACAGGCCTTCAGCGTGTACTCGTCAAAACTCAGTCAGTCCACTTTGCCACTCATGTCTGGTGTGACAATAGCGTGCCTTTAAAAAGAAAAAAAGTTTTTCACTGTAAGCTAATAGCAGTCAGTGTCCTTCAAGCGGGTGACAGTCCTTCAGCGTGTACTCTGCCAAACTCAGCCAGTCCACTTTGCCACTCATATCTGGTGTCTCTATAGCATGCCTTTACAAAGAAAAAAAGTTTTTCACTGTAAGCTAATAGCAGTTAGTTGTCTGCAAGCGTCTGGGTGTCAGGCCTTCAGAGTGTACTCTGCCAAACTCAGCCAGTCCACTTTGCCACTCATATCTGGTGTCTCTATAGCGTGCCTTTACAAAGAAAAAACGTTTTTCACTGTAAGCTAATAGCAGTTAGTTGTCTGCAAGCGTCTGGGTGTCAGGCCTTCAGCGTGTACTCTGCCAAACTCAGCCAGTCCTCTTTGCCACTCATATCTGGTGTGACAATAGCGTGCCTTTAAAAATAAAAAAAGTTTTTCACTGTAAGCTAATAGCAGTCAGTGTCCTTCAAGCGGGTGACAGGCCTTCAGCGTGTACTCTGCCAAACTCAGCCAGTCCACTTTGCCACTCATGTCTGGTGTGACAATAGCGTGCCCTTAAAAAGAAACAAAGTTTTTCACTGTAAGCTAATAGCAGTTAGTTGTCTGCAAGTGTCTGGGTGTCAGGCCTTCAGAGTGTACTCAGCCAAACTCAGCCAGTCCACTTTGCCACTCATGTCTGGTGTGACAATAGCGTGCCTTTAAAAATTAAAAAAAGTTTTTCACTGTAAGCTAATAGCAGTCAGTGTCCTTCAAGCGGGTGACAGGCCTTCAGCGTGTACTCTGCCAATCTCAGCCAGTCCACTTTGCCACTCATGTCTGGTGTGACAATAGCGTGCCTTTAAAAATAAAAAAAACGTTTTTCACTGTAAGCTAATAGCAGTCAGTGTCCTTCAAGCGGGTGACAGGCCTTCAGCGTGTACACTGCCAAACTCAGCTAGTCCACTTTGCCACTCATATCTGGTGTGACAATAGCGTGCCTTTACAAAGAAAAAAAGTTTTTCACTGTAAGCTAGTTGTCTGCAAGCGTCTGGGTGTCAGGCCTTCAGCGTGTACTCTGCCAAACTCAGCCAGTCCTCTTTGCCACTCATATCTGGTGTGACAATAGCGTGCCTTTAAAAATAAAAAAAGTTTTTCACTGTAAGCTAATAGCAGTCAGTGTCCTTCAAGCGGGTGACAGGCCTTCAGCGTGTACTCTGCCAAACTCAGCCAGTCCACTTTGCCACTCATGTCTGGTGTGACAATAGCGTGCCCTTAAAAAGAAACAAAGTTTTTCACTGTAAGCTAATAGCAGTTAGTTGTCTGCAAGTGTCTGGGTGTCAGGCCTTCAGAGTGTACTCAGCCAAACTCAGCCAGTCCACTTTGCCACTCATGTCTGGTGTGACAATAGCGTGCCTTTAAAAATTAAAAAAAGTTTTTCACTGTAAGCTAATAGCAGTCAGTGTCCTTCAAGCGGGTGACAGGCCTTCAGCGTGTACTCTGCCAATCTCAGCCAGTCCACTTTGCCACTCATGTCTGGTGTGACAATAGCGTGCCTTTAAAAATAAAAAAAACGTTTTTCACTGTAAGCTAATAGCAGTCAGTGTCCTTCAAGCGGGTGACAGGCCTTCAGCGTGTACTCTGCCAAACTCAGCTAGTCCACTTTGCCACTCATATCTGGTGTGACAATAGCGTGCCTTTACAAAGAAAAAAAGTTTTTCACTGTAAGCTAGTTGTCTGCAAGCGTCTGGGTGTCAGGCCTTCAGCGTGTACTCTGCCAAACTCAGCCAGTCCACTTTGCCACTCATATCTGGTGTGACAATAGCGTGCCTTTAAAAAGAAAAAAAGTTTTTCACTGTAAGCTAATAGCAGTCAGTGTCCTTCAAGCGGGTGACAGTCCTTCAGCGTGTACTCTGCCAAACTCAGCCAGTCCACTTTGCCACTCATATCTGGTGTCTCTATAGCGTGCCTTTACAAAGAAAAAAAGTTTTTCACTGTAAGCTAGTTGTCTGCAAGCGTCTGGGTGTCAGGCCTTCAGCGTGTACTCTGCCAAACTCAGCCAGTCCACTTTGCCACTCATATCTGGTGTGACAATAGCGTGCCTTTAAAAAGAAAAAAAGTTTTTCACTGTAAGCTAATAGCAGTCAGTGTCCTTCAAGCGGGTGTGTCAGGCTTTCAGCGTGTACTCTGCCAAACTCAGCCAGTCCACTTTGCCACTCATGTCTCGTGTGACAATAGCGTGCCTTTAAAAATAAAAAAAGTTTTTCACTGTAAGCTAATAGCAGTCAGTGTCCTTCAAGCGGGTGACAGGCCTTCAGCGTGTACTCGTCAAAACTCAGTCAGTCCACTTTGCCACTCATGTCTGGTGTGACAATAGCGTGCCTTTAAAAAGAAAAAAAGTTTTTCACTGTAAGCTAATAGCAGTCAGTGTCCTTCAAGCGGGTGACAGTCCTTCAGCGTGTACTCTGCCAAACTCAGCCAGTCCACTTTGCCACTCATATCTGGTGTCTCTATAGCATGCCTTTACAAAGAAAAAAAGTTTTTCACTGTAAGCTAATAGCAGTTAGTTGTCTGCAAGCGTCTGGGTGTCAGGCCTTCAGAGTGTACTCTGCCAAACTCAGCCAGTCCACTTTGCCACTCATATCTGGTGTCTCTATAGCGTGCCTTTACAAAGAAAAAACGTTTTTCACTGTAAGCTAATAGCAGTTAGTTGTCTGCAAGCGTCTGGGTGTCAGGCCTTCAGCGTGTACTCTGCCAAACTCAGCCAGTCCTCTTTGCCACTCATATCTGGTGTGACAATAGCGTGCCTTTAAAAATAAAAAAAGTTTTTCACTGTAAGCTAATAGCAGTCAGTGTCCTTCAAGCGGGTGACAGGCCTTCAGCGTGTACTCTGCCAAACTCAGCCAGTCCACTTTGCCACTCATGTCTGGTGTGACAATAGCGTGCCCTTAAAAAGAAACAAAGTTTTTCACTGTAAGCTAATAGCAGTTAGTTGTCTGCAAGTGTCTGGGTGTCAGGCCTTCAGAGTGTACTCAGCCAAACTCAGCCAGTCCACTTTGCCACTCATGTCTGGTGTGACAATAGCGTGCCTTTAAAAATTAAAAAAAGTTTTTCACTGTAAGCTAATAGCAGTCAGTGTCCTTCAAGCGGGTGACAGGCCTTCAGCGTGTACTCTGCCAATCTCAGCCAGTCCACTTTGCCACTCATGTCTGGTGTGACAATAGCGTGCCTTTAAAAATAAAAAAAACGTTTTTCACTGTAAGCTAATAGCAGTCAGTGTCCTTCAAGCGGGTGACAGGCCTTCAGCGTGTACTCTGCCAAACTCAGCTAGTCCACTTTGCCACTCATATCTGGTGTGACAATAGCGTGCCTTTACAAAGAAAAAAAGTTTTTCACTGTAAGCTAGTTGTCTGCAAGCGTCTGGGTGTCAGGCCTTCAGCGTGTACTCTGCCAAACTCAGCCAGTCCACTTTGCCACTCATATCTGGTGTGACAATAGCGTGCCTTTAAAAAGAAAAAAAGTTTTTCACTGTAAGCTAATAGCAGTCAGTGTCCTTCAAGCGGGTGACAGTCCTTCAGCGTGTACTCTGCCAAACTCAGCCAGTCCACATTGCCACTCATATCTGGTGTCTCTATAGCGTGCCTTTACAAAGAAAAAAAGTTTTTCACTGTAAGCTAGTTGTCTGCAAGCGTCTGGGTGTCAGGCCTTCAGCGTGTACTCTGCCAAACTCAGCCAGTCCACTTTGCCACTCATATCTGGTGTGACAATAGCGTGCCTTTAAAAAGAAAAAAAGTTTTTCACTGTAAGCTAATAGCAGTCAGTGTCCTTCAAGCGGGTGTGTCAGGCTTTCAGCGTGTACTCTGCCAAACTCAGCCAGTCCACTTTGCCACTCATGTCTGGTGTGACAATAGCGTGCCTTTAAAAATAAAAAAAGTTTTTCACTGTAAGCTAATAGCAGTCAGTGTCCTTCAAGCGGGTGACAGGCCTTCAGCGTGTACTCGTCCAAACTCAGTCAGTCCACTTTGCCACTCATGTCTGGTGACAATAGCGTGCCTTTAAAAAGAAAAAAAGTTTTTCACTGTAAGCTAATAGCAGTCAGTGTCCTTCAAGCGGGTGACAGTCCTTCAGCGTGTACTCTGCCAAACTCAGCCAGTCCACTTTGCCACTCATATTGTTGTCTCTATAGCATGCCTTTACAAAGAAAAAAAGTTTTTCACTGTAAGCTAGAAGCAGTTAGTTGTCTGCAAGCGTCTGGGTGTCAGGCCTTCAGCGTGTACTCTGCCAAACTCAGCCAGTCCACTTTGCCACTCATATCTGGTGTGACAATAGCGTGCCTTTAAAAAGAAAAAAAGTTTTTCACTGTAAGCTAATAGCAGTCTGTGTCCTTCAAGCGGGTGACAGGCCTTCAGCGTGTACTCTGCCAAACTCAGCCAGTCCACTTTGCCACTCATGTCTGGTGTGACAATAGCGTGCCCTTAAAAAGAAACAAAGTTTTTCACTGTAAGCTAATAGCAGTTAGTTGTCTGCAAGCGTCTGGGTGTCAGGCCTTCAGAGTGTACTCTGCCAAACTCAGCCAGTCCACTTTGCCACTCATATCTGGTGTGACAATAGCGTGCCTTTAAAAAGAAAAAAGTTTTTCACTGTAAGCTAATAGCAGTCAGTGTCCTTCAAGCGGGTGACAGGCCTTCAGCGTGTACTCTGCCAAACTCAGCCAGTCCACTTTGCCACTCATATCTGGTGTCTCTATAGCGTGCCTTTACAAAGAAAAAACGTTTTTCACTGTAAGCTAATAGCAGTTAGTTGTCTGCAAGCGTCTGGGTGTCAGGCCTTCAGCGTGTACTCTGCCAAACTCAGCCAGTCCTCTTTGCCACTCATATCTGGTGTGACAATAGCGTGCCTTTAAAAATAAAAAAAGTTTTTCACTGTAAGCTAATAGCAGTCAGTGTCCTTCAAGCGGGTGACAGGCCTTCAGCGTGTACTCTGCCAAACTCAGCCAGTCCACTTTGCCACTCATGTCTGGTGTGACAATAGCGTGCCCTTAAAAAGAAACAAAGTTTTTCACTGTAAGCTAATAGCAGTTAGTTGTCTGCAAGTGTCTGGGTGTCAGGCCTTCAGAGTGTACTCAGCCAAACTCAGCCAGTCCACTTTGCCACTCATGTCTGGTGTGACAATAGCGTGCCTTTAAAAAGAAAAAAGTTTTTCACTGTAAGCTAATAGCAGTCAGTGTCCTTCAAGCGGGTGACAGTCCTTCAGCGTGTACTCTGCCAAACTCAGCCAGTCCACTTTGCCACTCATATCTGGTGTCTCTATAGCATGCCTTTACAAAGAAAAAAAGTTTTTCACTGTAAGCTAATAGCAGTTAGTTGTCTGCAAGCGTCTGGGTGTCAGGCCTTCAGCGTGTACTCTGCAAAACTCAGCCAGTCCACTTTGCCACTCATATCTGGTGTGACAATAGCGTGCCTTTAAAAAGAAAAAAAGTTTTTCACTGTAAGCTAATAGCAGTCAGTGTCCTTCAAGCGGGTGTGTCAGGCCTTCAGCTTGTACTCTCCCAAACTCAGCCAGCCCACTTTGCCACTCATGTCTGGTGTGACAATAGCGTGCCTTTAAAAATAAAAAAAGTTTTTCACTGTAAGCTAATAGCAGTCAGTGTCCTTCAAGCGGGTGACAGGCCTTCAGCGTGTACTCGTCCAAACTCAGTCAGTCCACTTTGCCACTCATGTCTGGTGACAATAGCGTGCCTTTAAAAAGAAAAAAAGTTTTTCACTGTAAGCTAATAGCAGTTAGTTGTCTGCAAGCGTCTGGGTGTCAGGCCTTCAGCGTGTACTCTGCCAAACTCAGCCAGTCCACTTTGCCACTCATATCTGGTGTGACAATAGCGTGCCTTTAAAAAGAAAAAAAGTTTTTCACTGTAAGCTAATAGCAGTCAGTGTCCTTCAAGCGGGTGTGTCAGGCTTTCAGCGTGTACTCTGCCAAACTCAGCCAGTCCACTTTGCCACTCATGTCTGGTGTGACAATAGCGTGCCTTTAAAAAGAAAAAAAGTTTTTCACTGTAAGCTAATAGCAGTCAGTGTCCTTCAAGCGGGTGACAGTCCTTCAGCGTGTGTTCTGCCAAACTCAGCCAGTCCACTTTGCCACTCATATCTGGTGTCTCTATAGCATGCCTTTACAAAGAAAAAAAGTTTTTCACTGTAAGCTAATAGCAGTTAGTTGTCTGCAAGCGTCTGGGTGTCAGGCCTTCAGCGTGTACTCTGCCAAACTCAGCCAGTCCACTTTGCCACTCATATCTGGTGTGACAATAGCGTGCCTTTAAAAAGAAAAAAAGTTTTTCACTGTAAGCTAATAGCAGTCAGTGTCCTTCAAGCTGGTGTGTCAGGCCTTCAGCGTGTACTCTGCCAAACTCAGCCAGCCCACTTTGCCACTCATGTCTGGTGTGACAATAGCGTGCCTTTAAAAAGAAAAAAAGTTTTTCACTGTAAGCTAATAGCAGTCTGTGTCCTTCAAGCGGGTGACAGGCCTTCAGCGTGTACTCTGCCAAACTCAGCCAGTCCACTTTGCCACTCATGTCTGGTGTGACAATAGCGTGCCCTTAAAAAGAAACAAAGTTTTTCACTGTAAGCTAATAGCAGTTAGTTGTCTGCAAGCGTCTGGGTGTCAGGCCTTCAGAGTGTACTCTGCCAAACTCAGCCAGTCCACTTTGCCACTCATATCTGGTGTGACAATAGCGTGCCTTTAAAAAGAAAAAAGTTTTTCACTGTAAGCTAATAGCAGTCAGTGTCCTTCAAGCGGGTGTGTCAGGCCTTCAGCGTGTACTCTGCCAAACTCAGCCAGCCCACTTTGCCACTCATGTCTGGTGTGACAATAGCGTGCCTTTAAAAAGAAAAAAAGTTTTTCACTGTAAGCTAATAGCAGTCTGTGTCCTTCAAGCGGGTGACAGGCCTTCAGCGTGTACTCTGCCAAACTCAGCCAGTCCACTTTGCCACTCATGTCTGGTGTGACAATAGCGTGCCCTTAAAAAGAAACAAAGTTTTTCACTGTAAGCTAATAGCAGTTAGTTGTCTGCAAGCGTCTGGGTGTCAGGCCTTCAGAGTGTACTCTGCCAAACTCAGCCAGTCCACTTTGCCACTCATATCTGGTGTGACAATAGCGTGCCTTTAAAAAGAAAAAAGTTTTTCACTGTAAGCTAATAGCAGTCAGTGTCCTTCAAGCGGGTGACAGGCCTTCAGCGTGTACTCTGCCAAACTCAGCCAGTCCACTTTGCCACTCATATCTGGTGTCTCTATAGCGTGCCTTTACAAAGAAAAAACGTTTTTCACTGTAAGCTAATAGCAGTTAGTTGTCTGCAAGCGTCTGGGTGTCAGGCCTTCAGCGTGTACTCTGCCAAACTCAGCCAGTCCTCTTTGCCACTCATATCTGGTGTGACAATAGCGTGCCTTTAAAAATAAAAAAAGTTTTTCACTGTAAGCTAATAGCAGTCAGTGTCCTTCAAGCGGGTGACAGGCCTTCAGCGTGTACTCTGCCAAACTCAGCCAGTCCACTTTGCCACTCATGTCTGGTGTGACAATAGCGTGCCCTTAAAAAGAAACAAAATTTTTCACTGTAAGCTAATAGCAGTTAGTTGTCTGCAAGTGTCTGGGTGTCAGGCCTTCAGAGTGTACTCAGCCAAACTCAGCCAGTCCACTTTGCCACTCATTTCTGGTGTGACAATAGCGTGCCTTTAAAAAGAAAAAAAGTTTTTCACTGTAAGCTAATAGCAGTCTGTGTCCTTCAAGCGGGTGACAGGCCTTCAGCGTGTACTCTGCCAAACTCAGCCAGTCCACTTTGCCACTCATGTCTGGTGTGACAATAGCGTGCCCTTAAAAAGAAACAAAGTTTTTCACTGTAAGCTAATAGCAGTCAGTGTCCTTCAAGCGGGTGTGTCAGGCCTTCAGCTTGTACTCTCCCAAACTCAGCCAGCCCACTTTGCCACTCATGTCTGGTGTGACAATAGCGTGCCTTTAAAAAGAAAAAAAGTTTTTCACTGTAAGCTAATAGCAGTCTGTGTCCTTCAAGCGGGTGACAGGCCTTCAGTGTGTACTCTGCCAAACTCAGCCAGTCCACTTTGCCACTCATGTCTGGTGTGACAATTGCGTGCCCTTAAAAAGAAACAAAGTTTTTCACTGTAAGCTAATAGCAGTTAGTTGTCTGCAAGCGTCTGGGTGTCAGGCCTTCAGCGTGTACTCTGCCAAACTCAGCCAGTCCACTTTGCCACTCATATCTGGTGTGACAATAGCGTGCCTTTAAAAAGAAAAAAAGTTTTTCACTGTAAGCTAATAGCAGTCAGTGTCCTTCAAGCGGGTGTGTCAGGCTTTCAGCGTGTACTCTGCCAAACTCAGCCAGTCCACTTTGCCACTCATGTCTGGTGTGACAATAGCGTGCCTTTAAAAATAAAAAAAGTTTTTCACTGCAAGCTAATAGCAGTCAGTGTCCTTCAAGCGGGTGACAGGCCTTCAGCGTGTACTCGTCCAAACTCAGTCAGTCCACTTTGCCACTCATGTCTGGTGACAATAGCGTGCCTTTAAAAAGAAAAAAAGTTTTTCACTGTAAGCTAATAGCAGTCAGTGTCCTTCAAGCGGGTGACAGTCCTTCAGCGTGTACTCTGCCAAACTCAGCCAGTCCACTTTGCCACTCATATCTGGTGTCTCTATAGCATGCCTTTACAAAGAAAAAAAGTTTTTCACTGTAAGCTAATAGCAGTTAGTTGTCTGCAAGCGTCTGGGTGTCAGGCCTTCAGCGTGTACTCTGCCAAACTCAGCCAGTCCACTTTGCCACTCATATCTGGTGTGACAATAGCGTGCCTTTAAAAAGAAAAAAAGTTTTTCACTGTAAGCTAATAGCAGTCAGTGTCCTTCAAGCGGGTGTGTCAGGCCTTCAGCGTGTACTCTGCCAAACTCAGCCAGCCCACTTTGCCACTCATGTCTGGTGTGACAATAGCGTGCCTTTAAAAAGAAAAAAAGTTTTTCACTGTAAGCTAATAGCAGTCTGTGTCCTTCAAGCGGGTGACAGGCCTTCAGCGTGTACTCTGCCAAACTCAGCCAGTCCACTTTGCCACTCATGTCTGGTGTGACAATAGCGTGCCCTTAAAAAGAAACAAAGTTTTTCACTGTAAGCTAATAGCAGTTAGTTGTCTGCAAGCGTCTGGGTGTCAGGCCTTCAGAGTGTACTCTGCCAAACTCAGCCAGTCCACTTTGCCACTCATATCTGGTGTGACAATAGCGTGCCTTTAAAAAGAAAAAAGTTTTTCACTGTAAGCTAATAGCAGTCAGTGTCCTTCAAGCGGGTGACAGGCCTTCAGCGTGTACTCTGCCAAACTCATCCAGTCCACTTTGCCACTCATATCTGGTGACTCTATAGCGTGCCTTTACAAAGAAAAAACGTTTTTCACTGTAAGCTAATAGCAGTTAGTTCTCTGCAAGCGTCTGGGTGTCAGGCCTTCAGCGTGTACTCTGCCAAACTCAGCCAGTCCTCTTTGCCACTCATATCTGGTGTGACAATAGCGTGCCTTTAAAAATAAAAAAAGTTTTTCACTGTAAGCTAATAGCAGTCAGTGTCCTTCAAGCGGGTGACAGGCCTTCAGCGTGTACTCTGCCAAACTCAGCCAGTCCACTTTGCCACTCATGTCTGGTGTGACAATAGCGTGCCCTTAAAAAGAAACAAAGTTTTTCACTGTAAGCTAATAGCAGTTAGTTGTCTGCAAGTGTCTGGGTGTCAGGCCTTCAGAGTGTACTCAGCCAAACTCAGCCAGTCCACTTTGCCACTCATATCTGGTGTGAAAATAGCGTGCCTTTAAAAAGAAAAAACGTTTTTCACTGTAAGCTAATAGCAGTCAGTGTCCTTCAAGCGGGTGACAGGCCTTCAGTGTGTACTCTGCCAAACTCAGCCAGTCCACTTTGCCACTCATATCTGGTGTCTCTATAGCGTGCCTTTACAAAGAAAAAAAGTTTTTCACTGTAAGCTAATAGCAGTTAGTTGTCTGCAAGCGTCTAGGTGTCAGGCCTTCAGCGTGTACTCTGCCAAACTCAGCCAGTCCACTTTGCCACTCATATCTGGTGTGACAATAGCGTGCCTTTAAAAAGAAAAAAAGTTTTTCACTGTAAGCTAATAGCAGTTAGTTGTCTGCAAGTGTCTGGGTGTCAGGCCTTCAGCGTGTACTCTGCCCAACTCAGCCAGTCCACTTTGCCACTCATATCTGGTGTGACAATAGCGTGCCTTTAAAAAGAAAAAAGTTTTTCACTGTAAGCTAATAGCAGTCAGTGTCCTTCAAGCGGGTGACAGGCCTTAAGCGTGTACTCTGCCAAACTCAGCCAGTCCACTTTGCCACTCATATCTGGTGTGACAATAGCGTGCCTTTACAAAGAAAAAATGTTTTTCACTGTAAGCTAATAGCAGTTAGTTGTCTGCAAGTATCTGGGTGTCAGGCCTTCAGTGTGTACTCTGCCAAACTCAGCCAGTCCACTTTGCCACTCATGTCTGGTGTGACAATAGCGTGCCCTTAAAAAGAAACAAAGTTTTTCACTGTAAGCTAATAGCAGTTAGTTGTCTGCAAGTGTCTGGGTGTCAGGCCTTCAGAGTGTACTCAGCCAAACTCAGCCAGTCCACTTTGCCACTCATATCTGGTGTGACAATAGCGTGCCTTTAAAAAGAAAAAAGTTTTTCACTGTAAGCTAATAGCAGTCAGTGTCCTTCAAGCGGGTGACAGGCCTTCAGCGTGTACTCTGCCAAACTCAGCCAGTCCACTTTGCCACTCATATCTGGTGTCTCTATAGCGTGCCTTTACAAAGAAAAAACGTTTTCACTGTAAGCTAATAGCAGTTAGTTGTCTGCAAGCGTCTGGGTGTCAGGCCTTCAGCGTGTACTCTGCCAAACTCAGCCAGTCCTCTTTGCCACTCATATCTGGTGTGACAATAGCGTGCCTTTAAAAATAAAAAAAGTTTTTCACTGTAAGCTAATAGCAGTCAGTGTCCTTCAAGCGGGTGACAGGCCTTCAGCGTGTACTCAGCCAAACTCAGCCAGTCCACTTTGCCACTCATATCTGGTGTGACAATAGCGTGCCTTTAAAAAGAAAAAAGTTTTTCACTGTAAGCTAATAGCAGTCAGTGTCCTTCAAGCGGGTGACAGGCCTTCAGCGTGTACTCTGCCAAACTCAGCCAGTCCTCTTTGCCACTCATATCTGGTGTCTCTATAGCGTGCCTTTAAAAAGAAAAAAAGTTTTTCACTGTAAGCTAATAGCAGTTAGTTGTCTGCAAGTGTTTCGGTGTCAGGCCTTCAGCGTGTACTCTGCCCAACTCAGCCAGTCCACTTTGCCACTCATATCTGGTGTGACAATAGCGTGCCTTTAAAAAGAAAATGTTTTCACTGTAAGCTAATAGCAGTCAGTGTCCTTCAAACGGGTGACAGGCCTTAAGCGTGTACTCTGCCAAACTCAGGCAGTCCACTTTGCCACTCATATCTGGTGTGACAATAGCGTGCCTTTACAAAGAAAAAATGTTTTTCACTGTAAGCTAATAGCAGTTAGTTGTCTGCAAGCATCTGGGTGTCAGGCCTTCAGTGTGTACTCTGCCAAACTCAGCCAGTCCACTTTGCCACTCATATCTGGTGTCTCTATAGCGTGCCTTTACAAAGAAAAAAAGTTTTTCACTGTAAGCTAATAGCAGTTAGTTGTCTGCAAGCGTCTAGGTGTCAGGCCTTCAGCGTGTACTCTGCCAAACTCAGCCAGTCCACTTTGCCACTCATATCTGGTGTGACAATAGCGTGCCTTTAAAAAGAAAAAAAGTTTTTCACTGTAAGCTAATAGCAGTTAGTTGTCTGCAAGTGTCTGGGTGTCAGGCCTTCAGCGTGTACTCTGCCCAACTCAGCCAGTCCACTTTGCCACTCATATCTGGTGTGACAATAGCGTGCCTTTAAAAAGAAAATTTTTTCACTGTAAGCTAATAGCAGTCAGTGTCCTTCAAGCGGGTGACAGGCCTTAAGCGTGTACTCTGCCAAACTCAGGCAGTCCACTTTGCCACTCATATCTGGTGTGACAATAGCGTGCCTTTACAAAGAAAAAATGTTTTTCACTGTAAGCTAATAGCAGTTAGTTGTCTGCAAGCATCTGGGTGTCAGGCCTTCAGTGTGTACTCTGCCAAACTCAGCCAGTCCACTTTGCCACTCATGTCTGGTGTGACAATAGCGTGCCCTTAAAAAGAAACAAAGTTTTTCACTGTAAGCTAATAGCAGTTAGTTGTCTGCAAGTGTCTGGGTGTCAGGCCTTCAGAGTGTACTCAGCCAAACTCAGCCAGTCCACTTTGCCACTCATATCTGATGTGAAAATAGCGTGCCTTTAAAAAGAAAAAAAGTTTTTCACTGTAAGCTAATAGCAGTTAGTTGTCTGCAAGTGTCTGGGTGTCAGGCCTTCAGAGTGTACTCAGCCAAACTCAGCCAGTCCACTTTGCCACTCATATCTGGTGTGAAAATAGCGTGCCTTTAAAAAGAAAAAAAGTTTTTCACTGTAAGCTAATAGCAGTCAGTGTCCTTCAAGCGGGTGACAGGCCTTCAGTGTGTACTCTGCCAAACTCAGCCAGTCCACTTTGCCACTCATATCTGGTGTCTCTATAGCGTGCCTTTACAAAGAAAAAAAGTTTTTCACTGTAAGCTAATAGCAGTTAGTTGTCTGCAAGCGTCTAGGTGTCAGGCCTTCAGCGTGTACTCTGCCAAACTCAGCCAGTCCACTTTGCCACTCATATCTGGTGTGACAATAGCGTGCCTTTAAAAAGAAAAAAAGTTTTTCACTGTAAGCTAATAGCAGTTAGTTGTCTGCAAGTGTCTGGGTGTCAGGCCTTCAGCGTGTACTCTGCCCAACTCAGCCAGTCCACTTTGCCACTCATATCTGGTGTGACAATAGCGTGCCTTTAAAAAGAAAAAAGTTTTTCACTGTAAGCTAATAGCAGTCAGTGTCCTTCAAGCGGGTGACAGGCCTTAAGCGTGTACTCTGCCAAACTCAGCCAGTCCACTTTGCCACTCATATCTGGTGTGACAATAGCGTGCCTTTACAAAGAAAAAATGTTTTTCACTGTAAGCTAATAGCAGTTAGTTGTCTGCAAGTATCTGGGTGTCAGGCCTTCAGTGTGTACTCTGCCAAACTCAGCCAGTCCACTTTGCCACTCATGTCTGGTGTGACAATAGCGTGCCCTTAAAAAGAAACAAAGTTTTTCACTGTAAGCTAATAGCAGTTAGTTGTCTGCAAGTGTCTGGGTGTCAGGCCTTCAGAGTGTACTCAGCCAAACTCAGCCAGTCCACTTTGCCACTCATATCTGGTGTGACAATAGCGTGCCTTTAAAAAGAAAAAAGTTTTTCACTGTAAGCTAATAGCAGTCAGTGTCCTTCAAGCGGGTGACAGGCCTTCAGCGTGTACTCTGCCAAACTCAGCCAGTCCACTTTGCCACTCATATCTGGTGTCTCTATAGCGTGCCTTTACAAAGAAAAAACGTTTTCACTGTAAGCTAATAGCAGTTAGTTGTCTGCAAGCGTCTGGGTGTCAGGCCTTCAGCGTGTACTCTGCCAAACTCAGCCAGTCCTCTTTGCCACTCATATCTGGTGTGACAATAGCGTGCCTTTAAAAATAAAAAAAGTTTTTCACTGTAAGCTAATAGCAGTCAGTGTCCTTCAAGCGGGTGACAGGCCTTCAGCGTGTACTCAGCCAAACTCAGCCAGTCCACTTTGCCACTCATATCTGGTGTGACAATAGCGTGCCTTTAAAAAGAAAAAAGTTTTTCACTGTAAGCTAATAGCAGTCAGTGTCCTTCAAGCGGGTGACAGGCCTTCAGCGTGTACTCTGCCAAACTCAGCCAGTCCTCTTTGCCACTCATATCTGGTGTCTCTATAGCGTGCCTTTAAAAAGAAAAAAAGTTTTTCACTGTAAGCTAATAGCAGTTAGTTGTCTGCAAGTGTTTCGGTGTCAGGCCTTCAGCGTGTACTCTGCCCAACTCAGCCAGTCCACTTTGCCACTCATATCTGGTGTGACAATAGCGTGCCTTTAAAAAGAAAATGTTTTCACTGTAAGCTAATAGCAGTCAGTGTCCTTCAAACGGGTGACAGGCCTTAAGCGTGTACTCTGCCAAACTCAGGCAGTCCACTTTGCCACTCATATCTGGTGTGACAATAGCGTGCCTTTACAAAGAAAAAATGTTTTTCACTGTAAGCTAATAGCAGTTAGTTGTCTGCAAGCATCTGGGTGTCAGGCCTTCAGTGTGTACTCTGCCAAACTCAGCCAGTCCACTTTGCCACTCATATCTGGTGTCTCTATAGCGTGCCTTTACAAAGAAAAAAAGTTTTTCACTGTAAGCTAATAGCAGTTAGTTGTCTGCAAGCGTCTAGGTGTCAGGCCTTCAGCGTGTACTCTGCCAAACTCAGCCAGTCCACTTTGCCACTCATATCTGGTGTGACAATAGCGTGCCTTTAAAAAGAAAAAAAGTTTTTCACTGTAAGCTAATAGCAGTTAGTTGTCTGCAAGTGTCTGGGTGTCAGGCCTTCAGCGTGTACTCTGCCCAACTCAGCCAGTCCACTTTGCCACTCATATCTGGTGTGACAATAGCGTGCCTTTAAAAAGAAAATTTTTTCACTGTAAGCTAATAGCAGTCAGTGTCCTTCAAGCGGGTGACAGGCCTTAAGCGTGTACTCTGCCAAACTCAGGCAGTCCACTTTGCCACTCATATCTGGTGTGACAATAGCGTGCCTTTACAAAGAAAAAATGTTTTTCACTGTAAGCTAATAGCAGTTAGTTGTCTGCAAGCATCTGGGTGTCAGGCCTTCAGTGTGTACTCTGCCAAACTCAGCCAGTCCACTTTGCCACTCATGTCTGGTGTGACAATAGCGTGCCCTTAAAAAGAAACAAAGTTTTTCACTGTAAGCTAATAGCAGTTAGTTGTCTGCAAGTGTCTGGGTGTCAGGCCTTCAGAGTGTACTCAGCCAAACTCAGCCAGTCCACTTTGCCACTCATATCTGATGTGAAAATAGCGTGCCTTTAAAAAGAAAAAAAGTTTTTCACTGTAAGCTAATAGCAGTCAGTGTCCTTCAAGCGGGTGACAGGCCTTCAGTGTGTACTCTGCCAAACTCAGCCAGTCCACTTTGCCACTCATATCTGGTGTGACAATTGCGTGCCTTTACAAAGAAAAAACGTTTTTCACTGTAAGCTAATAGCAGTTAGTTGTCAGCAAGCTTCTGGGTGTCAGTCCTTCAGTGTGTACTCTGCCAAACTCAGCCAGTCCACTTTGCCACTCATATCTGGTGTGACAATAGCGTGCCTTTAAAAAGAAAAAAAGTTTTCACTGTAAGCTAATAGCAGTTAGTTGTCTGCAAGCGTCTGGGAGTCAGGCCTT
Organism: Pelobates fuscus; assembly: GCF_036172605.1. Lineage (NCBI taxonomy): Eukaryota > Metazoa > Chordata > Amphibia > Anura > Pelobatidae > Pelobates > Pelobates fuscus. Next base: position 277,208,848 of record NC_086318.1, on the reverse strand, counting down.
CAGCGTGTACTCTACCAAAGTCAGCCAGTCCACTTTGCCACTCATATCTGGTGTCTCTATAGCGTGCCTTTACAAAGAAAAAAAGTTTTTCACTGTAAGCTAATAGCAGTTAGTTGTCTGCAAGCGTCTGGGTGTCAGGCCTTCAGCGTGTACTCTGCCAAACTCAGCCAGTCCACTTTGCCACTCATATCTGGTGTGACAATAGCGTGCCTTTAAAAAGAAAAAAAGTTTTTCACTGTAAGCTAATAGCAGTTAGTTGTCTGCAAGCGTCTGGGTTACAGGCCTTCAGCATGTACTCTGCCAAACTCAGCCAGTCCACTTTGCCACTCATATCTGGTGTGACAATAGCGTGCCTTTAAAAAGAAAAAAAGTTTTTCACTGTAAGCTAATAGCAGTCAGTGTCCTTCAAGCGGGTGACAGGCCTTCAGCGTGTACTCTGCCAAACTCAGCCAGTCCACTTTGCCACTCATATCTGGTGTCTCTATAGCGTGCCTTTACAAAGAAAAAAAGTTTTTCACTGTAAGCTAATAGCAGTTAGTTGTCTGCAAGCGTCTGGGTGTCAGGCCTTCAGAGTGTACTCTGCCAAACTCAGCCAGTCCACTTTGCCACTCATATCTGGTGTGACAATAGCGTGCCTTTAAAAAGAAAAAAAGTTTTTCACTGTAAGCTAATAGCAGTCAGTGTCCTTCAAGCGGGTGTGTCAGGCTTTCAGCGTGTACTCTGCCAAACTCAGCCAGTCCACTTTGCCACTCATGTCTGGTGTGACAATAGCGTGCCTTTAAAAATAAAAAAAGTTTTTCACTGTAAGCTAATAGCAGTCAGTGTCCTTCAAGCGGGTGACAGGCCTTCAGCGTGTACTCGTCCAAACTCAGCCAGTCCACTTTGCCACTCATATCTGGTGTGACAATAGCGTGCCTTTAAAAAGAAAAAAAGTTTTTCACTGTAAGCTAATAGCAGTCTGTGTCCTTCAAGCGGGTGACAGGCCTTCAGCGTGTACTCTGCCAAACTCAGCCAGTCCACTTTGCCACTCATGTCTGGTGTGAAAATAGCTTGCCCTTAAAAAGAAACAAAGTTTTTCACTGTAAGCTAATAGCAGTTAGTTGTCTGCAAGCGTCTGGGTGTCAGGCCTTCAGAGTGTACTCTGCAAAACTCAGCCAGTCCACTTTGCCACTCATATCTGGTGTGACAATAGCGTGCCTTTAAAAAGAAAAAAGTTTTTCACTGTAAGCTAATAGCAGTCAGTGTCCTTCAAGCGGGTGACAGGCCTTCAGCGTGTACTCTGCCAAACTCAGCCAGTCCACTTTGCCACTCATATCTGGTGTCTCTATAGCGTGCCTTTACAAAGAAAAAACGTTTTTCACTGTAAGCTAATAGCAGTTAGTTGTCTGCAAGCGTCTGGGTGTCAGGCCTTCAGCGTGTACTCTGCCAAACTCAGCCAGTCCTCTTTGCCACTCATATCTGGTGTGACAATAGCTTGCCTTTAAAAATAAAAAAAGTTTTTCACTGTAAGCTAATAGCAGTCAGTGTCCTTCAAGCGGGTGACAGGCCTTCAGCGTGTACTCTGCCAAACTCAGCCAGTCCACTTTGCCACTCATGTCTGGTGTGACAATAGCGTGCCCTTAAAAAGAAACAAAGTTTTTCACTGTAAGCTAATAGCAGTTAGTTGTCTGCAAGTGTCTGGGTTTCAGGCCTTCAGAGTGTACTCAGCCAAACTCAGCCAGTCCACTTTGCCACTCATATCTGGTGTGAAAATAGCGTGCCTTTAAAAAGAAAAAAAGTTTTTCACTGTAAGCTAATAGCAGTCAGTGTCCTTCAAGCGGGTGACAGGCCTTCAGTGTGTACTCTGCCAAACTCAGCCAGTCCACTTTGCCACTCATATCTGGTGTCTCTATAGCGTGCCTTTACAAAGAAAAAAAGTTTTTCACTGTAAGCTAATAGCAGTTAGTTGTCTGCAAGCGTCTAGGTGTCAGGCCTTCAGCGTGTACTCTGCCAAACTCAGCCAGTCCACTTTGCCACTCATATCTGGTGTGACAATAGCGTGCCTTTAAAAAGAAAAAAAGTTTTTCACTGTAAGCTAATAGCAGTTAGTTGTCTGCAAGTGTCTGGGTGTCAGGCCTTCAGCGTGTACTCTGCCCAACTCAGCCAGTCCACTTTGCCACTCATATCTGGTGTGACAATAGCGTGCCCTTAAAAAGAAACAAAGTTGGCTCACCACAAGAGACACTAAGCCATAAACATCGGGAAAAATTAGAAAATCCACCCGAGACAAATAAAACCCCCAAGCAGAGACTATGGGGAAGAAAAACCGGAAGAATCTGAGCTCGGCATCGGTCCGGCAGCCCGACATTAGACTCTCCTTTGACCCTCCACGAAGGCCCAAGATGGCGCCTGAGGCATGTTACTCACCGGAAGCCTCGGCAGAAGAAATAGACTCCCTGCCCTCGTCCCGTTCAGAGACCAGAGACAGCTCGCCGGAGCATGAGGCAGACGAATCCCCTGCCACAAAAGGGGATATCAAAAGGCTCCTGCTCGACCTAAGGCAGATCTGGAAAAAAGACCTCCAGAAGGTCCAGACGGAAGTAGAGGACGTCAGCCGCAAGGTCCAAGACCTGGAGACAAGGGAGGAAACCAGAGACAACAAAATCTCTGCCACCGAGCACAACCTACAGGAGCTCAACCTACAGGTACGAGACCTGAGACGCTCAATGACAACTATGGAGGCAAGGCACAGACGGAAAAACCTGCGCCTTAGAGGAGTCCCAGAGCGCATAGAAGACGCTCAGCTCCTGCCCTATATACATGACATCATGAAAGCCATGAACATTAAAGTTCCCACGGATAAGACACAAATCACCTCAGCTTTCAGAGTGCGGAAATCCGCAGCAGCTCCCGCAGAAGCGCCCAGAGACATCATCATGGTCACAAGGGACATCTCCATACGGGCCGCAATCATGACCCGATCAAGGGAACTAGGCACAGTGACCCACGAAGGCCATAAAGTAGCAGTATACCCTGATACGCCGTTTTCAGCGCTCACGGAAAAGAGGAAACTGGCACCTGTGGCTAAAAAACTGAGAGACGCCAACCTGAGGTACCGCTGGGGCATGGATGGCTCCCTCATCACCGACGTCGCAGGTGACAGCCATACACTCACCTCAGCAGATGACATAGACAGCTTCCTCAAACACACAGGACTGACCCCAAGGCAACGGCAAGAGACCCCCTTGACAGAAGCCACAGCAGCAAAGCAGGAACAACACCTCCACCATGAGCGCGAGCAACACCGAGCACCGAGCACCGTGGCAATAAAGAGGCTGACACCTGCAGGCATGAGAGAACCAGATCGCAGATTTGCTAAGTGACTCACAAACAGTACCGGGAATAGGTCTGTCACCCAGGACTGATGCTGCATAACGAGAGATCAACCCCCTACCTAAAACACCTATACAATATGTATATGTACTCTAAGAGATCTACGTTACTATGATAAGCATACATACTAACTATACGCATAATTGATGTTTTTTTTTCTATTACTTGTCCCATATGAAACCTTGTAACACAAAAGAAAGATTACGATGTTTAAATATACATAACTTCAATAAAAATATAAATTGAAAAAAAAAAAAAAAAGAAACAAAGTTTTTCACTGTAAGCTAATAGCAGTTAGTTGTCTGCAAGTGTCTGGTGTGACAATAGCGTGCCTTTAAAAAGAAAAAAAGTTTTCACTGTAAGCTAATAGCAGTTAGTTGTCTGCAAGCGTCTGGGAGTCAGGCCTTCAGCGTGTACTCTACCAAAGTCAGCCAGTCCACTTTGCCACTCATATCTGGTGTCTCTATAGCGTGCCTTTACAAAGAAAAAAAGTTTTTCACTGTAAGCTAATAGCAGTTAGTTGTCTGCAAGCGTCTGGGTGTCAGGCCTTCAGGGTGTACTCTGCCAAACTCAGCCAGTCCACTTTGCCACTCATATCTGGTGTGACAATAGCGTGTCTTTAAAAAGAAAAAAAGTTTTTCACTGTAAGCTAATAGCAGTTAGTTGTCTGCAAGCGTCTGGGTTACAGGCCTTCAGCGTGTACTCTGCCAAACTCAGCCAGTCCACTTTGCCACTCATATCTGGTGTGACAATAGCGTGCCTTTAAAAAGAAAAAAGTTTTTCACTGTAAGCTAATAGCAGTCAGTGTCCTTCAAGCGGGTGACAGGCCTTAAGCGTGTACTCTGCCAAACTCAGCCAGTCCACTTTGCCACTCATATCTGGTGTGACAATAGCGTGCCTTTACAAAGAAAAAATGTTTTTCACTGTAAGCTAATAGCAGTTAGTTGTCTGCAAGCATCTGGGTGTCAGGCCTTCAGTGTGTACTCTGCCAAACTCAGCCAGTCCACTTTGCCACTCATGTCTGGTGTGACAATAGCGTGCCCTTAAAAAGAAACAAAGTTTTTCACTGTAAGCTAATAGCAGTTAGTTGTCTGCAAGTGTCTGGGTGTCAGGCCTTCAGAGTGTACTCAGCCAAACTCAGCCAGTCCACTTTGCCACTCATATCTGGTGTGACAATAGCGTGCCTTTACAAAGAAAAAACGTTTTTCACTGTAAGCTAATAGCAGTTAGTTGTCAGCAAGCTTCTGGGTGACAGGCCTTCAGCGTGTACTCTGCCAAACTCAGCCAGTCCACTTTGCCACTCATATCTGGTGTGACAATAGCGTGCCTTTACAAAGAAAAAACTTTTTCACTGTAAGCTAATAGCAGTTAGTTGTCAGCAAGCTTCTGGGTGTCAGTCCTTCAGTGTGTACTCTGCCAAACTCAGCCAGTCCACTTTGCCACTCATATCTGGTGTGACAATAGCGTGCCTTTAAAAAGAAAAAAAGTTTTCACTGTAAGCTAATAGCAGTTAGTTGTCTGCAAGCGTCTGGGAGTCAGGCCTTCAGCGTGTACTCTACCAAAGTCAGCCAGTCCACTTTGCCACTCATATCTGGTGTCTCTATAGCGTGCCTTTACAAAGAAAAAAAGTTTTTCACTGTAAGCTAATAGCAGTTAGTTGTCTGCAAGCGTCTGGGTGTCAGGCCTTCAGGGTGTACTCTGCCAAACTCAGCCAGTCCACTTTGCCACTCATATCTGGTGTGACAATAGCGTGTCTTTAAAAAGAAAAAAAGTTTTTCACTGTAAGCTAATAGCAGTTAGTTGTCTGCAAGCGTCTGGGTTACAGGCCTTCAGCGTGTACTCTGCCAAACTCAGCCAGTCCACTTTGCCACTCATATCTGGTGTGACAATAGCGTGCCTTTAAAAAGAAAAAAAGTTTTTCACTGTAAGCTAATAGCAGTCAGTGTCCTTCAAGCGGGTGACAGGCCTTCAGCGTGTACTCTGCCAAACTCAGCCAGTCCACTTTGCCACTCATATCTGGTGTCTCTATAGCGTGCCTTTACAAAGAAAAAAAGTTTTTCACTGTAAGCTAATAGCAGTTAGTTGTCTGCAAGCGTCTGGGTGTCAGGCCTTCAGAGTGTACTCTGCCAAACTCAGCCAGTCCACTTTGCCACTCATATCTGGTGTGACAATAGCGTGCCTTTAAAAAGAAAAAAAGTTTTTCACTGTAAGCTAATAGCAGTCAGTGTCCTTCAAGCGGGTGTGTCAGGCCTTCAGCGTGTACTCTGCCAAACTCAGCCAGCCCACTTTGCCACTCATGTCTGGTGTGACAATAGCGTTCCTTTAAAAAGAAAAAAAGTTTTTCACTGTAAGCTAATAGCAGTCTGTGTCCTTCAAGCGGGTGACAGGCCTTCAGCGTGTACTCTGCCAAACTCAGCCAGTCCACTTTGCCACTCATGTCTGGTGTGACAATAGCTTGCCCTTAAAAAGAAACAAAGTTTTTCACTGTAAGCTAATAGCAGTTAGTTGTCTGCAAGCGTCTGGGTGTCAGGCCTTCAGAGTGTACTCTGCCAAACTCAGCCAGTCCACTTTGCCACTCATATCTGGTGTGACAATAGCGTGCCTTTAAAAAGAAAAAAGTTTTTCACTGTAGGCTAATAGCAGTCAGTGTCCTTCAAGCGGGTGACAGGCCTTCAGCGTGTACTCTGCCAAACTCAGCCAGTCCACTTTGCCACTCATATCTGGTGTCTCTATAGCGTGCCTTTACAAAGAAAAAACGTTTTTCACTGTAAGCTAATAGCAGTTAGTTGTCTGCAAGCGTCTGTGTGTCAGGCCTTCAGCGTGTACTCTGCCAAACTCAGCCAGTCCTCTTTGCCACTCATATCTGGTGTGACAATAGCGTGCCTTTAAAAATAAAAAAAGTTTTTCACTGTAAGCTAATAGCAGTCAGTGTCCTTCAAGCGGGTGACAGGCCATCAGCGTGTACTCTGCCAAACTCAGCCAGTCCACTTTGCCACTCATGTCTGGTGTGACAATAGCGTGCCCTTAAAAAGAAACAAAGTTTTTCACTGTAAGCTAATAGCAGTTAGTTGTCTGCAAATGTCTGGGTGTCAGGCCTTCAGAGTGTACTCAGCCAAACTCAGCCAGTCCACTTTGCCACTCATATCTGGTGTGAAAATAGCGTGCCTTTAAAAAGAAAAAAAGTTTTTCACTGTAAGCTAATAGCAGTCAGTGTCCTTCAAGCGGGTGACAGGCCTTCAGTGTGTACTCTGCCAAACTCAGCCAGTCCACTTTGCCACTCATATCTGGTGTCTCTATAGCGTGCCTTTACAAAGAAAAAACGTTTTTCACTGTAAGCTAATAGCAGTTAGTTGTCTGCAAGCGTCTAGGTGTCAGGCCTTCAGCGTGTACTCTGCCAAACTCAGCCAGTCCACTTTGCCACTCATATCTGGTGTGACAATAGCGTGCCTTTAAAAAGAAAAAAAGTTTTTCACTGTAAGCTAATAGCAGTTAGTTGTCTGCAAGTGTCTGGGTGTCAGGCCTTCAGCGTGTACTCTGCCCAACTCAGCCAGTCCACTTTGCCACTCATATCTGGTGTGACAATAGCGTGCCTTTAAAAAGAAAAAAGTTTTTCACTGTAAGCTAATAGCAGTCAGTGTCCTTCAAGCGGGTGACAGGCCTTAAGCGTGTACTCTGCCAAACTCAGCCAGTCCAATTTGCCACTCATATCTGGTGTGACAATAGCGTGCCTTTACAAAGAAAAAATGTTTTTCACTGTAAGCTAATAGCAGTTAGTTGTCTGCAAGCATCTGGGTGTCAGGCCTTCAGTGTGTACTCTGCCAAACTCAGCCAGTCCACTTTGCCACTCATGTCTGGTGTGACAATAGCGTGCCCTTAAAAAGAAACAAAGTTTTTCACTGTAAGCTAATAGCAGTTAGTTGTCTGCAAGTGTCTGGGTGTCAGGCCTTCAGAGTGTACTCAGCCAAACTCAGCCAGTCCACTTTGCCACTCATGTCTGTTGTGACAATAGCGTGCCTTTAAAAAGAAAAAAAGTTTTTCACTGTAAGCTAATAGCAGTCAGTGTCCTTCAAGCGGGTGACAGGCCTTCAGTGTGTACTCTGCCAAACTCAGCCAGTCCACTTTGCCACTCATATCTGGTGTCTCTATAGCGTGCCTTTACAAAGAAAAAAAGTTTTTCACTGTAAGCTAATAGCAGTTAGTTGTCTGCAAGCGTCTAGGTGTCAGGCCTTCAGCGTGTACTCTGCCAAACTCAGCCAGTCCACTTTGCCACTCATATCTGGTGTGACAATAGCGTGCCTTTAAAAAGAAAAAAAGTTTTTCACTGTAAGCTAATAGCAGTTAGTTGTCTGCAAGTGTCTGGGTGTCAGGCCTTCAGCGTGTACTCTGCCCAACTCAGCCAGTCCACTTTGCCACTCATATCTGGTGTGACAATAGCGTGCCTTTAAAAAGAAAAAAGTTTTTCACTGTAAGCTAATAGCAGTCAGTGTCCTTCAAGCGGGTGACAGGCCTTCAGCGTGTACTCTGCCAAACTCAGCCAGTCCACTTTGCCACTCATGTCTGGTGTGACAATAGCGTGCCTTTAAAAAGAAAAAAATGTTTTTCACTGTAAGCTAATAGCAGTCAGTTAGTTGTCTGCAAGCGTCTGGGTGTCACGCCTTCAGCGTGTACTCTGCCAAACTCAGCCAGTCCACTTTGCCACTCATATCTGGTGTGACAATAGCGTGCCTTTACAAAGAAAAAAAGTTTTTCACTGTAAGCTAATAGCAGTTAGTTGTCTGCAAGCGTCTGGGTGTCAGGCCTTCAGCGTGTACTCTGCCAAACTCAGCCAGTCCACTTTGCCACTCATATCTGGTGTGACAATAGCGTGCCTTTAAAAAGAAAAAAAGTTTTTCACTGTAAGCTAATAGCAGTCAGTGTCCTTCAAGCGGGTGTGTCAGGCTTTCAGCGTGTACTCTGCCAAACTCAGCCAGTCCACTTTGCCACTCATGTCTGGTGTGACAATAGCGTGCCTTTAAAAGGAAAAAAAGTTTTTCACTGTAAGCTAATAGCAGTCAGTGTCCTTCAAGCGGGTGACAGGCCTTCAGCGTGTACTCTGCCAAACTCAGCCAGTCCACTTTGCCACTCATTGTGGTGGAATCTCGGTAAAAATAAATTTAGTAGGCCGAGATTACCACGTGGCATGTGTACGTGCATATGCTGACGTATCGATCAGTTGGTTGCACGAGGCAAGATACGATCAGTAGTGTACGGAGCATGTGCAAGAATACAGGATGTAGTATTCCCCTCCTCCATTGTGCTGGACAGGCCATGCGGTCAAGCAGGAAGTTAATTCTTATTTGTATTGATTGGTCAAGAGAATGTGCGGGTGTAGCTTAATATGGGAGTTGTTATGTGCCTATATAAGGAGCCTGCACTATTGTCCGGGGCTCAGAACTTGCTGTATTTTGGTGACATTAGTCCCTCTGAGTCCCGATCGGTGATCCAATAAAGAATCTCTTCCTTCCTGAAGAAACCTGTGTCCATCTCTCTGTGCTTGGCTTCCGTCAGTTTCTCCGGTATCATTTGGTGCATTGGCCGGGAAGCTCATCGTTCAACGGTAGCTGAGAGGCAGAGGCGTGAGACGGTCTATCTTTGCCCACGTTCTCTATGGCTGCACCCCTGAACTTCTGCGTGGACCTCCCTTCGTCTCGGCGCCACTGGTCTGTTGTCCAGGAGATCATCGGCCTCTACGTAAGAAGTGCTGGGCTGTCCCCGTCGATGAGTGTGAACTCAGGTTCAGGAACGAGGAGGTAAGACAACTGCTGTTTTAGACGGCAGACCCACTAGGGGTATACCGATTGTGCGGTAGGCCCATAAGGGGTTTGAATTGTGTATGGAATCTGCCCCCTCTGTCGGAGGGAAGGAGCGAAGGCGCACCGCTCAATCGAACGCTCTTTAGTCAGACCGTTTGATTTGGTTAGTCAGGCGGGGTTCTGGTGTAAATAGCCCTAGCCGGACACCGGTGTCTTGTCTAGACTAGCGTTCTAGGGTGTATATTACGTTCGCTAGGTCGGAGGGACCGGGAGACTAAGCGGCGCCTGTGTAAATTCGGTTCGCTAGCTCTCAACCTATCTTGGCTAAGTGGGAAGGCGTGTAAATTTGGAACCCACTAGATTTTTGATAGTAATCGACTAAGAGGCGTCTGTGTAAATTCGGTCCTCTAGCTCGCTATATGTGGTGCTTGGGCAGTGTGACTAACCAAAACGGGTGTACATAGTTTTAGGTAGTCCATTCAAGGTACTGGCCAATAGTTTAGTTGGGATTGTAAATGTGTTAAAGATTGTTTAGTAAAGTGTATATCTTGTTAGATAGCGCGAGCTCAGCCGTCTAGCGAGAGTGTTAATAGTGTGTTGCTGTATCATAGTGCACGGTACCATAACCCTGTATATTTACTGACACTGTATATAAGTACTAATCACTGTCGTCCATTGCATGTTTAACACCATAACCACTAATAATTGTATTGTGACCTTAAATTGTGCTTTGACCTATGCTAACCGTACTGTAACCGCTATTTGTAAAAGACGATGTTACTGGGGTGTGTTATAGACGGGTAATTCATATATAGAGAATTATAGCGTGGGTGACTGTATAGTTTCGCCAAAGGGCATAATATTGATTATCTAGTGACTGGTGTAACAGCTGTGCGTGTACGGGAATTCCCTGAGTGTTTATTGTGTTATTGTGTACGTTTCACTTGGTAACCGTACCACGTGGTGCTGTTGCCAGAGGAAACGGGTGTGACTGTTGAATAGTACGCGTGCATAGTATTCGTTGTCAACGACGTTCCATTGATAAGTATGGGCGCGTCGGAGTCAACGATTCCGGATCCCTTAGGTTGTATGGTAAAGAATTTTAAAAAGGGATTCAAAACATGTGATTTTGGGGTTAAAATGTCTCCTGTACGTTTGGTCACTTTGTGTACTAGGGAGTGGCCTACTTTGGTTGCAGCATGGCCGCCACGTGGTAGTTTGGATCCAACCCTGATACAGCGTGTACACGTGGCTGTGTCAGGTAGGCCTGAACTTTACGGGCAGTTTCCTTATATTGATTGTTGGAGACAGGCCGTAAATGACTCGCCAAAATGGATTCAGATATGCCACGAGGAGCAATGTCGCCTCATGGTGGCTAGGACTTGTTTGTCCACTAGGACTGGTGTTAGGCCCATTTTGGACACGCCCCCTGAGTCCGAGATCCCTTTGCCGCCCCCTTACTTTCCTTTAAGAGGAAGTGACGCGAATGCAGGAAGTCCTGCACCCCTTCCCCCATTGCCCCCATCCACTTCCGCTTCCTCCTCCAGTACAGAATCCACCCCCTTCCGGAACCAGAACCAACCCCCGTTAGATCTAAATATCCTGATTTGGCGCCACTTCAAACTTCCGGTCAAGCTTCTTCTAGCTCGGCTGGGAGTATTCTATTTACTAACTTTTCCCAAAATCAAGCTCCCACATCCTCATGCCCTATTTCTCCCCGACTGGAACCTCTAACTGACGCCCCTCTACGTAGCCCCATACTAACCCGACAACTGACCGGTACCCAACAATTAAAACATTATCAGATGCCTCTTCGTCTGAATCCCGGGTCAGCCTATATCGATGCCGCAGGTCAAATGGCACATGCTGACCCAGTCTTCGTATATGTCCCGTTCACGACTACCGATCTCTTGAATTGGAAGACCCACAATTCCTCGTACACTGAGAAACCACAAGCTATGACCGATCTGTTCACCTCGATAGTTCAGACACATAACCCGACATGGGCTGATTGCCAGCAGTTATTAATGACTTTGTTCAATAATGAGGAAAGGACAAGGATTAATCAAGCGGCCATTAAAGCGCTAGAGGATAGAGCCCGTGCTTTGAATCAAGCCAATCCAGCAGCATGGGCCGCAACACATTATCCTAACACCGATCCCGACTGGAATGTAAATGGTGCAGATATGGTTCAACTCAGAGCCTATAGAGACGCTATAATTGCTGGCATGAAAGCCGGAGGAAAGAAAGCTATTAACATGTCGAAGACAGTTGAGGTGATTCAGAAAAGTGATGAAGCGCCCAGTGTCTTTTATGACCGATTATTGGAGGCATACCGCTTGTATACCCCCTTTAATCCGGAAGACGCAGATAATTCCCGAATGGTGAACCCCGCCTTTGTCAGCCAAGCTTACGGAGATATTAAGCGCAAGCTACAGAAGTTAGAAGGGTTTGCAGGTATGTCTATCACCCAACTAATGGAGGTAGTGAATAAAGTGTATATGAATAGGGAAACAGAAAGTAAGAAAGAGGAAGAGCGCAAGATGCGTAAAAAGGCTGATATGCTAGCGGTAGCGTTTGCAGGCGTAGATAGACGGGGCCCAGATAGAGGCGATAGTAGATGGAATAGGGAGCCTTTGAGTAGGAATCAGTGCGCGTATTGCAAGGAAGAAGGGCATTGGAGGAACGAGTGTCCACAAAGAGAGCAGTACGAGAGAGACCAACCCAGGGCAGGTTACGGAAACTTTAGAGGCAGAGCGAGAGGTAGAGGAGGCCCCGGAGGGAGTAATGGTAATAGAGGGAGCAATGGGAACAGAGGAAGTGTTAGGGAAGATAGGTATTTTCCAGCAGCGCAAAGGTCCCGCGATAGAGAAGGTAGGGACTTTGTAGTATTGGCTGACACGGTCATGAAGGACTATCGAGCGGAGCCTATGGTCGATGTATCAATAGGGGGAAAAAGGAGTGCGTTCATGATCGACACTGGTGCTGAACATTCGGTGGTGACTAATCTAGTTGCTCCTCCATCTGGAAGAACTATTACTGTAATAGGAGCAACTGGAAGAAGTGCTGAAAAACCGGTTCTTAAAAGTCGACTCTGTACATTGGGAGGCCACGTAGTAAAACATCAATTCCTTTATATGCCTGAATGTCCAGTCCAATTGCTGGGACGTGATATGCTATCTAAATTACAAGCGCAGATTACGTTCCTACCAAATGGAACAACATCCTTAAAGTTTAATGGACCTTCAGGTATTATGACATTATCCGTACCAAAGGAAGAAGAGTGGCGACTTTATACAGCGTTGACTATCCAAAACCCTAGGAGTGATGAATCCTTATTCAACATACCAGGAGTTTGGGCAGAGAACAACCCACCAGGACTGGCCCGCAATATTCCACCTATTAAAATCGAACTAAAACTTGGGGTTTATCCAGTGAGCCTAAGACAATATCACATCCCGCAGAAGGCTAAGAAGAACATCCAATCTTATCTGGATAAGTTCATACGGTATGGTATCCTAAAATTCTGTACTTCCCCCTGGAACACCCCATTGCTGCCTGTTCAAAAGCCCGGTACAGATGAGTATCGACCTGTGCAGGACTTGAGAGCAGTCAATGATGCGGTTGTTAGTATACATCCAGTTGTACCCAATCCATATAACCTGCTTGCTTTAATTCCGGGCGGGGCTACTTACTTTACAGTCTTAGACCTCAAAGATGCCTTCTTTTGCCTCCGAATTGCCGCAGAAAGTCAATGTATCTTCGCTTTCCAATGGGAAAACGCTGTAACGGGCTCAAAACGCCAAATGACCTGGACAAGACTGCCCCAAGGGTTTAAAAATTCACCTACCCTATTTGGTTCAGCTCTAAGTCAAGATCTACTGGATTTCGAGTCCATCCCAGGAGAGTGTGTATTGTTACAGTATGTAGATGACTTGTTGATAGCAGCAGTTACAAAGGAAATATGTCAGCAGGCAACGCATGATCTACTACACATTCTCTGGAAGGCAAGATACAAGGTGTCTAGAAAGAAGGCTCAGTTGTGTTTGCCAACTGTCAAATATCTGGGATTCCATATCTCTGAAGGTCAAAGAATTATGGGGCCAGAGAGAAAAGAAGCTGTGTGCCAAATACCGATACCCAAGAATAGAAGACAAGTGCGAGAATTCTTGGGGGCAGCAGGCTTCTGTAGGATATGGATTCCCAGCTACGCGATACTGGCAAAACCTCTGTATGCAGCTATCAAAGGTACAGAGCACAACCCCTTCTTATGGACTCAAGAACAGCAAACGGCATTTGAAGATGTGAAGAAGGCTTTGATGAGTGCCCCAGCATTAGGTCTACCTGATCACACATGACCATTCTACCTGTATGTACATGAGCAAAGAAGAATGGCTGTGGGAGTATTGACACAGTACTTGGGATCATGGCAAAGACCTGTTGCCTACATGTCTAAGCAACTGGATGCAGTGGCCAGCGGACTTCCACCTTGTCTAAGAGCAGTAGCTGCAGCCGCCCTGCTAGTAGCTGAAGCCGATAAACTCACTCTGGGTCAAGAACTTTATGTACGAGTCCCACATGCAGTACAGGCGTTGTTGGATTACAAAGGAAATCATTGGTTCAGTAATAGCCGTATGACCAAGTATCAAGCAATGTTGTGTGAAAACCCAAGAGTGCATTTAGAGACTGTAAACACCTTAAATCCAGCTACCCTTTTGCCACAACCTACTGAAAGTCAACATGATTGTTTGGAAGTAATGGATGAAGTATTTTCAAGTAGACCAGATCTTCGTGATTTTCCCATCCAGAACCCCGATGTTCAATATTATACCGATGGCAGTAGTTATGTGAAAGAAGGGATCCGCTATGCAGGATATGCAGTAACAACAATAGACAAGGTGATAGAAGCTCGGCCACTGGCGAAAGGAACATCAGCACAAAAGGCAGAATTGATAGCACTGACACGAGCGTTACAATTGGCTGAAGGTTTAAGAGTGAACATCTACACGGACTCCAAGTATGCGTTTTTAACCACTCATGCCCACGGAGCTTTGTATAAAGAAAGAGGACTATTGAATTCAGAAGGCAAAGAAATTAAGTATGCAGCTGAAATCCTACAACTATTGGAAGCAGTGTGGGAGCCGAAAGAAGTCGGTATCATACATTGTCGAGCGCATCTGAGAGGAGATGGTGATGTAACCAAAGGAAATCGGATGGCAGACAGTACAGCTAAGCGTGCCGCTGAATCGGGAAGACAGGAGTATGTGGGGCATATAGCTGCTCTTATACCAACTCCACTGTCTCAATGGACTCCAGTTTATACAGCTCAAGAAGAAGAGTGGTTAAAGACTGAACCTGGAAAGTATTTGGAGAACAAATGGTATCAGTTAGAAGATGGAAGAATAGTCATTCCAGCATCACTAGTGGTAGAAATTGTCCAAAACTATCACAACGGGACACATTCTGGGAGAGACAGCACAGAAGAATCTCTCAGAAAACATTTCTACATACCAAGATTGTCCAACTTGACTCAGGCCATTGTACGAAGATGTGTAACGTGTGCTAAAAATAATGGGAAAAAAATGTGCTAAAAATAATGGCTCTATAGGATCGGACAATGGTCCAGCTTTTGTTCATCAGTGCCTACAACAACTGACTCATATGCTTGGTATAAAGTGGAGGCTTCATACGGCATATAGACCCCAGAGTTCTGGTAAGGTAGAGAGAATGAATAGAACTATTAAGAATCAGTTGGCTAAAATGTGTCAGGAAACCCAACTTAAGTGGAACGTTCTCTTACCCATAGCTCTATTGTGAATCCGCAGTACCCCTACAAGAAGGATGGGCCTCTCTCCTTTTGAAATCATGTATGGGCGGCCACCTCCCGTACTTGGTAACTTAAGGGGGGATTTGAGTCAGTTGGGAGAAGGAATTACCCGGCAGCAGGTTGTAGAGTTGGGTAAGACTATGGAGGAGGTACAGAAATGGGTACAAGATAGATTACCTGTGAATATTTATCCCCCAGTTCATAGTTACCACCCAGGAGACCAAGTGTGGATTAAAGAGTGGAATAATGTACCGTTAGGGCCCAAGTGGAGAGGTCCTTATGTTGTTCTTTTGTCTACCCCTACAGCCATAAAAGTAGCCGAAGTGACTCCGTGGATACATCACTCCAGGGTTAAACCAGCAGCAGTCGATTCTTGGCAAGTTACAGCAGATCCAGAGAATCCCTGCAAGATCCGGTTAAAATGCACGACTCAGTCGGAGTGACGAGGAACTTTGTGGATTACAGAATTTTATTGTTTCAGAGATTTGGTAAGTGAGTGAGAGGGCCATAATAAAGCCTGTCCGCTCACCGACGTATAGTATATAAGCCAGGAAAAGTCTCGAAGGGACTCCTGTGAAGACGAGCAGAACTCCATTCCCTGCAGCCCTTACATCCTGAAAGCTGAGGTGCCTTCGCACGGACGAAGACTGAGGATGACGACGAAAGATGTGTTTATGATAATGTTTTTATATGTGTATTCTTATATTCAGGAGGGTAGAGGTACCGACACTCCTAGCTGTGAGGTATGCATTAAGACTACAAGAACAGGTAACCATATTTCCCAAACCCTAATTTGGCATTCACAATACGAGTGTAAAGGAGATGTATCAAGATGTAGATACCTAAATATAGAATATAGTGTGTGCCATTTAGGAGTAGGAGAACCTAAGTGCTTCAGTCCGGAGTATCAACCTCGTACAATTTGGTTGACTCTCAGGAATGGAGATCCTCAGGGGACCCTAATTAATAAGACGGTGTTAGAATCCGTACATTCTTCGGGTGTTCTGCTATTTGATGCGTGTAAGGCGATATCAAGTGGTAGAAAGCCGTGGAATGTATGTGGGGATCTTAGATGGGAGAGGACGTATGGGTCTAACGATAAATATATTTGTCCCAGTAGTAAAAATAAATATATGAGTCCTAGATGCCCAAATAGAGATTATAACTTTTGCCCATATTGGTCTTGTGTGGGGTGGGCAACTTGGGGACAGACAGTAGACAAGGACATGATTGTGACTAAGTTGCCTACCAGCCCATATTGTAAGTCTATGGAATGCAATCCAGTCCATATACTTATAAATAACCCCGACAAGTTCTTAGATAAATATGGTAATTTATTTGGGTTTCAAATATATGGGACGGGTTTAGATCCTGGGACTGTATTGTTTATAGGGATAGAGACTGATACGGTATCCTCCCAAACTCATCAAGTATACCATTCCTTTTATGAAGAGATGAGTATAGATAATAAGATCCCCCATAATGCTAAAAACCTGTTTATTGATTTAGCTGAAAGTATTGCCGGTAGTCTTAATGTTACCAACTGCTATGTGTGTGGAGGTACTAACATGGGAGACCAATGGCCTTGGGAAGCAAAGGAGGTAATGTCCGGTTCTGAGGCAGTTGACCAATTAATATCTACACAAGCCGATTATCATATGAGTGTTAGAGGTAAATCTGAGTGGATATTAAAGACCTCCATCATAGGTTATGTTTGCATAGCAAGGAAAGGAATGATGTATAATACTTCTGTAGGAGAATTAACTTGTCTAGGGCAAAAAGCTTATGATGATGATACAAAGAATACAACTTGGTGGTCGGCTTCAAATGTCTCAGAACCATCTAACCCGTTTGCTAGATACGCCAATTTAAAGGATGTGTGGTTTGACCTATCCATCACATCTACTTGGAGAGCCCCAGCAAATTTGTACTGGATCTGTGGTAAGAAAGCCTATTCGGAGTTGCCACAGGACTGGGAAGGGGCATGTGTGTTGGGTATGCTCAAACCATCCTTCTTCTTGTTACCTATCGAAACAGGTGAGACTTTAGGTGTTAAAGTGTATGATGTGAATCATAGGAAGAAAAGGGGACCCATAGAAATAGGCGCCTGGGAAGATAATGAATGGCCTCCCCAGCGTATTATAGATTATTATGGGCCAGCCACGTGGGCAGAGGATGGTACCTTTGGTTATAGAACCCCAATTTATATGCTCAACCGTATTATAAGATTACAGGCAGTGGTTGAGATCATTACTAATGAGACATCACAAGCGCTCAATCTTCTAGCGAAGCATAATACCAGGATGAGGACAGCAGTATACCAAAATAGATTAGCCTTGGATTACCTTTTGGCAGTAGAGGGAGGTGTATGTGGGAAGTTTAACCTGAGCAATTGCTGTCTTCAAATAGATGACGAAGGGCAAGCAATAGCTGAGCTTACTAGCCATATGGTTAAACTAGCGCATGTGCCTACTCAGGTATGGAAAGGGTATAATCCAAGCAGTTGGTTTGGTAGCTGGTATGAGTGGTTTGGAGGGCTTAAGGCAGTGGTAGGTGGAGTCCTACTGATTTTAATGTTGTGTCTACTCCTGCCGTGTCTTATACCCTTAGTAGTTAGGTCTGTGCAAAGCCTGATAGAAAATATAGCAGAGAGGAAGGCTGCTGCACAGATAATGGCAATTTATAAATATAAGGCTCTAGATCAGGGAGAACCAATGCAGGAAGATGAGTGTTGAAGATTCACATCATAAGATAAGTCTGGTCTGGTTCAAGGTAACTTGCGGTGTATGCAAACTAAGGTTAAGTGATGCCTCAAGTAATTGTGAAATATCAAGAGGCATCAAAGGGGGGAATGTGGTGGAATCTCGGTAAAAATAAATTTAGTAGGCCGAGATTACCACGTGGCATGTGTACGTGCATATGCTGACGTATCGATCAGTTGGTTGCACGAGGCAAGATACGATCAGTAGTGTACGGAGCATGTGCAAGAATACAGGATGTAGTATTCCCCTCCTCCATTGTGCTGGACAGGCCATGTGGTCAAGCAGGAAGTTAATTCTTATTTGTATTGATTGGTCAAGAGAATGTGCGGGTGGAGCTTAATATGGGAGGAGTTATGTGCCTATATAAGGAGCCTGCACTATTATCCGGGGCTCAGAACTTGCTGTATTTTGGTGACATTAGTCCCTCTGAGTACCGATCGGTGATCCAATAAAGAATCTCTTCCTTCCTGAAGAAACCTGTGTCCCTCTCTCTGTGCTCGGCTTCCGTCAGTTTCTCCGGTATCATCATGTCTGGTGTGACAATAGCGTGCCCTTAAAAAGAAACAAAGTTTTTCACTGTAAGCTAATAGCAGTTAGTTGTCTGCAAGCGTCTGGGTGTCAGGCCTTCAGAGTGTACTCTGCCAAACTCAGCCAGTCCACTTTGCCACTCATATCTGGTGTGACAATAGCGTGCCTTTAAAAAGAAAAAAGTTTTTCACTGTAAGCTAATAGCAGTCAGTGTCCTTCAAGCGGGTGACAGGCCTTCAGCGTGTACTCTGCCAAACTCAGCCAGTCCACTTTGCCACTCATATCTGGTGTCTCTATAGCGTGCCTTTACAAAGAAAAAAAGTTTTTCACTGTAAGCTAATAGCAGTTAGTTGTCTGCAAGCGTCTGGGTGTCAGGCCTTCAGCGTGTACTCTGCCCAACTCAGCCAGTCCACTTTGCCACTCATATCTGGTGTGACAATAGCGTGCCTTTAAAAAGAAAAAAGTTTTTCACTGTAAGCTAATAGCAGTCAGTGTCCTTCAAGCGGGTGACAGGCCTTAAAGGGACACTCCAGACACCCAGACCACTTCGGCTCATTGGAGTGGTCTGGGTGCCAACTCCCACTACCCTTAACCCTGCAAGTGTAATTATTGCAGTTTTTTTTAAACTGCAATAATTACCTTGCAGGGTTAAGTCCTCCCCTAGTGGCTGTCTATTAGACAGCCACTAGAGGACACTTCCTGCTTCATAGCACAGGTTTTCTGTGCTAGAGCGTCGCTGGACGTCCTCACGCTGTGTGAGGACCTCCAGCGTCGCTCTATTCCCCATAGGGAAGCATTGAAATTCATTTTCAATGCTTTCCTATGGGGTGCGCTAATGCGCATGCGCGGCATTGCCGCGCATGCGCATTAGGTCTCCTCGGCCGGACGGCGAGATCAGTCTCGCCCACCGGCCGACGTAACCAGAAGGAGGAGCGGCGGGGGAGGAGGAAGCAGCGACGTGGGACCTGTCGCTGCCCCTGGTAAGTGACTGAAGGGGTTTTCACCCCTTCAGCAACTGGGGATTGGGGGGTGGGAGGGAGAGGGACCCTCCAGTGCCAGGAAAACGGATCGTTTTCCTGGCACTGGAGTTTCCCTTTAAGCGTGTACTCTGCCAAACTCAGCCAGTCCACTTTGCCACTCATATCGGGTGTGACAATAGCGTGCCTTTACAAAGAAAAAATGTTTTTCACTGTAAGCTAATAGCAGTTAGTTGTCTGCAAGCATCTGGGTGTCAGGCCTTCAGTGTGTACTCTGCCAAACTCAGCCAGTCCACTTTGCCACTGATATCTGGTGTGACAATAGCGTGCCTTTAAAAAGAAAAAAAGTTTTTCACTGTAAGCTAATAGCAGTTAGTTGTCTGCAAGCGTCTGGGAGTCAGGCCTTCAGCGTGTACTCTGCCAAACTCAGCCAGTCCACTTTGCCACTCATATCTGGTGTGACAATAACGTGCCTTTAAAAAGAAAAAAATGTTTTTCACTGTAAGCTAATAGCAGTTAGTTGTCTGCAAGCGTCTGGGTGTCACGCCTTCAGCGTGTACTCTGCCAAACTCAGCCAGTCCACTTTGCCACTCATATCTGGTTTGACAATAGCATGCCTTTAAAAAGAAAAAAAGTTTTTCACTGAAAGCTAATAGCAGTTAGTTGTCTGCAAGCGTCTGGGTGTCAGTCCTTCAGCGTGTACTCTGCCCAACTCCGCCAGTCCACTTTGCCACTCATATCTGGTGTGACAATAGCGTGCCTTTAAAATGAAAAAAAGTTTTTCACTGTAAGCTAATAGCAGTCAGTGTCCTTCAAGCGGGTGTGTCAGGCCTTCAGCGTGTACTCTGCCAAACTCAGCCAGTCCACTTTGCCACTCATATCTGGTGTGACAATAGCGTGCCTTTAAAATGAAAAAAAGTTTTTTACTGTAAGCTAATAGCAGTCAGTGTCCTTCAAGCGGGTGGCAGGCCTTCAGCGTGTACTCTGCCAAACTCAGCCAGTCCACTTTGCCACTAATGTCTGGTGTGACAATAGCGTGCCTTTAAAAAGAAAAACAGTTTTTCACTGTAAGCTAATAGAAGTCAGTGTCCTTCAAGCGGGTGACAGGCCTTCAGCATGTACTCTGCCAAACTCAGCCAGTCCACTTTGCCACTCATGTCTGGTGTGACAATAACGTGCCTTTAAAAAGAAAAAAATGTTTTTCACTGTAAGCTAATAGCAGTTAGTTGTCTGCAAGCGTCTGGGTGTCAAGCCTTCAGCGTGTACTCTGCCAAACTCAGCCAGTCCACTTTGCCACTCATATCTGGTGTGACAATAGCGTGCCTTTAAAAAGAAAAAAGTTTTTCACTGTAAGCTAATAGCAGTCAGTGTCCTTCAAGCGGGTGACAGGCCTTCAGCGTGTACTCTGCCAAACTCAGCCAGTCCACTTTGCCACTCATATCTGGTGTCTCTATAGCGTGCCTTTACAAAGAAAAAAAGTTTTTCACTGTAAGCTAATAGCAGTTAGTTGTCTGCAAGCGTCTGGGTGTCAGGCCTTCAGCGTGTACTCTGCCCAACTCAGCCAGTCCACTTTGCCACTCATATCTGGTGTGACAATAGCGTGCCTTTAAAAAGAAAAAAGTTTTTCACTGTAAGCTAATAGCAGTCAGTGTCCTTCAAGCGGGTGACAGGCCTTAAGCGTGTACTCTGCCAAACTCAGCCAGTCCACTTTGCCACTCATATCTGGTGTGACAATAGCGTGCCTTTAAAAAGAAAAAAAGTTTTTCACTGTAAGCTAATAGCAGTTAGTTGTCTGCAAGCGTCTGGGTGTCACGCCTTCAGCGTGTACTCTGCCAAACTCAGCCAGTCCACTTTGCCACTCATATCTGGTGTGACAATAGCGTGCCTTTAAAAAGAAAAAAAGTTTTTCACTGTAAGCTAATAGCAGTCAGTGTCCTTCAAGCGGGTGACAGGCCTTCAGCGTGTACTCTGCCAAACTCAGCCAGTCCACTTTGCCACTCATGTCTGTTGTGACAATAGCGTGCCTTTATTAAGAAAAAAAGTTTTTCACTGTAAGCTAAGAGCAGTTAGTTGTCTGCAAGCGTCTGGGTGTCAGGCCTTCAGCGTGTACTCTGCCAAACTCAGCCAGTCCACTTTGCCACTGATATCTGGTGTCTCTATAGCATGCCTTTATTAAGAAAAAAGTTTTTCACTGTAAGCTAATAGCAGTCAGTGTCCTTCAAGCGGGTGACAGGCCTTCAGCGTGTACTCTGCCAAACTCAGCCAGTCCACTTTGCGACTCATATCTGGTGTCTCTATAGCGTGCCTTTACAAAGAAAAAAAAGTTTTTCACTGTAAGCTAATAGCAGTTAGTTGTCTGCAAGCTTCTGGGTGTCAGGCCTTCAGCGTGCACTCTGCCAAACTCAGCCAGTCCACTTTGCCACTCATATCTGGTGTGACAATAGCGTGCCTTTAAAAAGAAAAAAAGTTTTTCACTTTAAGCTAATAGCTGTTAGTTGTCTGCAAGCGTCTGGGTGTCAGGCCTTCAGCGTGTACTCTGCCAAACTCAGCCAGTCCACTTTGCCACTCATATCTGGTGTCTCTATAGCGTGCCTTTACAAAGAAAAAAAGTTTTTCACTTTAAGCTAATAGCAGTTAGTTGTCTGCAAGCGTCTGGGTGTCAGGCCTTCAGCGTGTACTCTGCCAAACTCAGCCAGTCCACTTTGCCACTCATATCTGGTGTGACAATAGTGTGCCTTTAAAAAGAAAAAAGTTTTTCACTGTAAGTTAATAGCAGTCAGTGTCCTTCAAGCGGGTGACAGACCTTCAGCGTGTACTCTGCCAAACTCAGCCAGTCCACTTTGCCACTCATATCTGGTGTCTCTATAGCGTGCCTTTACAAAGAAAAAAAGTTTTTCACTGTAAGCTAATAGCAGTTAGTTGTCTGCAAGCGTCTGGGTGTCAGTCCTTCAGCGTGTACTCTGCCCAACTCAGCCAGTCCACTTTGCCACTCATATCTGGTGTGACAATAGCGTGCCTTTAAAAAGAAAAAAGTTTTTCACTGTAAGCTAATAGCAGTCAGTGTCCTTCAAGCGGGTGACAGGCCTTCAGCGTGTACTCTGCCAAACTCAGCCAGTCCACTTTGCCACACATATCTGGTGTGACAATAGCGTGATTTTAAAAAGAAAAAACTTTTTTCACTTTAAGCTAATAGCAGTTAGTTGTCTGCAAGCGTCTGGGTGTCAGGCCTTTAGCGTGTACTCTGCCAAACTCAGCCAGTCCACTTTGCCACTCATATCTGGTGTGACAATAGTGTGCCTTTAAAAAGAAAAAAGTTTTTCACTGTAAGTTAATAGCAGTCAGTGTCCTTCAAGCGGGTGACAGGCCTTCAGCGTGTACTCTGCCAAACTCAGCCAGTCCACTTTGCCACTCATATCTGGCGTCTCTATAGCGTGCCTTTACAAAGAAAAAAAGTTTTTCACTGTAAGCTAATAGCAGTTAGTTGTCTGCAAGCGTCTGGGTGTCAGGCCTTTAGCGTGTACTCTGCCCAACTCAGCCAGTCCACTTTGCCACTCATATCTGGTGTGACAATAGCGTGCCTTTAAAAAGAAAAAAGTTTTTCACTGTAAGCTAATAGCAGTCAGTGTCCTTCAAGCGAGTGACAGGCCTTCAGCGTGTACTCTGCCAAATTCACCCAGTCCACTTTGCCACTCATATCTGGTGTGACAATAGCGTGCCTTTAAAAAGAAAAAAAAGTTTTCCACTGTAAGCTAGTAGCAGTTAGTTGTCTTCAAGCGTCTGGGAGACAGGCCTTCAGCGTGTACTCTGCCAAACTCAGCCAGTCCACTTTGCCACTCATATCTGGTGTGACAATAGTGTGCCTTTAAAAAGAAAAAAGTTTTTCACTGTAAGTTAATAGCAGTCAGTGTCCTTCAAGCGGGTGACAGGCCTTCAACGTGTACTCTGCCAAACTCAGCCAGTCCACTTTGCCACTCATATCTGGTGTCTCTATAGCGTGCCTTTACAAAGAAAAAAAGTTTTTCACTGTAAGCTAATAGCAGTTAGTTGTGTGCAAGCGTCTGGGTGTCAGTCCTTCAGCGTGTACTCTGCCCAACTCAGCCAGTCCACTTTGCCACTCATATCGGGTGTGACAATAGCGTGCCTTTAAAAAGCAAAAAAAGTTTTTCACTGTAAGCTAATAGCAGTCAGTGTCCTTCAAGCGGGTGTGTCAGGCCTTCAGCGTGTACTCTGCCAAACTCAGCCAGTCCACTTTGCCACTCATATCTGGTGTGACAATAGCGTGCCTTTAAAAATAAAAAAGTTTTTCACTGTAAGCTAATAGCAGTCAGTGTCCTTCAAGCGAGTGACAGGCCTTCAGCGTATACTCTGCCAAATTCAGCCAGTCCACTTTGCCACTCATATCTGGTGTGACAATAGCGTGCCTTTAAAAAGAAAAAAAAGTTTTCCACTGTAAGCTAGTAGCAGTTAGTTGTCTTCAAGCGTCTGGGAGACAGGCCTTCAGCGTGTACTCTGCCAAACTCAGCCAGTCCACTTTGCCACTCATATCTGGTGTCTCTATAGCGTGCCTTTACAAAGAAAAAAGTTTTTCACTTTAAGCTAATAGCAGTTAGTTGTCTGCAAGCGTCTGGGTGTCAGGCCTTCAGCGTGTACTCTGCCAAACTCAGCCAGTCCACTTTGCCACTCATATCTGGTGTGACAATAGTGTGCCTTTAAAAAGAAAAAAGTTTTTCACTGTAAGTTAATAGCAGTCAGTGTCCTTCAAGCGGGTGACAGGCCTTCAGCGTGTACTCTGCCAAACTCAGCCAGTCCACTTTGCCACTCATATCTGGTGTCTCTATAGCGTGCCTTTACAAAGAAAAAAAGTTTTTCACTGTAAGCTAATAGCAGTCAGTGTCCTTCAAGCGGATGACAGGCCTTCAGCGTGTACTCTGCCAAACTCAGCCAGTCCACTTTGCCACTCATATCTGGTGTGACAATAGCGTGATTTTAAAAAGAAAAAACTTTTTTCACTGTAAGCTAATAGCAGTTAGTTGTCTGCAAGCGTCTGGGTGTCAGGCCTTCAGCGTGTACTCTGCCAAACTCAGCCAGTCCACTTTGCCACTCATATCTGGTGTGACAATAGTGTGCCTTTAAAAAGAAAAAAGTTTTTCACTGTAAGTTATTAGCAGTCAGTGTCCTTCAAGCGGGTGACAGGTTTTCAGCGTGTACTCTGCCAAACTCAGCCAGTCCACTTTGCCACTCATATCTGGCGTCTATATAGCATGCCTTTACAAAGAAAAAAAGTTTTTCATTGTAAGCTAATAGCAGTTAGTTGTCTGCAAGCGTCTGGGTGTCAGGCCTTTAGCGTGTACTCTGCCCAACTCAGCCAGTCCACTTTGCCACTCATATCTGGTGTGACAATAGCGTGCCTTTAAAAAGAAAAAAGTTTTTCACTGTAAGCTAATAGCAGTCAGTGTCCTTCAAGCGAGTGACAGGCCTTCAGCGTGTACTCTGCCAAATTCACCCAGTCCACTTTGCCACTCATATCTGGTGTGACAATAGCGTGCCTTTAAAAAGAAAAAAAGTTTTCCACTGTAAGCTAGTAGCAGTTAGTTGTCTTCAAGCGTCTGGGAGACAGGCCTTCAGCGTGTACTCTGCCAAACTCAGCCAGTCCACTTTGCCACTCATATCTGGTGTGACAATAGTGTGCCTTTAAAAAGAAAAAAGTTTTTCACTGTAAGTTAATAGCAGTCAGTGTCCTTCAAGCAGGTGACAGGCCTTCAGCGTGTATTCTGCCAAACTCAGCCAGTCCACTTTGCCACTCATATCTGGTGTCTCTATAGCGTGCCTTTACAAAGAAAAAAAGTTTTTCACTGTAAGCTAATAGCAGTTAGTTGTCTGCAAGCGTCTGGGTGTCAGTCCTTCAGCGTGTACTCTGCCCAACTCAGCCAGTCCACTTTGCCACTCATATCTGGTGTGACAATAGCATGCCTTTAAAAAGAAAAACGTTTTTCACTGTAAGCTAATAGCAGTCAGTGTCCTTCAAGCGGGTGACAGGCCTTCAGCGTGTACTCTGCCAAATTCAGCCAGTCCACTTTGCCACTCATATCTGGTGTGACAATAGCGTGCCTTTAAAAAGAAAAAAAAGTTTTCCACTGTAAGCTAGTAGCAGTTAGTTGTCTTCAAGCGTCTGGGAGACAGGCCTTCAGCGTGTACTCTGCCAAACTCAGCCAGTCCACTTTGCCACTCATATCTGGTGTGACAATAGTGTGCCTTTAAAAAGAAAAAAGTTTTTCACTGTAAGTTAATAGCAGTCAGTGTCCTTCAAGCGGGTGACCGGCCTTCAGCGTGTACTCTGCCAAACTCAGCCAGTCCACTTTGCCACTCATATCTGGTGTCTCTATAGCGTGCCTTTACAAAGAAAAAAAGTTTTTCACTGTAAGCTAATAGCAGTTAGTTGTCTGCAAGCGTCTGGGTGTCAGTCCTTCAGCGTGTACTCTGCCCAACTCAGCCAGTCCACTTTGCCACTCATATTTGGTGTGACAATAGTGTGCCTTTAAAAAGAAAAAAGTTTTTCACTGTAAGCTAATAGCAGTCAGTGTCCTTCAAGCGGGTGACAGGCCTTCAGCGTGTACTCTGCCAAATTCAGCCAGTCCACTTTGCCACTCATGTCTGGTGTGACAATAGCGTAACTTTAAAAAGAAAAAAGTTTTTCACTGTAAGCTAAGAGCAGTTAGTTGTCTGCAAGCGTCTGGGTGTCAGGCCTTCAGCGTGTACTCTGCCAAACTCAGCCAGTCCACTTTGCCACTCATATCTGGTGTGACAATAGCATGCCTTTAAAAATAAAAAAAGTTTTTCACTGTAAGCTAATAGCAGTCAGTGTCCTTCAAGCGGGTGACAGGCCTTCAGCGTGTACTCTGCCAAACTCAGCCAGTCCACTTTGCGACTCATATCTGGTGTCTCTATAGCGTGCCTTTACAAAGAAAAAAAGTTTTTCACTGTAAGCTAATAGCAGTTAGTTGTCTGCAAGCGTCTGGGTGTCAGGCCGTCAGCGTGTACTCTGCCAAACTCAGCCAGTCCACTTTGCCACTCATATCTGGTGTGACAATAGCGTGCCTTTAAAAAGAAAAAAAAGTTTTTCACTGTAAGCTAGTAGCAGTTAGTTGTCTTCAAGCGTCTGGGTGTCAGGCCTTCAGCGTGTACTCTGCCAAACTCAGCCAGTCTACTTTGCCACTCATATCTGGTGTGACAATAGCGTGCCTTTAAAAAGAAAAAACGTTTTTCACTGTAAGCTAATAGCAGTCAGTGTCCTTCAAGCGGGTGACAGGCCTTCAGCGTGTACTCTGCCAAACTCAGCCAGTCCACTTTGCCACTCATATCTGGTGTGACAATAGCGTGCCTTTAAAAAGAAAAAACGTTTTTCACTGTAAGCTAATAGCAGTCAGTGTCCTTCAAGCGGGTGACAGGCCTTCAGCGTGTACTCTGCCAAACTCAGTCAGTCCACTTTGCCACTCATATCTGGTGTGACAATAGCGTGCCTTTAAAAAGAAAAACGTTTTTCACTGTAAGCTAATAGCAGTCAGTGTCCTTCAAGCGGGTGACAGGCCTTCAGCGTGTACTCTGCAAAACTCAGCCAGTCCACTTTGCCACTCATATCTTGTGTGACAATAGCGAGTCTTTAAAAAGAAAAAAACTTCAGCTAATAGCAGTTAGTTGTCTTCAGCTAATAGCAGTTAGTTGTCTGCAAGCGTCTGGGTGTCAGGCCTTCAGCGTGTACTCTGCCAAACTCAGCCAGTCCACTTTGCCACTCATATCTGGTGTGACAATAGCGTGCCTTTAAAAAGAAAAAAAGTTTTTCACTGTAATCTAATAGCAGTCAGTGTCCTTCAAGCGGGTGACAGGCCTTCAGCGTGTACTCTGCCAAACTCAGCCAGTCCACTTTGCCACTCATATCTGGTGTGACAATAGCGTGCCTTTAAAAAGAAAAAAAGTTTTTCACTGTAAGCTAATAGCAGTCAGTGTCCTTCAAGCCGGTGACAGGCCTTCAGCGTGTACTCTGCCAAACTCAGCCAGTCCACTTTGCCACTCATATCTGGTGTGACAATAGCGTGCCTTTAAAAAGAAAAAAAAGTTTTTCACTGTAAGCTAATAGCAGTTAGTTGTCTGCAAGCGTCTGGGTGTCAGGCCTTCAGCGTGTACTCTGCCAAACTCAGCCAGTCCACTTTGCCACTCATATCTGGTGTGACAATAGCGTGCCTTTAAAAAGAAAAAAAGTTTTTCACTGTAAGCTCATAGCAGTCAGTGTCCTTCAAGCGGGTGTGTCAGGCCTTCAGCGTGTACTCTGCCAAACTCAGCCAGTCCACTTTGCCACTCATATCTGGTGTGACAATAGCGAGCCTTTAAAAAGAAAAAAAGGTTTTCACTGTAAGCTAATAGCAGTTAGTTGTCTGCAAGCGTCTGGATGTCAGGCCTTCAGCGTGAACTCTGCCAAACTCAGCCAGTCCACTTTGCCACTCATATCTGGTGTGACAATAGCGTGCCTTTAAAAGGAAAAAAAAATTTCACTGTAAGTTAATAGCAGTTAGTTGTCTGCAAGCGTCTGGGTGTCAGGCCTTCAGCGTGTACTCTGCCAAACTCAGCCAGTCCACTTTGCCACTCATATCTGGTGTGACAATAGCGTGCCTTTAAAAAGAAAAAAAGTTTTTCACTGTAAGCTCATAGCAGTCAGTGTCCTTCAAGCGGGTGTGTCAGGCCTTCAGCGTGTACTCTGCCAAACTCAGCCAGTCCACTTTGCCACTCATATCTGGTGTGACAATAGCGAGCCTTTAAAAAGAAAAAAAGTTTCTCACTGTAATCTAATAGCAGTCAGTGTCCTTCAAGCGGGTGACAGGCCTTCAGCGTGTACTCTGCCACAGGGCCGCCATCAGGGGGTGACAACCGTGACAGTTGTCACGGGCCCGGCGGCCCTGGGGGGCCCGGCCGCCCGGGCCCCACGTGGAGCGGCGAAACTGCCGCAGGTGCATTTGCACTGGGGCCCATCAGGTGGCCCAAGCATTTAGGGCCACCCGTTGGGCCCTATATCTTCAGGGGCCCGGTCAGCGCTGCGGCCGGGTAATTGCGCGACCGGGCCCCTTTAAAAAAAATTGCGGCTACACCGCAAGTGCTGCTGGGAGGAAGTGACGGCCGGTCACTTCCTCCCAGCTAACTCCGCGCGGGGGGAGAGGAGAAGAGAGGAGAGGAGTTGAGATGAGTTGAGATGAGAGGACACCAGAGGCATCCACTCCCATCATCCCCAGCCACCCTCCTGCAACTTAAAGGTAAGATGAGGGTGGCTGGTAAATGAGGTGTGTGTATATGTATATGTATATGTATGTGTCTGCATGTATGTATGTCTGTGTGTATGTATATGTATGTGTCTGCATGTATGTATGTATGTATGTCAGTATGTATGTCTCTGTGTGTATATGTATGTGTATGTGTCTGCATGTATGTATGTATGTCAGTATGTATGTCTGTGTGTGTGTGTGTATATGTATGTGTCTGCATGTATGTATGTATGTCAGTATGTATGTCTGTGTGTGTATATGTATATGTATGTGTCTGCATGTATGTATGTCAGTATGTATGTCTGTGTGTATGTATATGTATGTGTCTGCATGTATGTATGTATGTATGTATGTATGTCAGTGTGTATGTATATGTATGTGTCTGCATGTATGTATGTGTGTATGTATATGTATGTGTCTGCATGTATGTCAGTATGTATGTATGTCTGTGTGTATATGTATATGTATGTGTCTGCATGCATGTATGTATGTATGCCAGTATGTATGTCTGTGTGTGTATATGTCAGTCTGTATATAAGGACCTAACTAATCCTGTATTGTTTATGCAAGCAGGACATAGGTTGTTCATGATACATAATAAGAGACTCTTAACACTGTTGGGACTGAAATATTTACTCAAGTGATTATCTTATGGACTTTTATATTTATATGGTTTGAGAGACTGAGAAGCAATGTATCTGCTGTTCCCTATATGTCTTTAACGATTTGCATACTTGGGTATAGGAAAAGTATAATTCATATCGGCACTTTATATTTATATTTATTTTTATTCATTGTTATTTAACTTTTTAAGCTCCCGGATACCCACATTTACTGTGTACTGTTTGCAAGTTTTTATAGGATTTGGTGAACTCTTATTCTTCCAGTTTTAGAGCTTAAATACTGTCCCTCTGTCTTATTCCCTCTTTTCCACTTCCTGCTACACTCACTCTGTCACTCAGCCAGTCCACTTTGCCACTCATATCTGGTGTGACAATAGCGTGTCTTTAAAAAGAAAAAAGTTTTTCACTGTAAGCTAATAGCAGTCAGTGTCCTTCAAGCGGGTGACAGGCCTTCAGCGTGTACTCTGCCAAACTCAGCCAGTCCACTTTGCCACTCATATCTGGTGTCTCTATAGAGTGCCTTTACAAAGAAAAAAGGTTTTTCACTGTAAGCTAATAGCAGTTAGTTGTCTGCAAGCGTCTGGGTGTCAGGCCTTCAGCGTGTACTCTGCCAAACTCACCCAGTCCACTTTGCCACTCATATCTGGTGTCTCTATAGCGTGCCTTTACAAAGAAAAATGTTTTTCACTGTAAGCTAATAGCAGTTAGTTGTCTGCAAGCTTCTGGGTGTCAGGCCTTCAGCGTGCACTCTGCCAAACTCAGCCAGTCCACTTTGCCACTCATATCTGGTGTGACAATAGCGTGTCTTTAAAAAGAAAAAAACATTTTTCACTGTATGCTAATAGCAGTCAGTGTCCTTCAAGCGGGTGACAGGCCTTCAGCGTGTACTCTGCCAAACTCAGCCAGTCCACTTTGCCACTCATATCTGGTGTGACAATAGCGTGTCTTTAAAAAGAAAAAAAGTTTTTCACTGTAGGCTAATAGCAGTCAGTGTCCTTCAAGCGGGTGACAGGCCTTCAGCGTGTACTCTGCCAAACTCAGCCAGTCCACTTTGCCACTCATATCTGGTGTCTCTATAGCGTGCCTTTACAAAAAAAAAGTTTTTCACTGTACGCTAATAGCAGTTAGTTGTCTGCAAGCGTCTGGGTGTCAGGCCTTCAGCGTGTACTCTGCCAAACTCAGCCAGTCCACTTTGCCACTCATATCTGGTGTCTCTATAGTGTGCCTTTACAAAGAAAAAAAGTTTTTCACTGTAAGCTAATAGCAGTTAGTTGTCTTCAAGCGTCTGGGAGTCAGGCCTTCAGCGTGTACTCTGCCAAACTCAGCCAGTCCACTTTGACACTCATATCTGGTGTGACAATAGCGTGCCTTTAAAAAGAAAAAAGTTTTTCACTGTAAGCTAATAGCAGTTAGTTGTCTGCAAGCGTCTGGGTGTAAGCCCTTCAGCGTGTACTCTGCCAAACTCAGCCAGTCCACTTTGCCACTCATATCTGGTGTCTCTATAGCGTGCCTTTACGAAGAAAAAAAGTTTTTCACGGTAAGTTAGTTGTCTGCAAGCGTCTGGGTGTCAGGTGTCAGGCGTCTGGGTGTCAGGCCTTCAGCGTGTACTCTGCCAAACTCAGCCAGTCCACTTTGCCACTCATATCTGGTGTGACAATAGCGTGCCTTTAAAAAGAAAAAAGTTTTTCACTGTAAGCTAATAGCAGTTAGTTGTCTGCAAGCGTCTGGGTGTCAGGCCTTCAGCG
The DNA here is from genome assembly GCF_036172605.1 of Pelobates fuscus. NCBI lineage: Eukaryota > Metazoa > Chordata > Amphibia > Anura > Pelobatidae > Pelobates > Pelobates fuscus. The sequence goes on along the minus strand of NC_086318.1, from coordinate 277,177,917 downwards.
TGTACTCTGCCAAACTCAGCCAGTCCACTTTGCCACTCATATCTGGTGTGACAATAGCGTGCCTTTAAAAAGAAAAAAGTTTTTCACTGTAAGCTAATAGCAGTCAGTGTCCTTCAAGCGGGTGACAGGCCTTCAGCGTGTACTCTGCCAAACTCAGCCAGTCCACTTTGCCACTCATATCTGGTGTCTCTATAGCGTGCCTTTACAAAGAAAAAAGTTTTTCACTGTAAGCTAATAGTAGTTAGTTGTCTGCAAGCGTCTGGGTGTCAGGCCTTCAGCGTGTACTCTGCCAAACTCAGCCAGTCCACTTTGCCACTCATATCTGGTGTGACAATAGCGTGTCTTTAAAAAGAAAAAAAGTTTTTCACTGTAAGCTAATAGCAGTCAGTGTCCTTCAAGCGGGTGACAGGCCTTCAGCGTGTACTCTGCCAAACTCAGCCAGTCCACTTTGCCACTCATATCTGGTGTCTCTATAGCATGCCTTTACAAAGAAAAAAAGTTTTTCACTGTAAGCTAATAGCAGTTAGTTGTCTGCAAGCGTCTGGGTGTCAGGCTTTCAGCGTGTACTCTGCCAAACTCAGCCAGTCCACTTTGCCACTCATATCTGGTGTGACAATAGCGTGCCTTTAAAAAGAAAAAAGTTTTTCACTGTAAGCTAATAGCAGTTAGTTGTCTGCAAGGGTCTGGGTGTCAGGCCTTCACCGTGTACTCTGCCAAACTCAGCCAGTCCACTTTGCAACTCATATCTGGTGTCTCTATAACTTGCCATTACAAAGAAAAAAAGTTTTTCACTGTAAGCTAATAGCAGTTAGTTGTCTGCAAGCGTCTGGATGTCAGGCTTTCAGCGTGAACTCTGCCAAACTCAGCCAGTCCACTTTGCCACTCATATCCGGTGTGACAATAGCGTGCCTTTAAAAAGAAAAAAAGTTTTTCACTGTAAGCTAATAGCAGTTAGTTGTCTGCAAGCGTCTGGGCGTCAGGCCTTCAGCGTGTACTCTGCCAAACTCAGCCAGTCCACTTTGCCACTCATATCTGGTGTGACAATAGCGTGCCTTTAAAAAGAAAAAAAGTTTTTCACTGTAAGCTAATAGCAGTCAGTGTCCTTCAAGCGGGTGACAGGCCTTCAGCGTGTACTCTGCCAAACTCAGCCAGTCCACTTTGCCACTCATATCTGGTGTCTCTATAGCGTTCCTTTAGAAAGAAAAAAAGTTTTTCACTGTAAGCTAATAGTAGTCAGTGCCCTTCAAGCGGGTGACAGGCCTTCAGCGTGTACTCTGCCAAACTCAGCCAGTCCACTTTGCCACTCATATCTGGTGTGACAATAGCGTGCCTTTAAAATGAAAAAAAGTTTTTCACTGTAAGCTAATAGCAGTCAGTGTCATTCAAGCAGGTGACAGGCCTTCAGCGTGTACTCTGCCAAACTCAGCCAGTCCACTTTGCCACTCATATCTGGTGTCTCTATAGCGTGCCTTTAAAAAGAAAAAAAGTTTTTCACTGTAAGCTAATAGCAGTCAGTGTCCTTCAAGCGGGTGTGTCAGGCCATCAGCGTGTACTCTGCCAAACTCAGCCAGTCCACTTTGCCACTCATATCTGGTGTGACAATAGCGTGCCTTTAAAAAGAAAAAAAGTTTTTCGCTGTAAGCTAATAGCAGTCAGTGTCCTTCAAGTGGGTGACAGGCCTTCAGCGTGTACTCTGCCAAACTCAGCCAGTCCACTTTGCCACTCATGTCTGGTGTGACAATAGCGTGCCTTTAAAAAGGAAAAAACGTTTTTCACTGTAAGCTAATAGCAGTTAGTTGTCTGCAAGCATCTGGGTGTCAGGCATTCAGCGTGTACTCTGCCAAACTCAGCCATTCCACTTTGCCACTCATATCTGGTGTGACAATAGCGTGCCTTTAAAAAGAAAAAAAGTTTTTCACTGTAAGCTAATAGCAGTCAGTGTCATTCAAGCAGGTGACAGGCCTTCAGCGTGTACTCTGCCAAACTCAGCCAGTCCACTTTGCCACTCCTATCTGGTGTCTCTATAGTGTGCCTTTAAAAAGAAAAAAAGGTTTTCACTGTAAGCTAAAAGCAGTCAGTGTCCTTCAAGCGGGTGACAGGCCTTCAGCGTGTACTCTGCCAAACTCAGCCAGTCCACTTTGCCACTCATATCTGGTGTCTCTATAGCGTGCCTTTAAAAATAAAAAAAAGTTTTTCACTGTAAGCTAATAGCAGTTAGTTGTCTGCAAGCGTCTGGGTGTCAGGCCTTCAGCGTGTACTGTGCCAAACTCAGCCAGTCCACTTTGCCACTCATATCTGGTGTGACAATAGCATGCCTTTAAAAAGACAAAAAGTTTTTCACTGTAAGCTAATAGCAGTCAGTGTCCTTCAAGCGGGTGACAGGCCTTCGGCATGTACTCTGCCAAACTCAGCCAGTCCACTTTGCCACTCATATCTGGTGTCTCTATAGAGTGCCTTTACAAAGAAAAAAAGTTTTTCACTGTAAGCTAATAGAAGTCAGTGTCCTTCAAGCGGGTGACAGGCCTTCAGCGTGTACTCTGCCAAACTCAGCCAGTCCACTTTGCCACTCATATCTGGTGTCTCTATAGCGTGCCTTTACAAAGAAAAAAGTTTTTCACTGTAAGCTAATAGCAGTTAGTTGTCTGCAAGCTTCTGGGTGTCAGGCCTTCAGCGTTCACTCTGCCAAACTCAGCCAGTCCACTTTGCCACTCATATCTGGTGTGACAATAGCGTGTCTTTAAAAAGAAAAAAACATTTTTCACTGTGTGCTAATTGTTACGACACTCACCGCCTGGAGAGTGAAGCCGCCGTTTAGTCGATAATCCCCTTTCTCCAGAAATACAATTCCAGTATAACCGATCATAAAACTCCCGAACGGAGCATACGAATGCGGTAACTCCCGATCAGCAATCCATCCGAAATCCTTCCACAGCTAGAAATAAACGAAAGCGCTGTCCCAATAGTAAATCCCTCCACAAACGAGACAAAGCTCCGTTTTGAAGGTCAAGCAGAATGTGTTTAATGGGGGCTACCTGCCCAGTATTTATGCAGGTCTCCACCAGGTAGACACTCCCCTAGGGGACCTGGTGGAAGACTGAAAAATATATTAAACGGTAGCCAATCACAGTGGCTATAACACAAGCCCTTCCCATTTTAACCACAATACATCTCTTCCTATCCTGGAGATAATTAGGGAGAAACCTAATTAACTCCGAGGATAGGAACCATCGCCATCTTAAACTCAAACACAAAAAATGCAATAAAATACATAAAATCAGAAGTACCGAATATAAAGTGTTCGTGTCACGTATCCCCAGATAGCCTGGATCTGAGGGCATATTCCTACCGAATAGCGCCCAGGTCCGATGTACACAGTCCAATCGCCATGGAGTCAAAGTCTCTCATAAGTCCTTCGGTATACGAATGACTCCATGGGACGGCTATCTGGGTAAGTTCATACGGATGAAAGAAACTCCCGAACGGAACAGTGTTCGTATGCCTCCAAGGGAATAGAAGGGGAGACGGCCGTCTCCAGCGGTGTTCGGTAGATAAAGAGTCCGATTTTAGATCCATGGGTTTTGCACCGAACACCGCTGATTCGCCTCGTGTCCAAAATGGCCGCCGCCTCGTGTTCGGCATACGAACGACGACCACCCGTACGAAATGGAATGGAGAGGTGTTTGCGGTTAACCACAACGTTCTAATTTGTGGTCAAGGTGTTGTTAATGAGCCGCACACTCCTCTCCTGGGTGGCCGATGTTCGGTAGTTCCAATCGGTACTTTAGGAAACGTACGAACAACAGCGTACGGACAGGAAATCCACGAATCCAATGAAAACAGACGACCCAGCAATACAGGTCTATGCAGCAGGGTTCGTCACACGGCTCCCCCCTTGTGGAACACTCCGGCAGACCCGGCTTGGCCCTTTAGCGGGTCAACTTGGGGATCACCGGACTAGGAAGTAGCAAGGACGTCGGTTTGCCGTGATAACCCATCTGCATTCCCATTCTGCTTACCGGGTCGGTAGCTAATGGTGAAGTTATATGGTTGTAGTGCTAAACTCCACCGCAACAGTCTACCATTGTCTCCTGAGACCCGGTTAAGCCAAACAAGGGGATTGTGGTCCGTGATAAGTGAAAATTCCTGTCCATACAAATAGGGACTCAATTTTTTCAATGCCCAGACCAGGGCCAAACATTCTTTCTCCACTGCCGCATAACTCACTTCCCGGGGTAACAGCTTTCGACTGAGATATGCGACAGGGTGTTCTCCTCCATCCTCCCCGACCTGGCTTAGCACAGCCCCCAGTCCATACATGGAAGCATCTGTATGGACGAGAAAACGTTTGTTAGGAAGTGGGGCAGCCAGGACAGGGGCATTCACGAGAGCCTGCTTAACCCCTTAAGGACCAAACTTCTGGAATAAAAGGGAATCATGACATGTCACACATGTCATGTGTCCTTAAGGGGTTAAGTGCTTGAAACGCAGCTTCACAAGCTGGAGACCACAGGACCTGCTTAGGGAGGTTCTTCTTAGTCAGGTCTGTCAGGGGTTTAGCTATAGAGCTGTAGTCGGGGACAAAGCGTCTGTAATACCCTGCTGTCCCTAGGAAGGCCAATACCTGGGTCTTAGTGATAGGTGTGGGCCAGTTCGCTACTGCCTCTATCTTGGCCGGCTCTGGTCTCTGGCTCCCACACCCCACCCTGTGACCCAAGTATTGTACCTCAGCCATGCCTAGATGACACTTTTCTGGCTTCAACTTCAGGCCAGCGGCCCGAATTTTATCCAGTACTACCCCTACGTGCACCAGGTGTTCCTCCCAGGACTCACTGTAGATCGCAATATCATCCAGGTATGCACAAGCAAATTCCTGGAAGCCATCAAGGAGCCTGTCCACCATCCGTTGGAAGGTAGCTGGGGCATTCTTCATCCCAAATGGCATAACCTTAAATTGGTATAAGCCAAAGGGGGTGACGAAGGCCGACTTGGGGATAGCGTCCTTGGCCAGGGGAATCTGCCAGTAGCCCTTACACAGGTCTATGGTGGTCAGATAGCGTCCCCTGGCAATGCGGTCTAATAATTCGTCTACCCGTGGCATCGGGTAGGCGTCAGTGGTGGTTGAGCCTCCTGTAGTCCACACAGAACCGGGTGGTCCCATCTTTCTTAGGCACCAGGACTACAGGGGAGGCCCAAGGGCTATCGGAGTGCTCGATGACCCCAAGCTGGGTCATCTCCTCTATCTCCTTCCGCATTCCTTCTCGGACTGCTTCAGGGATACGGTAAGGGGGCTGTCTTAAGGGGTTCTGTCCAGGGGTCTCTACCTTATGTACAGCTAGGGTAGTGTAGCCGGGTTCTTGGGAGAACGTAGCCTGCTTCTCCCACAGAAGCTGTTTCGCCTGTTCCTTCTCTGCGGGGCTTAACCTGTCCCCTAGCTGTACGAGGTCAGTCAGATCCGTCTGGACACCTCTTGCTAATAGGTCGGGTAAGGGTAAGCTTTCGGTATCGTCTGCAGCGGGGGCACATACTGCAGCTACATCCTCAGGTCGTTCCTGATACTCCTTTAGCATGTTCACATGAAAGGATCGCTGGATCCTGTCATCTGAACAGCTGGCTATAAGGTAGGTAGTATCGCACACCTGAGCTAATACTTTATACGGGCCCTGCCAAGATGCCTGCATCTTATTCGCCTTCACAGGTTTGAGCACTAGTACCTTCTGCCCAACCTGGAAGACTCGCTGTCGGGCACCCCTATCGTACCATTCCTTCTGTCTCCCCTGGGCCACTTGGAGGTTCTCTCTTACCATCAGAGACAGTTTCTCCATGCGGTCCCGGAGCTCCAGAACATATGGCACTATGGGGGTCCCTTCTTGCTCTGTCTCCCCCTCCCAGTGGCCTCTAATGAGATCTAGAGGTCCGCGGACCCTTCTCCCATAAAGCAGCTCAAAGGGGGAGAACCCAGTAGATTCCTGGGGCACCTCTCTGTAGGCAAACAACAGATGAGGCAGGAATCGCTCCCAGTCCCGGCAAGTGTCAGAAAAGGTCCTCAGCATTTGTTTGAGGGTGCCATTAAATCGCTCGCAGAGACCGTTAGTCTGTGGATGGTATGGGGAACTAAGTATCGGTTTAATGCCGCATACCCTCCACAGCTGCTGGGTAAGCACAGCGGTAAATTGGGTTCCTTGGTCAGAGAGAATCTCTTGCGGGAACCCGACTCTGGTAAAAATCCTAACCAGGGCATCAGCAACTGTCTCTGCCTCTATATTAGACAGCGCTACTGCCTCTGGATAGCGAGTGGCATAGTCCACCACGGTGAGAATGTATTTCTTACCCGATGGACTAGCCCTGGCCAGTGGACCCACAATATCAACGGCTATGCGGGCAAAGGGCTCCCCAATAATAGGCATCGACATAAGCCTACCTTTTGGGTGGTCCCCCCGCTTCCCTACCCGTTGACAAGTGTCACACGTGCTACAATATATCCGCACAGCCTGGTTAATCCCTGGCCAAAAAAAATTCTGCATAATCCTATGGCCCGTGCGGCGGGACCCTAGATGTCCGGCTAGCGGGACATCATGCCCTATCCGCAGAATCTCCCGCCGGTATTTCGCGGGCACTACCAGCTGTCGATTCGGCGGAGGGGCAACACTTTTCTGGGACGGCTTAGGGATCCGATATAACCTGTCCCCCACCCACTCATACCGCTCCCCCTCTGCTCCTTCTTCTCCAGTGTCTGCTCTGCTCCTATACCTCTGGAGAGATGGGTCTGTCTGGGTTTCCCTCCCGAACTCCTCTGGGGAATCCCAACTAGCTAAGGTCTGCCCTGGGGTGTCAGTCGGGGAATCGGTTCTTACCTGGGTCTCAGCAGCAGGTGGGCTGGTTCCAGCAGCACGGGTCTGAGCACGGGTAGTCACTGGGTTGGCTTCGCCAGGTCCCATAGTAGCATAGGCAGAAATCAGAGGGGCCAAATCATTTCCCAGCAAAACATCGGCCGGCAAGTCCTTCATAACCCCCACATTCACATGTCCAGCTCCCACTCCCCAGTCCAAATGAACCCGGGCAACAGGCAGGCGGAACACGGCGCCTCCTGCCACCCTTACTGCCACAGTATTCCCGGTGTGTTGGTGTTCCGAAACCAGGTTCTTTTGGAGCAAGGTCATAGTAGCTCCGGTGTCTCTCAGACCAGTGACCTCTTTCCCATTCAACTTAACGGTCTGTCTGTGGTGTTGGCGGTTGTCCTGCTGAGCTGCTTGGACTGGGTCTGCTTCGTGAAGAAAACCCCAAAACTCCTCCTGCTCAAGGCAGTGAGCAGACGGCTGAGGTGGCTGTTGGGCTCCGCCGGCTGGGTTTCTCCAGGACGGTGCTTGGTTGGCATGGTTTAGAGGACATTCTGGTCTTTTATGTCCCATCTGCTTACATCCATAGCACTGGACCTGGTTCGAGTATCCCCGTTTGTTGAATCGGGCTGACTGCCCATGGTTGGGTGCTGGCGGCATAGCGGGGGTACGTTGTGCTGGGGGGTGATATAGGTTGGTGGTTGGAGGTGCTGCCGGTTTGTATTCCACTCGGGCAGGGACCTTGGCTGCTGTCTGATCCAGCTTACGGGCATCGGTGTATTCGTCAGCCATACGAGCAGCTTCATGGAAGGTAGCGGGTTTACGGTCCCTGACCCACTCTCGAACCCCTGCAGGTAACTTGTCAAAGCAGTGTTCTAGCAGGAACACTTGCAGCACCTCTTCCCCAGTTACCGCTCGGCACCCTGTCATCCAGTGGACTGCCGTGCGGTGTACCCGGCATGCCCATTCCACATAGGAATCACCAGCCTGTTTATTATTGTCCCGGAATCGCCTCCGGTACGCCTCAGGGGTAACAGCGTACCGGGTCAAAAGGGCATCTTTTACTGCCCGGTAGCTAGTGAGTTCCTCCTCTGGGATGGCCCGAAAAGCTTCACTGGCCCGGCCGGATAATTTCCCAGAGAGGATAGGAACCCATTCTTCTGCGGGCACCTGGTGTAAAGCACACTGTCGTTCAAAGTCCGCCAGGAACCCGTCTATCTCTCCTTCAGTCTCAATAAAGTTTTTAAAAGCAGCAAATGGTACCTTTTTCTTCCCATTGTTATTATGGGGTACCTCTGCTGCTGCAGCTCCGCTTCTCTGGAGCGCCTGTTGTGCTGCCACTGCGGCTTGTACTTGCACCACAATATCCGCTGCAGGGTTGGGGCCAAAGTGTGCCAGCCTTATCTGAACTGCCCGGTTAAACGCTATCTCCTCGGGTGTTAAATCCAGTAGGCCAGGCACATTAGCTATCTCCCTTCCCTGTGCTGTATCCATCTCTACCAATATAGCAATAATCTCTCTTTTCTTGAGATTGCTCGCTGATCGTCCTCTGCGCTCCAAAATGTCTTTAAGGGTAGCACGCCTTAATTCCTCATATTGCATTTCCAATCCGGGGTGTGTAGCTGGCCTTCAGGGCGGTGGGATTCATCCCGTCGCTTGCCACCAATTGTTACGACACTCACCGCCTGGAGAGTGAAGCCGCCGTTTAGTCGATAATCCCCTTTCTCCAGAAATACAATTCCAGTATAACCGATCATAAAACTCCCGAACGGAGCATACGAATGCGGTAACTCCCGATCAGCAATCCATCCGAAATCCTTCCACAGCTAGAAATAAACGAAAGCGCTGTCCCAATAGTAAATCCCTCCACAAACGAGACAAAGCTCCGTTTTGAAGGTCAAGCAGAATGTGTTTAATGGGGGCTACCTGCCCAGTATTTATGCAGGTCTCCACCAGGTAGACACTCCCCTAGGGGACCTGGTGGAAGACTGAAAAATATATTAAACGGTAGCCAATCACAGTGGCTATAACACAAGCCCTTCCCATTTTAACCACAATACATCTCTTCCTATCCTGGAGATAATTAGGGAGAAACCTAATTAACTCCGAGGATAGGAACCATCGCCATCTTAAACTCAAACACAAAAAATGCAATAAAATACATAAAATCAGAAGTATCGAATATAAAGTGTTCGTGTCACGTATCCCCAGATAGCCTGGATCTGAGGGCATATTCCTACCGAATAGCGCTCAGGTCCGATGTACACAGTCCAATCGCCATGGAGTCAAAGTCTCTCATAAGTATACGAATGACTCCATGGGACGGCTATCTGGGTAAGTTCATACGGATGAAAGAAACTCCCGAACGGAACAGTGTTCGTATGCCTCCAAGGGAATAGAAGGGGAGACGGCCGTCTCCAGCGGTGTTCGGTAGATAAAGAGTCCGATTTTAGATCCATGGGTTTTGCACCGAACACCGCTGATTTGCCTCGTGTCCAAAATGGCCGCCGCCTCGTGTTCGGCATACGAACGACGACCACCCGTACGAAATGGAATGGAGAGGTGTTTGCGGTTAACCACAACGTTCTAATTTGTGGTCAAGGTGCTAATGAGCCGCACACTCCTCTCCTGGGTGGTCGATGTTCGGTAGTTCCAATCGGTACTTTAGGAAACGTACGAACAACAGCGTACGGACAGGAAATCCACGAATCCAATGAAAACAGACGACCCAGCAATACAGGTCTATGCAGCAGGGTTCGTCACACTAATAGCAGTCAGTGTCCTTCAAGCGGGTGACAGGCCTTCAGCGTGTACTCTGCCAAACTCAGCCAGTCCACTTTGCCACTCATATCTGGTGTGACAATAGCGTGTCTTTAAAAAGAAAAAAAGTTTTTCACTGTAGGCTAATAGCAGTCAGTGTCCTTCAAGCGGGTGACAGGCCTTCAGCGTGTACTCTGCCAAAATCAGCCAGTCCACTTTGCCACTCATATCTGGTGTCTCTATAGCGTGCCTTTACAAAGAAAAAAAGTTTTTCACTGTACGCTAATAGCAGTTAGTTGTCTGCAAGCGTCTGGGTGTCAGGCCTTCAGCGTGTACTCTGCCAAACTCAGCCAGTCCACTTTGCCACTCATATCTGGTGTCTCTATAGTGTGCCTTTACAAAGAAAAAAAGTTTTTCACTGTAAGCTAATAGCAGTTAGTTGTCTGCAAGCGTCTGGGAGTCAGGCCTTCAGCGTGTACTCTGCCAAACTCAGCCAGTCCACTTTGCCACTCATATCTGGTGTGACAATAGCGTGCCTTTAAAAAGAAAAAAGTTTTTCACTGTAAGCTAATAGCAGTTAGTTGTCTGCAAGCGTCTGGGTGTCAGCCCTTCAGCGTGTACTCTGCCAAACTCAGCCAGTCCACTTTGCCACTCATATCTGGTGTGACAATAGCGTGCCTTTAAAAAGAAAAAAAGTTATTCACTGTAAGTTAGTTGTCTGCAAGCGTCTGGGTGTCAGGTGTCAGGCGTCTGGGTGTCAGGCCTTCAGTGTGTACTCTGCCAAACTCAGCCAGTCCACTTTGCCACTCATATCTGGTGTGACAATAGCGTGCCTTTAAAAAGAAAAAAAGTTTTTCACTGTAAGCTAATAGCAGTCAGTGTCCTTCAAGCGGGTGACCGGCCTTCAGCGTGTACTCTGCCAAACTCAGCCAGTCCACTTTGCCACTCATATCTGGTGTCTCTATAGCGTGCCTTTACGAAGAAAAAAAGTTTTTCACGGTAAGATAGTTGTCTGCAAGCGTCTGGGTGTCAGGTGTCAGGCGTCTGGGTGTCAGGCCTTCAGCGTGTACTCTGCCAAACTCAGCCAGTCCACTTTGCCACTCATATCTGGTGTGACAATAGCGTGCCTTTAAAAAGAAAAAAGTTTTTCACTGTAAGCTAATAGCAGTTAGTTGTCTGCAAGCGTCTGGGTGTCAGGCCTTCAGCGTGTACTCTGCCAAACTCAGCCAGTCCACTTTGCCACTCATATCTGGTGTGACAATAGCGTGCCTTTAAAAAGAAAAAAGTTTTTCACTGTGAGCTAATAGCAGTCAGTGTCCTTCAAGCGGGTGGCAGGCCTTCAGCGTGTACTCTGCCAAACTCAGCTAGTCCACTTTGCCACTCATATCTGGTGTCTCTTTAGTGTGCCTTTACAAAGAAAAAAAGTTTTTCACTGTAAGCTAATAGCAGTTAGTTGTCTGCAAGCGTCTGGGTGTCAGGCCTTCAGCGTGTACTCTGCCAAACTCAGCCAGTCCACTTTGCCACTCATATCTGGTGTGACAATAGCGTGCCTTTAAAAAGAAAAAAAGTTTTTCACTGTAAGCTAATAGCAGTCAGTGTCCTTCAAGCGGGTGACAGGCCTTCAGCGTGTACTCTGCCAAACTCAGCCAGTCCACTTTGCCACTCATATCTGGTGTCTCTATAGCGTGCCTTTACAAAGAAAAAAGTTTTTCACTGTAAGCTAATAGTAGTTAGTTGTCTGCAAGCGTCTGGGTGTCAGGCCTTCAGCGTGTACTCTGCCAAACTCAGCCAGTCCACTTTGCCACTCATATCTGGTGTGACAATAGCGTGCCTTTAAAAAGAAAAAAAAGTTTTTCACTGTAAGCTAATAGCAGTTAGTTGTCTGCAAGCGTCTGGGTGTCAGGCCTTCAGCGTGTACTCTGCCAAACTCAGCCAGTCCACTTTGCCACTCATATCTGGTGTGACAATAGCGTGTCTTTAAAAAGAAAAAAAGTTTTTCACTGTAAGCTAATAGCAGTCAGTGTCCTTCAAGCGGGTGACAGGCCTTCAGCGTGTACTCTGCCAAACTCAGCCAGTCCACTTTGCCACTCATATCTGGTGTCTCTATAGCATGCCTTTACAAAGAAAAAAGTTTTTCACTGTAAGCTAATAGCAGTTAGTTGTCTGCAAGCGTCTGGGTGTCAGGCTTTCAGCGTGTACTCTGCCAAACTCAGCCAGTCCACTTTGCCACTCATATCTGGTGTGACAATAGCGTGCCTTTAAAAAGAAAAAAAGTTTTTCACTGTAAGCTAATAGCAGTTAGTTGTCTGCAAGGGTCTGGGTGTCAGGCCTTCAGGGTGTACTCTGCCAAACTCAGCCAGTCCACTTTGCAACTCATATCTGGTGTCTCTATAGCGTGCCATTACAAAGAAAAAAGTTTTTCACTGTAAGCTAATAGCAGTTAGTTGTCTGCAAGCTTCTGGATGTCAGGCCTTCAGCGTGAACTCTGCCAAACTCAGCCAGTCCACTTTGCCACTCATATCCGGTGTGACAATAGCGTGCCTTTAAAAAGAAAAAAAGTTTTTCACTGTAAGCTAATAGCAGTTAGTTGTCTGCAAGCGTCTGGGCGTCAGGCCTTCAGCAAGTACTCTGCCAATCTCAGCCAGTCCACTTTGCCACTCATATCTGGTGTGACAATAGCGTGCCTTTAAAAAGAAAAAAAGTTTTTCACTGTAAGCTAATAGCAGTCAGTGTCCTTCAAGCGGGTGACAGTCCTTCAGCGTGTACTCTGCCAAACTCAGCCAGTCCACTTTGCCACTCATATCTGGTGTCTCTATAGCGTGCCTTTAGAAAGAAAAAAAGTTTTTCACTGTAAGCTAATAGTAGTTAGTTGTCTGCAAGCGTCTGGGTGTCAGGCCTTCAGCGTGTACTCTGCCAAACTCAGCCAGTCCACTTTGCCACTCATATCTGGTGTGACAATAGCGTGACTTTAAAAAGAAAAAAAAGTTTTTCACTGTAAGCTAATAGCAGTTAGTTGTCTGCAAGCGTCTGGGTGTCAGGCCTTCAGCGTGTACTCTGCCAAACTCAGCCAGTCCACTTTGCCACTCATATCTGGTGTGACAATAGCGTGTCTTTAAAAAGAAAAAAAGTTTTTCACTGTAAGCTAATAGCAGTCAGTGTCCTTCAAGCGGGTGACAGGCCTTCAGCGTGTATTCTGCCAATCTCAGCCAGTCCACTTTGCCACTCATATCTGGTGTCTCTATAGCGTGCCTTTACAAAGAAAAAAAGTTTTTCACTGTAAGCTAATAGCAGTTAGTTGTCTGCAAGCGTCTGGGTGTTAGGCCTTCAGCGTGTACTCTGCCAAACTCAGCCAGTCCACTTTGCCACTCATATCTGGTGTGACAATAGCGTGCCTTTAAAAAGAAAAAAAGTTTTTCACTGTAAGCTAATAGCAGTTAGTTGTCTGCAAGGGTCTGGGTGTCAGGCCTTCACGGTGTACTCTGCCACACTCAGCCAGTCCACTTTGCAACTCATATCTGGTGTCTCTATAGCGTGCCTTTAAAAAGAAAAAAAGTTTTTCACTGTAAGCTAATAGCAGTTAGTTGTCTGCAAGCATCTGGGTGTCACGCCTTCAGCGTGTACTCTGCCAAACTCAGCCAGTCCACTTTGCCACTCATATCTGGTGTGACAATAGCGTGCCTTTAAAAATAAAAACGTTTTTCACTGTAAGCTAATAGCAGTCAGTGTCCTTCAAGCGGGTGACAGGCCTTCAGCGTGTACTCTGCCAAACTCAGCCAGTCCACTTTGCCACTCATATCTGGTGTCTCTATAGCATCCCTTTAGAAAGAAAAAAAGTTTTTCACTGTAAGCTAATAGTAGGTAGTTGTCTGCAAGCGTCTGGGTGTCAGGCCTTCAGCGTGTACTCTGCCAAACTCAGCCAGTCCACTTTGCCACTCATATCTGGTGTGACAATAGCGTGCCTTTAAAAAGAAAAAAGTTTTTCACTGTAAGCTAATAGCAGTTACTTGTCTGCAAGCGTCTGGGTGTCAGGCCTTCAGCGTGTACTCTGCCAAACTCAGCCAGTCCTCTTTGCCACTCATACAGGGAGTGCAGAATTATTAGACAAGTTGTATTTTTGAGGATTAATTTTATTATTGAACAACAACCATGTTCTCAATGAACCCAAAAAACTCATTAATATCAAAGCTGAATATTTTTGGAAGTAGTTTTTAGTTTGTTTTTAGTTATAGCTATTTTAGGGGGATATCTGTGTGTGCAGGTGACTATTACTGTGCATAATTATTAGGCAACTTAACATAAAACAAATATATACCCATTTCAATTATTTATTTTTACCAGTGAAACCAATATAACATCTCAACATTCACAAATATACATTTATGACATTCAAAAACATAACAAAAACAAATCAGTGACCAATATAGCCACCTTTCTTTGCAAGGACACTCAAAAGCCTGCCATCCATGGATTCTGTCAGTGTTTTGATCTGTTCACCATCAACATTGCGTGCAGCAGCAACCACAGCCTACCAGACACTGTTCAGAGAGGTGTACTGTTTTCCCTCCTTGTAAATCTCACATTTGATGATGGACCACAGGTTCTCAATGGGGTTCAGATCAGGTGAACAAGGAGGCCATGTCATTAGATTTTCTTCTTTTATACCCTTTCTTGCCAGCCACGCTGTGGAGTACTTGGACGCGTGTGATGGAGCATTGTCCTGCATGAAAATCATGTTTTTCTTGAAGGATGCAGACTTCTTCCTGCACCACTGCTTGAAGAAGGTGTCTTCCAGAAACTGGCAGTAGGACTGGGAGTTGAGCTTGACTCCATCCTCAACCCGAAAAGGCCCCACAAGCTCATCTTTGATGATACCAGCCCAAACCAGTACTCCACCTCCACCTTGCTGGCGTCTGAGTCGGACTGGAGCTCTCTGCCCTTTACCAATCCAGCCATGGGCCCATCCATCTGGCCCATCAAGACTCACTCTCATTTCATCAGTCCATAAAACCTTAGAAAAATCAGTCTTGAGATATTTCTTGGCCCAGTCTTGACGTTTCAGCTTGTGTGTCTTGTTCAGTGGTGGTCGTCTTTCAGCCTTTCTTACCTTGGCCATGTCTCTGAGTATTGCACACCTTGTGCTTTTGGGCACTCCAGTGATGTTGCAGCTCTGAAATATGGCCAAACTGGTGGCAAGTGGCATCTTGGCAGCTGCACGCTTGACTTTTCTCAGTTCATGGGCAGTTATTTTGCGCCTTGGTTTCTCCACACGCTTCTTGCGACCCTGTTGACTATTTCGAATGAAACGCTTGATTGTTCGATGATTACGCTTCAGAAGCTTTGCAATTTTAAGAGTGCTGCATCCCTCTGCAAGATATCTCACTATTTTTGACTTTTCTGAGCCTGTCAAGTCCTTCTTTTGACCCATTTTGCCAAAGGAAAGGAAGTTGCCTAATAATTATGCACACCTGATATAGGGTGTTGATGTCATTAGACCACACCCCTTCTCATTACAGAGATGCACATCACCTAATATGCTTAATTTGTAGTAGGCTTTCGAGCCTATACAGCTTGGAGTAAGACAACATGCATAAAGAGGATGATGTGGTCAAAATACTCATTTGCATAATAATTCTGCACTCCCTGTATCTAGTGTGACAATAGCGTGCCTTTAAAAAGCGTTTTTCACTGTAAGCTAATAGCAGTCAGTGTCCTTCAAGCGGGTGACAGGCCGTCAGCGTGTACTCTGCCAAACTCAGCCAGTCCACTTTGCCACTCATATCTGGTGTCTCTATAGCGTGCCTTTACAAAGAAAAAAAGTTTTTCACTGTACGCTAATAGCAGTTAGTTGTCTGCAAGCGTCTGGGTGTCAGGCCTTCAGCGTGTACTCTGCCCAACTCAGCCAGTCCACTTTGCCACTCATATCTGGTGTGACAATAGCGTGCCTTTAAAAAGAAAAAAGTTTTTCACTGTAAGCTAATAGCAGTCAGTGTCCTTCAAGCGGGTGACAGGCCTTCAGCGTGTACTCTGCCAAACTAAGCCAGTCCACTTTGCCTCTCATGTCTGGTGTGACAAAAGCGTGCCTTTAAAAATAAAAAAAAGTTTTTCACTGTAAGCTAATAGCAGTTAGTTGTCTGCAAGCGTCTGGGTGTCAGGCCTTCAGCGTGTACTTTGCCAAACTCAGCCAGTCCACTTTGCCACTCATATCTGGTGTGACAATAGCGTGCCTTTTAAAAGAAAAAAAGATTTTTCACTGTAAACTAATAGCAGTCAGTGTCCTTCAAGCGGGTGACAGGCCTTCAGCGTGTACTCTGCTAAACTCAGCCAGTCCACTTTGCCACTCATATCAGCTGTGACAATAGCGTTCTTTTAAAAAGAAAAAAAGTTTTTCCACTGTAATAGATTGAATAGCAGTTGCCTGCCTGCCAGCTTCTGTGTCAGGCTCACAGTGGATACTGTGCCTACTTGCCCAGTGCCACTCATATCTGGTGTCACAATAGCTTAAGCTTGACATTTAAAAAAAAAAAAAAAGAATTGTTTCACTGTTAGAGTTGAATAGCAGCTAGTTGTCTGCCAGCTTCTGTGTCAGGCTCACAGTGGATACTGTGCCCACTTGCCCAGTGCCACCACTCATATCTGGTGTCACAATAGCTTAAGCTTGACATTTAAAAAATAAATAAATATTTTTTTCACTGTTATAGTTGAATAGCAGTTAGTTGTCTGCCAGCTTCTGTGTCAGGCTCACAGTGGATACTGTGCCCACTTGCCCAGTGCCACCACTCATATCTGGTGTCACAATAGCTTAAGCTTGACATTTAAAAAAAATAAATAAATAATTTTTTCACTGTTATAGTTGAATAGCAGTTAGTCTGCCAGCTTCTGTGTCAGGCTCACAGTGGATATTGTGCCCACTTGCCCAGTGCCACCACTCATATCTGGTGTCACAATAGCTTAAGCTTGACATTTAAAAAAAATAAATAAATAATTTTTTCACTGTTATAGTTGAATAGCAGTTAGTCTGCCAGCTTCTGTGTCAGGCTCACAGTGGATACTGTGCCCACTTGCCCAGTGCCACCACTCATATCTGGTGTCACAATAGCTTAAGCTTGACATTTAAAAACAAAAACCTTTTTTACTGTTATAGATTGAATAGCAGTTAGTTGTCTGCCAGCTTCTGTGTCAGGCTCACAGTGGATACTGTGTCCACTTGCACAGTGCCACCATTCATATCTGGTGTCACAATAGCTTACGTTTGACATTTAAAAACAAAAAACTTTTTTCACTGTTATAGATTGAATCGCAGTTACTTGTCTTCAAGCGGGTGTGTCAGGCCAACAGCGTGTACTCTGCCAACCTCTGCCAGTGCTCATTGCCACTCATATCTGGTGTCACAATAGCGTGATTTTTTTCACTGTTATAGTTGAATAGCAGTTAGTTGTCTGCCAGCTTCTGTGTCAGGCTCACAGTGGTTACTGTGCCCACTTGCCCAGTGCCACCACTCATATCTGGTGTCACAATAGCTTAAGCTTGACATTTAAAAAAAATAAATAAATAATTTTTTCACTGTTATAGTTGAATAGCAGTTAGTCTGCCAGCTTCTGTGTCAGGCTCACAGTGGATACTGTGCCCACTTGCCCAGTGCCACCACTCATATCTGGTGTCACAATAGCTTAAGCTTGACATTTAAAAACAAAAACCTTTTTTACTGTTATAGATTGAATAGCAGTTAGTTGTCTGCCAGCTTCTGTGTCAGGCTCACAGTGGATACTGTGTCCACTTGCACAGTGCCACCATTCATATCTGGTGTCACAATAGCTTACGTTTGACATTTAAAAACAAAAAACTTTTTTCACTGTTATAGATTGAATCGCAGTTACTTGTCTTCAAGCGGGTGTGTCAGGCCAACAGCGTGTACTCTGCCAACCTCTGCCAGTGCTCATTGCCACTCATATCTGGTGTCACAATAGCGTGATTTTTTTCACTGTTATAGTTGAATAGCAGTTAGTTGTCTGCCAGCTTCTGTGTCAGGCTCACAGTGGTTACTGTGCCCACTTGCCCAGTGCCACAACTCATATCTGGTGTCACAATAGCTTAAGCTTGACATTTAAAAAAAAAAAAAAAAAAAAAAAAAAGAATGTTTTCATTGTTATAGTTGAATAGCAGTTAGTTGTCTGCCAGCTTCTGTGTCAGGCTCACAGTGGATACTGTGCCCACTTGCCCAGTGCCACCACTCATATCTGGTGTCACAATAGCTTAAGCTTGACATTTAAAAAAAAAAAAAAGAATTTTTTCACTGTTATAGTTGAATAGCAGTTAGTTGTCTGCCAGCTTCTGTGTCAGGCTCACAGTGGATACTGTGCCCACTTGCCCAGTGCCACCACTCATATCTGGTGTCACAATAGCTTAAGCTTGAAATTTAAAAAAAAAAAAAAAGAATGTTTTCATTGTTATAGTTAAATAGCAGTTAGTTGACTGCCAGCTTCTGTGTCAGGCTCACAGTGGTTACTGTGCCCACTTGCCCAGTGCCACCACTCATATCTGGTGTCACAATAGCTTAAGCTTGACATTTAAAAACAAAAAACTTTTTTCACTGTTATAGATTGAATCGCAGTTAGTTGTCTGCCAGCTTCTGTGTCAGGCTCACAGTGGATACTGTGTCCACTTGCACAGTGCCACCACTCATATCTGGTGTCACAATAGCTTAAGCTTGACATTTAAAAACAAAAAACTTTTTTCACTGTTATAGATTGAATCGCAGTTACTTGTCTTCAAGCGGGTGTGTCAGGCCAACAGCGTGTACTCTGCCAACCTCTGCCAGTGCACATTGCCACTCATATCTGGTGTCACAATAGCGTGATTTCTTTCACTGTTATAGTTGAATAGCAGTTAGTTGTCTGCCAGCTTCTGTGTCAGGCTCACAGTGGATACTGTGCCCACTTGCCCAGTGCCACCACTCATATCTGGTGTCACAATAGCTTAAGCTTGACATTTAAAAAAAAATAAAAAAAAAGAATGTTTTCATTGTTATAGTTGAATAGCAGTTAGTTGTCTGCCAGCTTCTGTGTCAGGCTCATAGTGGATACTGTGCCCACTTGCACAGTGCCACCACGCATATCTGGTGTCACAATAGCTTAAGCTTGACATTTAAAAACAAAAAACTTTTTTCACTGTTATAGATTGAATCGCAGTTACTTGTCTTCAAGCGGGTGTGTCAGGCCAACAGCGTGTACTCTGCCAACCTCTGCCAGTGCACATTGCCACTCATATCTGGTGTCACAATAGCGTGCATTTAAAAATAAAAACTTTTTTCACTGTAATAGATTGAAAAGCAGTTAGTTGGCTTCAAGCGGGTGTCAGGCCTTTAGCGTGTACTCTGCCAACCTCTGCCACTGCACAGTGCCACTCATATCTGGTCTCACAGTAGCTTGCACGCATAGTACCACTAATCCAAAAAAAAATGACAGGTAGGGGCTGGCCACCCCGCAGGGGCCATCGTGGTCGTGGTGCTGTGATTCCCTTTGGCCCTAGAATAATGCCCAGTTTTCAGAGGCCACGTACCCTGAACTTGAAAAGTTCTGTGGCTAACACAGGACACCCAATCTTCTACAGCTTCCGCTCGGAACCTTGACGCACCATCCTCCTCCAGCTTAGCTTCGGGCACCTCTCAAGATACCACTCACCCGCCTGCCGCCACCACCAAAACTAGCACCACAGCCGCTTCACTTGGTATGTCAGAGGAGTTATTCACACATCCGTTTGAAGAAATGAGTGATGCGCAACCATTATTGCCAGAGGATGTAGATAACAGGGATATGCCTCAGGCAGGCAGCATTACACACATGGACGTACGGTGTGATGATGATGATGTTGTACCCGCTGCTGCTTCGTTTGCTGAGTTGTCAGATACAAGTGAAGCGGTTGATGATGACGATGCGATCATGGATGTCACGTGGGTGCCCGCTCGACAAGAAGAAGAAGAGGGGGAAAGTTCAGATGGGGAGACAGAGAGGAGGACGAAGAGACGAGTTGGAAGCAGGGGGAGGTTGTCGCAAGGAGCCAGTAGCACAGTCAGACAGCATGCATCGGCACCCGGGGTCAGCCCTACAGCACGCCAATCAACGCATGCTGTGTCCACCACCAGAATGCCGTCATTGCAGAGCTTAGCAGCGTGGCATTTTTTTGTGTGTCTGCCTCTGACAACAGCGATGCCATTTGCAACCTGTGCCAAAAGAAACTGAGTCGTGGGAAGTCCAACACCCACCTAGGTACAACTGCTTTGTGTAGGCACATGATCGCAGATCACAAACGCCTATGGGATCAACACATGAGTACAAGCAGCACGGAAACTCAAAGCCGCCATCCTCCTCCTGGTCCAGCATCTTCAGCCACGTCAACCACTGCTGTCCTCCTTGCCCCCTCTCAACCATCTGCCACTCCGTGTCCCGCCTTGAGCAGTTCCCGCTCATCTGCCCACAGTCAGGTGTCTGTCAAGGACATGTTTGAGCGTAAGAAGCCAATGTCAGAAAGTCACCCCTTTGCCTGTCTGACAGCTGGCTTGTCCGAACTATTAGCCGGCCATCTTATACTATACAAGCTGGTGGAGTCTGAGGCGTTCAAAAAATTTGTAGCTATTGGGACACTGCAGTGGAAGGTACCCGTACGAATTTTTTTTTCACAAAAGGCAATCTCCAACCTGTACTGGATTGTGCAAAAGGAAGTAATGGCATGTCTGGCACACAGTGTGGGGCAAGGGTTCATCTGACCACTGATACCTGGTCTGCAAAGCATGGTCAGGGCAGGTATATCACCTACACTGCGCATTGGGTAAACCTGCTGATGGCTGCCAAGCATGGAATGCGTGGCTCTGCAGAGGAGTTGGTGACCCCTCCGTGACTTGCAGGCAGGCCTGCTGCCACCTCCTCTACTCCTCCTACTCCATCCTCTTCCATAACCTCCTCGGCTGAGTCCTATTCTGATGCTGCGTCTTGCTCCACATCAACGACACCCCCCCCAGCTCCCCAGGTACTATTCCACATCCCGGATACGGCAGTGTCACGCCGTCTTGGGTTTGAATTGCTTGAAAGCAGAGAGTCACACCGGACAAGCACTCCTGTCCGCCCTGAACGCACAGGTGGAAAATTGGCTGACTCCGCAGCAACTGGATATCGGCAAAGTGGTTTGTGACAATGGAAAAAATTTGTTGGCGGCATTGAAGTTGGGCAAGTTGACACATGTGCCGTGCATGGCACATGTGTGTAATCTGATCGTACAACGCTTTGTGCATAAGTACACAGGCTTACAGGACGTCCTGAAGCAGGCCAGGAAGGTGTGTGGCCATTTCAGGCGTTCCTACATGGCCATGGCTCACTTTGCCGATATCCAGCGGCGAAACAACATGCCAGTGAGGTGCTTGATTTGTGACAGCCCTACACGTTGCAATTCAACACTCCTAATGTTCGACCGCCTGCTCCAACAAGAAAAAGCTGTTAATGAATATTTGTATGACCGGGGTGCTAGGACAGCCTCTGGGGAGCTGGGAATTTTTTTTGCCACGTTACTGGACGCTCATGCGCAATGCCTGTAGGCTCATGCGTCCTTTTGAGGAGGTGACAAACCTAGTCAGTCGCACCAAAGGCATCATCAGCGACATCATACCATTTGTTTTCTTCCTGGAGCATGCCCTGCGAAGAGTGCTGGATCAGGCCGTAGATGAGCGTAAAGAGGAAGAGTTGTGGTCACCATCACCACCAGAAACAGCCTTATCAGCATCGCTTGCTGGACCTGCGGCAACGCTGGAAGAGGATTGTGAGGAAGAGGAGTCAGAGGAGGAATGTGGCTTTGAGGAGGAGGAGGAAGACCAACCACAACAGGCATCCCAGGGTGCTCGTTGCCACCTATCTGGTACCCGTGGTGTTGTTCGTGGTTTGGGGGATGAACATACCTTCATTGACATCACTGAGGAGGAGGAACGGGAAATGAGTAGCTCGGCATCCAACCTTGTGCAAATGGGGTCTTTCATGCTGTCGTGCCTGTTGAGGGACCCTCGTATAAAAAGGCTGAAGGAGAACGACCTGTACTGGGTGTCCACGCTACTAGACCCCCGGTATAAGCAGAAAGTGTTAGAAATGTTACCGAATTACAACAAGTTGGAAAGGATGCAGCATTTGCAAAATAAATTAAAAAGTATGCTTTACACAGCGTATAAGGGTGATGTCACAGCACAACGGGAATCTAACAGGGGAAGAGGTGGAAGTCATCCTCCTCCTCCCACGACCACGCCGGCAAGGACAGGACGCTTTAAAGACGTGTTGTTGATGGAGGACAGCCCTTCGGGATCCACCCTCAGAGAATGACTCGACCGACAGGTAGCAGACTACCTTGCCTTAACTGCAGATATCGACACTCTGAGGAGCGATGAACCCCTTCACCTACTGGGTGTGCAGGCTTGACCTGTGCCCTGAGCTATCCCAATTTGCAATAGAACTTCTGGCCTGCCCCGCTTCAAGTGTCATGTTAGAAAGGACCTTCAGTGCAGCAGGAGGTATTGTCACTGAGAAGAGAAGTCGCCTAGGTCAAAAAAGTCTAGATTACCTCACCTTTATTAAGATTGTCAGGGTATTTATATCGGCAGACATTTTGTGCTATGATAGAAATACAAAGTGTATATTCTGAAGTAATTATGAACAGACCAGACTCCATTTTGTTATATTCAAGTTAACAAAAGACACGAAATTTGTATCCTTTCTCTAAAACTTTGCCTGAGCTGAATGGAATGTATACTATATACAAACCAAATAGATAAGACATGAGAACGGGGGATGGACAGACTGTCTAATTGCTAATGGAATAGAATAAATTCTAAACCCAGACCTAGGTGACAGAGGATTAAATAATTACTTTCTATACCTAACAACGTCCCATTATAGTGGAAGTTGAAATAAAGTTCACAAACTGTCATATTAGAAATTATAGCAGAATTTGCAGACACATAGTCTGGACGAAACTGACAGAAGACTTGAGTTAGGACAAATATATAGATACCGTAAATGACGTCAAAATAGCCACCAGGAAAAGTTAACTCTTTCCTGGATAGGTATGTTTAGTGGGATGAGACTGCCATCTAGAGTCCAAATACTAAAATGGTTATCTAGAAGGGAACCACACCCACAGTGTTCCCATTGGGTGATTAGCCACTGACGAACAGAAAATCTGTCCCTTTAAAAGTTAAGACAAAGGGAGAGAGGAGATTCAAACAGACACTCAGACTCAACACTCAAAGATTGGAACACTCTCGGCATTCAAAGGCATTCAAGATTCAGACCCTCAGAAACTCTTACGCTCCATGCACAGAAAGAGACCCATGACAGAGAAACATTCCTGGACACTTAGCTACCTGAGAATATCTGATGAGAAAATATCTGTTTAACTGGTAATTATACTGGCTTCATTACGAATGGGAACCAGGAGACGGATGGCTCAGCGGTGTTCGTGCAAATAGGTGTCCGTTTATAGTTCCATAGTTTAGGTGCCGAACACCGCTGGCCGTACGGGACTTGTAAAATGGCTGCCGCCACGTGTTCGGTCGACGAACAAAGACCACCCTGCCTTCGTCAATTAAGCTGCGGTTAACCGCAACTTCAGGGTGGTCAATTGGCGGCACACTCCAGCTCCCAGGGGGTCGTGCAATCGGTAGTTTGTTCGGTAGATAAAGTCTACCGAACACCCCGGCAGAAAAGGCATGAATCAGCCTTTCTGCAGGGAAAATAAGTATTTTAAAGTCTGGCCCATAGTCCAAAGGCAGCAGGCGGGCTACCAGGCTCCTCCAATGCAATGTGGCAAGATTGGTCTCGTCACAGTACATGCCTAATTTTTCGGCCCTCTGGTGCTGCACTGTGGCTTCAAAAACCAAACCAAAAAAAAAGGCACATAGTTACCCTATGTAGGGGGAGCAGTCCCTATTCTGCTCTGTCAGTGTGTATCAGGGATCATTAGGATAGGTGTCAATCCATATCTGCCAAGTGACCCTTTGTAGGGGCAACAGTCTCTATTCTGCTCTGTGTCAGTGTGTATCATGGTCTCTGAGGACAGGTGTCAATCCATATCTGCCAAGTGACCCTATGCAGGGGGAACAGTCTCTATTCTGCTCTGTGTCAGTGTGTATCAGGGATCATTACGATAGGTGTCAATCCAGATCTGCCAAGTGACCCATGTAGGGGGAACAGTCTCTATTCTGCTCTGTGTCAGTGCGTATCATGGTCTCTGAGGACAGGTGTCAATCCATAACTGCCAAGTGACTGTATGTAGGAGCAACAGTCTCTATTCTGCTCTGTGTCAGTGTGTATCAGGGATCATTAGGATAGGTGTCAATCCATATCTGCCAAGTGACCCTATGTAGGGGAAACAGTCTCTATTCTGCTCTGTGTCAGTGTGTATCAGGGATCATTAGGAGAGGTGTCAATCCATATCTGCCAAGTGACCCTTTGTAGGGGGAACAGTCTCTATTCTGCTATTTGTCAGTGTGTATCAGGGATCATTAGGATAGGTGTCAATCCATATCTGCCTAGTGACCCTATGTAGGGGCAACAGTCTCTATTCTGCTCTGTGTCAGTATGTATCAGGGATCATTACGATAGGTGTCAATCCAGATCTGCCAAGTGACCCATGTAGGGGGAACAGTCTCTATTCTGCTCTGTGTCAGTGTGTATCATGGTCTCTGAGGACAGGTGTCAATCCATAACTGCCAAGTGACCCTATGTAGGGGCAACAGTCTCTATTCTGCTCTGTGTCAGTGTGTATCAGGGATCATTAGGATAGGTGTCAATCCATATCTGCCAAGTGACCCTATGTAGGGGCAACAGTCTCTATTCTGCTCTGTGTCAGTGTGTATCAGGGATCATTAGGATAGGTGTCAATCCATATCTGCCAAGTGACCCTATGTAGGGGAAACAGTCTCTATTCTGCTCTGTGTCAGTGTGTATCAGGGATCATTAGGAGAGGTGTCAATCCATATCTGCCAAGTGACCCTTTGTAGGGGGAACAGTCTCTATTCTGCTCTTTGTCAGTGTGTATCAGGGATCATTAGGATAGGTGTCAATCCATATCTGCCTAGTGACCCTATGTAGGGGCAACAGTCTCTATTCTGCTCTGTGTCAGTATGTATCAGGGATCATTAGGATAGGTGTCAATCCATATCTGCCAAGTGACCCTATGTAGGGGCAACAGTCTCTATTCTGCTCTGTGTCAGTGTGTATCATGGTCTCTGAGGACAGGTGTCAATCCATATCTGCCAAGTGACCCTATGTAGGGGCAACAGTCTCTATTCTGCTCTGTGTCAGTATGTATCAGGGATCATTAGGATAGATGTCAATCCATATCTGCCAAGTGACCCATGTAGGGGGAACAGTCTCAATTCTGCTCTGTGTGAGGAGGAGGAACGGGAAATGAGTAGCTCGGCATCCAACCTTGTGCAAATGGGGTCTTTCATGCTGTCGTGCCTGTTGAGGGACCCTCGTATAAAAAGGCTGAAGGAGAACGACCTGTACTGGGTGTCCACACTACTAGACCCCCGGTATAAGCAGACAGTGGCAGAAATGTTACGGAATTACAAGTCGGAAAGGATGCAGCATTTGCAAAATAAATTACAAATTATGCTTTACACAGCGTATAAGGGTGATGTCACAGCACAACGGGAATCTAACAGGGGAAGAGGTGAAAGTCATCCTCCTCCTCCCACGACCACGCCATATCTGCCAAGTGACCCTATGTAGGGGGAATAGTCCCTATTCTGCTCTGTGTCAGTGTGTATCAGGGTCTCTGAGGACAGGTGTCAATCCATATGTCAAGGTGTCAATATGTCATATGTCAGGTGTCAATCCATATCCATTGTGATTTAGGAATGTTAGGTGATTTATGCCCTTTATGGATTAAAACCAGACTCTGCATCAACTGTGTAATTTTTCCATGGGATCTTTGCCATGGATCCCCCTCTGGCATGCCACCGTCCAGGTGTTAGTCCCCTTGAAACAACTTTTCCATCACTTTTGTGGCCAGAAAGAGTCCCTGTGGGTTTTAAAATTCGCCTGCCCATTGAAGTCAATGGCGGTTCGCCGGGTTCGCCGGTTCGCGAATGTTTGCGGAAGTTCCCATTCGCCGTTCGCGAACCGAAAATTTTGTGTTCGCGACATCACTACCAGCTACCAAAGGACCAGTGGGCAAAATACCTCACCCCTGGTCTCAGAGGTCCTGCACTGGAAGCATTTGCTGCATTTCCAGCAGCATTTGACCAGGACTATGATGTGATTAAGGCTGCCTTGCAAAAACAGTACAACCTTACTCCTGAGGTGTACCGAAAGAAATTCAGGAGCATCCCACAGAAAGTTATGCAGCAGTTGTGGGGCACCTGGCGACAGCATTCCGACAGTGGACTACAGGACTGGAGATTAACACTTTGGAAAGTTTGCAAGACTTGTTAATAAAATAACAGTTTTTGCAGCTCTGCCCAGGCTGATGTACAGGAATGGTTGCTGGACCGGAACCCCAAAACGGCATTGGAGGCGGGTGAGATTTCTACACTGCCAATCGAGCAACAGTGGACCGGAGCAGAGGTTTTGCCAAGGGAACATCCAGCTGGAGGACCACACCACCACGACTCCCAATCACCAGGCCTAGCAGGCCATCTTTTGTTTCAGCTCCTACCTCAGGGATAGGGGGAGCTAGTGCTATGTCTGCGCAAGGAGATAGTCACAGATGTTTTATTTGCAACCGAATGTAATACCTGCCCAGATAAAAGGAGGCCAGCACCCTCATCCAGAGGGGTTCAACCTGCAAGAGCCCCATCTTCTGTGTTGTTCATGACCAAGTCAGAAAGCAACAACAATGTTAACCTGCAGCCTGTTAGCCCTGGGGAGATAGCGCAGCTAAATGGACAAGGGCACATGTAGGAGTGTGGGGATACATGCGTGGGAGTGTCTTTGGAAGTGTGCATGTGCGTGGGTGGGGTTAGGGCTATGTGAGCTAGTAGGGGGAGGTCTTACCTCAGTGCCACTTGATATTCGGGCCAGCAAACAGCTTCCTGTCTCCAGCTCCTGTTTGCCTGGGCCTTTAGTCTCCACAGCTTGAGCGATGGATATTGAGGCTATCCTGGCGTCCCTCAGGGCTGCTGCTGCACTGGATGGTGGCCGGCAACTGAGGGAGCAATGTGCCAACATTAGTGGAGGTATGACTAGCGGTGTGGGCCCCTACCGTGGCCTGCCTCCCCCTGGAGCACCCCCTGTGGTCTCCCCTGCCTGGTTTCTGTCCCCCCCCACCTCCTCTGGTGGGCCTCCCCCCCTCTCCCCTCCCTCTTTACTCCTCCTTCTGGTCCCCACCCCTCCCTGTCTGCCTCCCCTCTATTCTATACTGCCCCCTCTGCCCTGCCTGGCCCCCTTCCCCCCCTGCAGGTCACTTACCTCGGCCATCTCCTCTGGGGCATGGGCTCACGTCCTCTCTGCTGCTCTCTTCTCAGGATACTGCTGCAGTTCATGCATCCGTCCAGCAGGTGGCGCCTGGAACACAGCTGATGTCTTCAGCGGATGCTGGAACTGCAGTTTCTTTACCTCAGCCTTCTGTGAGCGCAGTGCCGGGCTTGGATCGCCAGACTGCGACCGGTGAGTACCTTGTTCCTTCCACTTCTGGCGCTGCGGGTCCTGGGCTAAGGGGGTTCCTCTTAGGTCTTAGGTTTTTTTTGATCAGTGGGAGAAGGGGATGGCGGTTAGTGGGGTCAATTCTATTGATGGTCAACTCCGGTCAGCATGGTCCCCAGCCCTGCTCCCTCCTCAGGTTCAGTCTTCTCCTACTCCTGGGCCCCTACCCGGGTCGGGTGGCAGTGCAGTGCCTCTGAGTTCCCCGGCGCCCGCAGTGGCCAGTGTTGGTTCCACCTTGGGCGATGCTTGTCTCGACAGGGGGGTCTCGGACGTGACGCGGGATGCTGCTTACATGTGCTGGTCTGGCCCCCTGGGCTTGCACTTGAAGCAGGAGACTTAGGAGAAAATTTGGAAGGGGGAATTTGTAGAGATATTTTCTCTCCAGCCGCTGGAGGAAGCTCCTCCCGTGGCGGACAAGGACGGTAAGGAGTCAAAAAAGGATAGGGAGAAGTACAGTTTTCGCAAAATTCCCAAGAACTTTGGGAACTGGATTCGGGCATTCTCTATTTTGGCCAGCGTGGTGGGGGAGAAGTCTCCCCAGAAGTGTTCCGCACGGTTCTGTTATCAGGACACGATCTGGAATGCTTGTCGCACCTATGGGGGGCTGCGTTGGTGGAGGTACGACGAGCAGTTTCGACAGCGGCTGGCAGTGCGTCCCTCGCTGTCGTGGGATCAGATGGATATCGGCCTCTGGCTTTCCATCATGACTCGTCCTGCCCCTCAACAGGGCGCGTTTTCGTTTTTTCTTGGGGGGGGTCAGGTGGGGGCACATCCTCCTCCTCATCGGCCTCCGGTCAGAGGTCTGGCTGTTGTTGGAAATTTAATGACAGTCTCTGTAAGTGGGGGTCCACGTGCCAGTTTAAGCACGAGTGCTCCGGCTGCGCTGGGGCCCATCCTGCCTCCCGCTGTTTCAAGCGGGGCAAAACGGAGGAGAAAGGGGACATGGTGGCTAAAGGTGATGACGCCGGTCCTCGTAAACGTGATGCGCCCGTGGCTCGACCTTTATAGGAATCGGGCTGCGGCGCGGATCCTGGTGGATGGTTTGAGCAGGGGTTTTGGATCCCTTTCTCTGAGCGCCCTGCGCTGCTCTCCGTACGGAACCTCAGGTCCGTGCGGGCTTTTCCTCAGGTGGTACGGGAAAAATTGGATGGAGGTCTCCTTGGGTTGGATGGCCGGCCCGTTCTCCACCCCACCTATGGCTAATTTGCGAGTTTCTACCTTGGGTGTGGTGCCTAAGAAGGATCCCGGGAAGTATTGCTTGATTCACCATTTGTCGTACCCTCATAGGGGTTCGGTGAATGACAACATTTCCGCGGAACTTTGCAGGGTTTCCTACGCATCCTTTGATGCGGCGGTTCGCATGGTGAGAGTGGTGGGCCCGGGGGCATTGCTGGCTAAAGCGGATGTGGAATCTGCTTTCCGGCTGCTCCCGGTGCATCCGGAGTGCCATCATCTTTTGGGGTGTGCCTTTGAGGGCCAGTTTTTTGTGGACATGTGCCTCCCCATGGGTTGCTCGCTGTCCTGTTTTTATTTTGAGTGCTTTAGCACTTTTCTGGAATGGGTGGTGCGGAGGGAAGCGGGGGTCGCTTCCCTCCTGCACCACCTGAATGATTTCCTGTGACATAGTTACATAGCTGAAAAGAGACTGTGTGTAGGTCTGGCGGAGTCGCACGTCTGTGCCCTCCTGCTGTGGGTTCTCAGGGTGGTGTTTCAGCGCTTCGGGGTTCTGTTGGCTCATGACAAGACGGTGGGTCCGGTCACGTGCTTGAGCTTTCTGGGCATCGAAATTGATTAGATGGCTGGGGAATGCCGGCTGCCGCAAGATAAGGTCTTGGACCTGTGCCTAGTGGTGTCCCAAGCCCTGTGGCTGCGTAAGATCCAGCTGCGCTGCCTGCAGTCTTTGCTGGGGAAGTTAAATTTTGCCTGTCGGATCTTGCCAATGGGGCGTATCTTTAATAGACGCTTGGCGGCGGCGACGTCGGGGGTCATTCATCCGCAGCATTTTATCCGGCTTACCCGGCCCTTACGGGCTGACTCGGCCGTCTGGGATTCCTTTTTGGCCTCCTATAATGGCAGGTCTTACTGGTAGGCCCCGAGGTCTCTAATGCGGACCTCCATTTGTTTACCGATGCGGCGGGTTCGGCCAGCTTTCGGGGGGCCATTCCTTCTGTATTGGGGCGGCGACCGAGGCCTCTCGGCTTGGCATGCCAGCGCAGGTGGTTCAGAGGATTGGTAGGTGGGACTTGAGGCGTTATGTTTCCTATGTTCGTCCGGCCGGTTTATTGACGTGATTTCTTTCCACAGTTTCGGTCCCCCCCCAGGATCTGGATCGTCGGGCACTCTTATGTTTACTGGGCTGGGCAGCATGCGGCGGTTCGGCCTGGAGGTGAGAGGTTGGGTTTCACGCCTTCCGAAGCGGAAGTTTGATGGCTCGGTGCGAGGGGTATGAGGTGGTCACGGCTCCTCCCCGAGTTAGTGCAGCTTTCCTATCTCCTGGGGGTGCCGAGTGTCCTGGTGATCCACCTGGGGGGGAATGATCTGGGTTCAGTACCCATTTGGGATTTGATCTCGGCAATGAAGCGGGACTTGGCCCGCATTTTGATTTTGTTCCCTGGCGTGCGCATGATCTGGTCTGAAGTTATTGCCCACAACTATTGGCGTGGCGCCAGGAGTCAGAGTGCCATGGAGCGTTGCCGACGCAAGTTAAACAGGCGGGTTTCCCAGTTTGTTTTGGGGGATCCCGGTCCGCCATAGGGTTTTTGAGCGGGAGGCGGCTCATTTTTTTCGTGGGGATGGTGTACACCTAACGGAGGTCGGGCTCGACCTTTTTAATCTCGCCCTGCAGGAGGCGGTGGAACAGGCCATGGGTGGTTTTGGTGGGGTTCCCCGCTGATTTAGGGGTAAAGCAGCGGGTCTGGTGGCGGGGGTATGTCCTTGCAAATTAAGTTTGGTTATGTTTAAGGATGGAGTAAGTTCTTTATGTTTGCAGGTCTCAACCTCCCCTGCTTCAAAGGTTTAACATTAGGTTGCCTGAGGTCTCGTGCCCATCGAGCGTGGATAAGGTCGACTGATGGCGGGCATTGGAATGGTATGTTTTCATGACGGGGGGGGGGAGGTGAGAGGCAGTTGTGTTTAGGAACCACTGTATGTTTATTGGCAAGGACGGTTGGGTCTCTGTATAGCACTGTATGTTGAGTTATATATGTATATATGTTATTTTATGAATATTTATTTCTAACAATTTTGTTACAGAAAAGAAGAGTTTAATATATGAAGTTATGGATGTGTTATACAGTAATTTATTTGTTATAATAAATGCTGTGGCCTGTTCATCCATACTACGTTGTCTGTCGTTATTGGGGGGTTGAATGGGGTTAGTTATGTTTATGTTGCATCGTAATTCCCCACTACGTACATACAAGCTAGTGCGCTCTGAGGACTTAATTCCTGGCAGGACTCTAGCAGTTAAAGGAATTGTGGGGGGGGGGGGGTACGGCTTGTAGTGGCACGAGTTTATTTGGATTGGGAAGGGTTTCAGAAATGTGGGGGTAGATGAGAATATCCCTGCAAATGGATTACTTGGTACTGACTTAGGTAGATTGTTATCCCAGTATGTGCCTGAAAGTAATGTGTGTTATAAACCCAAGCCTCATAGGGGCCCTACGGTGCAGGGGGCAGTATGTAAAAGTGTACGTAGACTACCTTGCTGGGAGGAAGGGCAGATTGAGCATGTGTGCGTGTCTGTGCCCGAACTAGAGGTGTCTGCAATATCATGTGAGAATGTGCCAAGACAAAGTTGCTGGGAGGGAGGGCTCAATGAGCATGCGTGCCAGGCTGGGCCAAAACCAGGGTTGTCTGTGGTACAAGGTGAAAGTTTTCCAGGGCAACTTCGCTGGGAGGGAGGGCAGAATGTGTGTCAATCTGTGCCAGAACAAGGGGTGTCCGTGGAAACATGTGACGGTGAATGCTAGCAATTGTGCTGGGAGCGAGGGCAGAATGAGCATGCATGCCAGTCCGGGCCAGAACTAGGAGTGCCTGCAATACCATGTGTGAGAGGGCAAAAACAACTGCAAGGGGAGGCAGGGCTGGATGAGCGTGTGTGCCTATCTGTGTCAGAGCCAGGGTTGTTTGAGATGCCATGTGAAAACATAAGTGGATCAAACCACGGGGAGTCAGGGCAGGATGAGTTGATATGTTCACCTGTATCTCAGTCAGGAGTATGTCAGGTGCCAGAACAAGGAGAAAGTGAGGGGCTATGTGAGATTGTGGGAGGATGGCCTGGCTGGGAGAGGAGATTATGTGAGTGTGTACCACATCCTGTGCCTGACCAAGGGGTGTCAAAGGTGTCATGTGACAATGTGCAAGAAGAGAATTCTAGGGACAGAGGGCTGAATGAATATGTGTGCCGATATGTGCATGAAGCAAATGTATCAGATGGGCTGTGTAAAAGTGTGGAGGGAAAGCATGTATGTACGTAGTGGGGAATCGCGATGCAGCCTAGAACAAAATCTAACCCCATTAAACCCCCCAGTAACGACAGACCACTAAGTATGGATGAAACAGGCCACAGCATTTATTATCACAAACTAAATTACTGCATAACACGTCCATAACTTTATTTATTAAATCTCTTCTTTTCTGTAACCAAAACATTAGACATAAATAAGCATAAATTAACATATATACATATATAACTCCACCCATAGTGTTATACAGTGACCCAAACGTCCTTGCCAATAAAAACATGGAGTGGTTCCTAATCACCACTCCCTCTCACCTCCCCCCTCATCATAAAAACATATTCTAATGCCTGCCATCAGCCGACCTTATCCACGCTCGATGGGCACGAGACCTCAGGCAACCTAAAGTTTAACCTTTGGAGCAGGGGAGGTTTGAGACCTTAAAAACTTGTCCATCTCATTCCATATACTTAAACGCAACCTCAAACTCAATTGGCAAGGACATACCCCCGCCACAACCCTGCTGTTTCACGCCTAAAATCAGCGGGGGACCCCACCACAACCAGCCATGGCCTGTTCCACCACTTCTCGCAGCGCTAGAGTAACAGAGGTCAAGTCCGACCTCCAGCAAGCGCACCCTTCCCTCGAGATAACTAGGCCACATTCGGCCAAACCCAAAAGGCGAACTGTAAATTGTATTTATTTATTTATTTTTTCAGTATATTTATGGCCACAACATACCTAGAAACACATCTAGTTCGATGACCGACAGCAGCGCACCAGGGCACTCACTTGCGGGGCGCACTGCCAACAGGAAGGGCGATAGGCGCAGCCTAGCCCCCGAGAACCTTGGGGAAGAAACATAATGCGCAACATGTCCTGATTGAAGAGCACCCAAGTCCGAAACCGTTACCGATGACAAAACCCCATGAGGCGGGACAGCTGACCCCGTATGAGGAGGAGCCACACCCCCTCACATATCCGGGGCCAGACCACCGAACCTACGCTCCCGAAGGTGGAAGATCCAACCACTCGCCCCCCGCCTCCTGGCCCAGATTACACCCGAAAATCCCACCCTCCCCAGTCTGGGGTGTGGGGGGGGACCGTAACCGCAGAGATAAATCCAGACAGAGACCAGCAAGGCGAATCCAAGGAACCCACCACCCTGACTCCCACCATTCGAGCCCTCTGAACCATTGGCGCAGGCACGCCCAGCCTGGCGGTGTCCGTAGCCGCCCCCAACCAAAATAAATGCCCCTTGAATTCCCCACCATCCTTACCCAGGAATTCGAGCCCCAATCGGAACACTCCAACTAAATGGAAGCAGGGGCGAAAACCCATCTCTGAGAACCAAACAGGGTGAGGAGGCTGAAGAATTAAGGAGACTGAACAGCACTCCCAATGAAAACAGGCAAATGATGGAACCCTGCACCGCCCCCAATCGGAACAGTATATTTCAGACTATCCTGGCACCATTACAGCATGGAAGGAGCCCAACCATTACCCTGCGCATTCCACCTACCTCAGGAGGATGCAGAAAGTCAACCCCACAACATCCAAGAATTCCACCCACTTGCCGACGACCGTAAACATGAACGGGAAGCCGACCCCAGCCAATCGCAGAAATCGCCCCAACACCCATAATAGACAGAACCAAACATGTATATGAGCAGTCCAATCCCGGAACCCACAAGGAAACATTCCCATCCATCCCAATCATTCCCACCTTACTGGGGCGGCCCCCACGCCGCCTCAGAGATCAACCCACGGACCAGTCTCATCAGACCGGTGGGCCAAGCAGCCACCCCTCCACTGCCTCAGAAATCGACCACGCGACACCACCGCCCGAAGTGCGCCCTATAATGAACAAGACAGAGCATCGACCAACACAATGGGAATAACCGGACAAAAAACCCCGGACCAGCCGCCCCTAGACCCAAACCACTCCGAGCCCGGCGCCGCAACCAGAGTACCAGAATACCACCAGAGGTTATTGACACACGATAAAGACAGCCAGCACCACCCCACGATGGTCCCCAAGGAAAAACCCACCCACTCGTTCGTGAGCTAGGCACCCCATGCCTACCATGCTACCAGGAAGGGGAAGCTCCGAGAACACCAGAGTCCCCACATTGGGCAATAGTCAGCGCACCACCGAGACCCCAAATGGCCCAAAAACCCGCCCCAAACCTGCTGCAGCAGCAAACAATTGGAAGCCAGCGGAAAGGACTTAGAGGGCCAGATCACACAAGGCCACCGGAAAAGGAGGCCCAGAAGGAACCCCATACAGTCCCAAGGGCAACCCCCACC
This sequence comes from Pelobates fuscus, assembly GCF_036172605.1. Taxonomy (NCBI): domain Eukaryota; kingdom Metazoa; phylum Chordata; class Amphibia; order Anura; family Pelobatidae; genus Pelobates; species Pelobates fuscus. Next base: position 277,143,876 of record NC_086318.1, on the reverse strand, counting down.
AGCAAAGCCCAACGTCCCCGGGAGAGCCCACAGGTAGCACAGTCGAAACCCACATGCCCCCAAAACCACCGCCGCCTCCTGCCTGATGTCCCAAAACCACAGTAAGGGGCAACGGACGTCCCCCTTGCAGGAATCGACCCCACTATCCAGGAGACTACAGCACGGAACTCCGAAACTCCAAAACACTACTCAAAGAAAAAACCTTGCGGCAGCAGAGCGCGGACACGCGACACTGACGGCCCCACACAGAAGCGTCGTCGGGAGCACGCACGTGGAAGCACAGAGCCACCTAATCCAGACCGACAAAAAACAACGCCTGTAAACAATAACCCGACGGGCGTACCGGCAGCCAGCTGGAAAACCGATCCCACCGCCGCCTTCATCAGCAGGGCCCCAGGGGCCCGCAGCCCCACCATCTCAACCCAGCCCCTGGAGGGAAGCGACAACCGAGTAAACAAATAATCTGGCGATATCGACCCCGCTACCCTATGGGCACCATATCCCAGAGGGGGGATCCGCCGAGCGGACTTCAGGGGCACACTAGACGATCGGGAAGTAAGCCTATCAAGTGTTCTCGGTAAAGTGGCCCCACACCACCCGATGGAGCCACACATGGACTGAGGGCCTTGCACCGAGAGCCCACGCCACCCACCCCGACAGATAGCGGAGATCAAAACGCACCGTGCTGAGGCGCCAGGCGAGCCCCAAGTAAAACCAGAGGCCGAAGCCCATTCGGTCCCAGGTCAAGAAGGGTCGCACTGCCAACCGTGGACGACAGTGCAAAACGTACCTCCACCAAACCAGCTCCTCCCCAGGGATGATATGCGGGCTGAGAGCATCCTTATTCACAGAACCACGCATCACAGCTTCGGGGAACCCTCTTCCTGACCATGCCAACCGGGACACGCGGTGCACCCGAATATGCGCCGTGGGATGTACCCGACCACAGCATGCACCCCATGACCCTCCCGGAGCCCCCTAACCTCCCTCTTAGTCAAGGGACCCCCCCGTGGCAGGAGGGAACAGACCTGCAATAAAAAAACCTTTCCCCATCTGCTCCCTATTATTGCGCGCAAGCCAAGCGGGCCATATTAGCTCAGCAACACCCAGAGTCACGTGAACCTGGGAGGCACCGCCGGCACTAACGGCTGCGCCAGCGCTGCAGCAAAGCGTACTTAAACATATGATACATATGGAAAATGAAAAAAGGGGGGGGGGGGGGAAGCGCCGTCCATCTCCCAAATAATCTTTGCTCATTATCTTCCCTCTAGTGTATTTAATTTTTATTTTATTTTTTTATTTTTTTGTAAAGCTATTTTGTTTTTGTTCGCTTTGAGTAGACATCACCATGTACGCGACATAGTATCTACTTTTTTTTTTATTTTTATTTTTTTATTTTTTTCTTCTTTGTTTCTTCTTTTTTTTTATTGAATATATTTTCTGTGCGAAGAGGACTAGTCTGAATGAGGAAGGAACAACGGAAGCACGCAAAGCGCTAACAAAGAAGGGGGAAAAGTACTCACCGTTCACAGCCTGGCGATCCAAACCCGGCACTGCGCTCACAGAAGGCTGAGGCAAAGAAACATCAGTAACAGCATCCACAGAAGACATCAGCTGGGATCCAGGCGCCACCTGCTGGACGGGTCCAGGAGCTGCTGCAGAGTCCTGAGAAGAGAGCAGTGGAGAAGAGGAGAGCCCACGCCCCAGAGGAGAGGTAAGTGACCTACAGGGGGGGAGGGGGCCCAGACAAGACAGAGGGGGGATGGGATAAAGGAGAGGGGGCAGACAGGGAGGGATGGGGACCAGAATGGGGAGGAAGCGAAGCACAGAGGGGGAGAAAAGAAAGAACAGGAGGGGGGAAGGGGCACCAGAGGGGGGGAAGGGGCACCAGAGGGGGGGAAGGGGCACCAGAGGGGGGGGCTGGAGACTGAAACTGAGAAGGAGGAAGGGGGACCAGGGGACCCAGGACCGGGTAAGCAGAGTGGGCAGGGGAGACAGAGCCCTGGAAGCCTTCCTCACTGGCAGAGGAGGCTCCCGACGGGCAGGGGGACCCCCCACTGACCCCAACGGCGGTACCAGGGTACCCCGCGCGGCCTGCTGGGGCCTACTCACCGCCCCAACCCCCCGCGGGGGGGACCTGGATCGTTGCCGGGCGGCCGCCCGCCGCCCGGATCGCTGCATCCGCCGCCCACCGCCCCCGGCCCGCAATCCAGCACTGGCGGCCGGGGCGGATGGTGCTGGATGAAGAACAGCACTTGCAGGCCACGCGGCAGCCGCACCACGGGGCCGCGCAGCAGTAGGAGGCCGCATCCCCGGCCTAGTAGTATGAGGGCGCGCGGCCGCAGACGCAGCAGGCCGCGCGGTGGTAAGAGGCCGCATCCCCGGCCTGGGAGTACCAGGCCGGGCGGCAACGGAGGTGGCTGGCCGCGTGGCAGTGGCAGGCCTCGTGGCAGAAGGCCGTGCCACGCGTGCGGCCGCAGCAGGCCGCAAATCCAGGCCCCTGTTGGTAGGCCGCGTGTCTGGAGTCCCCAGACATGCGGTACTGTTGAGGCCTCGGGCCCGGGCTCCACCTCGTCAACCGGGCCCGAAGAGTGGGATCAGGGGAGAGCCTGGCAGGCAGGTGGGGACGCCTGCCAGTGCTGTTGCAGCCCCCCGGGGCAGGGACCGCATGGGAGGCTGCAGGGGAGACCACAAAGGGTGCTCCAGGGGGAGGGAGGCCGCGGGGGGGCCCACACCGGTAGCCATACCTCCATTAATGTGCCCAAATCTCTCCCACAGGAGCCGGCCACCATCCACGCTGCAGCAGCCCTGAGGGAAGCCAGAAGCCTCAACCATCAAGCTGTGTAAATCTGCAGGCCCAGGCAAACAGGAGCAGGAGGACAGGAAGCTGTTTGCTGGCCCGAATCCCAAGTGGCAGTGAGGTAAGACCTCCCCCACACTGTCTTACACAGAACATAATCACACCCACAGACTCTTTCCCAACCAATCCCATGCATCTATCCCCACACTCCTACATGTGCCCTTGTCCGCTTAGCTGCGCTATCTCCACAGGGCCTTGATTGTGAGGGAGGGCAGAGTGCGTGTGAGCTTTACTTTGCACCAGACTCTGCCAGTTTCCAAGGTTCTGTATGTGTGAGGACATGGAGTGAAAGTGAGGGAGAGACAGAGGTTCCATCGGTAGAAAGGGGGACCCGTCCACGGCCTGCCCAAAGTGGGGGGCAGGGACAGACTCAGCCTGTGGGCCCAGGGAGAATGGCCGCAGGGGAGCATACTGATGGGGGAACCAGGAACCTTGTAAGCTTATCACAATCACACCTCACCCGTACACCCAAGTCAACTCAGGAGCAGGAGCCTGTCTCTAAGCAACTTTTTGATTCGGAACCAAAGGTTCAGAGTAAAAAAGTGCAACGAGCCCAGCAGACAGACCACAGAATAAAAGAAATAAAGAGTGTGGCTACATCGCAGGTACCCTGGGAGGGTCCTCGGTCTCATCTTTTGTGTGCTTACAGGGGAGTACTGCAGAAATCGGTTGGTTTCTTCCCCTTAGAGCCACTACATGGGCGCAGTGGGTGCGGTCCAAGAGATGTGACCAGAGCACAGTGTGAGATGGAAACAGGCAAATCAGGCATGTGTGTTGTGGATATGGCTGTTCTATGGCTTAGGGACAAAGGGCAAGCCTTTTGGGGGGAGGTGTGCGAACACACGAGGGCTACCCCATTCATGGAGAACCAGAGTTATGGAAAAGATGAATGTATGTGGGGGTTACATAGGGTGGCTGGGACAAATGGGAAACTCCTCAGGTGGAGTCTGGTTCTCCAGCAATATGAGTTTACCATACAGCACAAGAAGGGAAGTACACATGGCAATGCTGATGGTTTGTTACGCCAGGGGGAAGACTCTACCTAATGCGCAAGGTCGAGGCATAGGAGCCTCCTCCCATTGCTTCTCTTATTTGGGGGAGGTGTCACGGCAAGGGTATATAATATTTTATTACACCCTTGGAATATTATCCTTGAATGTAATTTGTGTAGTAAATGGCACAAATTACAGAGATGTTATTGCTGAGGTCAACAGGGGTTACATCTTTTGAAGTTGGGACCCCCACAGTTGACAGTTGACAGTTGGCTCCCAGACTGTGTGTCGTCTAGTCCTTGGGGAAGAGGGATTATTATTACCCTGCCTGTGTTTTACCTGCTTTTTCCTGACTACCAGCGAAGATACCGTGATTATACTGCTACTCCGCTACAGTGAGTAATTAGGACTTCTGTATTTTATCCTTTTTGTTTTTATCTGTTGTTGGTGTAAATAACTTGTTTATCATATATTGTTATATGCAATGTGACTATTCTTTGTTCATAATAAACATTAATTTATTAAGTGATGCCTTTGTCTGGTTAAGAATCACGTTACCTGAAGAGACTAGTTAGTATTTTTGTAATTCCTTAAATATTGTACTAAGTAATATTTGGTGGGTTTTATTGTTGATTTACCTGGGGGAACAAGGCACCCCATTTATAAATTGTCTTAGTGGTGGCAGCGTTAAAATAGTAATAGTTATATTATTATGTTTAAGTGTGGGTGGTGTTAAAAAGGGGGGGATTTTGTCATTATTTCCGGTCTAGTGAAGACAAATAGTGTACTTTAACCTTTTCAGCACCACAACCACATCACGCACACTCTTGGAGTTGGGTGCGTTTGTGACACCCTTCATTACTGAGAGTTAAATAGAAGCATCAAATACTGCGCTTACAGCGTAGTTGTAAAAATTCTTATTTTCTGGGTGATAATCTGCTAAATAGTAAATTTGGGCCCTTCACTTCATATCTGAGAGTCAAATAGAAGCGTCAAATACTGCGCTTACAGCGCAATTGCAAACATTCTTGTTTACTGGGTGCTAATCTGCTAAATAGTAAATCTGGGGCGTGCCCTTCATATCTGAGAGTCAAATAGAAGCGTTAAATACTGCGGTTACAGCGCGATTGTAAACATTCTTATTTTCTGGGTGCTAATCCGCTAAATAGTAAATCTGGGGTGTGCTCTTCATATCTGAGAGTCAAATAGAAGCATCAAATTGTGCGGTTACAGCGCAGTTTGAAACATTCTTATTTTCTGGGACTCAGAGGGACTAATGTCACCAAAAACAGCAAAGATCTGAGCACTGAATACATAGAGTACATTCCTTATATAGCACTGTAGCTCCTCCCACAATTAACTACGCCCACACATACCCTTAACCTATTCAATGAATAGAGTCTAAACTCATCCATCCGGTCTAATCACGTGGCTCATCTGAAACAAAGGAGAGGGACGCGTAATTCCAGTTCTTACATTCCTGCACATGCTCAGTACAGTGATGACAGTATCTTAGCTACGTGTAACTAACTAACTGATACTACAAACACATGTACATACATATGCCTTGTGGCAATCTTAGCCTGCTAAACTTTTATTTTACTGGAATTACATCACATTCCCCCCTTTGATGCCTCTGATATTTCACAATTACTTGAGGCATCACTTAACCTTGGTTTGCATATACCTCAGGTTACCATGAACCAGACCAGACTTTTCTATGATGTGAATCCCTCAACACTCCTCTTCCTGCATTGGTTCTCCCTGATCTAGAGCCTCATATTTATATATGGCCATTATCTGTGCTGCAGCCTTTCTCTCTGCTATATTTTCTATCAGGCTCTGCACTGACCTAACTACTAAAGGAATCAAACACGGTAGGAGAAGCCACAGCATCAAGATTAGCATGACTCCCCCTACCAATGCCTTGAGTCCTCCAAGCTGCTCATACCAGTTACCAAACCAACTACTCGGATTATACCCTTTCCATACCTGAGTAGGCACATGCGCTAGTAAGCTCAGCTATTGCTTGCCCTTCATCATCTATTTGAAGACAGCAATTGCTCAGGTTAAACTTCCCACATACACCTCCCTCTACTGCCAATAGGTAATCCAATGCTAATCTATTTTGGTAAACTGCTGTCCTCATCCTGGTATTATGCTTCGCTAGAAGATTGAGCGCTTGTGAGGTCTCATTAGTAATTATCTCAACCACCGCCTGTAACCTTATAATGCGGTTGAGCATATATATTGGGGTCCTATATCCGAAAGTACCATCCTCTGCCCAAGTGGCTGGTCCATAATAATCTATAATACGCTGGGGAGGCCATTCATCATCTTCCCAGGCGCCTATCTCTATGGGTCCTCTTTTCTTCCTATGATTCACATCATACACTTTAACTCCCAAAGTCTCACCTGTTTCAATAGGCAACAAGAAGAAGGATGGTTTTAACATACCCAACACACATGCCCCTTCCCAGTCCTGTGGCAACTCCGAATAGGCCTTCTTACCACAGATCCAGTACAGATTTGCTGGGGCTCTCCAATTAGATGTGATGGATAAGGCAAACCATACGTCCTTTAAATTGGCATATCTTGCAAACGGGTTAGATGGTTCTGAGACATTTGAAGCCGACCACCAAGTTGTATTCTTTGTATCATCATCATAAGCTTTTTGCCCTAGACAAGTTAATTCTCCTACAGAAGTATTAAACATTATTCCTTTCCTTGCTATGCAAACATAACCTATGATGGAGGTTTTTAATCTCCACTCAGATTTACCTCTAACACTCATCTGATAATCGGCTTGTGTAGATATAAATTGTTCAACTGCCTCAGAACCGGACATTACCCCCTTTGCTTCCCAAGGCCATTGGTCTCCCATGTTAGTACCTCCACACACATAGCAGTTGGTTACATTAAGACTACCAGCAATACTTTCAGCTAAATCTATAAACAGGTTTTTAGCGTTATGGGGAATCTTATTATCTACACTCATCTCTTCATAAAAAGAATGGAATACCTGATGAGTTTGGGATGCTACACAGTGGCGGCTCTAGACTTTGTGAGGCCTTAGGCGAAACTCAAACATGAGGCCCCCACTAACATCTAAAGTTAAAAATAGGGTTTGCATTGTGTGTATAAGGTGCTGTTGCAGAGGGTGGTAGCTTGGCTGTGGCAGAGGGTGGTAGCGTGGCTGGGGCAGAGGGTGGTAGCGTGGCTGGGGCAGAGGGTGGTAAGGTGGCTGGGGCAGAGGGTGGTAGTAGGACAGTGACAGGGTAGTGGGGTGGTAGGAGGGCAGAGGGTGGTAGGGTGGCTGGGGCAGAGGCTGGTAGGGTTTCTGGGGCAGAGGGTGGTAGGGTGGCTGGGGCAGAGGGTGGCTGGGGCAGAGGGTGGTAGGGTGGCTGGGGCAGAGGGTGGTAGGAGGACATTGACAGGGTAGTGGGGTGGCTGGGGCAGAGGGTGGTAGGGTGGCTGGGGCAAAGGGTGGTAGGGTTTCTGGGGCAGAGGGTGGTAGGGTGGCTGGGGCGATAGGGTGGCTGGGGCAGAGGGTGGTAGGGTGGCTGGGGCAGAGGGTGGTAGGAGGACAGTGACAGGGTAGTGGGGTGGTAGGAGGGCAGAGGGTGGTACGGTTTCTGGGGCAGTAGGGTGGCTGGGGCAGGAGGGTGGTGGGGTGGCTGGGGCAGAGGGTGGTAGGGTGGCTGGGGCAGAGGGTGGTAGGAGGACATTGACAGGGTAGTGGGGTGGCTGGGGCAGAGGGTGGTAGGGTGGCTGGGGCAAAGGGTGGTAGGGTTTCTGGGGCAGAGGGTGGTAGGGTGGCTGGGGCGATAGGGTGGCTGGGGCAGAGGGTGGTAGGGTGGCTGGGGCAGAGGGTGGTAGGAGGACAGTGACAGGGTAGTGGGGTGGTAGGAGGGCAGAGGGTGGTACGGTTTCTGGGGCAGTAGGGTGGCTGGGGCAGGAGGGTGGTGGGGTGGCTGGGGCAGAGGGTGGTGGGGTGGCTGTGGCTGGTGGGGTGACTGGGGCAGAGGGTGGTGGGGTGGCTGGGGCGGCTGGTGGGGTGGCTGGGGCAGAGGGTGGTGGGGTGGCTGGGGCAGAGGGTGGTGGGATGGCTGTGGGTGGTGGGGTGGCTGGTGGGGTGGCTGGGGCAGAGGGTGTTGGGGTGGCTGGGGCAGAGGGGTGGCTGGTGGGGTGGCTGTGGGTGGTGGGGTGGCTGGGGCAGAGGGTGGTGGGGTGGCTGTGGCTGGTGGGGTGGCTGGGGCAGAGGGTGGTGGAGGGTGGTAGGGTGGCTGGGGCGATAGGGTGGCTGGGGCAGAGGGTGGTAGGGTGGCTGGGCAGAGGGTGGTAGGGTGGCTGGGGCAGAGAGTGGTAGGAGGACAGTGACAGGGTAGTGGGGTGGTAGGAGGGCAGAGAGTGGTACGGTTTCTGGGGCAGTAGGGTGGCTGGGGCAGGAGGGTGGTGGGGTGGCTGGGGCAGGAGGGTGGTGGGGTGGCTGGGGCAGAGGGTGGCTGGGGCAGAGGTGGGGTGGCTGTGGGTGGCTGGGGCAGAGGTGGCTGGGGCGGGTGGTGGCTGGGGCAGAGGGTGGTGGGTGGCTGGGGCAGAGGGTGGTGGGGTGGCTGTGGGTGGTGGGGTGGCTGGGGCAGAGGGTGTTGGGGTGGCTGGGGCAGAGGGTGGTGGGGTGGCTGGTGGGGTGGCTGGGGCAGAGGGTGGTGGGGTGGCTGTGGGTGGTGGGGTGGCTGGTGGGGTGGCTGGGGCAGAGGGTGGTGGGGTGGCTGTGGCTGGTGGGGTGGCTGGGGCAGAGGGTGGTGGAGTGGCTGTGGGTGGTGGGGTGGCTGGGGCAGAGGGTGGTGGGGTGGCTGTGGCTGGTGGGGTGACTGGGGCAGAGGGTGGTGGGGTGGCTGGGGCGGCTGGTGGGGTGGCTGGGGCAGAGGGTGGTGGGGTGGCTGGGACAGAGGGTGGTGGGGTGGCTGTGGGTGGTGTGGTGGCTGTTGGGGTGGCTGGGGCAGAGGGTGGTGGGGTGGCTGTGGGTGGTGGGGTGGCTGGGGTAGAGGCTGGTGGGGTGGCTGTGGTGACTGGGGCAGAGGGTGGTGGGGTGGCTGTGGGTGGTGTGGTGGGTGGGGCAGAGGGTGGTGGGGTGGCTGGGGCAGAGGGGTGGCTGTGGGTGGTGTGGTGGCTGGGGCAGAGGGTGGTGGGGTGGCTGGTGTGGTGGCTGGGGGTGGTGTGGTGGCTGGGGCAGAGGGTGGTGGGGTGGCTGGGGCAGAGGGTGGTGGGGTGGCATAAATACCTTATGTTTCCCTGGTGGTCCGGTGGGCGGCCAGGCTGTTTCCCTGGTGGTCCAGTGGGCTCCCTTTACAGTCTGCAGCTCCGCCGGGTGCAGAGCTGCAGACCACGTGGTGAGTTTAGTCTCGCGATCTCAGTCAGTCAGAGCGTTGCCGTGGTAACCCGCGGCTACGCTCTGATTGGGTGAGATCGCGAGACCCACTCAGTCTGCAGCTCTGCACTCGGCATTAAGAGCAAGCCGCCGGGACCCCTCCTGTGTCGGGTCCTCGGTCTCTGACCGAGGACCCGACCTGTCACACTGCCCTAAGGCGATTTAGGCGGCCGCGAGGCCCCCATCAGCGCGAGGCCTTAGGCGGCCGCCTAAATCGCCTAATTAGAGAGACGCCTCTGATGCTACAGTATCGGTCTCTATCCCTATAAACAATATTGTCCCAGGGTCTAAACCCGTCCCATATATTTGAAACCCAAATAAGTTACCATATCTATCTAAGAATTGGTCAGGATTATTTATAAGAATATGGACTGGGTTGCATTCCATAGACTTACAGTATGGTTTGGTAGGCAACTTAGTAACAATCATATCCTGGTCTGCTGTCTGTCCCCAAGTTGCCCACCCCACACAAGACCAATATGGGCAAAATTTATATTCCCTATCTGGGCATCTCGGACTTACATACTTGTTTTTACTACTGGGACAAATATACTTATCGTTAGACCCATACGTTCTCTCCCACCTAAGATCCCCACATACATTCCACGGCTTTCTACCACTTGATATCGCTTTACATGCATCAAATAGCAGAACACCCGAAGAATGTACGGTTTCTAACTCAGTTTTATTTATTAGGGTCCCCTGAGGATCTCCATTCCTGAGGGTCAACCAAATTGTACGAGGTTGATACTCTGGATTGAAGCACCTAGGTTCTCCTACTCCTAAATGGCATACACTATACTCTATATTTAGGTATCTACACCTAGACACATCACCTTTACACTCATATTGTGAATGCCAAATTAGGGTCTGGGAAATATGATTACCTGTTCTAGTAGTCTTAATGCAAACCTCACAGCTAGGAGTGTCGGTACCTCTACCTTCCTGAATATAAAAAGACATATAAATAAACATTATCATTAGCACATCTTTCGTCGGCTGCATCCTCAGTCTTCGTCCGTGCGATGGCACCTCAGCTTCCAGGATGTAAGGGCTGCAGGGAATGGAGTTCTGCTCGTCTTCACAGGGGTCCCTTCGAGACTTTCCTGGCTTTTAATAACACGTTGGTGAGCGGCCAGGTGTTATTATGGCCGTCTAAACACTCACTTACCAATCTCTGAAACAACAATAATTGTAATCCACAAGATTTCCTCGTCACTCCGACTGAGTCGTGCGCTTTAACCGGATCTTGCAGGGATTCTCTGGATCTGTTGTAGCTTGCCAAGAATCTACTGCTGCTGGTTTAACCCTGGAGTGATGAATCCCCGGAGTCACTTCGGCCACTTTTATTGCTGTAGGGGTAGACAAAAGAACAACATAAGGACCCCTCCACTTAGGCCCTAACGGTATATTATTCCACTCTTTAATCCACACTTGGTCTCCTGGATGGTAACTATGAACAGGGGGATAAATATTCACAGGTTATCTATCTTGTACCCATTTCTGTACCTCCTCCATAGTTTTACCCAACTCTACAACCTGCTGCCGGGTAATTCCTTCTCCCAACTGACTCAAATCCCCCCTTAAGTTACCAAGTATGGGAGGTGGACGCCCATACATGATTTCAAAAGGAGAGAGACCCATCCTTCTGGTAGGTGTACTTCGAATACGCAACAGAGCTATAGGCAAAAGCACATTCCACTTGAGTTGGGTTTCCTGACACATCTTTGCCAACTGATTCTTAATAGTTCTATTCATTCTTTCTACTTTACCAGAACTCTGAGGTCTATATGCTGTATGAAGTCTCCACTTAATACCAAGCATATGAGTCAGTTGTTGTAGGCACTGGTGAACAAAGGCTGGACCATTATCCGATCCTATAGAGCAGGGTAGTCCATATCGGGGTATTATTTCTCGTAGCAGGAATCGCACAACTTCTCCTGCTTTCTCTGTACGAGTAGGACATGCTTCTACCCAGCCTGAATAGGTGCACACAACTACTAGTAAGTAGCGATGTCCACCAGATTTAGGCATAACTGTATAGTCAATTTGTAGATCGTACATAGGTAGTCCCCCCATATACTGAACTCCTGGTGGCTTTACTGGTCCTTGCCTTGCATTATTTTTAGCACATGTTACACATCTTCGTACAATGGCTTGAGTTAGTTGGACAATCTTGGTATGTAGAAATGTTTTCTGAGAGATTCTTCTGTACTATCTCTTCCAGAATGCGTCCCGTTGTGATAATTTTGGACAATTTCTACCGCTAGTGATGCTGGAATAACTATTCTCCCATCTTCTAACTGATACCATTTGTTCTGCAGGTACTTTCCAGGTTCGGTCTTTAACCACTCTTCTTCTTGAGCTGTATAAACTGAAGTCCATTGAGACAGTGGAGTCGGTATAAGAGCAGCTATATGTTCCACATATTCCTGTCTTCCTGATTCAGCGGCACGCTTAGCTGCATTATCTGCCATCCAATTTCCTTTGGTTACATCACCATCGCCTCTCAGATGCGCTCGACAATGTATAATACCAACTTCTTTTGGTTCCCATACTGCTTCCAATAGTTGTAGTATTTCAGCTGCGTACTTGATTTCTTTGCCTTCTGAATTCAATAGTCCTCTTTCTTTATACAAAGCTCCGTGGGCATGAGTGTTTAAAAACGCATACTTGGAGTCCGTATAGATGTTTACTCTTAAACCTTCAGCCAATTGTAACGCTCGTGTTAGTGCTATCAATTCTGCCTTCTGTGCTGATGTTCCTTTTGACAGTGGCCGAGCTTCTATCACCTTGTCTATCGTTGTTACTGCATATCCTGCATAGCGAATCCCTTCTTTCACATAACTACTGCCGTCTGTATAATATTGGACATCAGGGTTCTGGATGGGAAAGTCACGAAGATCTGGTCTACACAGCTTCTTTTCTCTCTGGCCCCATTATTCTTTGACCTTCAGAGATATGGAATCCCAGATATTTGACAGTTGGCAGACACAACTGAGCCTTCTTCCTAGACACCTTGTATCCTGCCTTCCAGAGAATGTGTAGTAGATCGTGTGTTGCTTGCTGACATATTTCCCTTGTAACTGCGGCTATCAACAAATCATCTACATATTGTAATAGTACACACTCTCCTGGGATGGACTTGAAATCCAGTAAGTCTTGACTTAAAGCTGAACCAAATAGGGTAGGTGAATTTTTAAACCCTTGGGGCAGTCTTGTCCAAGTCATCTGGCGTTTCGAGCCCGTTACAGCATTTTCCTATTGGAATGCGAAGATATATTGGCTTTCTGCAGCAATTCGGAGGCAAAAGAAGGCATCTTTGAGGTCTAAGACTGTAAAATAGGTAGCCCCGCCCGGAATTAAAGCAAGCAGGTTATATGGATTGGGCACAACTGGGTGTATACTTACGACCGCATCATTGACTGCTCTCAAGTCCTGCACAGGGCGATACTCATCTGTACCGGGCTTTTGAACAGGCAGCAATGGGGTGTTCCAGGGGGAAGTACAGAATTTTAGGATACCATACCGTATGAACTTATCCAGATAAGATTGAATATTCTTCTTAGCCTTCTGCGGGATATGATATTGCCGTAGGCTCACTGGATAAACCCCAAGTTTTAGTTCAATTCGAATGGGTGGAATATTGCGGGCCAGTCCTGGTGGGTTGTTCTCTGCCCAAACTCCTGGTATGTTGAATAAGGATTCATCACTCCTAGGGTTTTGGCTAGTCAACGCTGTATAAAGTCGCCACTCTTCTTCCTTTGGTATTGATAAAGTCATAATACCTGAAGGTCCATTAAACTTTAAGGATGTTGTTCCATTTGGTAGGAACGTTATCTGCGCTTGTAGTTTTGATAGCAAATCACGTCCTAGCAATTAGACTGGACATTCAGGCATATAAAGGAATTGATGTTTCACTACGTGGCCTCCCAATGTACATTGTCGACTTTTAAGAACCGATTTTGCAGCACTTCTTCCAGTTGCTCCTATTATGGTGATAGTTCTTCCAGATAGAGGAGCAACTAGGTCAGTCACCACCGAATGTTCAGCACCAGTATCAATCATGAATGCACTACTTTTTCCCCCTATTGATACTTCGACCATAGGCTCCGCTCGGCCAAGGGGGATGGAGCCCGGTCGGTATCAATAGTCATCCATGACCGTGTCAGCCAATCCTACAAAGTCCCTATCTTCTCTATCGCGGGATCTCTGCTCTGCGGGATAATATCTATCTTCTCTTACACTTCCTCTATTACCATTACTCCCTCCGGGACCTCCTCTACCTCTCGCTCTACCTCTAAAGTTTCCATATCCTGCCCTGGGTTGGTCTATCTCATACTGCTCCCTTTTTGGACACTCGCTTCTCCAATGCCCTTCTTCTCTACAGTATGCGCACTGATTCCTACTCAGGGGTTCCCTATTCCACTTGCTATCGCCTCTATCCGGTCCCCGTCTATCTACGCCTGCGATCGCTACCGCTAGCATGTCCGCCTTTTTACGCATCTTGCGCTCTTCCTCTTTCTTATTCTCTGATTCCCTATTCATGTAAACTTTATTAGCTACCTCCATTAGTTGGGTGATGGACATTCCTACAAACCCTTCTAACTTTTGTAGCTTGCGCTTAATATCTCCGTAGGCTTGGCTGACAAAGGCAGAGTTTAACATTCGGGAATTCTCAGGGGCTTCCGGATTAAAGGGGGTATACACGCGGTATGCCTCCAATAATCGGTCATAAAAGACACTGGGCGGTTCATCACTTTTCTGTAACACCTCAGCCGTCTTAGACATATTTATAGCTTTCTTCCCTCCAGCTTTCATGCCAGCAATTATAGCGTCTCTGTAGGCTTTTAAATGAACCATATCTGTGCCATTAACATTCCATTCAGGATCAGCGTTAGGATAATGGGCTGTGGCCCATGCTGCTGGATTAGCTTGATTTAATGTACGGGCTTCTTCTTCCAGCGCTTTAATGGCCGCTTGGTTTATCCTAGTCCTCTCCTTATTGTTAAATAATGTCATTAATAATTGCTGGCAATCAGCCCAAGTTGGATTGTGCGTCTGGACTATCGAGGTGAACAGGTCGGTCATGGCTTGAGGTTTGTCAGTGTACGAGGAATTATGGGTTTTCCAATTTAAGAGATCGGTAGTTGTGAACGGGACGTATACGAAGACTGGGTTAGCATATACTAATTGACCTTCATCATTAAGGTGTGCTGAACCGGGAGCCAAACGAAGTGGCATTTGATAATGTTTAGGCTTTTGGGTACCGGTCAGTTGTCGGGTTAGTATAGGGCTTCGTTGAGGGGCGTCGGTTAGGGGTTCCAGTCGAGGGGTAGTAAGGCATGGGGATGTGGAAGCTTTATTGTGGGGAAGGTCGGTGAATAAAATATTCCGGGCCGGGCTAGAGGAAGCCTGACCGAAAGCTTCATATGGCGCCAAATCAGGATATGTGGTTTTAACGGGGGTTGGTACCGGAAGGGGAGGTTTAGCAATGAGGGGGATGGATTCTGAAATAGAGGAGGAAGTAGATGGGGACAACGGGGAAAGGGGTGTAGAACTTCCTGTATCACTTCCTCTTCCTCTTGAGGAGGAGTAAGGGGGAGGCATAAGGATTTCGGACTCAGGGGGCGTGTCCAAAATGGGCGTAACCATGGCCCTAGTGGACAAACGAGTCCTGGCCACCATGAGGCGACATTGCTCCTCGTGGCATACTCGGATCCATCTTGGCGAGTCATTTACGGCCTGCCTTCAACAATCAATGTATGGAAACTGTCCGTAAAGTTCAGGCCTATCTGATACAGCCACGTGTACACGCTGTACCAGATTTGGATCTAAATTGCCACGTGGCGGCCATGCGGCAACCAAAATAGGCCATTCCCTATTACACAAAGTGATCAAACGTGCAGAAGACATTTTAACCCCAAAATCACATTTAGTAAATCCCTTTTTAAAATTCTTTAACATGCATCCTAAGGGATCCAAAATCGTCGAGTCCGACGCGCCCATACTTAGCAATGGAGCGTCGTTTCCAACGAATACTACACACGCACTCTATTCAACGGTCACACTCGTTCCCTCGGCAACAGCACCACGTGGTACAGTTACCAAGTGAAACGTACACAATAAAAAACACTCAGGGAATTCCCATACACACACAGCTGTTACACCAGTCACTAAATAATAGATACTATGCCCTTTGGCGAAACTATACAGTCACCCACGCTATAATTCCCTATATATGAATTACCCGTCTATAACTTACCCCAGTAACATCGTCTTTACAAAACAGCAGTTACAGTACGGTTAGCATAGGTCAAAGTACAATTTAAGGTCACAGTACAATTAATAGTGGTTATGGTGTTAGACATGCAATAGACGACAATTATTAGTATTCAATGTCAGTAAATATACAGGGTTATGGTACCGTGCACTATAATACAGCTACACACTATTAACACTCTCGCTAGACGGCAGAGCTCACGCTATCTAACAAGATATACACGCTACTAAAACAATCTTTAACACATATACAATTCCCAACTAATCTATTGGCCAGTACCTTGATGGACTACCTAAAACTATCTACATCCGTTTTGGTTAGCCACACTGCCCAAGCACCACATATAGCGAACTAGAGGGCGGAATTTACAACAGAACCCTCTTAGTCTATCTACTCTATCAAAAATCTAGTGGGTTCCAAATTTACACGCCTTCCCACTTAGCCAAGATAGGTTGAGAGCTAGCGGACCGAATTTACACAGACGCCGCTTAGTCTCCCGGTCCCTCTGACCTAGCGAACAAATTGTACACCCTAGAACGCTAGTCTAGACAAGACACCGGTGTCCGGCTAGGGCTATTTACACAGAACCCCGCCTGACTCCAAACCAAATTAAACGGTCTTACTAAAGAGCGTTCAATTGAGCGGTGCGCCTTCGCTCCTTCCCTCCACTGGAGGGGGCAGATTCCGTACACAATTCAAACCCCTTATGGGCCTACCGCACCATCGGTATACCCCTAGTGGGTCCGCCGTCTAAAACAGCGGTCATCTTACCTCCTCGTTCCTGAACCTGAGTTCACACTCATCGACGGGGACACCCCAGCACTTACTACGTAGAGGCCGATGATCTCCTGGACAACAGACCAGTGGCGCCGAGACGAAGGGAGGTCCACGCAGAAGTTCAGGGGTGCAGCCGTAGAGAACGTGGGCAAAGATAGACCGTCTCACGCCTCTGCTTCTCAGCTACCGTTGAACGATGATCTTCCCGGCCAATGCACCAAATGATACCGGAGAAACTGACGGAAGCCAAGCACAGGGAGATGGACACAGGTTTCTTCAGGAAGTAAGAGATTCTTTATTCGGTTCACCGATCGGGACTCAGAGGGACTAATGTCACCAAAAACAGCAAAGTTCTGAGCACTGAATACATAGAGTACATTCCTTATATAGCACTGTAGCTCCTCCCACAATTAACTACGCCCACACATACCCTTAACCTATTCAATGAATAGAGTCTAAACTCATCCATCCGGTCTAATCACGTGGCTCATCTGAAACAAAGGAGAGGGACGCGTTCTTACATTCCTGCACATGCTCAGTACAGTGATCTTAGCTACGTGTAACTAACTAACTGATACTACAAACACATGTACATACATATGCCTTGTGGCAATCTTAGCCTGCTAAACTTTTATTTTACTGGAATTACATCACAGCACTTCATATCTGAGAGTCAAATGGAAGCGTCAAATAGTGCGGTTTTCGCGCAATTGTAAACATTCTTATTATCTGGGTGCTAATCTGCTAAATAGTAAATCTGGGGCATGCCCTTCATATCTGAGAGTCAAATAGAAGCTTCAAATAGTGCGGTTACAGCGCAATTGTAAACATTCTCATTTTCTGGGTGCTAATCTGCTAAATAGCAAATCTGGGGCATGCCCTTCATATCTGAGAGTCAAATAGAAGCGTCAAATAGTGCGGTTACAGCACAATTGTAAACATTCTTATTTTCTGGGTGCTAATCTGCTAAATAGCAAATCTGGGGAGTGCTCTTCATATCTGAGAGTCAAATAGAAGCGTCAAATACTGCGGTTACACAGCAATTGTAAACATTCTTATTTTCTTTGTGCTGATCTGCTAAATAGTCAATCTGGGGTGTGCTCTTCATATCTGAGAGTCAAAAAGAAGCGTTAAATACTGCGGTTACAGCGCAATTGAAACATTCTTGTTTTCTGTGTGCTAATCTGCAAAATAGTAAATCTGGCGCATGCCTTTCATATCTGAGAGTCAAATAGAAGCGTTAAATACTGCGGTTACAGCGCAATTGTAAACATTCTTATTTTCTGGGTGCTAATCTGCTAAATAGCAAATCTGGGGAGTGCTCTTCATATCTGAGAGTCAAAAAGAAGCATCAAATACTGTGGTTACAGCGCAATTTTAAACATTGTTATTTTCTGGGTGCTAATCTGCTAAATAGTAAATCTGGGCGTGCTCTTCATATCTGAGAGTCAAATAGAAGCGTCAAATACTGTGCTTACAGTGCAATTGAAAACATACTTATTTTCTGCGTGCTAATCTGCTAAATAATAAATCTGGGGCATGCCCTTCATATCTGAGAGTCAAATAGAAGCATCAAATAGTGCGGTTACAGTGCAATTGTAAACATTCTTATTTTCTGTGTGCTGATCTGCTAAATAGTCAATCTGGGGCGTGCTCTTCATATCTGAGAGTCAAAAAGAAGTATCAAATACTGCGGTTACAGCGCAATTGTAAACATTCTTATTTTCTGGGTGCTAATCTGCTAAATAGTAAATTTGGGCCCTGCACTTCATATCTGAGAGTCAAATAGAAGCATCAAATACTGCGCTTACAGCGCAATTGTAAACATTCTTGTTTTCTGTGTGCTAATCATATCTGAGAGTCAAATAGAATCGTTAAATACTGCGGTTGTGGTGGAAGCTCGGTAGAAATTATATTTAGTAGGCCGAGATTTCCACGTGGCATATGTGTAAATGTTGGTGTATCAGTTAGTCAGTTACACGTAGCTAAGATACAATCAACACTGTACTAAGCAAGTGCAGGAATGCAGAAACTGAAAACACTTCCCCTCCTCCATTGTTCTGGGTGAGCCATGTGGTCTAACAGGTAAGGGAAGTTAGGCTTTGTTCAGCTGATTGGGTAAAGAGTATATGTGGGTAGAGTTAACTATAGGAGGAGCTATATGTCTATATCATGCATTTACACAGTCAGTTCTGGGCTCAGATCTTGTTGTATTTTGGTGACATTAGTCCCTCTGAGCCCCGGTCGGTGAATCGAATAAAGAATCTCTTCCTTCCTGAAGAAACCTGTGTCCACTTCTCAGTGCTTGGCTTCCGTCAGTTTCTCCGGTATCACGGTTACAGCGCAATTGTAAACATTCTTATTTTCTGTGTGCTAATCTGCTAAATAGCAAATCTGGGGAGTGCTCTTCATATCTGAGAGTCAAAAAGAAGCATCAAATACTGCGGTTACAGCGCAATTGTAGACATTCTTATTTTCTGGGTGCTAATCTGCTAAATAGTAAATTTGGGCCCTGCACTTCATATCTGAGAGTCAAATGGAAGCGTCAAATAGTGCGGTTACCGCGCAATTGTAAACATTCTTATTATCTGGGTGCTAATCTGCTAAATAGTAAATCTGGGGCATGCCCTTCATATCTGAGAGTCAAATAGAAGCGTCAAATAGTGCGGTTACAGCGCAATTGTAAACATTCTCATTTTCTGGGTGCTAATCTGCTAAATAGTAAATCTGTGGCGTGCTCTTCATATCTGAGAGTCAAATAGAAGCGTCAAATAGTGCGGTTACAGCGCAGTTGTAAAATTCTTATTTTCTGGGTGCTAATCTGCTAAATAGTAAAATTGGGCCCTGCACTTCATATCTGAGAGTCAAATAGAAGCGTCAAATACTGCGCTTACAGCGCAATTGTAAACATTCTTGTTTTCTGTGTGCTAATCTGCAAAATAGTAAATCTGGCGCATGCCTTTCATATCTGAGAGTCAAATAGAAGCGTTAAATACTGCAGTTACAGCGCAATTGTAAACATTCTTATTTTCTGGGTGCTAATCTGCTAAATAGCAAATCTGGGGAGTGCTCTTCATATCTGAGAGTCAAAAAGAAGCATCAAATACTGTGGTTACAGCGCAATTTATACATTCTTATTTTCTGGGTGCTAATCTGCTAAATAGTAAATCTGGGCGTGCTCTTCATATCTGAGAGTCAAATAGAAGCGTCAAATACTGTGCTTACAGTGCAATTGTAAACATACTTTTTTTCTGCGTGCTAATCTGCTAAATAAGGAATCTGGGGCATGCCCTTCATATCTGAGAGTCAAATAAAAGCATCAAATAGTGCGGTTACAGCGCAATTGTAAACATTCTTATTTTCTGTGTGCTGATCTGCTAAATAGTCAATCTGGGGCGTGCTCTTCATATCTGAGTGTCAAAAAGAAGCATCAAATACTGTGGTTACAGCGCAATTGTAAACATTCTTATTTTCTGGGTGCTAATCTGCTAAATAGTAAATCTGGGGCGTGCTCTTCATATCTGAGAGTCAAATAGAAGCGTCAAATAGTGAGGTTACAGCGCAGTTGTAAAATTCTTATTTTCTGGATGCTAATCTGCTAGATAGTAAATTTGGGCCCTGCACTTCATATCTGAGAGTCAAATAGAAGCGTCAAATACTGCGTTTACAGCGCAATTGTAAACATTCTTGTTTTCTGTGTGCTAATCATATCTGAGAGTCAAATAGAAGCGTTAAATACTGCGGTTGTGGTGGAAGCTCGGTAGAAATTAAATTTAGTAGGCCGAGTTTTCCACGTGGCATATGTGTAAATGTTGGTGTATCAGTTAGTCAGTTACACGTAGCTAAGATACAATCAACACTGTACTGAGCAAGTGCAGTGTTACAAATCGCTATTTGTAACTGGCCCTTTAAATGGAAAATTGCCCTGCTTCCCTGGATTGTGGAGAAGCCTATTTGCCAGCCTCCTTCCTCATGACTATGGCCCCTGGAAGATTGTGCCCCATAAAATGTATTAACTTTTATTGGGTGTGTATGGCCCTTTAAGAACCGTCTGGGGACATATTGTGACTTTGCTGAACAATACCCCTTTAAGACTATGTCCCCAGACCTGTAAAATAACTTGCCCCTGGCTCTCTCCCACTTGGTTCAGTAAATAGGGCTTACTGAACCAAGTACCACACAGGCGGACCACCCAGAAGTTAAAGTGTGCAGGCAATTTACCTCCCAGGCTGTGAGGTTACTGCAGGTTAATTGCCGAGCGCTGGGTGGCCGCCATTCGGCAGCCGAACACGTGGCGGCGGCCATTTTAGTCATTTGAATGCGGTCAGTGGTGTATGCTAAAGATTCTGTGGAACTAAAATCGGCTACATATTTTGCCGAACACCGCTGACCCTTACCTTCTCCCATACTGAACTTGCAGCTCCAGAGACTAAGTCCCGTTCGAAATGGGACTTAGTCGTTTTTCCGCATGAAATTGACCGGCCGCACAGCCCAAATCTATGGAACTGTTTTGGGCAGGAAATTGTGCTTGCGGTCGGTCATAAAGTGACTTCCAGCTAACTTTTGATCCACTGGAGGGATTTGGCTGATTTTTGGAAGTGTTTATGTTTGATGTATGCTGAGTCTGAATATGCAACTTTTATTGAAATTGAATGTATGGTTTTAAAGTTACAGTGTGTATGTGAAAACTGTATTTTTATTGTATGTAATAATTGGTTTAACTGTTTATCTGAGGGGAGGGAACCTGTGGGCTGTACTATGCTGTTATTGGTTAATTTCATCCTCCCCCTGGGAGTGTCCTGTGTGTACCTTATCCTAATAAAAAGCAGGCTGGGTGTTCCAGTCCTCAGACCTCTTCTGACCCTCAATACGTAGCCTTGTCTTGTTATTGGAGGGAACTGCTATATCACACTGGGGATTGCTATGCTCTGCATATTCCCCTGAGCTCTTAATCACTTAGCTCTTTTAAGAGCTTGTTCCGGATACGCTCTCCAGGAGGAGAGATCTTCCCCACACGGTCCTGAATGCTGAAGGTTCATTCCAGGGTGGAAGGAAGACGGCGCGGCTCCAGTTAAGCTACGGCGGTTGTGGAGCCTGCGGTGGTTGTGGTGTCGTCTGCAGTGCTTGGAGTCCTCTGAGAGCGCTAGGAGCATCCATCAACAGAGGGTACTCGGTCGGGGTACACGGAGCTCCGTTACATGCAGGAATGCAGAAACTGAAAACATTTCCCCTCCTCCATTGTTCTGGGTGAGCCATGTGGTCTAACAGGTAAGGGAAGTTAGGCTTTGTTCAGCTGATTGGGTAAAGAGTATATGTGGGTAGAGTTAACTATAGGAGGAGCTATATGTCTATATCATGCATTTACACAGTCAGTTCTGGGCTCAGATCTTGTTGTATTTTGGTGACATTAGTCCCTCTGAGCCCCGGTCGGTGAATCGAATAAAGAATCTCTTCCTTCCTGAAGAAACCTGTGTCCTCTTCTCTGTGCTTGGCTTCTGTCAGTTTCTCCGGTATCATTTGGTGCAATTGGCCGGGAAGCTCATCGTTCAACGGTAGCTGAGAAGCATAGGCGTTAGACGGTCTATCTTTGCCCACGCTCCCTACGGCTGCACCCCTGAACTTCTGCGTGGACCTCCTTTCGTCTCGGCGCCACTGGTCTGTTGTCCAGGAGATCATCGGCCTCTACGTAGTAAGTGCTGAGTTGTCCCCGTCGATGAGTGTGAACCCAGGTTCAGGAACGAGGAGGTAAGACGACTACTGTTTTAGACGGTGGACCCACTAGGGGTATTGGATACCGATTGTGCGGTAGGCCCTTAAGGGGTTATTTGTGTATGGAATCTGCCCCCTCAGTAGAGGGAAGGAGCGAAGGCGCACCACTCAATTAAACGCCCTGTAGTCAGCCCGTTTAATTTTGGTTTGGAGTCAGGCTGGGTACTGTGTAAATAGCCCAAGCCGGACACCGGTGTCTTGTCTAGACTAGCGTTCTAGGGTGTATATTAAGTTCGCTAGGTCGGAGGGACCGGGAGACTAGGCGGCGTCTGTGTAAATTCGGTCCGCTATATCTCAACCTATCTTGGCTAAGTGGGAAGGCGTGTAAATTTGGAACCCACTAGATTTTTGATAGAGTATATAGACTAAGAGGGTTCTGTGTAAATTCTGCCCTCTAGTTCGCTATATGTGGTGCTTGGGCAGCGTGGCTAACCAAAACGGATGTAAATAGTTTTAGGTAGTCCATCGAGGTACTGGCCAATAGATTAGTTGGGAATTGTAAATGTGTTAAAGATTGTTGTAGTAGCGTGTATATCTTGCTAGATAGCGTGAGCTCTAGCGAGAGTGTGAATAGTGTGTAACTGTATTATAGCGCACGGTACCATAACCATGTATAATAACTACTGATATTGTAAATAACTACTAATAACTGTCGTCTATGTTGTATGTTTAACGCCATAACCACTACTAATTGAACTGTGACTTTAAATTGTACTCTAACCAATGCTAACCGTGCTATAACTACTGTTTGTAAAGACGATGTTACTGGGGTGTGTTATAGACGGGTAATTCAGATATAGGGAATTATAGCGTGGGTGACTGTATAGTTTCGCCAAAGGGCACAGTATTAGTTATTTATTGACTGGTGTAACAGCTGTGTGTGTACGGGAATTCCCTGTATGTTTTGTTGGATGAGTTTGACCTAGTAACTGTGCCACATGGTGCTGTTGCCAAGGAAACGAGTGTGACTGTTGGAGGTGTGTTTGTTGTGTTTCTTTGAATTAGACGCTCCGTTGTTAAGTATGGGTGCGTTGGATTCAAAGAAACTTTAAAAAGGGATATAATGTGTGTGATTTCGGGGTTAAATTGGCTCCAAATCACCTGACTACCTTATGTAGTAGATAATGGCCTCTGTGGTAATCTGTCTTGATTTAAATCTAGTGCAGCGTGTACATGTGGCTGTATCTATTATGCTTGAATTCTATGACCAGTTTCCATATTTTGACTGTTAAAACAGTTTGTGTTACTAGATGGTTACCAAAACTGGTTTGTCCATCCCCAATGGAATCTGACCCATCTGACCATCCCTCAACTAAATTCTTTAGCAAGAACTGGTGCAGCTGGTATGTCCACCTGTATGTCTACCTACCCCCCCAACTGGTTCTTTGTACCCTGAGGACCTTTTTGGTGGAAGGGCATTTTAGTGTTTT
The DNA here is from genome assembly GCF_036172605.1 of Pelobates fuscus. NCBI lineage: Eukaryota > Metazoa > Chordata > Amphibia > Anura > Pelobatidae > Pelobates > Pelobates fuscus. The sequence continues at coordinate 277,120,337 of NC_086318.1, read as the reverse complement.
TTTTATTATTGTTCATTTTTATTATTAGCAGTCAAAATTGTGAGGAGAATTCTTAATAGAGTCCACTGTTAATAGAGTCCACTGAATCAGATAATTCTCAGCAATTACACAATACCATAACCACTGAAAACACCATAACCACAGAAAATACCATAATCACTGAAAACACCATAACCACTGAAAATACCATAATCACTGAAAACACCATAACCACTGACAATACCATAATCACTGAAAATACCATAATCACTGAAAACACCATAACCACTGATAATACCATAATCACTGAAAACACCATAACCACTGACAATACCATAATCACTGAAAACACCATAACCACTGATAATACCAAAACCACTGAAAACACCATAACCACTGATAATACCATAACCACTGAAAACACCATAACCACTGACATAACACTATAATTACTGAGCCTTGTGTGCCTTTAGTAACAGTAAATTAGTTTTGAAATACAACTCGATGAAATGGTCAATGGTATAGGAGGCTGGAATACACTTTTACCATTTTTGGTTACTGGTCAGGCTCCTCCTAGCCCTGTCCGAAACATTTTGGTAACCGAGTTACTGACCAGTAATTTATCCATTTCCACCTACCTCACCACTCCCCGACCGGAACCTATGACTAAACAACCCTATCTAAGTCCCACCCTAAAATGACAAATGACCGGTGCCCTCCAACTTTGACATTTACAAATGCCACTGCAGCTTACCCCTGGCCCACCACACATTGATATTAATGGTCAATTACAGTTGGCAGACCCTGTATTTGTTTTTGTCCCTTTCACCATGACTGATCTGTTTTATTGGAAGACCCATCATTTCTTTACGAAAGCCGACGAGTCACCTAGTGCTTTCTATGAGAGATTGCTGGAGTCATATAGATTATATACTCCTTTTAATCCAGTGGCCCCTGAGAACTCTCGAATGAACAACTCAGCATTTGTCAGCCAGACCCAAGGTGATAACTAAAGAAAATTGCTAAAGTTGTGACATTTCAAGAATATGGACAGAGAATAATCCTCCAGGACTTGCTCGCAATATTCCACCAATACACATTGAATTAAAGCTTGGAGCGTATCCTGTTAGCCTTAGTTAGTATCATATATTATAGAGGGCTAAGGAAAATATACAAACCTATGTGGATAAGTGTGTAAAGTATGACATCCTAAAATTCTGTACCTCCCCTTGGAACACTCCATTATTACCTGTTCAGAAGCCGGGATCAGATGAGTATCATCCTGTACAAGATCTAAAAGCAGTTAATAATGCAGTAGTCAATATACACCCAGTGGTACCCATCCCCTATAATCTGCTTGCTTTAATACCAGGTGGGGCAACCTACTATACCTTCCTAGACCTCAAAGATGCTTTCTTTTGTTTCTGGGGTACTGCTGAAAAATTATGTATGGGCATCTACCTTTCATACTTGGTAACTTAAGGGGGGATTTGAGTCAGTTGGGAGAAGGAATTACCTGGCAGCAGGTTGTAGAGTTGGGTAAAACTATGGAGGAGGTACAGAAATGGGTACAAGATAGATTACCTGTGAATATTTATCCACCTGTTCATTCTTACCATCCAGGGGATCAAGTGTGGATAAAAGAATGGAACACTGTTCCATTAGGTTCCAAGTGGAGAGGTCCCTATGTTGTTCTTTTATCTACCCCAACAGTTGTAAAGGTTGTAGAAGTGACTCTGTGGATTCATCACTCTAGGGTAAAAAAAACTGTGGCAGATTCCTGACAAGCTACCATAGATCCAGAGAATCCTTGCAAGATCCGGTTGAAGCGTGTGACCCAGTTGGATTAAAAGTGTTTTTTGCGAAGAGAATATTGTTAAAAGGGAACATCAACAAAGATCTACAAGTAGGTGTTTTGACGGCCACAATAAAGCCTGACCACCTACCAACGTTACGCCAGAGGAAAAACCTCTGTGAAGAAAAGTGAGGATCAGGAAGGACTCCATTCCCTGCAGCCCTCACATCCTGGAAGCTGAGGTGCCATTGCACGGTCGAAGAGTCAGGACAAAGATGTCAGGAGTGATGTGTTTGATAATGTGTATATTTGTGTTTTTAATTATTCAGGAAGGTAGAGGTACCGACACACCAGGCTGTGAGGTTTGCATTAAGCGAAAAACTTGCGAAAAACTTATTTATAGATCTAGCCGAAAGCATTGCTGGTAGTCTTAATGTAACCAACCGCTATGTGTGTGGAGGTACTAACATGGGAGACCAATGGCCATGGGAAGCAAAGGAGGTAATGTATTCCGGTTCTGAGACAGTTGAACAGTTAATATCTTCTCAAACTGATTATCAAGTGAGTGTTAGAGGTAAATCTGAGTAGCGATTAAAGACCTCCATTATAGGTTATGTTTGCATAGCAAGGAAAGGAATAATGTTTAATACATCTGTAGGAGAATTTATTATTATTATTTATTTATTAAAAATTCTTAAGAAACGCAGTCTTATTACCCATAGGGTCTCGATGCGCATACCAGCAATCAAAAACAAGCAAAACAATATCCAGCACACAACAGCATTATAATCACATGCATTTGAACCATTGACTTGTCTAGGGCAAAAAGCTTATAATGATAGTACAAAAGATACAACTTGGTGGTCAGCTTCAAATGTCTCAGAACCACCTAATCCGTTTGCAATTTATACCAATTTAAAAGATGTGTGGTTTGACCTATCTACTACATCTAGTTGGAAAGCCCCAGCAAATTTGTACTGGATCTGTGGTAAGAAAGCCTATTCGGAGTTACCACAGGACTGGGAAGGGGCATGTGTATTAGGTATGCTCAGACCATCCTTCTTCTTGTTGCCAATTGAAACAGGAGAGACCTTGGGAGTTAAGGTTTATGATGTGAATCATAAAAAGAAGCTAGCATCCTTGAATGTAGGTAGCTGGGAAGATAATGAGTGGCACTGGCTACCATAGCGCGCTTCATTACCAATAGGAGGGATGTAATATGTGAGGGAACTGGTTAACAGCCAAACTGTATGCCCATGAAGTGTTATTGTATTCTAATACAGGGATTCAAGCCTCATTCTACCATTAGGCAATTATGGATTCCTCTGTAAAGCACATAGCCTTCTTACCAGGTAAACCAGTTGGGCTGATGATGAAGTCCTCCATTCACTTCCAGTTCAAATAGAAGGAGGTGTATGTGGAAAGTTCAATCTCAGCAACTGTTGTCTGCACATAGATGATGAAGGGCAGGCAGTGGCTGATCTCACAAGCCACATGGCTAAACTGACGCATGTACCGACTTAAGCCTGGAACGGGTACAATTATAGTAGTTGGTTTGGAAGTAGGTACGAGCAGCTTGGAGGGATCAAGACATTGGTAGGAGGAGTCATGTTGATTATAGTGTTGTGTCTCTTTCTACCATGTTTGGTTCCATTGGTAATTAGGTCCATACAGAGTGTCATAGAGAGCACGACAGAAAGGAAAACAGCTGCGCATGTAATGGCTGTTTGCAAGTATGAACCCTTAGCCCAGAGATAATATATTCAGAATGAGGAGTGCTGAAGGAATTTGTAATGAGGCTAAGATGCTTACGAGGTCTGTTCTGATTCATGGCAACCAGAGGTGTAAGCAAACTATGGTTAAGTGATGCATCTGGAATTATTATATATATCAGAAGCATTAAAGGGGGAAATGTGGTGGAAGCTCGGTAGAAATTAAATTTAGTAGGCTGAGATTTCCACGTGGCATATGTGTAAATGTTGGTGTATCAGTTAGTCAGTTACACGTAGCTAAGATACAATCAACACTGTACTGAGCAAGTGCAGGAATGCAGAAACTGAAAACACTTCCCCTCCTCCATTGTTCTGGGTGAGCCATGTGGTCTAACAGGTAAGGGAAGTTAGGTTTTGTTCAGCTGATTGGGTAAAGAGTATATGTGGGTAGAGTTAACTATAGGAGGAGCTATATGTCTATATCATGCATTTACACAGTCAGTTCTGGGCTCAGATCTTGTTGTATTTTGGTGACATTAGTCTCTCTGAGCCCCGGTCGGTGAATCGAATAAAGAATCTCTTCCTTCCTGAAGAAACCTGTGTCCACTTCTCAGTGCTTGGCTTCCGTCAGTTTCTCCGGTATCACGGTTACAGCGCAAACATTCTTATTTTCTGTGTGCAAATCTGCTAAATAGCAAATCTGGGGAGTGCTCTTCATATCTGAGAGTCAAAAAGAAGCATCAAATACTGCGGTTACAGCGCAATTGTAAACATTCTTATTTTCTGGGTGCTAATCTGCTAAATAGTAATGTGATGGGAATCCAGCATGGTCGAAATTTAGTAGGCCAAAATCTCCACATGGCATATGTTAATAAGTATCTGCTTACAAACAGTTGGATGAGTCATCAGTATACTGAGCTTGTGTGGAAGTGGATAGTAAAATCCTTTGTCTTTAACAAGCCATGTGTTCTGCCATATAAGGAGATCCTGAATATCCTGTGTGCTGATTGGTCTGAGGAATATAGGAGTGGTTATACTGTATGGGAGGGGATATGCTGTTAACAAAAGTCCTGTACACAATGCTTTCTGCCTCTCAGATATTTTTGGAACAGGAGTTAATCTGAGACCCGATCGGTATGTGAATAAAGGCCTTTTACTTTCTGAAGACGTGTGTCCATATTTCTACGTGTGGCTTCTGTGGTTTGTTCCTGTTACTTCCCCTGTAACATTACTTGGTGCATTGGCGGGGAATCTCCTTGCATGGAAGCCTGTGTAAATATTTGAGACGGTAATCTTTTACCAAATCCTCTATGCTGCACCCCTGTGAGTATGAAGCCCAGGTCCAGAAACTAGAAGGTAAGATCAATACCGTTAGAGCGGTAGGCCCACAAGGGGTTTGTATTTGGAATTGGTTGTATGGAATCTGCCCCTTCCGTCTGGAAGGAAGAAGTGAAGGCGCACCACTTATCTAGACATTAGACGCTCTGTAGTCAGCCCGTCTAATACTGTGGTATTGGGTCAGACTGAAATTTGGTGTACATACTTCATGTCGGACACCGGTGTCCTGTCTTGACTAGCATGCTAGGTGTAAATTTTGGTTGCTAGGTCGGGGAGGCCGGCGAGACTAGCGGATATTGGTGTATATTCCGTCCGCTAGATCTCACCCTATCTAAGCTAAGTGGTAGGCGTGTAAATTTACACCACTAGACTATTGATAGCGTATTTAGACTAAATGGGTCCTTTTGTATATTCCGCTCATTAGTTCGCTATATTGGTGTCTGGGCAGCGAAGACTTATCGAATCTTTGGTGTAAATTGATCGAAAGCTCTCGAGGTGCTGGCCAGTTAGAGTAGTTGGTATTGTAAATGTTGTTAGATATACTGTAGTTGGTGAGTTGGTGAATTGGTTAAATTGTATGTCCTGCTAGAAAGCTTGAGCTCTGCCGTCTAGTGGGAGTGTAAATTGTGTGTATAACGGTAAAATAGTGCACGGTACCATAACCGCTAACATGTATTATAATTACTGACATTGTGTATTATATAGAACTACTAGAAAACTGTTTGTTTTGTGTTATATGTGTAACACCATAACTGTTACTAATTTACCTGTGATTTAAAAACTGTACCATAACTACTTTATAATACCATAACCACTTTAAAATACCATAAACACTTTATAATACCATAACCACTTTAAAATACCATGAACACTTTGTAATACCATAGCCACTTTATAATACCATAACCACTTTATAATACCATAAACACTTTGTAATACCATAACCACTTTGTAATACCATAACCAATTTGTAATACCATAACCACTTTAAAATACCATAAACACTTTGTAATACCATAACCACTTAGTAATACCATAACCACTTTATAATACCATAACCACTTTAAAATGCCATAAACACTTTGTAATACCATAACCATTTTTATAATACCATAACTACTTCAAAGTACCATAACCACTGATATTACATTAACGACACTAAAATTACTGTTTAACATTGTATGTGTAACCCCTTAACTATTACTAATTGATAATGTAACTCTAACACCATAATTATCTAACTGTACAATTATTACTAACCGTACCGTAACCACTGACTGTAGTGACAAAATTGTTGGAATGTTATGTGATCAGTTAGTTTATGTGGATTAATAGTGTGGATAATTGTATGGTTTGAATAATAGTTACTTTGACAAGTATATAGTCTTTGGTGGGTTTTTGATTTAATTTCGTGTGTGCGACGTCGTGATATTGTTGAGTGTGTGAGGATCCTGTGCGTGTATGTTTGGCAGTAACTGTGTTTTGCAAAGGGATATAATGTTTGTGATTTTGGGGTAAAATTATCCCCAAAGCGTCTGACTACATTGTGTAGCACAGAATGGCCTATTTTGGTGACCGCATGGCCTCCACGTGGTAGTCTTGATCCAAATCTAGTGCAGCGTGTACATGTGGCTGTATCTAGTAGGCCTGAATTTTACAATCAGTTTCCGTACATTGATTGTTGGAAATAGGTTGTGGAAGGATTGCCCAAATGGATTAAAGCATGCCACGAGGAGCAATGTCGCCTCATGGTGGCCAGGACTCGCCTGTCCATATGGGCCGCAACTTCGCCCATTTTAGATACGCCCACTGAGTCTGAGATTCCTCTACCACCCCCTTACTCCTCCTCCAAGGCTAGAGGAGGTGTTGCTGGTGTTGCCAGTGTTGCCACTCCCCCTTCCCTAGTGTTTTCTCCCACTCATTCATCCAGCTCAGAGCCTAGCCCACTTGCCTTAAGCCCTCCTCTTCCAGTACCTGCCTCTATTAGTCCTGCATATCCAGATTTGACTTCATTTCTGGTTCCTGGTCAGGCTCCTCCCAGACCGACCCGGAATATTCTGTTAACTGACCTTTCATTTAGTAAAAATCAGTTGTCCCCATCTCCTTGTCTCACTACCCCTAGACCGGAATTTAATACTAAACAACCTCACCGAAGCCCTGTATTAACCCGACAGATGACTGGTACCCTCCAACCCCGACATTACCAAATGCCTCTCCGACTTACACCGGGCCCAACACACGTTGATGATAATGGTCAATTGCAACATGCAGACCCTGTATTTGTTTATGTTCCCTTCACTACAACTGATTTATTTAATTGGAATGGTTAACTCAGCCTTTGTCAGCCAGGCCCAAGGTGATATTAAGAGGAAATTACAGAAGTTAGAGGGATTTGTAGGGATGTCTATATCACAGTTGATGGAGATTGCGAATAAAGTATACATGAATAGAGAAACAGAGACAAAGAGGGAAGAAGAACGTAAAATGAGGAAGAAGGCAGATATGCTAGCGGTAGCTATTGCAAGTGTAGAGAGACAGGGAAGAGAGGTGAATAGAGGAGTTGAAAATAGGTTGAGTAGGGGACGACTAAGCAGGAATCAGTCTGCATACTGTAGAGAGGAAGGACATTGGAGGAATGAATGCCCACAGAGAGAGCATTATGAAAATGATCGACAAGAAGAGAGAAGAGTGCGGGGAGGTTATGGTGGTAACTATAGAGGAAGAGGAAGAGGAAGTTTTGGAGGAAATAGTGGGAATTATAGAGGAAGTGTTCAAGGGGACAGATATTATCCACCCACGCAGAGACCTAGAGAAAGAGAAGATAGAGATTTTGTGGGTCTGGCTGACACTGTTATGGAGGACTATTGATACCGACCGGGCTCCATCCCCCTTTGTCGAGCGGAGCCTATAGTCGATGTAGCAATAGGGGGAAAGAGAAGCCCTTTTATGATTGATACTGGGGCTGAACATTCCGTGGTGACCAAATTAGTTGCTCCTCCTTCAGGAAAAACCATAACAGTAATAGGAGCAACTGGGAAGAGCGCTGCTAGACCGGTTCTTAAGAGTCGCACTTGCATTCTGGGAGGCCATTTGGTGAAGCACCAATTCCTATATATGCCTGAGTGTCCAATCCAACTTCTAGGACGAGATATATTATCAAAGCTTCAAGCCCAGATAACCTTTTTACCCAATGGATCGACATCCCTGAAGTTTAATGGATCATCGGGCATAATGGCGATATCGGTGCCAAGGGAAGAAGAATGGCGCTTCTACACGATAATGACAAGTGTAAACCCTAAGAGTGATGAATCCCTATTTGACATTCCAGGAGTATGGGCAGAAAATAATCCACCCGGGCTTGCCCGTAATATTCCACCTATACATATTGAGTTGAAGCTTGGGGCCTATCCCGTGAGTCTACGACAGTACCACATACCTCAAAAGGCAAAGAGAAACATACAGACCTACTTGGATAAGTTCATAAGGTATGGTATCCTAAAATTCTGTACTTCCCCCTGGAATACTCTATTGTTACCTGTTCAGAAGCCAGGATCAGATGAGTATCGTCCTGTACAAGATTTAAGAGCAGTTAATGATGCGGTAGTTAATATACACCCAGTTGTACCCAACCCTTATAATCTGCTTGCCTTGATACCAGGTGGGGCAACTTACTTTACAGTCTTAGACCTCAATGATGCTTTTGACTGCTGAGAGTCAGTGTATCTTTGCCTTCCAATGGGAAGATGCTGTTACGGGTTCAAAGCATCAGATGACTTGGACTAGACTACCTCAAGGATTCAAGAATTCACCCACCCTATTTGGATCCGCACTAAGCCAGGACCTGCAAGATTTCAAGTCCATCCCAGGAGAATGTGTATGATTTGTTGATAGCGGCAATTACTAAAGAGATATGCCAACAAGCAACTTATGATCTACTTCAAATTCTCTGGAAGGCAGGATACACAGTATCTAGGAAGAAAGCGCAATTGTGCCAGTCAACTGTCAAGTATTTAGGATTCCATATCTCTGAAGGTCAAAGGATAATGGGACCCGAAAGGAAAGAAGCGGTATGTCAGATACCGATACCTAAGAATAGAAGACAGGTGCGAGAATTCTTAGGAGCAGCAGGATTCTGCAGTATAAGGATTCCTAATTACGCGATATTGGAGAAACCCTTATATGGAGCTATAAAAGGCACAGAACATGACCCCTTCCTATGGACCACTGAACAGCAGAAGGCATTTGAGGATATCAAGAAAGCACTAATGAGTGCCCCAGCCCTAGGTTTACCTGATCATACTCGTCCATTCTATCTGTATGTACATGAGCAAAGAAAAATGGCTGTGGGAATACTAACTCAGTATTTGGGATCATGGCAACGACCTGTCGCCTAGATGTCCAAACAGTTGGATGCAGTGGCCAGTGGTCTTCCACCTTGTCTGTGAGCAGTGGCCGTCACTGCCCTGTTGGTAGCAGAAGCTGACAACCTTACATTGGGTCAGGAACTCTACGTTCGAGTAACCCATGCAGTACAGACTCTACTGGATTACAAAGGTAATCATTGGTTCAGTAATAGCCGAATTACTAAATATCAAGATATATACACCTTGAGACTGTTAATACCCTGAATCCAGCTACCCTTTTGCCACAACCTATTGAAAGTCAACATGATTGTTTGGAGATAATGGATGAAGTGTTTTCAAGCTGACCGGACCTTCATGATTTTCCCATCCAGAATCCGGATGTACAGTGTGACGAGAGCAATCTCGCCACATCGCATTGGAGAAGCCTGGCTGCCCGCCTGCTGCCTTTGGACTATGTCCCTGGGAGATTGGGCCCTTTAAAAACAGTATTCAGCCATACCAGAGTGTATGTCACTCATTCTGGCCCTTTAAATACAGTGGGGTCATTTGGTACTTGCCCTGTGTGAGCTGTGGTAACCCAGATAGCTATGCCATGGAGCCTATTCGTGTGATTAAAGACTTTGGCTCCATGGCGATTAAACTGTATTCGGTTGGTCTGAGTGCCATTCACCTAATAATGTGCACTCAGACCTGAGCTATCTGGGGATATGTGAAATGTCTGTGTGTTATGTGTAAAATGTGACTTTATGTATTTTAAAGTGTTTTATGTCGTTTTGCAACCATGTGGTTAATGGAGTCTGCCTCTAGTCCTGGATAATTGGATTACTTCCCCCCATTGTCTCCAGGATAGAGGGCCCTGTAAAACCATGCTTCCAGAAGGTCAAATGCACATTTGTACTAACTTTTTAACCCCTGGTCCAATCCGTATGATTTTTGAGTATGTTGTTCCCCTGAATGGATTGATTGTGAATATGTATTTTTATGCGAATGTGATGTATATTTTGGGAGTTATGAATGTTGTGTAAAAACTGTATTTCCCTACCTATGATAATTGTATTTTCCTGTGTGTACAGATAATTAGTTTACAGGTAGAGGGGAGGGCTATGTGTGGGATGTAACTATTGTGTGATTGGTTAATGTACGTTACTGTGTGTGTCCCTCCCCTTCATGGGAGCAGCTAATAAAAAGGGCTGCAAGCTAGCAGCCAGAGAGTTCTATTTTTACCCTCAACTTGAGTCCTGTCTCTTATTGGGGGAATCTGCTACAAGGGATTGCTATGCTAGGCATATTCCCTTGCTATAATCACTGAGCTCTTGTAAGAGCTTGTTCCTGCTTCGTTCTGAAGGGAGATAGCTGCAGCCTGCGGTGCTTATGGTGTCTGGTGGAGTGCTTGGAGTCCTCTGGAAGCGCTAGGAGCATCCATTAACGGAGGTACCCAGTCGGGGTGCCAGGTGATCCGTTACATACAGTATTATACGGATGGTAGTAGCTCTGTGAAAGAAGGAATTCGCTATGCAGGATATGCGGTAACAACTATAGACAAGGTGATAGAGGCACGGCCACTGTCAAAAGGGACATCAGCACAGAAGGCAGAATTGATTGCATTGACACGGGCCTTGCAATTGGCTGAAGGGTTGAAGGTGAACATATATACTGATTCAAAATATGCATTTTTAACCACTCATGCCCATGGAGCCTTGTATAAAGAAAGAGGGTTGTTGAATTCGGAAGGGAAAGAAATCAAGTATGCAGCTGAAATACTTCAACTATTGGAAGCAGTATGGGAGCCAAAGGAGGTCAGTATTATACATTGTAGAGCACATCTGAGAGGCGATAGTGATGTGGTAAAAGGAAATCGCATGGCAGATAGTGCAGCTAAGTGTGCTGTTGAATCTGGACAGGAGGAATATGTGGGGTACGTTGCTGCCCTTGTGCCGGCCCCTCTGTCTCAATGGACCCCGATTTATACAACTCAAGAGATGGAGTGGTTGAAGACTGAAGCGGGAAAATATTTGGAGAACAATTGGTATCAGTTAGAAGATGGAAGAATAGTCATTCCAACATCTCTGGCTATAGAGATTGTTCAGAACTTCCACAATGGCACACATACAGGAAGAGATAGTATGGAAGAATATCTCAGGAAACATTTCTATATACCAAGATTATCCAATCTTACTCAAGCCATTGTTCGAAGATGTGTTCTGTGTGCAAAGAACAACGCAAGACAAGGCCCTGTTAAACCTCCTGGGGTCCAGTATATGGGAGGACTCCCCATGTCAGATCTACAAATAGACTATACAGTAATGCCTAAATCTGGAGGATATTGTTACCTGTTGGTAGTTGTGTGTACCTACTCAGGTTGGGGATCATGGCAACCCGTACAGAAAAAGTAGGAGAAGTTGTACGATTCCTGTTGCGAGAGGTCATACCCAGATATGGACTCCCGTGCTCTATAGGATCAGATAGTGGCCCAGCCTTTATTCATCAGTGCCTACAACAATTGACTCATATGCTTGGTATTAAGTGGAAACTTCATACAGCATATAGACCTCAGAGTTCTGGGAAGGTGGAAAGGATGAACTATAAAGACCCAGTTGGCAAAAATGTGTCAAGAGACCCAGCCTAAGTGGAATGTTCTTTTGCCAATAGCTCTGTTGCGCATACTCAGTACTCCTACCAGGAGAATGGGTCTGTCTCCTTTTGAAATTATGTATGGGCGTCCACCTCCTATACTCAGTAATCGAAGGGGGGATTTGGGTCAGTTGGGTGAAGGAATTACTCGGCAGCAGGTTGTAGAGTTGGGTAGAACTATGGAGGAAGTACAGAAATGGTTACAAGATAGGTTACCTGTGAACATATATCCACCTGTTCATTCTTACCATCCTGGAGATCAAGTGTGGATAAAAGAATGGAATAGTGTTCCATTAGGTCCGAAATGGAGAGGTCCTTATGTTGTTCTTTTGTCCACTCCAACAGCTGTAAAGGTGGCAGAGGTGACTCCGTGGATTCATCACTCCAGGGTTAAAACAGCGTCAGACTCTTGGCAAGCCACTCCAGACCCTGAAAATCCTTGTAAGATCCGGTTGAAGCGGGTAACTCAGTTGGAGTGAGTGCGAAGTATTGGGACATCGTGGTTGGAAGTATTATTTTGAGACCAGCAAGTAGGTGTTTTGACGGCCATAATAAAGCCTGACCATCTGCCTACGTGTTATAAGCCAGAGTGTCTCAAAGAGATCTCTGTGAAGAAAAGTGAGGATCAGAAGAACGCCAATCCTTGCAGCCCTCACAGTCAGGAAGCTGAGGTGCCGTCGCACGGTTGAAGAGATAAGAATGAGGATTTCAGGAATAATGAATTCTATTGTGTAAGAGTACAGACATGCATAATTGTGATAGTTGCATTAAGACTACAAAGACAGGTAATCAAATATCCCAAACTCTTATTTGGCACTCACAGTATGAATGTAAGGGATCTGTATCTAAATGTAGATATTTAGATATTGATTACAGTGTGTGTCACTTAGCAGTAGGAGAGTCTTAATGTTTTGATCCCCATTTCCAACCCCGTACAATTTGGTTGGTAATTCGGAATAGTAACCCCCAGGGGACATTAATAAATAGGACTGTGATAAGTACCATACATTCCACGGGCATTCTACTATTTGATGCATGTAAGGCGATCTTGAGTAGTGGAAAACCTTGGAATGTATGTGGTAATCTAAAGTGGGAACGAACTTATGGGTTCAATGACAAATATTTATGTCCCAGTAAAAGATCTACTGATCCTGATTGCCCAAATAGAGATTTTAATTTCTGTCCATATTGGTCTTGTGTGGGATGGGCAACCTGGGGTAAAACAGTAGACCAAGATATGATTAACCAAAGTTTGCCTACCACTCCATATTGTAAATCTATGGAGTGTAATCCGGTCCATATGACCATTTCTAATCCGCAACACCTCATAGATAAATTCGGAAATCTATTTGGGTTCCAAATATACAGAACAGGGTTGGATCCTGGGACTATTATATATGTAGGCATTGAAACGGAGACAGTAGCAACTCAGACTCATCAGGTTTTTCATTCCTTCTATGAGGAGATGAGTATTGAGGATAAAATTCCCCATAATGTTAAGAACCTATTTGTAGATTTAGCTGAGAGTATTGTGGGTAGTCTTAATGTAACTAACTGTTTTGTATGTGGAGGTACTAATATGGGAGACCAGTGGCCATGGGAAGCAAAGGAAGCATGGTACCCTGGTTCTGAGACAGATGAACACCAGATACTTTCTCAGTCTGATCATCAAGTAAGTACTAGAGGAAAATCAGAATGGCGGTTAAAAACCTCTATTATAGGTCATGTTTGTGTAGCTAGGAAAGGGACAATGTATAACACGTCTGTAGGTGAGTTAACATGTTTGGGACAAAAGGCTTATAATGATGATACAAAAGATACTACTTGGTGGTCAGCTTCAAATGTCTCGGAACCTACTAATCCGTTTGCCAATTACACTAATTTGAAAGAGGTATGGTTTGATTTATCTGCTACATCCTATTGGAAAGCCCCAGTAAATCTATACTGGATTTGTGGTAAGAAGGCATATTTAGAGTTACCACAAGACTGGGAAGGGGCATGTGTACTAGGTATACTAAAACCATCCTTCTTCTTGTTGCCAATCGAAACAGGAGAGACCTTGGGAGTTAAGGTTTATGATGTGAATCATAAAAAGAAGCGAGCATTTTTGAATATAGGTAGCTGGGAAGATGATGAGTGGCCTCCCCAACGTATCATTAAGGGCGGAAGATGGTACTTATGGTTATAGAACCCCAATATATATGCTCAACCGTATTATAAGATTACAGGCGGTGGTTGAGATTATCACCAATGAGACAGCACAAGCGCTCAATCTCCTAGCTAAACATAATACTCGAATGAGATCAGCCATCTATCAAAATAGATTCGCTTTGGACTACCTATTAGCAGTAGAAGGAGATGTATGTGGGAAGTTTAATCTAAGTAACTGTTGTCTGCACATAGATGATGAAGGGCAGGCAGTGGCTGAACTTACAAGCCACATGGTTAAACTTGCGCATGTACCAACTCAGATCTGGAATGGGTATAACCCAAGTAGTTGGTTTGAAAGTTGGTATGAGCAGTTTGGAGGGATTAAGGCACTAGTAGGAGGAGTAGTATTTATTATATTCTTATGTCTCTCTCTGCCCTGCCTGATTCCATTGGTGGTCAGATCTATACGTAGTATCATAGACAGTACTATAGAAAGAAAGACAGCTGCCCATGTAATGGCTGTCTGGAAGTATGAATCCCTAGCCCAAAGAGAACATATTCATGATGAGGAATGCTGAAGGAGTTTGTGATGATGCTAAGATGCTTACTAGGTCTGTTCTGGTTCATGGTTACTTGAGTGGTGTTGGCAAATTATGATTAGTGATGCATCTGGAATAATGTTATCTCAGAAGCATCAGAGGGGGGAATGTGATTGGAATCCAGCATGGTCAAAATTTAGAAGGCCGAAATCTCCACATGGCATATGCTAATTAGTATCTGGTTACAAACAGTTGGATGAGTCATCAGTATACTGAGCATGTGTGGAAGTGGATAGTAAAATCCTTTGTCTTCAACAAGCCATGTGGTCTGCTATATAAGGAGATCCTGAATATCCTGTGTGCTGAAAAGTCTGAAGAATATAGAAGGGGTTATACTGTATGGGAGGGGATATGCTGTTAACAAAAGTCCTGTACACAATGCTTTCTCAGATATTTTTGGAACAGGAGTTAATCTGAGACCCGATCGGTATGTGAATAAAGGCCTTTTACTTTCTGAAGACGTGTGTCCATATTTCTACGTGTGGCTTCTGTGGTTTGTTCCTGTTACTCCCCCTGTAACAGTAAATCTGGGGCGTGCTCTTCATATCTGAGAGTCAAATAGAAGCGTCAAATAGTGCAGTTACAGCGCAGTTGTAAAATTCTTATTTTCTGGGTGCTAATCTGCTAAATAGTAAATTTGGGCCCTGCACTTCATATCTGAGAGTCAAATAGAAGCGTCAAATACTGTGCTTTCAGCGCAATTGTAAACATTCTTATTTTCTGGGTGCTACTCTGCTAAATAGTAAATCTAGGGCGTGCTCTTCATATCTGAGAGTCAAATAGAAGTGTCACATAGTGCGGTTACAGCGCAATTGTAAACATTCTTATTTCCTGGGTGCTAATCTGCTAAATAGTAAATCTGGGGTGTGCTCTTCATATCTGAGAGTCAAATAGAAGCGTCAAATAGTGCGGTTACAGTGCAGTTTGAAACAGTCTTATTTTCTGTGTGCTAATCTGCAAAATAGTAAATCTGGGGTGTGCTCTTCATATCTGAGAGTCAAATAGAAGCGTCAAATAGTGCGGTTACAGCGCAGTTTGAAACATTCTTATTTTCTGGGTGCTAATCTGCTAAATAGTAAATCTGGGCCCTGCACTTCATATCTGAGAATCAAATAGAAGTGTCAAATACTGCGCTTACAGTGCAATTGTAAACATTCTTATTTTCTGGGTGCTAATCTGCTAAATACTAAATCTGTGGCGTGCTCTTCATATCTGAGAGTCAAATAGTGCGTTTACAGCGCAGTTGTAAAATTCTTATTTTCTGGGTGCTAATGTGCTAAATAGTAAATTTGGGCGTGCACTTCATATCTGAGAGTCAAATAGTAGCGTCAAATACTGTGCTTACAGCGCAATTGTAAACATTCTTATTTTTTGGTTGCTAATCTGCTAAATAGTAAATCTGGGGCGTGCTTTTCATATCTGAGAGTCAAATAGAAGCGTCAAATAGTGCGTTTACTGCGCAGTTGTAAAAATTCTTATTTTCTGCGTGATAATCTGCTAAATAGTACATTTGGGCCCTGCACTTCATATCTGCGAGTCAAATAGAAGCATCAAATAGTGCGGTTAAAGCGCAGATTGAAACATTTTTATTTTCTGGGTGCTAATCTGCTAAATAGTAAATCTGGGGCGTGCTCTTCATATCTGAGAGTCAAATAGAAGCGTCAAATAGTGTGGTTACAGCGCACTTTGAAACATTCTTATTTTCTGGGTGCTAATCTGCTAAATAGTAAATCTGGGCCCTGCACTTCATATCTGAGAGTCAAATAGAAGTGTCAAATACTGCGCTTACAGCGCAATTGTAAACATTATTATTTTCTGGGTGCTAATCTGCTAAATAGTAAGTTTGGGCACTGCACTTCATATCTGAGAGTCAAATAGAAACGTCAAATACTGCACATACAGCGCAATTGTAAACATTCTTATTTTCTGGGTGCTAATCTGCTAAATAGTAAATCTGGGGAATGCTCTTCATATCTGAGAGTCAAATAGTGCAGTTACAGCACAGTTGTAAAATTCTTATTTTCTTGGTGCTAATCTGCTAAATAGTAAATTTGGGCCCTGCACTTCATATCTGAGAGTCAAATAGAAGCGTCAAATACTGCGCTTACAGCGCAATTGTAAACATTCTTGTTTACTGTGTGCTAATCTGCTAAATAGTAAATCTGGGGCGTGCCCTTCATATCTAAGAGTCAAATAGAAGCGTTAAATACTGCGGTTACAGCGCAATTGTAAACATTCTTATTTTCTGGGTGCTACTCTGCTAAATAGTAAATCTGGGGCCTACAGAATCACTCAGAATTTTTTTTGGCCCAATTTCAACCAGGCGGTGCGACAATATTGTAGCACGTGCGACACATGGTAATGGGTAGGGAAGAGGGGGGACCACCCTAAGGCTAGACTTACGTCCATGCCTATTATTGGGGAATTCTTCTCTTGTGTAGCCGTTGACATTGTGGGTGCACTGGCCAGGGCTAGTTCATCCGGGAAGAAGTACATTCTCACCGTGGTGGACTACGCCACCCGTTACCCAGAAGCAGTAGCCCTGTCCAACAGTGAGGCAGAGACAGTGGCTGATGCTCTGGTTAAGGTCTTTTCTAGAGTGGGGTTTCCCAAGGAGATTCTCTCCGATCAAGTAACCCAATTCACCGCTGTGCTCACCCAGCAGTTGTGGAAGGTGTGCAATATTAAGCCCTTGCTTAGCTCACCCTACCATCCCCAAACTAATGGGCTCTGTGAGCATTTTAATGGTACCCTCAAGCAAATGCTGAGGACTTTTACTGACGCTTGCAGAGACTGGGAGCGATTCCTGCCTCATCTGTTATTCAGAGAGGTGCCCCAGGAATCTACTGGGTTCTCTCCTTTCGAGTTGCTCTAAGGGAGGAGTGTCCGCGGGCCCCTCGATCTCATCAGAGGGCACTGGGAGGGAGAGACAGAGCAGGAAGGGACCCCCATAGTGCCATATGTCCTGGAACTTCGGGACCGCATGGATTAGCTGTCTCTGATAGTCAGAAAGAACCTCCAGGCGGCCCAGGGGAGACAGAAGAGATGGTATGATCGGGGTGCCTGACAGCGGGTCCAGGTAGGGCAAAAGTTCCTAGTACTCAAGCCTGTGAAGCACAGCAAGATGCAAGCATCTTGGCAAGGGCCATATAAAGTCGTGGCCCAGGTGTGTGATACTACGTATATTATTGCCAGCTGTGCAGATGAAAGGATCCAGCGTTCCTTTCATGTGAATATGCTGAAGGAATAACAGGAGAGACAGGAGGATGTTGCTGCTGTATGGTCCCCTGCTACCGATGATCCCGAGAACCTACCTCTCCCTGACTTACTAGAGAGCGACCCCCAGACTGACTTGACGAGTCTTGTACAGCTAGGAAAATGGTTGAGCCCTTCGGAAAAGGAACAGGCTAAATGGCTGCTATGGGAGAAAAGGGCGACCTTTTTTCAGGAGCCGGGTTATACCACCCTAGCTGTACATAAAGTAGAGACTCCCGGACAGGCACCCCTTAGACAACCCCCCTACCGTATCCCTGAAGCAGTCCGAGAAGGAATGCGGAAGCAGATACAGGAAATGACCCAGCTAGGGGTCATTGAGCCCTCTGACAGCCCGTGGGCTTCACCTGTAGTCCTAGTACCTAAGAAAGATGGGACCACCCGGTTCTGTGTGGACTACAGGCGTCCCAATGAGAAGACCACCACTGACGCCTACCCAATGCCCCGGGTAGACGTGCTATTAGACCGCATAACCAGGGGGCGCTATCTGACTACCATAGACCTATGTAAAGGCTATTGGCAGATCCCCCTGGCCGAGGATGCTATCACCAAGTCAGCATTCGTCACCCCGTTTGGCCTGTACCAGTTCAAGGTCATGCCTCTCGGTATGAAGAATGCCCCGGCTACTTTCCAGCGTAAGGAGCGTATAGACTCCTTGATGGATTCCAGAACTTTGCGTGTGCATACCTGGATGACATTGCGGTCTACAGTGCGTCTTGGGAGGAGCACTTAACACATGTAGGGGTGGTTCTGGATAAGGTTCGGGCCACTGGCCTGACTCTGAAGCCAAATAAGTGCCATCTAGGCATGGCTGATGTGCAGTACTTGGAACAGAGGGTGGGGTGCGGAAACCAGAGACCAGAGCCAGCCAAGGTGGAGGCAGTAGCTAACTGGCCCACACCCCGCACCAAGACCCAGGTACTGTCCTTTTTAGGAACAGCAGGGTATTACCGACGTTTTGTACCTGAATATAGTATGATAGCCAAGCCCCTGACAGACCTGACCAAGAAGAATCTCCCTAAGCAGGTCCTGTGGTCTCCAGCTTGTGAAGCCGCGTTTAATGCCTTAAAACAAGCCCTCGTGAATGCCCCCGTCTTGACTGCCCCAGTACCTAATAAACATTTTCTCGTCCATACAAACGCTTCCATGTTTGGACTGGGGGCTGTGCTAAGCCAGGTTGGGGAGGATGGAGGAGAACACCCTGTCGCATACCTGAGCAGGAAATTACTACCACGGGAAGTAAGTTATGCGGCAGTGGAAAAGGAGTGTTTGGCCCTTGTCTGCGCCCTTAAGAAGCTAACCCCCTACCTATATGGACAAGAATCTCCATGATTACAGACCACAACCCATTGGTATAGCTTAACTGGGTCGCAGGGGACAATGGCAGGTTTCTACGGTGGAGCCTGGTCCTGCAACCTTACAACTTTACTATCACCTACAGACCCGGTAAGCACAATGGTAATGCCGATGGGTTGTCACGGCAGACGGACCCTACTCCAGCTCCTCAGTCCGGACATCTCCAAGTTGACCCGCTGAAGGATCACACCGGGTCTGCCGGAGTGTCCCACAAAGGGGGAGCCGTGTGACAGATCCCTCTGTCCTGAACTTAAATAACCGTATTCTTCATTTGTTAGTTTGATTCGTGTTTCCACGTTCATGTGGACTCTATGCCATTCCCTTTTAACATACCGAATAAAACTACCGAACGGCCGGCCGGCCACCCAGTAGAGAAGTGTGCTGCTGGTTAACCTCTTGGCCCCATTAGAACGTTGAGGTTAACCGCAGACACCTCTTAATTGATACGGTAGTTGGGTGACCGCCATTCGTATACCGAACATGAGGTCGCGGCCATTTTAAATCCACGAAGGCACAGCGGTGTTCGACGCCCAACTCATGGAACTCAAAACGGATACGTTTTGGCACGAACACCACTGAAGCCGCTGACCTCCCTTCTTGTTCGGTAGAAAGTTCACGAACGACCCTATATTCGGTATTTTGTCCACGAATACACCACACCCCAGATAGACATCCCGTGGAGCCCATTCGTATGAGAACTGACTTTGTGAACACTTTGGCTCCACGGCGATTGGACTGTGTGCATAGGATCTGAGTGCTATTCGGTACTTTTGTGCGCTCAGATCCTAGCTATCTGGGGACCTGTTGAATGCCTGTATTATGTTGTAACATGTACCAGTTATGTATTTTTATGCCTTTTTGTTATTGTCACCTAAAATGGCATTTAGGCTCTGTCCTGGGAGATAATTGAATTACTTCACAATTATCTCCCCTGGCAGAGCAGAGGGTCCTGGGTAATAAAAGGGGAATGGCTTAGTGTGTACCTTGTGATTGGCTTCTACAATGTCTTTGTCACAGTCTCCCATTTGTTCCCCTAGGGGAGTGTCCACCAGATGGGAGACCTGCATAAAAGCTGGGCATGTAGCCCACATTAAACCAGATTATTGCTGACCCTCAATACGGAGCTTTGTCTCATCATTATTTGTATGGAGTACGCTTGTTCGGCTGTTTGGGAGAATAATCAATCCGTATGATTGCTGTTCGGCAGTTTGGAGCGCTCAGTGGCTACCTCTGCATTCGGGAAGGGAACGTCTGTTATGGCAGTAACCCCTCTCCTACCGGGGGAGCCGTAACAATATCATTATCCAAAACTGACAGAAAAAAAATAACAAGTGAAGGATGGCACATTAAAAGATTATTTCCTTTCTAAAAATATCACAATTTAAAATTATAGTAATTAGCATCACCTTATAAAGTGCAATAGCCCAAATATATACACAGAAAAAACATAGATTGAAAACAGGAGCTCTTTGTCTTCATATTTCATACTTCAAATGTTTGTGACAAACACAATACTAAAAATGTATCACTATATAGTGCTTAATATACCAAAGTGCACTATATATTAAACAAATAATATATTAAATATTTCTCAGCAGTTAAGGAGAGAAAAACAAGTAGCAAGAGAGGTGAGTCCCTGCTCAGATCTCAAGCTGATTTTAGCTCAACTTGTGCCATTACAGAGAGAACATATCTGAAGCATATCAGACTGGTCCCACCCATATGGGCAGTCCAGATCCGAAATGCCAGCAAGTTCCCGATGCACGAGAGGTACGGCAACCCCAGACAATCATTTCAACCTTGTAAGGTTTCATCAGTGATATCCCTCTAGGCAACGTGAGCAAGGGGTCCACATCTGGATTGCCCTTTAAACTTAAGTAGAGAAAAACAAGTAGCAAGAGAGGTGAGAACTGACAACATCTTAATTAGCCTGCCCTTCGGTGGGTCCTCGCTCAGATCTCAAGCTGGTTTTAGCTCAACTTGTGCCATTACAGAGGGAACATATCTGAAGCATATCAGACTGGTCCCACCCGTACGGACAGTCCAGATCCGAAATGCAAGCAAGTTCCCTCTGCACGAAAGATACGGCAACCCCAGACGATCGTTTCAACCTTATATGGTATCAACAGTGGGTTATAGCCAATATCCTTTTAGGCATCGTGAGCTTAAATGATATAAGTTGTAACTTTTAGATATGATGGGAAAAGTCTGTATCATTTTTAAAAGTAAATTAATATTGAAAAACTGGTCATAATAAGATTTGTAATAAGATTTTCTCTCTTGTATATATTTAGTTATGATTCCACTTTTGATAAGATCTATTAGAAATAGTCTGATGTCAATTCCAGGTTTTTTTTTTTACCTTACAAATGATGATTTGTAAAGTATGCCATGAGGGAATTATATTTTCTGACATAATAGACTTAACCCCTTAAGGACCAAACTTCTGGAATAAAAGGGAATCATGACATGACACACATGTCATGTGTCCTTAAGGGGTTAAATAAGATTGGCAGAGGTAGATGGGCAGATCTGAAGAAGCTTATTTGATTGGTGAAATGTGTCATCATGCCTGATGCCATCATGTTACTTCCGCCGTTGTTGCAATCCATAGTTCTAGAACAGACAGCAGCTGGATTTGGAGGTCATCCGCTCTAACGTAGGAACTGTTAAAGATTTTAAATCGTTTTTGAGCTTTGTTTGTGAAAGTTTTCTAATAAAGAATTTATTACATCCACTGCTGCCCTTCTGTATGCATCGGAAGCACAGACTTTAGTGACACATTGAGGAGCACCTGTAGCCTGAGCAGTCTTAACCTTCTCCATCTTTGTCAGGGGTGATTCACGTATATATAATTTATTATTTGAATCACATTATTATATGTTTTTAACCCAATTTTTTGCATATCTATTGA
Source organism: Pelobates fuscus (assembly GCF_036172605.1). Classification (NCBI taxonomy): domain Eukaryota; kingdom Metazoa; phylum Chordata; class Amphibia; order Anura; family Pelobatidae; genus Pelobates; species Pelobates fuscus. The sequence goes on along the minus strand of NC_086318.1, from coordinate 277,098,225 downwards.
ATGGATTTACCATATGACAAAGTGATTTATGAAAACTATGAATCCAATTGTACACTTGTTTTATGCACTTTATTTAATATATAGTGCACTTTAGTTTATAAAGCACTTTATAGTGTGACATTTTTCATATATATATTTTTTGTCACACACTTTTGAAGTATATATTTTTGTCTTTACACAGGCACATTTTTTTTTATAAATATATATCATCAGGGCCGCCATCAGGGGGTGACAACCATGACGGTTGTCACGGGCCCGGCGGCCCTGGGGGGCCCGGACTGCTTTGGCAGTCCTGGGCCCCACTTTCCCTCTCTGCACACATAGATAGCGAATATCGCTATCTATGTGTGCAGCTGCGGGCCCCCGGCTCCATGTTACCGAAGAGGGGGCCCAGGCAGCACACAGCCTCTTCTCTTCTCCTCTCTGCTAATAACTCTCGTGAGACCCGGTTGCCATGGCAACGCTCCGCGGGTCTCACGAGAGTTATTGGAGGAGAGAGAAGAGAAGAGGCTGTGTGCTGCCTGGGCCCCCTCTGCGATAACAGGGAGCCGGGGGGCCCCACCATGCCACCGGACCACCAGGGATGGAATCTCCCCCCTCCCTAGACACAGGTAAGCAGGGAGGGGGGAGAAACAATTTAAATATATATTTTTTTTTATTATGTTAAAATGCCCCCCCTCCCCCTCACCCCAGCACATTTACACACACACACTGCATACACTGACACAACACACACACACACACTGCATACACTGACACAACACACACACACTGCATACACTGACACAGCACACACACACTGCATACACTGACACAACACACACACACTGACACAACACACACACACACACTGCATACACTGACACAACACACACACACACACTGACACAATACACACACACTACATACACTGACACAGCACACACACACACACACTACATACACTGACTGTTACGGACCGTTTCAGCATAAAAGGGGAAAAATCCGTTTAGGCGATAATCCCCTTTTCACAAAAAGGCACAGCTACTATAAAAGCACCAAAACTCACGAATTCGGATATAAATTAATGCACCAAACTCCCGAACTGCATACAAGGGAATAAGGTAGCACTCCAGCTGGAACCTCACGAATAGCTGCTAGCAGACGAACAGGAAAAGCAGACATCAGCTTACACTCCTAGCAGTCAATCTCCAGCAGCATACAGTGAATCCCCCCAAGAACGAGACAAGGCTCCGTGTTGAAGGTCAAGCAGTGGTCTGTTTATTCAGGGCTACCTGCCCTTGTATTTATGCAGGTCTCCCACCTGGTGGACACTCCCCTAGGGGACCAGATGGAAGACTGAAACAGCAGACAGACATGTATCACTTTCGTACACACAGCCACAATACTTTCCCACAATGCATCTTGGTTTCCTCCTCCCTGCCCTGGAGATAATTAATGAAGTAATTCAATTATCTCCTAGGACAAAGGCCAGACTCCATTATGCACATGGTGACACAGAAACAGACTATCACTTTAAAATACATACAGACACAATATATACATAAAACACAGACATGTAACATATCCCCAGATAGCTCAGGTCTGGGTGCACATTATTAGGTGAATGGTACCCAGATCACACAAATACATTTTAATTGCCATGGAGCTAAAGTCTTTAATTTTACGAACAGGCTCCATGGCATGGCTATCTGGGTTACTACAGTTCACATAAAACATAAAATACCGAATTTCCCTGCATTCACCAAATCCATACGAATGAGAACCAGGGGCTGGAGGTTCAGCGGTGCCTGCACGGAAAAGTGTCCGATTTTGGTGCATGAAAGCCAGGCAGAAAAGTGCTGGCTGCCCGGGGAGCTCCAGAACAGCGCCACCTAGCGGCCGCTAAGTGTAACAGCGGCCACACAGTTAACAGGCAATTAAACTGCGGTTAACCGCAGCTTCAGGGAGGTAAATTGACAGCACACTCCAGCTTCTGGGTGGCCAATTAACAGTGCCGGACGGCTTCCCACGGCTCTGGGGAGGTTGGTGAACGGCTGTTTGTTCGGTAGATGAAATCTACTGAACTGCTGTGCAGAAAGGGAGAATTAAATCCTTCTGCACAGTAAAATTAACCCTTTAGCTGCCGGTCCATAATCCAATGGCAGCAGGCGGGCAACCAGGCTCCTCCAATACAATGTGGCGAGATTGGTTTCGTCACACTGACACAGCACACACACTGCATACACTGACACAACACACACACACACACTGCATACACTGACACAACACACACACACACTGCATACACTGACACAACACACACACACACTGCATACACTGACACAACACACACACACACACTGCATACACTGACACAACACACACACACACTGACACAATACACACACACACTACATACACTGACACAGCACACACACACACACACACTACATACACTGACACAGCACACACACTGCATACACTGACACAACACACACACACACACACACACACACTACATACACTGACACAACACACACACACACACACACACACTACATACACTGACACAGCACACAAACTGCATACACTGACACAACACACACACACACACACTACATACACTGACACAGCACGCACACTGCATACACTGACACAACACACACACACACACACACACACACACACATTATATACACTAACACACCACACACACACTACATACACTAACACACCACACACACACTACATACACTAGCACACCACACACACTGCATACACTGACACAACACACACTCTGCATACACTGACACAACACACTCTGCATACACCAACACAACACACTCTGCATACACCAACACAACACACTCTGCATACACCAACACAACACACTCTGCATACACCAACACAACACACACTCTGCATACACTGACACAACACACACTGCATACACTAACACAACACACACTGCATACACTAACACAACACACCCTCTGCATACACCAACACAACACACTCTGCATACACCAACACAACACACTCTGCATACACCAACACAACACACTCTGCATACACCAACACAACACACTCTGCGTACACTGACACAACACACACTGCATACACTAACACACTCTGCATACACTAACACACACACTGCATACACTAACACAACATACATACTGCATACACTAACACAACAAACACACTGCATACACTAATACAATACACACACTGCATTCACTAATACAACATGCACTCTGCATACACTACACACTAACACACTCACTGCATCCACTATACTGACACACTCTGCATTCACTACACATTAACACACTCTGCATTCACTACACTAACACACACTCTGCATCCGCTACACACTAACACACTCTCTGCATTCACTACACATTAACACTCTGCATCCGCTACACACTAACACACACTCTGCATCCGCTACACACTAACACACACTCTGCATCCGCTACACACTAACGCACTCTCTGTATTCACTACACATTAACACACTCTCTGCATTCACTACACTAACACACTTTCTGCATTCACTACACTAACACACTCTCTGCATTCACTACACATTAACACACTCTCTGCATTCACTACACTAACACACTTTCTGCATTCACTACACTAACACACTTTCTGCATTCACTACACTAACACACTCTCTGCATTCGCTACACATTAACACGCTCTGCATTCACTACACTAACACACACTCTGCATCCGCTACACACTAATACACTCTCTGCATTCACTACACATTAACACTCTGCATCCGCTACACACTAACACACTCTCTGTATTCACTACACATTAACACACTCTCTGCATTCACTACACTAACACACTTTCTGCATTCACTACACTAACACACTCTCTGCATTCACTACACATTAACACACTCTCTGCATTCACTACACATTAACACACACTCTGCATTCACTACAAATTTACACACACACTACATTCATTACACTGACACACTCTGCATTCACTACACCCTAACACACACTCTGCATTTATTACACACTAACACACACTCTGCATTCACTAAACTATGCACACACTCTGCATTCACTACACTAACATACACTCTGCATCAACTGTACACACAGCATCCACTACACAAACATCCTGTATTCACAGTACACACACTACATCCACCACAAATTGAAACACTCTGCATTCACTATACACAGACACTGCGTCTAATACACACACTACATCCACTACAGACACTGCATCCACTAAACACATTTCATATAGTACATACAAACACTACATCCACTACACAAACACACACTACATCCACTACTCAAACACTCTGCATTCACTACACATTAACACTCTGCATTCACTATACACAGACACTGTGTCTAATACACACACTACATCCACTACAGACACTGCATTCACTAAACACATTTCATCTAGTACATACAAACACTACATTCACTACACAAGCACACACTACATCACTGTACACACTACACTCTCTGCATTCACTACACATTAACACTCTGCATTCACTACACTAACACACACTCTGCATCCGCTACACACTAACACACCCTCTGAATTCACTACACATTAACACAGTGCATTTACTACACTTACACACACTCTGCATCCGCTACACACTAACACATTCTCTGCATTCACTACACATTAACACACACTCTGCATTCCCTACACATTAACACACACTCTGTGTGGCGAAACCGACCTCGCCACGTGTCCTTGGAGGGGGCTGATTGCCCGCCTCTTGCCTTTGGACTATGGACCAGACTTTATGGGAATGTGATACCCCAGATAGCCATACCATGGAGCCTATTCATATAATGAAAGACTATGGGAAAGACTTTAGCTCCATGGCAATTGTACTGTGTGAGTAGGATCTGCGCGCTATTTGGTAGTTTTGTGCGTGCAGATCCCAGCTATCTGGGGATAGGTGAAATGTCTGTGTGTTATGTGTAAATGTGACTTTATGTATTTTAAAGTGTTTTATGTTGTTTTGCAACCATGTGGTTAATGGAGTCTGCCTTTAGTCCTGGGTAATTGGATTACTTCTCCAATTAACTCCAGGGCAGAAGGGAGGAAACCAGGGTGCATTGTGGGGATGTTTTTCTGCCAGCCAGAAAGGAACAAAAGATACTTTTAGTAACTTTTGAACCCCTGGTCGGATTCATGCCATTTTTTAATATGTTGTTCCCCTGAATGGATTGATTGTGGATATGTATTTTTATGTGAATGTGATGTATGGTTTTAAAGTTATGAAAGTTGTGTAAAAGTATATTTTACACTGTATGCATAATGGGATTATGTGTCACACTAAGGGGAGGGGATGTTTGGGAGGTAACATCTATGTCATTGGTTCTTTTATGCCTCCCCCTGGGTGTGGCCTGTATGTGTGAGTTGGAAATAAAAGCCAGGCTGGATGAGCCAGTCCAGAGTTCCTGTTTTAACCTCAAAGTGATGTGTCGTCTCATTATTGGGGGAAGGATTTATTGTATGCTGTTCCAGTTGACTGCTAGGGGTACAAGCCTATTCGTATGGTTCCTATTCAATGGTCTACAGCATTCATACGCTTGGGAGAATTTAAAGGTTTCTTGGATTCGGTGATTATGGTGTCTGCCAGAGTGCTTGGAGTCCTCAGGAAGCACTAGGAGCATCCATTAACGGAGGTACCAAGTCGGGGTGCCAGGCGATCCGTTACACTCTGCATTCACTACACATTAACACACACTCTGCATTCACTACACATTTACACACACTCTGCATTCACTGCACTAACACACACACTACATTCATTACACTGACACACTGCATTCACTACACACTAACACACACTCTGCATTCACTAAACTATGCACACACTCTGGATTCACTATACTGACACACACTCTGCATTAACTGTACACACAGCACCCACTACACAAACATCCTGTATTCACAGTACACACACTACATCCACCACAAATTGAAACACTCTGCATTCACTATACACAGACACTGCGTCTAATACACACACTACATCCACTACAGACACTGCATCCACTAAACACATTTAATCTAGTACATAAAAACACTACATCCACTACACAAACACACACTACATCACTGTACACACACTACATCCACTACTCAAACACACTCTGCGTTCACTATACACACTGCATCCGCTACACAAACACACACCCCTGCTACCTCCTGTCACTGCCCCTCGACCCCCCACCACCTGTCCCTCTACCCCCCTTACCCCCTGTCGCTTCTCCTCCACCCGCTACCCCCTGTCACTGCCCCTCCAACCACCTAACCCCTGTCGCCCACACAGTGCACCCCTCACAATCATACACACTGTACCCCACACACATTGCATCCCTCACAATCACACACACTGTACCCCTCACAATCACACACACTGTACCCCTCACAATCACACACACTGTACCCCTCACAATTACACACACTGTACCCCTCACAATTACACACACTGTACCCCTTCACAATCATACACACTGCACCCTTCACAATTACAACACACTGCACCCTTCACAATTACAACACACTGCACCTTTCACAATTACACACACACTGTACCCCTCGCAATCACACACACTGCACCCCTTACACGCTGCACTGCTCACAATCACACACACTGCATCTATGTATATTTGTGTGTATGCATGTATGTAAATATATGTATGTGTATGTGTATATAAAAATACATATACACGCGGCGTGTGTTTGTGCTTTAGGGTGCACACCCTAATGCAACAGGCTGCGCACGCCTATGTGGAGGAATAAGGGGTATATTAACCATTTTAGAAAAGGGGCCATTTTAACAGAACCTTCACTTACCTGTTAATTGTTGTTGGCAGGTCTGTGCTGTTTTTTTCTTCTTTTCTTTCAGGTCCATGGCTTTACTGGAGGAAATCCTGGAAGGTGTGAGGGCAGCTGTAAGGATCAGATGGATGGCCTGGCTTCATGAGCAACTGGGGGCTCCAGGTGCTCCCCCCACATCCCCTGCGGCAGCGGATCGGTGTCCTGTGAGGAGGGCGAGACCGCTCCAGCGGCTGAGCCCAGGCATGGGCCCCGAAGTCAGAAGACGGAGGAGCCCGGCGGCGGTCGATGGAGGGGCCCTGGAGGTGGATGCGGGACGAAGTGAGGCGGAAGGAGCGCGGCCGGCACCGTCTGTCCGACGCGGTGCTGGTCGGGCGCGGGCAGCAGCCAGGCCGCGGCCTGCACCGCGGAGCACGTCCCACCGGAAGGCGGCCGGCAAGGCGGCTAGGACGGAGGCCGGGAATCCGAGTGGAGGAGAAGGAGGGAGCAGCAACAGGATGCGGCCCGGTGAGTCTGATGCCGGTGTTATGGCCGGGCAGCAGGAGACTGGCGGGGAGGAGGCCACTAGTGGGCAGGCTGTCCCCCTGATGGCAGGGAGGGCCTCTGGGTCCGAGGACACCATGGGGCGGCCAAGGTGGGGGCCGGGAACAGCAGCAAGGGCGCAGACGGCGGGTCCACCCAGCCAATAATGCCGAGACAGGCAGGGTCAGCGGTTGTGGGGGACTCTGGGCGCCAGGTACGACAGGTGGAACCCCATAATGACATGGCGGCCCACGGGGGGCCGGGCGCGGCGCACAGGGAACTGTGACAGGGGTGAGCCCTAGTCATGGATGAAAGAGGGGTTAGGAGGGGGCGGGAGGGCCACAGGGGCAGCTCCCAGGGGCAGCAGGACTATAGCCACGACCCTGGAATGCACCTCGGCAGGGATCCGCGTGGTGACAGCGCCAGGCATGACAGGGCAAGGAAACCAGCTGAGGGGCGGAGTGTCAAAGAGAGGAGCCGGTCAACGAGCAGGCGTAGTAGGTGGAGGTCAGTTTCCAGGGACAAGAGGAGGAGGGAGCAGCGCAGTGCGTCTGGGTCATCAGACAGGAGCTCGCCAGGACAGCGGCGCAGCGCATATGGCCAGGAGGGCCAGGCGGCAAGGTGGGACAAGGAGAGGGACAATGGCCAGGAGCATAGGGAGGAAGGGCGGGTACGTGAACATATGGACAGACTGCCCAGGTGTACTTCTCCTTACAGGTCGCGGAGCGCTACACCTACGGTCCCGAGGTGGGCCCAGGCTGAAAGGAGTCGGCGCCTACTGGATGCTCCGGAGCCAGGCTTGGCGGACAGAAGGGGGACGACCCCACGGCCCGCCGCAGCCGGGGGTTCAGGCGGTGAGTCAACCAATGCACCACACTCAGGAACACTGTTGAGCTGTTTAAAATCCGTTTTAGACTCATGGGCGGGGGGGGAGGTCTCCTCACCACAGTTTGCGCAAGTGTGAGCCTGTGAGGAGGGACGCGGGTCACCGGTTAGGGCAGAAGCAGTGGCGCATGGCGGCGACCTTGGGTTACCGGTATCGGAGTCAGAAAAGGGGCCAGGGGAAAGAGCTGATGCGGGTGGCGAGATTCCTGACGCAGCGCGACAAAACCTGCATGTGTCTTTTGCGGGTCCCTTAGGTTGTCACTTGAAAACTGAAGTCAAAGAGAAGATTTGGAAAGGGGAGTTTGTGGAGGTTTTTTCCCTCTTCCCGCTAGAGGAGTTTCTGGACTTAAAGGAGGAGGACAAAAAGGATGCGAAGAAGGAAGAGGAGGAGAAAAAAACGTAGGTATCGAAAAATTCCCAAGACATTCGGGAATTGGCACCGGGCTTTTTGTATCCTGGCCAGCGTAATCGTTCCCTGATCGCTGCTCGCAACTCTTCTGCTATCTTGACGGGATAGGGGACGCGTACCGGACGTACGGGGGAGTTGCGTGGTGGAGATACGACGAGCAATTCCGCCAACGGTTAGCAGCGAATCCCAGCATGAGGTGGGACCAAATGGACTTACCTCTCTGGATGAGGCTTATGATGGTGCAGAAGGCTGCGCCCTTTCAGGGGACGGCCGGTGCGGTACCTGGGGGATCAGCATCGGCCGGGCAAAAGAAGGGCTTCTGCTGGCTTTTCAATGAGGGCCAATGCAAGTGGGGAACGTCGTGCAGCTTTAAGCACGAATGCGCCAATTGTGGAGATGCCCATGGAGCCAGCAGGAGTTTCAAGAGAGGAAAATCGGCACCCGGAGTGGGTGTCGGCGGGTCAACGGCCCCTTCCGCTACCACTGGGGGCAACCCCGGTGAAGGTAGGCGAGATGCTACCGTGGCTAAAGCGGTACGTTAACCTAAAAGATGCTGAGTTTTTATGGAGAGGTTTTACGGAGGGGTTTATTATACCGTTTCAGGGTAAGGGCTTAGGGAAGGTTTGTGCAAACCTCAAATCTGTTAGGGAACACCCAGAGGTAGTGCGGGAAAAATTGCAGAAGGAGGTACAGCTGGGTAGGATGGCGGGGCCTTATTTGTCCCCGCCGCTGCTGGAATTGAGGGTGTCCCCGCTGGGGGTGGTCCCCAAGAAGGAAGTGGGCAAGTTCCGTTTGATCCATCATTTATCTTACCCCAAAGGGGCTTCAGTAAATGATGACATTGACGCGGCCCTGTGCTCCGTCTCTTATGCATCATTCGATCACGCGGTCGAGTTGGTTCGGAGAGCAGGGCGCGGGGCGTTAATGGCGAAGGTGGATGTGGAAGCAGCATTCATGCTGCTTCCCATTCATCCGGAGTGTCACCACTTACTAGGGTGTTTTTTCGAAGAGAAGTTTTTCGTGGATTTATGTCTGCCCATGGGCTGTTCCATCTCTTGTTCGTATTTCGAGAAGCTCAGCACGTTTTTAGAGTGGGTGGTACGCTGGGAAACGGGCGGGGGTACAGTGGTCCATTACCTGGACGACTTCTTGTGTGTGGGTCCGGCGGGATCCGACAGATGCGCCCGGATTCTACGGGTTCTGCAAGGGGTTGCACAAAAGTTCGGGATCCCTTTGGCCGAGGATAAGACGGTGGGCCCGACCGAGTGCCTGAGTTTCCTGGGGTTGGAAATCGACTCGGTTAGGGGGGAATGTCGGCTGCCAGCGGAGAAGTTGAGGGCGCTCCGCCAGCGGGTGGTCGAAGTGAGGGGTCTGCAGTCACTATTGGGAAGCCTTAACTTTGCGTGTAAGGTGATTCCAATGGGGAGGGTTTTTTGTAGACTGTTGGCCAGAGCTACCTGTGGAGTTCGGTTGCCGGGTCACTACATCAGGGTGTCGGAGGACATGAGAGAGGACTTGGACATTTGGGACCGTTTCTTGAAGGAGTTTAATGGGCGGGTGTTTTTCAGGGATACGGCGGCGGTTTCGGGTGACGCCGGGCTGTTTACAGATGCCACGGGGAGCGTCGGCTTTGGGGCATATTTGGGGGGAAAATGCTGTGCAGAGGTATGGCCAGAGGTGTGGAAGGAGAGCCTGATTAGGATTAGGAATCTGGCATTTTTAGAGTTTTTTCCCATGGTAGTGGCGGTGTCACTGTGGGGCAGGGAGCTCGCGAACGAAAAGGTTATCTTCCACTCCGACAATATGGTGGTCCAGGTGATCAGTAGTCTTTCGGCGTTGTCACTCCCTGTGGTGCGGTTATTGAGGCATCTAGTTCTCCTCTGTATGTCTTGGAATATTGTTTTCAGGGCTCGGCATGTGCCGGGTCTGTTGAATGTTGTTGCTGACGCGCTGTCTCGTTCGCAGTGGGAGCGATTTCGGGAAGCAGCACCGGAGGCACAGGCGTCGGGACAGGCGTGCCCAGAGGAGATGTGGCGGTTCGGGGCATCATGCTTGGGCAGTTTATAAGGAGCTCGCTAGCACCGGGCACCTGGGCTGCGTATACCAAGGTTTGGAGCAAATGGGAGGAGATGGTGGGACAGACAGGAGTGGGGAACTCCGCAGCAGGTAGTTTGGATACACTAATATGGCTACTATGTTGATTGGTGGCGGGAGGATCGTCCCCATCTAAGGTGGATCGTTATATGTCAGCTCTGGCGTTTCTCTTTAAATTTAATGGATGGGAAGATCTTACTAAACATTTTCTGGTAAAACAAACCCTGCGGGGCTTCCGGAAAGGGAAGAAGTCGATGGATACGAGGAGGCCAGTGTCATTCGTTGTCCTTTAGGGGCTGGTGGGAGTTTTGAACGATACATGCGTATCGTCATTCGAGGTAATATTGTTTTCCGTGGCCTTCGTATGGGCTTTCTTCTGGGCCTTTCGCATCAGTGAACTGGTCAGTGCCAACAAGTCGGGGACAGATGGGCTCAGGTTGGAGGACGTTGTGGTAGAGCAGGACAAGGTTGTGATTCTATTAAGGCGCTCGAAGATGGACGTTTTCGGGAAGGGTAAGGAGATCGTTTTGTTCGCACTACCGGGGTCAGAAGTTTGTCCAGTGTTATGTGGGGGCAAGTTTCTGCAGATTCGCCCAGGGGGCAGGGGTTGTTTCCTGATACACGAGGACGGACGGGCGCGGTCGCGCTTTCAATTTGTGCGGGTCTTTCGCATGGGTCTAGCAAAATTGGGCCTACAATCCATGCAATTTGGGACGCACACGTTCCGCATAAGGGCGGCAACGGAGGCGGCGCGCTTGGGGCTGGGAGATGATCGGATAAAACGGATTGGAAGGTGGGAGTCCATTCGGTTCCGTTCATACGTGAGGCCGGATAGGTTGGTGTGAAGGGGAACAGGTTTGGCTGTGGGACACGGGTGCTCTGCTGGATTACTGATTTTGTTTCTTTCCAGGTTTCGTCGCATGGCTGGTGGGTCACTCGTATGTTTACTGGGCACAGAAGAGGGCCGCAGTTCGGAGACAAGGCGCACAGCTGGGTTTTCTTATGGACATGGTGGAATTACGGTGGTTTGGTTTTCCGGGTTTTAGCTGGCAGAGCATCAGCAGAGAAATTTTCAGGAGACTGTTAGGAGGGGCCTCCCCGGACATAATGTTAATTCACGGAGGGGGTAATGATTTGGGTTTGGTTCCACAAAGGGAACTGGTCAGGAGGATGAAGCGGGATGTAGACCGGCTGCGGGAGCTGGTCCCTGGAGTGGTGGTAGTGTGGTCTGAGATGGTGCCACGGTTTAACTGGAGGCACATTGCCGGGGAAAAGTTAATAAAGCTATGGCAGTTTTCTTCCGGAGGAATGGCGGGGTACCGGTACGACATAGGGAGTTAGAAGGTATGTTACCGGGATACTATCGGAGGGATAGGGTGAACCTATCAGAGGTAGGGTGCGATTTATTGAATTTGGGTTTCCAGGACGGGATCGCTAGGGCCCTATTCATGTGTGGTGGGGGACGCTCGAGACATTAAGGTGTCAAGTCTCTTGCTGTGGCGGGATAGGGCTTGGGTAATTGGGATGTAGGAGGAGTATCAAGTGGTTAGGCTAAAGTTAGGCTGAATTAGACTGGAGTGTTAAGTGGTCTGGAGGTTCGAGCTCTTCGGTGGCTCCGAACCTGGTGGTGTAGGGGTGTCTCGGTACACCCCTACAGTTAAAAAACGTATGGATATGGGGCCTCTTTGGTAGGCCATGATTTATGTATTATTTGTTATTTATGATGTTATATATTGTTATTGGTACGGGGTCATTGCCAGGGGTAATTATGCACGGTGGGGGATATTAGTAAATTAACACTATGTGGCAATGACCCCAATTTGTTATCTTGTTTATTATAATAAATAAAGCTGTGGACTTTTTATATTTCCAACAGAAATATGGTGTCTGTGGTTATTGGGGTGGGGATTGTCAAGATTCTGGGATAACCAGAAACACAAGTTCAGTAGCAATACTAGCAAGCAAAGACCACAACAAGGCAGGGAGGAACATGAAAGGTAAGTATTTAAATCAGAAGGTTAATTCTGATTGGATAATTTCCAATCAGAATTAACAATCACACGTGGGAGATATCTAGACCTCCCACTGTGATTGAGGCACTGTGCCTTTAACACCGAGTCAGGGGGCTGACCCTGGCGTGTAATAAATTGGGCGGTCTCCCAACGTGCAGCGTCATGCATGCTGCCGCTGGGGGACGTAGAGGAAGATGCGGGTGGCATCCGAGGCTGGAAGGATGCCGCTCGCCGAGCACACGAGGAGGAGGGGACCGCGGACGGCTGGAGGGTGAGTGCCGCGAGCGGAGTGCAGCCTCCCCTCGCAACCGCCCGCGGGATCCTGACATTACTCCCCCCCGAAGACCGCCCGGAGGGCGGGAAGCAGAAGGCTTCAAAGGAAACCGGGCATGAAAGGAGTGGACCAAAGAGGGAGCGTGCAGATCAGAGCTCGAAACCCAAGACCGCTCCTCAGGGCCGTACCCCTTCCAATCCACCAGATATTGCAGCCGACCCCTAGAAACACGAGAGTCGAGGAGGGCAGCCACTTTGTACACGTCACTAGGGACAGTGCGAGGGGAAACGGCCCGCCCGAGGGGACGAGAGAACCGGTTACACAGCAAGGGCTTCAAAAGCGAGACGTGAAACGTGTTCGGAATACGCATGGAAGGAGGCAAGTCTAGGGGGTAGGAAACGGGGTTAACCCTACATAACACCTTGTAGGGACCAAGAAATCTGGGAGCAAACTTCATCGAGGGAACCTTGAGACAGAGGTTCCTGGAGGACAACCATACCCTATCACCCGGAAGATAAGAAGGGGCCGCAACCCTATGGCGATCAGCAAACTTCTTCTGAGCAGCTGCTGAACGAGACAGTGCAATATGGACCTGATCCCACATCTTCCGCAAAGAGGCGAGGTGCTGGTCCAAGGCGGGCATTCCCTTGTCGGAGAACGCACCGGGAAGGACAGAAGGCCGAAACCCATAAGCAACCTCAAAAGGACTTAAGCCAGTAGACGAATGAAACACCGTATTCCTGACAAATTCAGCCCACGGAAGGAGGCGAGACCAGTCGTCCTGTTGCGCATTAGTGAAGCAGCGCAAATACAATTCCACAGACTGATTAGCACGTTCGGCCGCACCATTAGATTGCGGGTAATAGGAGGAAGAGAACGACAAGGAGACCCCCATCTCAGCATAAAAGCTCCTCCAAAACTGAGAGACAAATTGAGGACCCCTGTCAGATACCCCATGCAAGCGGAACACTTCCCTGGCAAACACCTGAGCAAGCTGAATCGCAGAAGGCAGTTTCTTAAGCGGAATAAAGTGCGCCATTTTAGAGAACCTATCCGTCACAGTCAATATCACTGTCTGACCATCAGAAGGAGGAAGGTCTACAATGAAATCCATGGATAAGTGGGTCCATGGTTTCTTGGGTATAGATTGAGGCATCAGTAGACCCTGGGGTCTCACATTAGGGGACTTACACTGCGTACAGACCCGACAAGCCTGTACAAAATCCACTACGTCTCGCTTAAGTGAAGGCCACCAGAACTGTTGAAGGAGGCCCTTATAAGTCTTGGTAACCCCCGGATGACCAGCAGTTTTGGCGGTGTGAAATAAAGTTAACAACTTTTTTCTGTCATTAACTTTAACGTATAGTTTATCAACAGGCATCTCAGGGGGTGCTTGGGTTTGGTATGTCTTAATAATATCAAGGAAAGGAGACGAAACAACCAAACGGGTAGCAGCTATTATTTGAGACTCAGGTACAATAGGTTCAGGAGTCGGGTTAACAAATTCTAAAGGTTCATATTGTCGAGAGATAGCGTCAGCCTTGGCATTACGGCAACCAGGTCTATAGGTAATAACGTATTGGAAGCGCGAAAGGAATAGAGACCATCTAGCCTGCCGGGCGGACAACCTTCTAGCATCAGCTATATAGGAGAGGTTCTTATGATCTGTTATAACCATAATTTTGTGTCTGGAACCCTCTATTAAGTACCTCCATTCCTTAAAAGCTAATACAATAGCCAATAGTTCCCTGTTCCCAACATCGTAATTCTTTTCTGGATCAGACAACCTTTTTGAATAGTAACAACAGGGATGGAGGGGTTCGTCATAAAATAACATCTGTGACAGTACTGCTCCCACACCCGACTCAGAAGCGTCTACTTCCATAACAAAGGGAAGAGAAGGATTAGGGTGGTGTAGTGTGGTGGAATCTAGGTAAAAATAAATTTAGTAGGCCGAGATTACCACGTGGCATGTGTACGTGCATATGCTGACGTATCGATCAGTTGGTTGCACGAGGCAAGATACGATCAGTAGTGTACGGAGCATGTGCAAGAATACAGGATATAGTATTCCCCTCCTCCATTGTGCTGGACAAGCCATGCGGTCAAGCAGGAAGTTAATTCTTATTTGTATTGATTGGTCAAGAGAATGTGCGGGTGGAGCTTAATATGGGAGGAGTTATATGCCTATATAAGGAGCCTGCACTATTGTCCGGGGCTCAGAACTTGCTGTATTTTGGTGACATTAGTCCCTCTGAGTCCCGATCGGTGATCCAATAAATAATCTCTTCCTTCCTGAAGAAACCTGTGTCCATCTCTCTGTGCTTGGCTTCCGTCAGTTTCTCCGGTATCAGTAGCACTGCAGCAGAGGCAAATGCCTTTTTGAGAGTTTTGAAGGCCTTAAGGGCTTCAGGAGTCCAAACCCTAGGGTGTAGACCTTTTTTAGTCAGCTTCATTATAGGGGAGATAAGTGGTGAAAAGTTTTTTTATAAATTTCCTATAATAGTTAGCAAATCCTATAAAACGCTGGATAGCCTTCAGTCCTTGGGGAAGTGGCCAGGACAGTATGGCTTCCAATTTAGCAGGATCCATACTGAAACCCTGTTCAGAAATTATGTATCCTAGGAATTGCACAGAGGTCTGATCGAACAAACATTTTTCTAACTTACAATAAAGTCCGTTCTGTAATAACCTTTTTTTTTTATAAATTCTTTATTTTCAAAGGTGCATATTTAGGCTTACATACAGATCATGACATGGTGGTACATCAATTAAAGTCAGTTTCCTAACACTGTCTCGTTGTTCATGGTAGTGTTGCTGTTGCTAGCTGCTGAGCATAAACAGTTCACAAATTTATCCCATGTCCAATCTGATTGATTGGTGTACATTATCCTTTTAACCGGGTAGGGGTGAACTGGGGTACTTGGTCCCGGGGTCTATGAGCTTCTCTTGTTGGCAGTATCTCTTCCCGTTTCTGTTGGGGTTGTGGGGGAAGGGGGTACCGTAGAGGAGGAGGGAGAGAAAGGAGAGGAGAAGAAAAAAAAAGAGAAGGGGGGGGGAAGCCAGGGTCAGTGATTGTTGTGGGTGCGTGTGGTGCGCTTGGCTGTCCGCCTAAGTGTGTCGGTGGTGGGGGGGGTGGGTATTCTCACTGTTTGCTTCTTCCTTGGTTGTGTGTGGGGGTGTTTGAATGTGTAGTCGGGGGGGGCCTAGGGTGGAGGCCTAGTGTCTTCGGGGTTCATCCCGTCATTGTGCGGTGCGGGATCCCGCCTCTGGCCTCGGTATCTGGTCTTTGTGGACCATTGCCGTGCCTGTTGTAATGGTTGGGGCCGTGGAGCTGTGCCGTGTTGGGTCCTGCCTGTCTGGTGCTTAGGCTCTGGGCGGGTGTTCGTCTTGGTTGGGATTCCCACTTTCGTCCCGTGTCGGCCCGTGGGGTGGCAGTAGTTCGGTTGTTGTGGTCAGGGGCGGGTATGGGATCTGTCCCGGGATGCCCCCTTTATTTCCTGGGCTTCCTCCTCCTCTAACAACTGGGGAGTCCTGTGGTGGGGTCGTGGGTATTGTCCCCCCCCGGCCGCCCGCGCCCGCCGGGGCCCCCCCCTGGGGGGAGTGGGTGAGGGTAGTGGATTTGTGGGGTAGGGGTGCAGACGTTGATGGGTCCGCTGTGCGGGGTATGGACATGCCGCGAGGTCCGCCAGGTGGTGGGGCCGGCTGTCCGATGGAGCGTTTACGCTCTGACCATGGTGTCCAGCGTTGGGTAGTTTATGTCCCAGGGATCCCAGGTTCGGTGAAATGCTTTGTAAGAGTCGTGGATCTGCGCGGTGAGCTCGTCCAGGTCTCGGGTTTCTATTATCTTGTTGATGATGGTTGAGAGTGCGGGAATTCGGTGGTCGGCCCACCGCTCCGCGATCGCTCTTCTAGTCGCTAGTGTTATCCTTGCGGCTAGCTTGTTCTCGCTCCTGGTGAGGGAGTCCAGCGGTTTGTTGAGTAGTGCCGTCCACAGTAGCGCCGGGTAAGGTTTGTTGAGTATTTGTTCTATGAGACCTCTGATTGCCGCCCACAGTGGTTTAAGTTTTGGGCAGGACCACCAGCAGTGTATGTAGGAGCCAGCTTCGCCACACAGTTTCCAGCACAGGGTGTCTGGTTTTTGTCCCATTTTGTGGAGTCTGTATGGTGTCAAATACCACCGGAACAGCATTTTGTACGCTTGTTCCTTATGGGTGACACACATTGTCAGGGAGTTTGTTGCCTCCCAGATTTCGGCCCAGTCGCTCGGTTCTTCCGGTGGTCCCAGGTCCCTTTCCCATGCAGCAATATAGGTGAGGTTGATGTGTGAGGTATGCGTTGTTAGGGTGGCGTATAAGCTGGAGATTTGCCCCGAGTGCAAGGGTGCGTCGAAGCATCTTTTCTCAAATGGCGTTAGGGGCGAGGTCCCCGCTTGTTTGATGATTGGCTGTCTGGCTAGGTCTCTGAGCTGGATGTAGCGGAAATGGTCCGCAGTTGTAAGTGTTTCGCTGTCCGGCAGGTCTTTGTAGTCTATGATTTTCCCTTGTTGATATAGGTGTAGGAGTCTGGAGATGTGCCTCTGGTCAAACGCGCGGAAGTGTTTTGCCACCATCCCTGGTGGGAAGAGTTTGTTCCGGTATATAGGTGTTACCGGGGAGATGAAAGAGGACAGTTCGTATTTAAGGTTGAGTTTATCCCAAAGAGCTAGCGTGTGAGTGATTGCCGGAGAGGTGGGCGGTGGGAGCGGGCGATGCACGGGGGGCACCCACATATATGATGATGGTAGATCCCATCCCATGACATCGTGCTCCAGGTCCACCCATCGCTTCGTGCTCGGGGGGGCATGCCAATGTTGGACGTGGGCCAGTTGTGCCGCATTATAGTATTGTTGGAAGTTGGGTAGTCCGAGGCCTCCGCTGGTTTTGGGGACATACATGGTCGATCTACGAATGCGTGGTCGTTTGCCCCTCCAGACAAATTTGTCAATAGCTGCTTGAAGGTCTGTAAAATCTTTCTTCTGTATGGGGATGGGTAGTGTTTGAAAGAGATACAGGAAGCGTGGTAGTAAATTCATTTTAATGGTTGTGACTCTACCAATCCATGAGAGTCCTAATTTGTCCCAGCGTTGGAGGTCCTGGTGAGCTGCTGTTAGAAGTGGTTTGTAATTGAGGTCGTAGGTATCTTCCAAGCGTGGGGACAATCGAGTGCCCAGGTATGTGAGATGAGACGTAGAGATTTGGAAGGGAAACGAGTTTCGTAAGAGTTGGATTTGTTGCAATTCCATTGCCATTGGTATGAGAACTGATTTCGTCTGATTGATTTTGTACCCGGAGAAGCTGGAGTATTCGGCTATTACTTCGAGCGTGGCGTGTAGGGACGGTATCGGGTCCACGAGGGACAAAAGGAAATCGTCCGCATATGCCGCCACTGCGTATTTTGCATTTCTAATTTGGATGCCTTTTATGTCCGGGCGGGTGCGTATGGCCTGTAGAAGTGGCTCCAGGAAGATTGCAAAGATTAAGGGTGAGAGGGGGCAGCCCTGTCTGGTCCCGTTCTGTATGGTGAAGGTTCGGGCCTCGATGTTGGGTAGAAGAAGTTTCCCTGTGGGGCGATTGTAAATTGCTTCTAGGGCGTTCATGAAGCCGGCCGGGAATTTGAGGTGTGTTAGTATTTGGAACATGTATGGCCAGAAAAGGCGATCGAACGCCTTCTCTGCGTCCAGCGAGAGCATGACCGCCGGGATGTTCCGATTCTGGGTGTACCAGATTGTGTTGAAGGCTCTTCTGGTTTTGTCCGATGCCTGTCGCTTCGGAATGAAGCCGACCTGGTCGGGATGTATCAACTGGGGGAGGAAGGTGTTGAGACGGTTGGCCAGGGCTTTAGTAAGGATTTTCAGATCTGTGTTTAGAAGTGATATGGGCCGGTAGTGGCCGGGTTCTAACTGTTCTTTGCCTGGTTTGGGCAGGAGGCATATGTCGGCAGCGAGCATGTCCGGGGGGAGCCGATTACCTTGGAGGATAGAGTTAAAAGTTTTGCACAGGTGTGGTATGAGCGTTGCCTGGAATGTTTTATAGTAAAGTGCGGTGAAGCCGTCCGGTCCTGGGCTTTTCAGTGGCTTCAGCGTTTTGAGGACTTGGGCAAGTTCCTCGCCCTCCATGGGTGCTTCCATCAGTGCCTGTGCCTGTGTGGATAGGGTGGGCAGGTTGATCGGTTGTAAGAAAGATGAAATTCGTTCTCTTTGGGACCCGTCCCCTGTTGAGGGGTCGGCATGGTTGTATAGTTTTGTGTAATATCGCAGGAATTCTTGCACTATCGTGTCTGGGTCCTTCGTGAGCTCTCCCGTGCTGGTTCTAATTTTGGAAATTCGTTTGTTGTCCTGTCGTTTTTTGAGGCAATTAGCCAGGAGGGAGTCTGCTTTGTTCCCCTTTTCGTAAAAGCGTTGTTTGGCCCACATAAGGTTTCGTGCTACGTCTGCTGAGGATAGCTGCCGGAGGTGCTCTCTTATGGTGGTAAGTTCCTGTAACACTTTATCAGAGGGGTTTTGTTTGTGCAACGTTTCGAGCTTAGTTAGGTTAGCCAATGCTTCTGTGAGGTCCTGGAGGCGTTGTTTTTTGTGGGTCGTGGCGATTGCTATCAGGTGGCCTCGGATTGTCGCTTTGTGCGCTGCCCATACTGTTGCCGGGGCCATGTCTTCGGTTGTATTTATCTCGAAATAGGTTTTGAGGTGGTCGGTTATGGTATGTACTGTTTCTTTGTCCCGGAGGATCCACGGATTGAGTCGCCAGCGCCACGGACAGGATAGCCGTGGGATTTGAAGGTCCAGCGTGATCTCCGCATGGTCCGACCACGTTATGTTGCCAATTTGTGAGTGGGTGGTCCAGGGCTGGATCGCCTGCGAGACCAGGAAGCAGTCGATACGGGAATATGACCGGTGTGAGTGGGAGTAGAAGGTGAAATCTTTATCTGCCGGGTGGTGAGCTCTCCAAACGTCCAGGAGCGTGGTCTCGTGGAGGAAGTTGGCATATAACTTGTCATTCCTCGTTGGGGCCGGCATTGTGTTATCACGCGCTCTTCGGTCTATGGCGGGTGTGTGTGTCGCGTTGAAATCCCCCCCTATGATGAGGTGTTTGGCCGAGATGCTGCTGAGTTGGGACTTGAAGGTGCTCCAGAAGGTGGGGTCCGGCGTGGCCGGTGCATAGAGGGAGCATACGGCGAGTGGGGTTGTACCCATGTGTCCTGTGAGGATCAGATATCGCCCGTCAGGATCTGGATACGTGTGTATCTTCCAAAGGGCAGGAGTTGCGTAACAGGATTGCAACTCCTTTTTTCTTTGGGTCCGGTGAGTTAGCTAAAAAGTGTCGTTTGAAGCGTCTATTGGTTAGGGGGAAACGTTTCCGGTCCGTGAAGTGATTTTCCTGGAGTAGGATTATGTCTGCCCCCGTGCGGTTGGCCCATCGTAATAACCCGTGTCTCTTGCCTGGGGAGTGTAGCCCCTTCACATTGAGGGAGGTTAGGCGAATCTTCGTGGAAGGTGGCGCCATGACCCGCACTGCGCCCTCGGTGGTGGCGGGTTGGAGGTAGGGAGGGGTTGTGGGTTGGGGGGGACCCCGGAGCGTGCGGCGGGCCGGGGGCTGTCGCTGTAATTGGGGCGGGGGGTAACTGGGCTTATCAATCTGGCCAGTCGTCTGGTTGGCGGGAGGGCTCGGTCTCCTATCCGCTTAGTGGGATTAGAAGGTGCAAGTCCTGAGGAAGGGTTTTGGCGGGTCGTGGCAGTTCCTGCTTTCGGCCTGCCTAGTACGGGGCTGTGTTGGCTGAGCTCTGAATGAGGACTAGGGGAGGGGTGCGGGGTTGTGTGTGAGTCCATGGTATCCGTGGCTGCCCTGAGTGGTGGGGATAGCGTGCTCGGGGGCGATAGCCCCTTATCCTTGCCGTGGTGGGTGTCCCCGCCTAAGGTCCTGTGATGCCCGTGTTGTAGCTGTTGGTGCCTCTGCATTTATTGGTAGCGTAGTGGGTTATAATGTGTGGGGGGGTGTTGTTCGGGGTAGCTCGGTACCCGGTGTCTTCCTGTTTTTCTTGTTTTATGGGGAGGGAGGGAGGGGAGGGAGAGGGGGGGGAGCACGGGTAGGGAGGAAAAGGTTGTGGCCTGTGGCCATAGTAGCTGGCCAACTGCTCTTCCCTAAGGTTTGGAAGGTGTTGGCGCCTCTTGTGGTGGTGCTGAGCTTAGAGGCCTGTCAGTGACAGCTTTTCAACATAGTTTATGCAACATTTTCATAACATCATTAAAACATATTAGTTGTAGCTTTGGTAATATAAACAAGCAAACAAAGAACCTGGTCATTGCAATAATAAGCCTTGTAATATGCATGAGCAACCATCTCGTCACCTGATGTGTTGTGTGGTTTCCTGCATGTGCCATGTGGTGTTGGGTGGTACTGAGGTGCCTGTGGCATGACGTGGTGTTCGTCCGGCCCCGCCGTGTTTGTTTTCGTATGTGTATGTCAGCGGTGTTCTGCTACTGTTTGGGTTTGTTGCTTTGTGGTTCCCTTTGTCGGTCACCTGCCGTATTGATATCTGAGCTGAGGGTGCAGGTCAGTTAGCGTGGGTGCTAGGTTTGGTGTGTGCGTCTAGGTTGCTTTAGCAGTCTTGCCCCCCGCGTGGTGTTCCTGGTCTGTTGCTGGCGTCAAGCGCCTCGTCTCGCTGGTGGCCATGTGTGGGTAGGGCCTGAGCTCCACATCTGTGTGTCTCCCCATGTGTTGTCACCCGGGTCTCGTATTGTCCTGTCGTGGTCTCTCTGGTTGGAGGTCAGGGGCCCCTAGTGGTGTCTTGTTGGGACGGCGGCTGTGGTTGTGGGTTCCGCCGGTGGTTGTCTGGGCTCCCCCGTCTAGGTGCTCCAGGTCCCCTGTCGTGTGTGCCCGTCTGGTGGGGGTGGGGTGTAGCGGGTGTTAGTTTGGCCCGTCAGCTGGTCTCTTGGTCGTGCTGTCCGGGGGGGTCGTGGTGTGTGTCTCCGGCCTTGTTGAGCCTGGGTGCCCATCCCGGAGCCGTCTGGTGACTCCGGTCCGCTGGCCCCCTTAAGACGTGCCTGTGGGTACCGCGTGAGCGGCTGGGTGGGTGTGTCCGGTCAGCTGGTGTCTGGGCTGGGCCCGTCTCTACGGGTTCCGTGGGTTGCATAGCGTATGAGGACTTAGGGGGCCCCTGCTCTACGGTCCAGGGGGTAGTGGGCTATAGTGGCCGTCCGGTCCCTTCCGTCTGGTTGTGGCCCCCCGGGGAGCCTAGCTGTCTCGATGCCCATTGTGCTCCGTGAGGGGGGTCCCCTAGTCACCCAGTTGCCTTCCGTGTGTTCCCATGGTGGTAGGGGCCTGTCCATACTCCGGTGTTGTGGCGTCAGTGTTCCCCCCCAAGGTCTGGGTCTGTCTGGCGCGGCCAGAGGTGTTTGGTGACAGCTGACCGAGCCTGCGGAAGGGTGCTGGGCTCCCCTGTCGGGTGTGGGTGGCCTGGCGTGGGGTCCCTCGTCTCCCGGTGCATGTGTGGCCTTGTTCACCCGGTATGCTTTGGCCCCTGTGAGCCCGTTCGTCCCCCCCCATCCGCCCACCCGCCCACCCGCTCCACATGCCCTCCCGCCTCCCCCAACCCCCCTCATCCGCCCACCCGCTCCACATGCACCACCGCCTCCCCCACCCCCTCCCCCCCAGAGAGTTCAATTACTGTCCCTGGTGTATGTATGTATGTCTGCCCAGTTATACTTGCAGCCCAGAGTCCAGAGTCCAGTGTCCGTCTATGAAGGGCTTCAGAGGAAGCTGTCCATGTGGGTGCATGGTCGTCTGTTGCTGACTTGAGCTTCAGGGGGCTGCCTTTTCAGGGTGGTTGGCGCCAGGTCTTGATATAGCTGGACCTGGACGCCTTCCACCTCTATGGGAGTGTCTCTGGCGGCCCTCATTATGCGCTCCTTGACATGATAGAAATGGAGCCTCACGATCACGTCCCTTGGGGTGGCAGTGTTATTGCTGGGGGCTCTCAGTGCCCTGTGTACGCGATCCATTAGCAGATCCGCATTGGAGGCTTCAGGCAAAAGGTTCCTGAATACGTCTGTGAGGGTGTCAGTCAGGAGCTCAGTGGAGACTGTCTCTGGTATGCCTCTCACCCTTATGTTGTTTCTCCTTGTCCTGTTGTTCAAATCCTCATTCGATTCTTCCAGGGAACGCAGCTGTTCGCGGAGGTCCTGCAGCTCTCCTCCATGCGCCTGCACAGTCTCCATAGCCTCCGCCATTTTGGTCTCTGTGGCCTGCGTGCGGGCGGTTAGATCCGCCATTCCCGCCATGATTGGGCCCAGCTTCTTTTCCAGCTCCTCTGCTACTGACCTCCGGAAGTCGGCGAGAAACCCTTGCATGTCCCGCCGGGTTAGTGGTGCCTCTGCCTGGTCCAGGATTGCCTGACTGCTCATCTCAGAGTCAGAGTCCGTTGGTGAGTGCTCTAAAGATGGCGCCTGGGCCTTCTCGGCCTTTTGCCGGAAGATCGGCGCCACCGCGGATCCTCGCGATTTTCTGTTTCCTCCCATTGGGGGTGAGTGGGGATGGTGAGGTGGGTGTCCGGGGTGTTTTTTAGGGGGGTTTGGGGGCTCAGGTGCTCTCGATGGCGTGTGATTGCGGCGAGGCCTTGGCAGAGCTCTGGGATTATGCCGCCATTTCCCTGCTCGGTCAGGCTCCGCCTCTGTAATAACCTTTTAAGCACCATCCTAACATGAATATGATGTGACTTCAAATCAGGAGAATATACAAGTGTGTCGTCAAGGTACACCACGGCACAGACATGCAATAGATCCCTAAGGACATCATTTATGAGGTCCTGAAACACAGCAGGAGCATTACACAGTCCAAAAGGCATGACCAGATATTCGTAATGCCCACTACGCGTATTGAATGCTGTCTTCCACTCGTCATTCTCCTTAATACGGACAAGGTTATAAGCCCCCCTGAGGTCTAATTTAGTGAAGTACTTAGAACCTTTAACACGATCAAACAACTCAGTGATGAGGGGGATAGGGTAGGCGTTTTTAATCGTTATATTGTTCAGACCCCTGTAGTCTATACATGGCCTTTAGTGATGTACCGAACTGTTCGCTGGCGAATAGTTCCCGGCGAACATAGCATGTTCGCGTCCGCCACCGCGGGCGAACACATGTGGTGTTCGGGCCGCCCCCTATTCGTCATCATTGAGTAAACTTTGACCCTGTACCTCACAGTCAGCAGACACATTACAGCCGATCAGCAGCACACCCTCCCTAGCAGACCCTCCCACCTACTGGACAGCATCCATTTTAGATTAATTCGGAAGCTGCAACCATTTTTTTTTGTGCATATAAATGTTACAAGCAGATACTTCCCCCAGACACTCTGTATTACTGCAGATACTCCCTCCAGACACCCTGTGTTACTGCAGATACTCCCTCCAGACACCCTGTGTTACTGCAGATACTCCCCCAGACACTCTGTGTTACTGCAGATACTCCCTCCAGACACTGACACAGAGCAGAATAGGGACTGTTCCCCCTACATAGGGTCACTTGGCAGATATGGATTGACACCTATCCTAATGATCCCTGATACACACTGACACAGAGCAGAATAGGGACTGTTCCCCCTACATAGGGTCACTTGGCAGATATGGATTGACACCTATCCTAAGGATTCCTGATAAACACTGACACGGAGCCCTCCATGGGTGAAGATGGATTAATTTTTTCTTGCGCTCGGGTTTTTGATTTTATTTTTAAGTTCGACGGGTATGATGGCTTTTTATTTGGCCTTTTTTGGGGCTGAAAAATGAAGATTTTAGAAAAAAAGAAGACATTGAATAGTAAGTTGAATTTTACTTTACAGGGTAGTAATTTTATTTCCCCCTCACTATTTTTTAGGATGAGGGGGTAGGGAGGGGCTTTTTTATTTGGTTGTGTGACTAGGGGCTTGGGGACCCCTAGTCACCTTTGATGGGGAAGGGGGGGATTTTCATTTAGGGCCCCCACCCGCCGCTCTACACACACTATATAAACTCTACACACACTATACACACTCTACAGACACTGCATACACTCTACACACACTGCAAACACTGCACACTCACTATGCACACACTGTACACACTCTACACACACTGTACGCACTATACACACACTGTACACACTATGCACACACTATACACACACTGCACACACTCTACACACACTGTATACACTATACGCACTCTGCACACACTGCATACACACTGCACACACTGCATACACTATACACACACTGCACTAACTATACACACACTGCACACACTATACACACACTGCATACACCCTATACACACACTGCATACACACTATACACACACTGCATACACACTATATACACACTATACACACTGCACATACTATACACACACTGCATACACACTATACACACACTATACACACAATATACACACACTGTACACACACACTGTACACACTATACACACACTGTACACACTATGCACACACTGCATACACTATGCACACACTGCACACACTGCATACACTATGCACACACTACACACACTGCATACACACTGCACACAATACACACACACTATACACACACTGCACACTCTATACATACACTGCACACACTATGCACACACTGCACACTCTATACACACTATACACACACTGCACACAATGCACACACTGCATACACTATACACACTCTACACACACTGCATACACACTGCACACACTGCATACACTATACACACACTGCACTAACTATACACACACTGCACACACTCTACACACAATGCATACACTATACACACTCTGCACACACTGCAGACACACTGCATACACTATACACACTGCACACACTATACACATACTGCATACACCCTATACACACACTGCATACACCCTATACACACACTGCATACACACTATACACACACTGCATACACACTATATACACACTATACACACTGCACACACTATACACACACTGCATACACACTATACACACACTGCACACACTATACACACACTACACACAATATACACACACTATACACACAATATACACACACACACTGTACACACTATACATACACTGTACACACTATGCACACACTGCATACACTATGCACACACTATATACACACACACTACACACACTGCATACACACTGCACACAATATACACACACTGTACACACTATACACACACTGCACACACTGCACACCCACTGCATACACTATACACACTCTACACACACTGCATACACACTGCACACACTGCATACACTATACACACAATGCACTAACTATACACACACTGCACACACTATACACACACTGCATACACCCTACACACACTGCATACACACTATACACACACTGCATACACACTGCATACACACTATACACACACTGCATACACACTATACACACACTGCACACACTATACACACACTACACACACAATACACACACACTGTACACACTATACACACACTGTACACACTATGCACACACTGCATACACTATGCACACACTATACACACACACACTACACATACTGCATACACACTGCACACAATATACACACTATACACACTGCACACACTATACACACACTTCACACACTATACACACACACTATACACACACTGCATACACACTATACACACACTGCACACACTATACACACACTACACACACTATACACACAATATACACACACACTGTACACACTATACACACACTGTACACACTATGCACACACTGAATACACTATGCACACACTATACACACACACTGCATACATACTGCACACAATATACACACACTACACACACTGCACACACTATACACACACTGCACACACTACATGCACAACACACACTGCATACACACTATACACACACACTATACACACTATACACACGCTGCATAAACATACTTTTTAAAAAAAATTGCAGTTGTTTTTTACATTTCAAAGTTGGGGAGGGGGGTGCCAAATAAAGGATCCGCCCCGGGTGCCAAATGCTCCAGGTACGCCCCTGTATAGAGGGGAGCCATGTTACTCTGTATATAGAGAAGAGCCATGTTTACACTGTATATAGAGGGAGCCATGTTATTTTGTATATAGAGGGAGCCATGTTTACACGGTATATAGAGGGAAGCCATGTTACTCTGTATATAGAGGGAGCCATGTTATTCTGTATATAGAGGGAGCCATGTTTACACGGTATATAGAGGGGAGCCATGTTACTCTGTATATAGAGGGGAGCCATGTTACACTGTATATAGAGGGAGCCATGTTACTCTGTATAGAGAGGGAGCCATGTTTACACTGTATATAGAGGGAAGCCATGTTTACACGGTATATAGAGGGAGCCATGTTACTCTGTATATAGAGGGAGCCATGTTTACTCTGTATATAGAGGGAGCCATGTTACTATCTGAGGTGGTTAACTATGATTGGCCCTGGCATGTTTGTTAGTCTGGCCTGCATGGTTGTCTGGCATGAATAAAAGTAGCATGTTTCAACTATATTAGTAGTTAGACTAGTTTGCACTAAAACATGTGCAAATGGGGAGTTTGCGGTTCTGTAAATGGACTGTTTGCGGTTGTTTGCGGTGAGTTAAACGGGGAGTTTGGTCTGTCACTGTGAAGCGGGCGTAACCCTTACACTACCTGATCGATACAACATAATTTTAAAGCACGTTATTCCAAACAATTTAGGAATGTTAGGTGATTTCTGCCCTTTATGGATTAAAACCAGACTCTGCATCAACTGTGTAATTTTCCATGGGGGTTTTGCCATGGATCCCCCTCCGGCATGCCACAGTCAAGGTGTTAGTCCCCTTGAAACAACTTTTCCATTACTTTTGTGGCCAGAAACAGTCCCTGTGGGTTTTAAAATTCGCCTGCCCATTGAAGTCAATGGCGGTTCGCCCGGTTCGCCGGTTCTCGAACGTTTGCGGAAGTTCCCGTTCGCCGTTCGCGAACCGAAAATTTTGTGTTCGCAACATCACTAATGGCCTTAGGTCACCCTCCTTTTTGGCAACGAAAAAGAAACCAGCCCCAGCAGGAGAGGAGGACCTTCTGATAAAACCTTTACTTAAGGCATCCTGTATGTACTCCTCCATGACCTGGTTCTCTTTTTCGGAAAGAGGATATACCTTACCCCTAGGCGGCATAGTACCAGGTAAGAGGTTTATGGCACAATCATATTCACGGTGCGGGGGCAGTTTATCTGCCTCCCTTTTTTCAAAAACCTTTGCTAGGTCTGCATACACAGGAGGGACAGAAACAGAAAGTGGTTTGGCTGTGGGCAAATTAAGCAAGCTAACAGGACAAACACGAGTCATACAATCTCTTTGACAAGACTTCCCCCAGGAGAGAATCTCCAAATAACCCCAATCAATCATTGGGTTGTGTTTAACCAACCAGGGGAAGCCCAAAACGACTCTCCGATTATTTGAAAGGACAATCTTTCCTTGTGCAAGGCACCCACAGACATAACCAGTTCTTGGGTCTCATGGGTCACCAGAGGTTTCTCCAGTGGTCTACCGTCTATGGCCTCCACGGCCAAGGGAGTGACCTTTTGGATCAGAGTCAAAGATGCGGTTTTAGCAAAACTCTCATCCATAAGATTGTCAGCAGCCCCTGAATCTATCAAGGCTTTGGTAATCACAGTGGTATTTTTAACAAAAAGGGTAACCGTGATAAACGGTCTAGCAATGGGGACGTGAGGGAAAAACGACATAACACCCCTCTATAGGCCTTAGGTGCTGAAGTTTTCCCTGCAATTCAGGGCAGGTCCTTAGTAGATGTCCCCTTTTCCCACAGTAAAGGCATAACCCTTCCCTTCTTCGATATGATTTTTCAACCTCAGTTAACCCAGTAACTCCCAATTGCATGGGTTCAGGGGGAGTGTGACAGACCCCTTTTGGAGTAACAGATACCATCCCGGAGAATTGCCTCTGTCCCTGGATTATTGGGGATTTCGGGTACTTCTGGATCTGTACAGTATACGCAGCCACGTGGAGAGAACAATGGGTCGCGGCCATTTTGACCGCACGAACTAATGACCGAACACTCATGAACTTTCCACACGACAAATTTCAACCTTTCCGGTAACGTACACCCATGCTGTTCGACAGATCCAGAGTACCGAACTAGAGACACCAGATCCCCAAGAGAGTTTTCGTTTATGTTATGTGGTTCCAGAGTAAATGGTGCAAACGTGTATCTAGCGAACGGCCCAACCGATCTAGGGGATTTTCACGTATATTGTTCCCCTAGATCTCCGTTCTCTAATACATGTAGCACATTGTATTTCCATTACATATTGTATGTAATATTAAACGTTATAATAACTGTGAAATATTCTGCCCGGTACAGTGGGAGGGATTCCCACTGTAAATGTATTATCTCCTCCGGATACGGGGAGGAGTTGTTGTACGGCATAAAAGCCCGAGCTGCAGAATAAAGATTATTCCTACTTTTGACCCTCAACACAGAGTCTCGTCTCGTGCTTGGAGGGGATATTTATAATGCTGATTCGTATTCTCTGGGAACGTGTTTTGCTATAGCTGACTTCATCTTGGGGGAAAGGACACCTTCTCAGCGGCGTAAACCCCTACTACACCAGGGTGCCGCTACAGGGAGGTTGGCTAGAAGGGGGTAATGCTAGTAGCGCAGTATTGGGTAAAGCAGGTAACATCTGTGTGGCAAACCTAGCCACTTCTGGACTATGCTGTACCAAGGTTGTCCGTAGGCTGTAGGGGGGGACTGTATATTTTTGTGTTATGTGTATATTATCTATGGCCGTTCGCATGCTGGCAGCCCTAAGCTACCAGCATGCAAACACTTCGTTTGACGAACTGCGGCTATCCGGGCCGTTCGCCAAACGAATACGGGCTCCCCAGGTGGACCACACACTTAGGGTCGTGTGGCGCTCATTAACCGATTGCAACAGTGTTGCAATCGGTAATTAAAGGCTCTCCTAGGTGGCCGTCGTTCGACTACCGACCATGCGGCGGTCGGCCATCTTGGATCCTTTGTCTCTCCAGCGGTGTTCGGTCGTCGAGTGCCTGGAACTAAAAACGGCTACTCAATGATACGAACACCGCCGGACTTCCAGAGCGTTCGGGAGTTCCGCTCTCATCACATTTCGTTCCCCATCGGTGTTCGGTAGTTTTAAACCGAACTCGATGGTTCAATGTATTTCATGCGGCGTTCGGTCAATTCAGCTGGGAGCTGAGCGGTATTCTCCCAAAAGATGCGCTCAGACCCCAGCTATCTACCGAACGCTCGGTCACATTAATCTACCGAATGAAACTCAAAAAACGTATTTTAATGTAGATTGTCAGTTCTGCTGCACGAGGGGATAATCCACTTAATCGTCCATTTTAGTGGAAGTATCCTTCTCGTGCAGCAAAGCCTGTTGGGATAATTATACTGCATGATGGGAGAAATCCCCTGAAACAACTGTATGGAAACCCCTTGCATGGGGAACTGTATAAATATGCCAGCTGTGAATAAAGCCAGTTAGTTGACTCCCAAACTGTGTTTCGTCCGGTTATTGGGAGGATTGGGGATATTGCCTTGCTTTCTAACTCTGACTGTGGATTACCTGTGATACCAACGGAAACCGTGGACTATACTATTGCATTCCGTTACAATCTGTGTATACATACGCCTCTGACTACGTCTCTCTCTAATACGATTATCAATATGGATGATATAATCAATAAGATCATCCAGAAGGACAGGCAATTCCCTGGATGCTATTTCGTCCAGGATGTAAGCGGCCAAACCCTCCTGAAAGGCCATTACGAGAGCGGCATTATTCCAAACCACTGCAGCTGCTAAAGTGCGGAATTCAATAGTGTAATCCGCTACCGATCTGTTCCCTTGTTTCACCCTAAGCAGAACTTTGCCAGCCGAAGCAACCCTACCGGGTAGATCGAAAGTACGTTTAAAGGCTGTCAAAAACTCAGCAAAGGATGTAGGGGACGTATTTTCCCATATGGGATTAGCCCATGCTAAAGCTTTCCCGGATATATGGTTAATAAGGAAAGCAATCTTGGCTCTATCAGTGGGATAGGAACGGGGATTCATTACTAAATGGATATCAATTTGGTTGAGGAAACCACGACATAATGACGGATCACCACTATAACGCTGTGGTGGCGTCATATGCTCTATATGAGCAGGAGCGGGTACTGGGAACAGGGTCTGGCGTCGTAGCAACTGCTTCTTGGACACCAGGCTGCAAGTGAGCGGTACGAACCAGTATGATTTGTAAAGCCTGAGCAAATTGATCCATACGGTGGTCTAAACCAGTGCTCCCCAACCTTTTTATCGCCGCGGACCGGTAAACATTTGATAATTTTTCCGTGGCCCGCTTGTTTTGATTTAATAAGACAAAAAAAAAAAACAGTCACATATATTAAAAAAACACGCAGACACATACATAGTCAGAAAATCACAAACACAGTCACATAAAGACATAGACTCAAAATTGTGTGTATCTGTGTGTGAGCGGTGCAGTGTGTATGTGAGGGTGGCAGTGTGTGTGAGAGTTGCAGTGTGTGTGTGTTTGGGGCGATGTGTGTATGGGGGGCAGTGTTTGCGGGGCAGTGTGTGTATTGTGTGTATGGGGCAGTGTTTGGGGGCAGTGTGTGTAGTGTGTGTATGGGGCAGTGTTTGTGGGGCAGTGTGTGTAGTGTGTGTATGGGGGCAGTGTTTGCAGTGTGTGTATGGTGCAGTGTTTGGGGGCAGTGTGTGTATGGGTGCAGTGTGTGTAGTGTGTGTATGGGGGCAGTGTTTGGGGGCAGTGTGTGTAGTGTGTGTATGGGGGAGTGTTTGTGGGGCAGTGTGTGTAGTGTGTGTATGGGGCAGTGTTTGTGGGGCAGTGTGTGTAGGGCTGTGTGTGTAGTGTGTGTATGGGGCAGTGTGTGTAGTGTGTGTATGGGGCAGTGTGTGTAGTGTGTGTATGGGGCAGTGTGTGTAGTGTGTGTATGGGGCAGTGTTTGTGGGGCAGTGTGTATAGGGCTGTGTGTGTATGGGGCAGTGTGTGTAGTGTGTGTATGGGGCAGTGTGTGTAGTGTGTGTATGGGGCAGTGTTTGTGGGGCAGTGTGTGTAGGGCTGTGTGTGTAGTGTGTGTATGGGGCAGTGTGTGTATGGGGCAGTGTGTGTATGGGGGCAGTGTGTGTATGGGGAGTAAGGAGGGTAGGGAGGCTTTTTTAATTTATTTAATTAAAAATAATATATTGATGTCCCCCCTCCCTTCTTACCTTTACTGGGAGGAGGGGGGACATTTCTTAGTCCCTGGTGGTCCGGTGGGGATTCCCTGGTGGTCCCAGTGGTGGTGAGATGAACTCTAGCCCAGTTACAGGGCTAGAGTTCACTCTCGCGAGATTTGGAGCGTTGCCGTGGTTACCGCGGCAACGCTCCAAATCTCGCGAGAGGAGGACCCGGAGGAGCTGCAGGTAAGAGCTCCCGGGTCCTCTCTCACTCCCTCCCCTGCCGGCTGTCAGCAATGTGCCTGCAGACCGGGGAGGGAGATCTCTGATCTCCCCTCCGGTCCGCAGGCACATTGCAGGGCTGGCACTTGGGCAATGCCAGCCCTGCATTAGCCGGCAGGCTCGCACACCCCTGGGCGGCCCGGTACCGTTTGATCCACGGACCGGTACCGGTCCGCGGCCCGGGGGTTGGGGAACACTGGTCTAAACCATCCATTCTAGCTTCCTGATTAACCACTAAGTGTGAAATGTCAGCAGGTTCCATTTTGGCCCTGTTGTAATGTCACGATTCTGGGAACCAAACACGCTAACACACACACAGAAAAGGTGCTGTACCGGACCTTAGAGTGGCCGGGCTAAGCACACAAAGAATAGTCAGGAGACAAGCCGAGTAAGGGGAACCAGAAGACAGAATAACG
Source organism: Pelobates fuscus (assembly GCF_036172605.1). NCBI lineage: Eukaryota > Metazoa > Chordata > Amphibia > Anura > Pelobatidae > Pelobates > Pelobates fuscus. Next base: position 277,065,222 of record NC_086318.1, on the reverse strand, counting down.
AGAAACAAGCCAAGGTCAAAGGGTAGGAGAAAGTCACAAAGTCAGATAAACAAGCCAGAGAGTACATAACCAGAAACACAAGTTCAGTAGCAATACTAGCAAGCAAAGACCACAACAGGGCAGGGAGGAACAGGAAAGGTAAGTATTTAAATCAGAAGGTTAATTCTGATTGGATAATTTCCAATCAGAATTAACAATCACATGTGGGAGATATCTAGACCTCCCACTGTGATTGAGGCACTGTGCCTTTAACGCCGGGTCAGGTGGCTGACCCCGGCGTGTAATAAATTGGGCGGTCTCCCAGCGTGCAGGGACGTAGAGGAAGACGCGGGCGGCATCCGAGGCTGGAAGGATGCCGCTCGTCGAGCACACGAGGAGGAGGGGACCGCGGACGGCTGGAGGGTGAGTGCCGCGAGCGGAGTGCAGCCTCCCCTCGCAGCCGCCCGCGGGGGAACCTGACAGGGATAAATTGTACACATGCCGAATAACGACTGTGCGCATGTCATGAAGCCCATGGAACAGCGTAGTCAGGGGAGTGGGCCTTGACAGAGCCAGGGAGTAGGCAGGGGAGTTTTTAAGAAAAAGGGGTGGATTTAATTTGTAAAGGGGGTGGAGGAATAAGGGGTATATTAAGCAGCCATTTTAACAGAACCTTCACTTACCTGTTAATTGTCCTCCCACCCTCCCTATGGTTTAGGGGTTCCCGTTTGGTCACAGCGACGGGATAGGGCTTGGGTAATTGGGATGTAGGAGGAGTATCAAGTGGTTAGGCTAAAGTTAGGCTGGATTAGACTGGAGTGTTAAGTGGTCTGGGGGTTCGAGCTCTTCGGTGGCTCCGAACCTGGTGGTGTAGGAGTGTCTCGGTACACCCCTACAGTTAAAAAACTTATGGATATGGGGCCTCTTTGGTAGGCCATGTGCTATGTATTATTTGTTATTTATGATGTTATATAGTGTTACTGGTACGGGGTCATTGCCAGGGGTAATTATGTACAGTGGGGGATGTTAATAAAATAACACTATGTGGCAATGACCCCAATTTGTTATCTTGTTTATTATAATAAATAAAGCTGTGGACTTTTTATATTTACAACAGAAATATGGTGTCTGTGGTTATTGGGGTGGGGATAAATTGTACACATGCCGAATAACGACTGTGCGCATGTCATGTATAGTTATATAAATTCCCTACTGCAGAAGGAATAAATAACAATATATTTACTGGTAATGTGCCAAAAATAGCATATCAGCTATTAACCAGGGATATTACTTAGGCTGGCTGGAAGTTGGACTGTAGAGAGGATGCTCCTGGCGCTCACCAAAGGACCATCAGCACCGTAGACACCATAACTAGTGCGTAGACACTATAGGTACTGCAGACTCCACGTGCCGCCACGTGTTGGTTTACACGAACGGCGGCCCCCCAGTGGTCAGCAATTTACCTACAGCAGGCTCCCAGTCTGGGAGGTAAATTGATGGCACACTTCCACTTCTGGGTGGTCTGCTTGTGTGGTACTGTGGTGGAATCTCGGTAAAAATAAATTTAGTAGGTCGAGATTACCACGTGGTATGTGTACGTGCATATATTGGTGTATCGGTCGGTTGGTTGCACGTGGCAAAGATACAATCAGTAGTGTACGGAGCATGTGCAAGGATACAGGATATAGTATTCCCCTCCTCCATTGTGCTGGGCCAGCCATGTGGTCAAACAGGAAGTCAGTTCTTGTTCGGTTGATTGGGTAAGAGTGTGTGTGGGTGGAGCTGATTATGGGTGGAGTTACATGCCTATATAAGGAACCTACACTATTGTTCGGGGCTCAGATCTTGTTGTATTTTGGTGACATTAGTCCCTCTGAGTCCCGGTCGGTGAATCGAATAAAGAATCTCTTCCTTCCTGAAGAAACCTGTGTCCATCTCTCTGTGCTTGGCTTCCGTCAGTTTCACCGGTATCATTTGGTGCATTGGCCGGGAAGCTCATCGTTCAACGGTAGCTGAGAAGCAGAGGCGTGAGACGGTCTATCTTTGCCCACGTTCTCTACGGCTGCACCCCTGAACTTCTGCGTGGACCTCCCTTCATCTCGGCGCCACTGGTCTGTTGTCCAGGAGATCATCGGCCTCTACGTAGTAAGTGCTGGGGTGTCCCCGTCGATGAGTGTGAACTCAGGTTCAGGAACGAGGAGGTAAGACGACCACTGTTTTAGACGGTGGACCCACTAGGGGTATTGGATACAGATTGTGTGGTAGGCCCATAAGGGGTTATTTGGAATCTGCCCCCTCCAGTGGAGGGAAGGAGCGAAGGCGCACCGCTCAATTAAACGCCCTGTAGTCAGCCCGTTTAATTTTGGTTTGGAGTCAGGCTGGGTTCTGGTGTAAATAGCCCAAGCCGGACACTGGTGTCTTGTCTAGACTAGCGTTCTAGGGTGTATATTACGTTCGCTAGGTCGGAGGGACCGGGAGACTAAGCGCCGTCTGTGTAAATTCGGTCCGCTAGATCTCAACCTATCTTGGCTAAGTGGGAAGGCGTGTAAATTTGGAACCCACTAGATTTTTGATAGAGTATTTAGACTAAGAGGGTTCTGTGTAAATTCCGCCCTCTAGTTCGCTATATGTGGTGCTTGGGCAGTGTGGCTAACCAAAACGGATGTAGATAGTTTAAGTTAGTACATCAAGGTACTGGCCAATAGATTAGTTGGGAATTGTAAATGTGTTAAAGATTATTGTAGTAGCGTGTATATCTTGCTGGATAGCGTGAGCTCTGCCGTCTAGCGAGAGTGTGAATAGTGTGTAACTGTATTATAGCGCACGGTACCATAACCATGTATAATTACTGATACTGTAAATAACTACGTATAACTGTCGTCTATGTTGTATGTTTAGCACCATAACCACTACTAATTGAACTGTGACTTTAAATTGTACTCTAACCAATGCTAACCATACTATAACTACTGTTTGTAAAGACGATGTTACTGGGGAATGTTATAGACGGGTAATTCAGATATAGGGAATTATAGCGTGGGTGACTGTATAGTTTCGCCAAAAGGTACAGTGATAGTTACTTAGTGACTGGTGTAACAGCTGTGTGTGTACGGGAATTCCATGAGTGTTTTGTTGTTTTGCTTAGTAACTGTACCACGTGGTGCTGTTGCTGATGGAACGGGTGTGACCATTGGAAGTGTGTTTGTTTAGTTTCTGTTGGAGACGACGCTTCATTGTTGGTATGGGTGCGTCAGATTCAACGGTGATGGATCCCTTAGGATGTATGTTGAAAAACTTTAAAAAGGGATACACTGTGTATGATTTTGGGGTAAAGATGTCTCCAACACGCCTGACTACTTTATGTAGTAGGGAATGGCCTACTTTGGTTGCTGCATGGCCACCACGTGGCAGTTTGGATCCGAATCTGGTACAGCGTGTACACGTGGCTGTATCAGGTAGGTCTGAACTTTACGGCCAGTTTCCGTATATTGACTGTTGGAAGCAGGCCGTAAATGACTCGCCAAAATGGATCCGGGTATGCTACGAGGAACAATGTCGCCTCATGGTGGCCAGAACTCACTTGTCCACTAAGGCCGTAATTACTCCCATTTTGGACACGCCTCCTGAGTCCGAGATCCCCATGCCGCCCCCTTACTCCTCCTCCACCAGAAGAGGAAGAGGAGGTGCTGTTGGTAATGCTACTCCCCTTGCCCCGTTGTCCCCACCTACCCCCTCTTCTAGCTCAGAGCCCAGCCCTCTTGTTTTAAACCCTCCCCTTTCGGTACCTACCTCTGTTAACTCCACCTACCCAGATTTGGCGCCATTTCTAGTTCCTGGTCAGGCTCCTCCTAGCCCGGCCCGGAATATTTTACTTACTGACCTCCCCCTCAGTAAAGCGTCCCCATCCCCTTGTCTTACTACCCCTCGACCGGAACCCCTAACTGACGTTCCTAAACGAAGCCCCATACTAACCCGACAACTGACCGGTACCCTACAACCCCGACATTATCAAATGCCTCTTCGACTGACACCTGGCCCGACACACATTAACGGTGACGGCCAGATACAATATGCTGATCCAGTATTCGTTTATTTTCCCTTCACAACTACTGATCTATTTAATTGGAAGACCCATAACTCCTCATACACCGAAAAGCCTCAAGCCATGACGGATTTGTTTACCTCCATAGTCCAGACACATAATCCCACTTGGGCTGATTGCCAGCAACTGCTTATGACATTGTTTAATAACGAGGAAAGGACAAGGATAAACCAAGCGGCAATTAAAGCGCTGGAAGAAGTGGCCCGTACACAAAATCAGGCCAACCCGGCAGCATGGGCCGCAGCACATTATCCAAACACTGATCCGGAGTGGAATATCAATGGCGCAGATATGGCCCATTTAAAAGCAAACAGGGACGCTATTATTGCTGGCATGAAAGCCGGAGGGAAGAAGGCGATTAATATGTCTAAGACGGCTGAGGTATTACAGAAATGTGATGAATCGCCCAGTGTCTTTTATGACCGATTATTGGAGGCATACCGTTTGTATACCCCCTTTATTCCAGAGGCTCCCGAGAATTCCCAGAGGGTTAACTCTGCCTTTGTCAGCCAAACCTACGGAGATATAAAGCGCAAGCTACAGAAGTTAGAAGGGTTCGTAGGGATGTCTATAACCCAACTAATGGAAATAGCAAATGAGGTCTATATGAATCGGGAGACAGAGACGAAGAAGGAGGAAGAGCGAAAGATGCGTAGGAAAGCAGATATGCTAGCGGTAGCTATCACAGGCGTAGATAGAAGGGAAAAGGAAGTGTATAGGGGAACGGATAAAGGCGAGAGTAAATGGAATAGGGAACCTTTGAGTAGGAACCAATGCGCGTACTGTAGGGAAGAAGGGCATTGGAGAAGTGAGTGTCCACAAAGGGAACATTATGAGAGAGACAGACCTAGGGCAGGATATAGCAGTAATTATAGAGGTAGAGCGAGAGGTAGAGGAGGTCCTGGAGGAAATAGTGGTAATAATAGAGGAAGTGTTAGTGGAGATAGATACTACCCAGCAGTGCAGAAACCCCGCAAGAGAGAGGATAGGGACTTTGTGGGTTTGGCTGACACAGTCATGGAGGACTATTGATACTGACCGGGCTCCATCCCCCTTGGCCGAGCGGAGCCTATGGTCGATGTAGCAATAGGGGGAAAAAGGAGTTCTTTCATGATTGACACTGGTGCTGAACATTCGGTGGTGACTAACCTAGTCGCTCCTCCATCAGGAAGAACTATCACCGTAATAGGAGCAACTGGAAGGAGTGCCGCTAAACCGGTTCTTAAAAGTCGACTCTGTACATTGGGAGGCCACGTAGTGAATCATCAGTTCCTTTATATGCCTGAGTGTCCAGTTCAACTGCTAGGACGTGATTTGTTGTCGAAATTACAAGCACAGATAAAATTTCTACCTAACGGAACAACATCTTTGAAGTTCAATGGACCTTCAGGTATAATGACAATAGCAGTACCAAAGGAAGAAGAGTGGCGACTTTATACAGTGTTGACCAGCCAAAACCCTAAGAGTGATGAATCCTTGTTCAATATACCAGGAGTGTGGGCAGAGAACCACCCACCAGGACTTGCTCGCAATATTCCACCAATCCGAATCGAACTAAAACTTGAGGTTTATCCAGTGAGCTTAAGACAATATCACATCCCACAAAAGGCCAAGAAGAATATACAATCTTATTTGGATAAGTTCATAAGGTATGGTATCCTAAAATTCTGTACTTCCCCCTGGAACACCCCATTGTTGCCTGTTCAAAAGCCTGGTACAGATGAGTATTGCCCTGTGCAGGACTTGAGAGCAGTCAATGATGCGGTCTTAAGTATACACCCAGTTGTGCCCAATCCATATAACCTGCTTGCTTTAATTCCGGGCGGGGCTACCTATTTCACTGTTTTGGATCTCAAAGATGCCTTATTTTGCCTTCGAATTGCTGCGGAAAGCCAGTGTATCTTTGCATTCCAATGGGAAAATGCTGTAACGGGCTTGAAACGCCAGATGACAAGACTGCCCCAAGGGTTTAAAAATTCACCTACCCTATTTGGATCAGCTTTAAGTCAAGACTTACTGGATTTCAAGTCCATCCCAGGAGAGTGTGTACTATTACAATACGTAGATGATTTGTTGATAGCGGCAGTTACAAGAGAAATATGTCAGCAAGCAACACATGATTTACTACACATTCTTTGGAAGGCAGGATACAAGGTGTCCAGGAAGAAAGCCCAGTTGTGTCAGCCAACTGTCAAGTATCTGGGATTCCATATCTCTGAAGGTCAAAGGATAATGGGGCCAGAGAGAAAAGAAGCTGTATGCCAAATACCAATACCCAAGAATAGAAGACAAGTGCGGGAATTCTTGGGGGCAGCAGGCTTCTGTAGGATATGGATTCCCAGTTATGCGATACTGGCAAAACCTCTTTATGCAGCTATAAAAGGTACAGAACACGATCCCTTCCTGTGGACCCCTGAACAGCAAAAGGCATTTGAAGATGTGAAGAAGGCATTGATGAGCGCCCCAGCATTAGGTCTACCTGATCATACACGTCCATTCTACTTATATGTACACGAGCAAAGAAGAATGGTTGTGGGAGTATTGACACAGTACTTGGGATCATGGCAACGACCTGTTGCATATATGTCCAAACAACTGGATGCAGTGGCCAGTGGTCTTCCACCTTGTCTAACAGCCATAGCTGCTGCCGTTCTGCTGGTAGCCGAAGCTGATAAGCTTACTCTGGGTCAGGAACTCTACGTGCGAGTCCCGCACGCAGTACAGACGTTGCTAGACTATAAAGGCAATCATTGGTTTAGTAATAGCCGCATGACTAAGTATCAAGCTATGTTATGTGAAAACCCGAGAGTGCATCTAGAAACTGTTAATACCTTGAATCCAGCTACCCTTTTGCCACAACCTACTGAGAGTCAACATGATTGCCTGGAGGTGATGGATGAAGTGTTCTCAAGTAGACCGGACCTTCGTGATTTTCCCATCCAGAACCCTGATGTCCAGTATTATACGGACGGCAGTAGTTATGTGAAAGAAGGGATTCGCTATGCAGGATATGCAGTGACAACCATAGACAAGGTGATAGAAGCTTGGCCATTGTCAAAAGGAACATCAGCACAGAAGGCAGAACTAATCGCACTCACGCGAGCGTTACAATTGGCTGAAGGTTTAAGGGTGAACATCTACACGGACCTCAAGTATGTGTTTTTAACCACTCATGCCCACGGAGCCTTGTATAAAGAAAGAGGACTATTGAACTCAGAGGGTAAATAAATCAAGTACGCAGCTGAGATATTACAACTACTGGAAGCCGTGTGGGAACCGAAAGAAGTTGGTATCATACATTGTCGAGCGCATCTGAAAGGTGATGGTGATGTAACAAAAGGAAATCGGATGGCAGATAATGCAGATAAGTGTGCCGCTGAATCAGGAAAGCAGAAGTATGTGGAACATATAGCTGCTCTTATACCGACCCCACTGTCTCAATGGACTCCAGTTTATACAGCTCAAGAAGAAGACTGGTTAAAGACTGAAGCTGGGAAGTACCGGGAGAATAATTGGTATCAGTTAGAAGATGGAAGAATAGTCCTTCCAGCATCACTAGCTGTAGAAATTGTCCAGAATTATCATAACGGGCCACATTCTGGAAGAGATAGTATGGAAGAATCTCTCAGGAAACATTTTTACATATCAAGATTGTCCAACTTGACTCAAGCCATTGTACGAAGATGTGTGATATGTGCCAAGAATAACGCAAGGCTAGGACCAGTGAAACCACCGGGAGTCCAGTATATGGGGGGACTCCCTATGTCCGATCTTCAAATAGACTATACGGTAATGCCTAAATCCGGCGGACATCGCTACCTACTAGTAGTTGTGTGTACCTACTCAGGTTGGGTAGAAGCATGTCCCACTCGTACAGATAAAGCAGGAGAAGTTGTGCGATTCCTGTTGCGAGAAATAATACCCCGATATGGACTACCATGTTCTATAGGATCGGATAATGGTCCAGCCTTTGTTCACCAGTGCCTACAACAACTGACTCATATGCTTGGTATTAAGTGGAAGCTTCATACGGCATATAGACCTCAGAGTTCTGGGAAAGTGGAAAGGATGAACAGAACTATTAAGAACCAATTGGCAAAGATGTGTCAAGAAACTCAACTTAAGTGGAATGTTCTTTTGCCCATAGCTCTGTTGCGCATTCGGAGTACACCTACCAGAAGGATGGGTATCTCACCTTTTGAAATTATGTATGGGCGTCCACCTCCCGTACTTGGTAACTTAAGGGGGGATTTGAGTCAGTTGGGAGAAGGAATTACCCAACAGCAGGTTGTAGAGTTGGGTAAAACTATGGAGGAGGTACAGAAATGGGTACAAGATAGATTACCTGTGAATATTTATCCACCTGTTCATAGTTATCATCCATGAGATCAAGTATGGATAAAAGAGTGGAACAGTGTACCGTTGGGGCCTAAGTGGAGGGGTCCTTATGTTGTTCTTTTGTCTACTCCTACAGCTATAAAGGTGGCTGAAGTGACTCAGTGGATTCATGACTCCAGGGTTAAACCAGCAGCAGTAGATTCTTGGCAAGCTACACCAGATCCAGAGAATCCCTGCAAGATCCGGTTAAAACGCACAACTCAGTCAGAGTGACGAGGAGATATCTGGGTTTCAAGTGTGATTAAAGAGATCAGCAAGTAAGTGTTGTGACGGCCATAATAAAGCCTGACCACTTACCCACGTGATATAGCGTGTCTTGAAGGGACCTCTGTGAAGGGAAGAGAGGACCTGAAGAACTCCATTCCTTGCAGCCCTTACATCCTGGAGCTGAGGTGCCATCGCACGGACGAAGAATTAGTATAAAGATGTCAGGAGAAATGTATTTGATAATGTATATATTTGTGTTTTTAATTATTCAGGAAGGTAGAGGTACCGACACACCTGGCTGTGAGGTTTGCATTAGGACTACTAGAACAGGTAATCATATTTCCCAGACCCTAATTTGGCATTCACAATATGAGTGTAAAGGTGATGTGTCTAGGTGTAGATACCTAAATATAGATTATAGTGTATGCCATTTAGGAGTAGGAGAACCTAAGTGTTTTAGTCCAGAGTATCAACCCCGTACAATTTGGTTGACCCTTCGGAATGGAGACTCACAGGGGACCCTAATAAATAAGACAATACTAGAAACCGTACATTCTTCGGGTGTTCTGCTATTTGATGCATGTAAGGCGATATCAAGTGGTAGAAAACCGTGGAATGTATGCAGGGATCTTAAATGGGAAAGAACGTATGGGTCTAATGATAAATATATTTGCCCCAGTAGTAAGAACAAGTATATAGATCCAAAATGCCCAAATAAGGATTATAATTATTGTCCATATTGGTCTTGTGTAGGGTGGGCAACTTGGACAGACAGTAGATAAGGATATGATTGTTACTAAGTTGCCTACCAAACCATATTGTAAGTCTATGGAGTGTAACTCAGTCCATATACTTATTAATAATCCTGAACAGTTTATAGATAGGTTCGGAAACTTATTTGGGTTCCGGATATATGGGACGGGTTTGGATCCTGGGACAATATTATTTATAGGGATAGAGACTGATACCGTAGCATCCCAAACTCATCAGGTTTTCCATTCTTTTTATGAAGAGATGAGTGTAGAAAATAAGATCCCCCATAATGCTAAGAACCTGTTTATTGATCTAGCCGAGAGTATTGCTGGTAGTCTTAATGTGACCAACTGCTATGTGTGTGGAGGTACTAATATGGGAGACCAATGGCCCTGGGAAGAAAGGGAGGTAATGTATTCTGGTTCTGAGACAATTGAACAGATAATATCTTCTCAAGCCGATTATCAAATGAGTGTTAGAGGTAAATCTGAGTGGCGATTAAAGACCTCCATTATAGGTTATGTTTGCATAGCAAGGAAAGGAATAATGTTTAATACATCTGTAGGAGAATTAACTTGTCTAGGGCAAAAAGCTTATGATGATAATACAAAGAATACAACTTGGTGGTCGGCTTCAAATGTCTCAGAACCACCTAACCCGTTTGCAAGTTATACCAATTTAAAGGACGTGTGGTTTCTACTACATCTAGTTGGAAAGCCCCAGCATATTTGTACTGGATCTGTGGTAAGAAAGCCTATTCGGAGTTACCACAGGACTGGGAAGGGGCATGTGTGTTAGGTATGCTCAAACCATCCTTCTTCTTGTTGCCTATTGAAACAGGAGAGACTTTGGGAGTTAAGGTATATGATGTGAATCATAGGAAGAAAAGGGGACCCCTAGATATAGGTACCTGGGAAGATAATGAATGGCCTCCCCAGCGTATTATAGATTATTATGGGCCAGCTACATGGGCAGAGGATGGTACTTTTGGATATAGAACCCCAATATATATGCTCAACCGTATTATAAGGTTACAGGCAGTGGTTGAGATAATTACCAACGAGACATCGCAAGCGCTCAATCTCCTAGCGAAACATAATACTAGGATGAGGACAGCCGTTTACCAAAATAGATTAGCTTTGGATTACCTATTGGCAGTAGAGGGAGGTGTATGTGGGAAGTTTAACCTAAGCAATTGCTGTCTTCAAATAGATGATGAAGGGCAAGCAATAGATGAGCTTACTAGCCATATGGTTAAACTAGCGCATGTGCCTACTCAGGTATGGAAAGGGTATAATCCAAGTAGTTCGTTTGGTAACTGGTATGAGCAGTTCGGAGGACTCAAGGCATTGGTAGGTGGAGTCATGCTAATCTTGATGCTGTGTCTTCTCCTACCATGTCTTATTCCTTTGGTAGTTAGGTCTGTGCAGAGCATTATAGAAAATATAGCAGTGAGAAAGGTCGCTGCACAGATAATGGCTATATATAGGTATGAGGTTCTAAATCAGGGAGAACTAGTACAGGAAGAGGAATGTTGAGGGATTCGTATCGTTAGGGAGTCGCAAAGTCTGGTCTGGTTCATGGCAACCTGAGGTGTAAGCAAACTATGGTTAAGTGATGCATCTGTAATTGTGAAATATCAGAAGCATCAAAGGGGGGAATGTGGTGGAATCTCGGTAAAAATAAATTTAGTAGGCCGAGATTACCACGTGGTATGTGTACGTGCATATACTGGTGTATCGGTCGGTTGGTTGCACGTGGCAAAGATACAATCAGTAGTGCACGGAGCATGTGCAAGGATACAGGATATAGTATTCCCCTCCTCCATTGTGCTGGGCAAGCCATGTGGTCAAACAGGAAGTCAGTTCTTGTTCGGTTGATTGGGTAAGAGTATGTGTGTGTGGAGCTGATTATGGGTGGAGTTACATGCCTATATAAGGAACCTACACTATTGTTCGGGGATCAGATCTTGTTGTATTTTGGTGACATGAGTCCCTCTGAGTCCCGGTCGGTGAATCGAATAAAGAATCTCTTCCTTCCTGAAGAAACCTGTGTCCATCTCTCTGTGCTTGGCTTCCATCAGTTTCTCCGGTATCAGTACTTGGTTCAGTAAGCCCCATTTACTGAACCAAGTGGGAGAAAGTCACAAACAAGTTATTTTACAGGTCTGGGGACATAGTCTTAAAGGGGCATTGTTCACCAAAGTCCCAATATGTCCCCGGATGGTTCTTAAAGGGCCATACACACCTAATAAAAGTCCATACGTTTTCAGGGGCTCAATCTCCCAGGGGCCATAGTCATGAGGAAGGAGGCTGGCAAATAAGTTTCTCCACAAGCCTAAAAGCAGGGCAATTTGTTGTTTAAAGGGCCAGTTACAAATGGCAGTTTGTAACATTACTTACCTGAAATTAGGGACAGTAATCTTTAGGGAACTAGGGAAGTTCAAATTCTTCAAATGTCAAATCTGGATAGAATTATTCTTATTTGTTATTGGATGAGAAGGAATGGTTAACTGGTCTGGTATGAGAAATTTTGTATTTATCATTGCTATATAAAAGGTATTTTGCCTATGAGAATTGTAACCAGCAGTTAACTCAGTGTGATTTGACTGTCAGACAAAGTTTATTGCCTTACGCTGTGCTGCTGAGATGATGCAAAGAGTCCTGTGTTAAGGAATGTTTAGCGAGCGGATTTCATAGAGAGTATATTGGAAGTGCTTCAAACTGGGTTTTTTGCCTTCTTTTTGATCAACAGCAAAAAACATATGTGAGGTAGGCTGAACTTGATGGACACAAGTCTCTTTTCAGCTATGTAACTATGTAACTATGTATACTGTCGTAAATGTGTTGAAATTTGCATCTATGTGGATACGTTGCTATTGCTATCAGAACTGTGTTAAACTGCCATATTATATACTTATGTTATACCTAAATATTCACTGATTATTGTCACGCATGTTACATTTTATTATTATTAATTATTGTCACAATAAATTATATTTTTATAATTAGTTTGTGATTAATGTGTGAAATACAAATCCTCTAATAAAACGTACTCCAGGGTTCATAAGAGATCAAAATAGTGGGTAGCTCTTAGCTTTAAATTAATCAAGTAGAATAGTGCCGATATGTCAATTTTTGATATACGGTAATAAAAACTATTACATTTCATTTTGATAATTTTTATAAAAATATTATTTTTAATATTTATCACCCCATAAATATCCTCACATCACTGGTGACAAGAAAATGCTTCGAATATACTCCATTGACTACAACCCTCTGTTGCCTGTCACTCAGCCGCTGCCTTACCCATTTAACAATATTGGAATCCAAACTTAAAGATTGCAGTTTATTGATAAGCCTTCTATGTGCAACAGTGTCAAAAGCCTTACTGAAATCTAGGTAGGCAATGTCTACTACACCACCCTGATCTATTATTTTAGTTACCCAATCACAAAATCAATACGATTAGTTTGGCATGATCTCCCTGAAAAACCCATGTTGTCCCTGATCTTGAAATCCATGTGATTTTTAGATGTTCAACAATCCTATCCTTTAACATGGTTTATATTACTTTCCCCTCTACTGAAGTAAGGCTTACTGGCCTATAGTTGACTGATTCCTCCCTACTACCTTTCTTGTGAATGGGCACAACATTCGCTAGCTTTCAATCTTCTATGACTACTCCTGTTAACCATGATTGGTTAAATAAATCTGTTAATGGTTTTGCTAGTACACCAAAAAGCTCTTTTAATAACATTGGGTGTATTCCAACAGGTCCCATCAACTTATTTGTCTTTACGTTTGACAGTTGAAATAGAACCTCTTCCTTTCTAAGCTCACATGTAACAAATTACTCATTTGTCCTTTTGTCCTTTTTCCTAACTGAGGCCCCTTTCCTTCATTTTTTTATCTGCAAATACTGAAAAAATATTCAGTGAGACAGTTAGCTAGACCTTTATCCTCGTCTACATACCTTACTTAGTTTTAAATCTAATTAATCCTTGTTTTACTTCCCTTTTCTCATTTATGTATCTAAAAAATGTTTTGCCCCCTTTTTAACTGACTCTGCTATTTTCTCTTCTGTGTGTGATTTGGAAGCTCTTATAACTTGCCTAGCCTCTTTCTGCCTAATCTTATAGATCATTCTGTCTTCCTCACTCTGTATTTTTTTATAATTACTAAATGCACATTTTTTGTTTTTTACTATTTTGGCCACATCTGTGGAGTACCACAGTGGTTTCTTCTTTTTTTGCTTTTACTGACAAGTCTAATGCAATCTTCTGTTGCCTTCAGCAGTGCAACTTTTAAATACCGTATATACTCGAGTATAAGCCGACCCGAATATAAGCCGAGGCCCCTAATTTTACCCCAAAAAACTGGGAAAACGTATTGACTCGAGTATAAGACTAGGGTGGGAAATGCAGCGGCTACTGGTAAATTTCTAAATAAAATTAGATCCTAAAAAAATATATTAATTGAATATTTATTTACAGTGTGTGTATAATGAATGCAGTGTGTGTGTATAATGAATGCAGTGTGTGTATGAATGCAGTGTGTGCGTATGAATGCAGCGTGTGCGTATGAGTGCAGCGTGTGCGTATGAGTGCAGCGTGTGCGTATGAGTGCAGCGTGTGCGTATGAGTGCAGCGTGTGCGTATGAGTGTAGTGTGTGTGTGTGTATGAATGCAGTGTGTGTGTATGAGTGCAGTGTGTGTATGAGTGCAGTGTGTGTATGAGTGCAGCGTGTGCGTATGAGTGCAGCGTGTGCATATGAGTGCAGTGTGTGTGTGTATGAATGCAGTGTGTGTGTATGAGTGCAGTGTGTGTATGAGTGCAGTGTGTGTATGAGTGCAGCGTGTGCGTATGAGTGCAGCGTGTGCATATGAGTGCAGCGTGTGCGTATGAGTGCAGCGTGTGCGTATGAGTGCAGCGTGTGTAGTAGTGCAGTGTGTGTATGAATGCAGTGTGTATGAATGCAGTGTGTATGAATGCAGTGTGTATGAGTGCAGTGTGTATGAATGCAGTGTGTGTATGAGTGCAGTGTGTATGAATGCAGTGTGTATGAATGCAGTGTGTGTGTGAGTGCAGTGTGTGTGAGTGCAGTGTGTGTGAGTGCAGTGTGTGTGAGTGCAGTGTGTGTATGAATGCAGTGTGTGTATGAATGCAGTGTGTATGAATGCAGTGTGTATGAATGCAGTGTGTGTGTGTGTGTGTGTGTTGAAGAGCCTTGGTGGGGGGTGGGCAATTTTATTATTTTTTAAAAAAAAAAAATTTTTTTTTTTTATTTATTATTTCTTATTATTTAATTTAATTAACTTTTTTTATTTTATTATTATTCTTTTTTTTTTTTCGTCCCCCCTCCCTGCTTGATTCATGGCAGGGAGGGGGGCTCCTTCCCTGGTGGTCCAGCATTGGCAGTTCAGTGGGGGGAGAAGGGGGCTGTCAGAGCTGTACTTACCTTTCCTGCAGCTCCTGTCAGCTCTCTTCTCCTCCTCTGCGCCGTCCGTGCAGCTCTTCTGTCAGCTCCCAGTGTAAATCTCGCGAGAGCCGCGGCTCTCGCGAGATTTACACTGGGAGCTGACCGAGGTGCTGAACGGACGGCGCAGAGGAGAAGGGAGCTGACAGGAGCTGCAGGAAAGGTAAGTACAGCTCTGCCAGCCCCAGTCTGTATTATGGCAATGCAAATTGCCATAATACAGACTATTGACTTGAGTATAAGCCGAGTTGGGGATTTTCAGCACAAAAAATGTGCTGAAAAACTCGGCTTATACTCGAGTATATACGGTAATCCCATTTCTCTTGGACTCCATTTAAATTTCTCCAGTCTTATAATGACCCCTTTATACATATTCTAATTTTAGAAATATGATGACAATAACATTGTATGATTTACATATTGACTTAACAAAAAAAAAAAAATATAAACATAAATAATAAAAATAGAACCATAACTGGGGAAATAATGGATAAATGTTTCAAGTATTCATGGCATATGTAGATGATATTATTTGTGTTATAGTCATTGTGCCAATAATGCAGTAAATCAAACAACAAAAATATCTCATATCTACTTTGTTTAGGTTTGTTTTGTTTTATTATATAAAAAAATTATATTGGATAATTATCTGTTTTAGTGTCTAGTTAAGTGAGGTAAATGTTAAAGTGAATATCTTTTTCTGACGTTCCACTCCCAGAGTCCCCATTCATACCTTAGGGTTTCTAGAGTGTATGAGGGTGCTCTGAAGGCCAATTCACACCTCTTGAGGTCTGGTATGTTTATCACCTCAGTCATAGAAGGAATAGTATCCGTTTTCCAGTATCGAGGAATGACTGAAGTTGCTGATATGAGGATATGGCGTAATATAGCTTCTGTAGCTCTGGGCAAACCATCCGGGAGTTTCTTCAGAAGACACATTGTGGGTGACAAAGTTGGAATTAAAGTGGTAAGAATTCCAATTAATGTGTGTATATCTTTCCAATATTGTGTGAGATTCGTATTTGATAGTTTGAAATTGAAAAGTCTGGAGGGTGTTAAGTACCACTTGTATATGAGTTTATAGTGTGATTCTATTAGGGCAGTGAACTGTGTGACTCCTCATAAAGCTATACAATAAACAAAGTATGGAGAGACTATTTAACATGAAGCATAAACCATCTGGGTGCTAATCCTCACTGGTATTCCCTCAAATACCAACATAAATAGTAGTCATAACTAGAAAAGCTACAATTTCTGGGGAAATTGTGTGAAGTGTTCTTGCCTCCATCAGTAGTCTACAACTAGAGTGGGCGGAGTAACTGTTAGTATTTATTTATATAGCACATTTAATTGCAATGTTGTTGCCCAAAGTGCTTCACAGTTACATTAAAACATACAGTTATAAAAAATTAGCAGGTGTAAAAGGCTTTGTCTATGACATCACTTGCTGCTGCAGCCTTGCACAAGTCAGAGTATTTTGGCGGTTGCCATCTTCAAACGGTCGTATTTTAAAAACTATAATTCCTACAGTGAAAAGCTTTATATTGTGAGAATCACAAGACCCAGACCTACATTTTGATGTATAGTATGTCTCTGAGATATTAACAATGAAGGCACAGTCGCAGTTTAGAAATTGCCCTTCAAATGTGAGCTTTGCAGAGTGGAGTTTCAATGAATGTCAATGGAAGGCGTGAGTTGCAAACAAATGGTCATATTGTGAAAACTATCAGGACTATGGCTTAGCCGTGGACATTACTAGTGGCAGCAGGGATAGCTGAACGTTGTGATATAAGATTTGTGTAGGTGGGCCTGAAAATGAGGGAGTGGGGGCAGTTTAGAAATCATGTCCTGATTTTTCAGCTTTTGCCAGCTCCCACTCTAGCTTTGCCATTCATTCCTATGGGACAAATTTCGCCACAAGAACGACGATATTCCGTGAACCATTCGGCGAAACGTTCCACAAAGTAATAGCAATCCGATCGGGAACAATCTGCACGTTTTGGTATATTTTTGTCTATGTAGTGTAAAAACTGTGGGAGGAGTTAGGGTGGCAAATTTGGCTATAATAAGAATAATAAGAATAATAATAACTAGAAAAGCTACAATTTCTGGGGAAATTGTGTGAAGTGTTCTTGCCTCCATCAGTAGTCTACAACTAAGTGGGCGGAGTAACTGTTAGTATTTATTTATATAGCACATTTAATTGCAATGTTGTTGCCCAAAGTGCTTCACAGTTACATTAAAACATACAGTTATAAAAAATTAGCAGGTGTAAAAGGCTTTGTCTATGACATCACTTGCTGCTGCAGCCTTGCACAGGTCAGAGTATTTTGGCGGTTGCCATCTTCAAACGGTCGTATTTAAAAAACTATAAATCCTACAGTGAAGAGCTTTATATTGTGAGAATCACAAGACCCAGACCTACATTTTGATGTATAGTATGTCTCTGGAATATTAACAATGAAGGCACAGTCGCAGTTTAGAAATTGCCCTTCAAATGTGAGCTTTGCA
Source organism: Pelobates fuscus (assembly GCF_036172605.1). Classification (NCBI taxonomy): domain Eukaryota; kingdom Metazoa; phylum Chordata; class Amphibia; order Anura; family Pelobatidae; genus Pelobates; species Pelobates fuscus. The sequence goes on along the minus strand of NC_086318.1, from coordinate 277,047,791 downwards.
GAGTGGAGTTTCAATGAATGTCAATGGAAGGCGTGAGTTGCAAACAAATGGTCATATTGTGAAAACTATCAGGACTATGGCTTAGCCGTGGACATTTCTAGTGGCAGCAGGGATAGCTGAACGTTTTGATATAAGATTTGTGTAGGTGGGCCTGAAAATGAGGGAGTGGTGGCAGTTTAGAAATCATGTCCTGATTTTTCAGCTTTTGCCAGCTCCCACTCTAGCTTTGCCATTCATTCCTATGGGACAAATTTCGCCACAAGAACGACGATATTCCGTGAACCATTCGGCGAAACGTTCCACAAAGTAATAGCAATCCGATCGGGAACAATCTGCACGTTTTGGTATATTTTTGTCTATGTAGTGTAAAAACTGTGGGAGGAGTTAGGGTGGCAAATTTGGCTATAATAAGAATAATAAGAATAATAATAATAATATATATGTGAGATAACATTAAGTGGTCTTGCTATGCAAGAACACTTAATAATATATATGTGAGATAACATTAAGTGGTCTTGCTATGCAAGAACACTTAATAAGAAAGAGAATGCACACCAAAAAAGTCACAATAGTAACTAACCTGGTTTAATAAGCCAATATCAAATTACAGGCAAAAATAAACAATTATAGTTAAAGGACCACTCTAGTGCCAGGAAAACATACTCGTTTTCCTGGCACTAGAGTACCCTGAGGGTGCCCCCACCCTCAGGGACCCCCTCCCGCCGGGCTCTGGAGAGAGGAAGGGGTTAAACTTACCTCTTTTTCCAGCGCCAGGCGGGGAGCTTTCCTCCTCCTCTCCATCTTGATCGCGACGTCATCGGCTGAATGCGCATGCGCGGCAGGAGCCGTGCCCGCATTCAGCCGGTCGCATAGGAAAGCATTTACAATGCTTTCCTATGGACGCTTGCGTGCTCTCACTGTGATTTTCACAGTGAGAAGCACGCAAGCGCCTCTAGCGGCTGTCAATGAGACAGCCACTAGAGGATTTGGAGGCTGGATTAACCCTCATTATAAACATAGCAGTTTCTCTGAAACTGCTATGTTTATAAAAAAAAGGGTTAATCCTAGAGGTACCTGGCACCCAGACCACTTCATTAAGCTGAAGTGGTCTGGGTGCCTAGAGTGGTCCTTTAAAGTGACACAATAAGGCACAAAACATAAATCGAAAAATCAAGAATAATTACCAAAAGTTCTCACAAGCCTAATAGGGCAGAAACAGGACACAAAAACTAACCCCCCAACATTTCGGCACCTCCTGGTTGCCTTTATGAAGGGTATATTATATCTGGATTCACCACAATCCCTTTAACCCCTTAAGGACACATGACATGTGTGACATGTCATGATTCCCTTTTATTCCAGAAGTTTGGTCCTTAAGGGGTTAAATAGCAATAAATCACCTGATGGCCATCAGTATGGAGGGGGAGAGCCGAAACCGGAAGTGACATCATCACCTCCATCCTCGGACACATCCACTCCATATAGCATACTTTTAAATTGTATACATTAAACAAGTAATATTAATCCATTTACATAGAATTCTAACCTCATGGCAGCTTGTAATTATACAAAACGAAAGGATTTGCTTAATCCGTGATTATGCGCCCTAGCGCGCATGCGCAAAGAAGATTTACAAATTGCCATAGAGGATGCTGGCAAAGAACCTCTTCCCACTCGCCGCGCATGCGCAGTAATGCGCTAAACACATAGACGCACCCACGCATGCGTATGCGCATGCGCAATAACAAAAAAATCGGCAATATGCTTACGAAAAAAGATATTAACATAAAGTGTATTACACATGCGCAACAAATTCACTACAGTGCAGCTAATATCAAGCATGCAAAGAAGTAAAGAAGATGATAGAATATAACTATGATGAAATATGATTAAAATAATCTTGTTAATCAGAAGTAAAAAAGGAGAGGTGGTGACTAACATATAGGGTTGTTTATAATACCCAAATATTAATGCTATTGGTAATAACACACCAACACCAATGTCTTAAAGAAACACACCTTAAAAAAGTGATAATACATTTTATATAAGTGCATCAAATGTTTATTAATTATCTTCATTGTGAAATCTAACAGAAAATTGGTAATTCATACAATTGCTTAAATAAAGCTACATTAGGACAATATTGAATCAGGCCAGTGTTATCTATCAATATGGCGATATATATATAATTCACATAAATATGTAATATCCATATATCAAGCATATAACAATGTATATCTTATAATTAACAATATCATAAAGATAAATTAGTTTTTTTTTTTTTTTAATTCTTTATTTTGGTTGTGCAGGTGGGTACATGATGTTAACGATCGCCACAACAGCGTATAACAAGATCAATACACGTTAGACAGTGGCTTGAGAATATGCACATTTTTCTGAGTTTTTCATCCAGCTTAACTAAACAGTTAAAACATCGAAGTTATAGTAGAGGAGGCAAATAATAATAAAAACAATCGATTATTAGAGCTTAACATTGCTAAATTGGTCGTCTTAATGCAGCTAGCACTTTATATAAGGTTACATACTATCTTAATCATTGCAATAGACTTTAATAGAGCTGCTATGCTTTTACAAATTAGGCTTATATCTTGGCTTGGTTTGCCGTATATTATGGCATGGTTTGTCGGCAGGATTGCGTGAGGCATATAACTATTATCTACCAACAGGCCAGGCTAAACAATACAATGAGGCCTAAGACACAAGAGAAAATTATCAAGATAACATTGCTTTCTAGGTTATGGGATATCAAATAGAAACCACCAGCTTGATAAGAACTGTTAGGGTTCACATGAGGTTTGTCACATGTCAGTCCGTTTGCCAGGCAACATAGGAGGCACAGAGGGAGGCGGTGTTAGTGGTCTTCAACCAATACCCCGTACAAGCCATCGTGGACAGTTCATCCTATGTTCGGGCATCTCGGTCCCCCTGTCCGGCTTACTCCAGATTTGGTCGCTCCGCCGGCCCCAGGCCTGCGCGAGGACCACTGTGTATGTCCCTCTGCTCCAGCTGCTATCATTGCTGTAGGCGAGATCCCGGGTGGTCTTGGTGGTCGGTAGTAGCTTCCAAGGACGTGGGCTAGGCAAGTGGGTGCTTCTCAGAGCCTGTGGTCGGCTCTGTGGTGCGTTTCTTTTCCTCCCTGGGTAGTTAGTCGCAAGGGGTCGGTCTCTGCCCGGTCGGGCTGTGGTGAGGCCCTGGTGAGGAGAGTGGGCGGATTTGCGTAGGCGCCATGTTCTCCGGGCACCCGGATAGGGAGCTTTTTTTTGTGCGGTTGGACTTCTTTTGCCTTTCTGCAAGCGGGGAGCCTGGGAAGTAGGTCTGGGGCGCTTATGGGCGTGGGTTCTCGGTGAGACTGAGTGTTGCTTGGGGGGCATGGCGTCGGGTGGCGTGTGTAGTGGCTCACCTTCATGCCACCCCTTTATTCTCATGCGTTTCACCGGTGTGCCTGTCTGCTCCCAGTGCCCTTGGTTCCGCACGCCCTGGGGTGGTGGTGCTTGCGGGTTTAACTGAGGCATGTTCAGCAGGTGCCATAGCTTGGTCCAGAATTGGTCGAAGGCTGCATCCAGTCGTTGCTGAATATTGCTGCTATTCTCTGTTCCTTGAAGGCGGTTTGTCTCGCTCATCGCCGCCATCTTGAGCTGGCCATGTGCTTGATATCTTTTTTGTTGCTTTCCCGTGAGCCGCGGTTGTGGGCTTCGTCTGTCTCTCTCATTGCCCATGCCGGACCGAGATGACCCCCATCGGTCCAAAGGGGGGGGGGGGGGCTAGGGGTCGGGAACTCCTGGGAGTCCATGCTCAGGTCAGCAGCGTGGTGAGCGTCCGTCTCTCCACTGCCCTGGTAGGCCTCGGGTGGTAATGCAGGTTCTCGATGAGTCACACGTTTTGTGTTAGCACCCAAGTGTCACCCGGGTGTTCCCTGCTTAATGGCACCTCTCCTGCATGCTTTTGTGCCGTTTTTTGGGGGGTAAATACCCCAATTTGTGCTGTGTTTGGCAGGAGCTGAGGTGCAGCACAACCGCTCCGTTCAGATGCTCAAGATAAATTAGTTTTACACTGTAACGGAATGCAGTATATTAGTCCACGATATCCGTTGGTATCCTCAGGAAATCCACAGTCAGAGCAGAAAGCACGGCAATATTCCCAATCCTCCCAATAACCGGACGAAACACAGTTTGGGAGTCAACTAACTTGCTTTATTCACAGACTTCCATATTTATGCAGTTCCCCTTGCAAGGGGTTTCCTTACAGATGTTACAGGGGATTTCTCCCATCAGGCATTGTAATTATCCCAACAGGCATTGCTGCACGAGAGGGATACTCCCACTAAAATGGACGATTAAGTGGATTATCCCCTCGTGGAGCAAAACCGACAATTTACACAGAAATCCATATTTTATACATTTTTACTCGCTTTTAGACGAATGACCGTTCGGTAGATAGCTGGGGTCGGCGGGCACATTTAGTGAGAATACCGCTCCGATCCCAGCTAAACTAACCGAACGCCGCACAAAATACATTAAAACATTGAGTTCGGTTTAAAAGTACCGAACATCTATGGGGAACATAATGTGCCGAACGCGGAACTCCTGAACGCTCTGGAAGTCCAGCGGTGTTCGGATCATTGAGTAGCCGTTTTTGGTTCCAGGCTCTCGAGGACCGAACACCGCTGCAGAGACAAAGGATCCAAGATGGCCGACCGCCGCATGGTCGGTAGCCGAACGACGGCCACCTAGGAGAGCCCGTAATTACCGATTGCAACATTGTTGCAATCGGTTAATTGGTGCCACACGACTGGTGAGTGGGTGGTCTACCTGGTGAGCCCACATTTGTATGGCGAACGGCCTGGATAGCCGGGTTTCGTCAAACGAAAGGGATTTGTATGCTGGCAGCGTGCGGCTGCCAGCATGCGAACGGCCATGATACGGTACATACACAATTTAAAATATACAATATATATTCAGCCTACGGACAACCTTTAAGAATTACAGTCCAGAAGTGGCTAGGTTTGCCACAATGCTCCCCCAGAACCAAGCCGGCATACACAGTCTGATCCCAACGGATCGGCTTGGGGATGTCCGGGAGAGCACTCACAGATCACTTCTCGAGTTCAGTCTGTCTGGATAACCCGTCAGCGTTACCGTTTTGCTTTCCTGGGCGGTAATGGATGGTGAAGTAAAAGGGCTGCAGCGCCAAACTCCAGCGCAGCAGCCTGGCATTGTCCCCAGACACACGGTTCAGCCACACCAACGGGTTGTGATCTGTGAGTAATGAAAAAGGTTGTCCATACAAATACGGCTGTAACTTTTTAAGGGCCCACACCACGGCCAGGCATTCTTTCTCAATGGCGGCGTAGCTCACTTCACGGGGCAACAACTTGCGGCTTAAGTAGGCTACGGGATGTTCTCCGCCATCGGCTCCCACTTGGCTCAGCACTGCCCCCAATCCAAACATTGAAGCGTCTGTGTGGACAAGAAATCTTTTAGTTGGATCAGGAGCAGTTAACACAGGAGCATTAGTCAGAGCTGTCTTGAGTTGTTGGAATGCCTGCTCACACTCTGGGGCCCAGACAACCAGTCGGGGAAGGTTCTTTTTGGTCAGGTCCGTCAGGGGTTTGGCCAGGGTGCTGTAGTCGGGGACAAATTTTCTATAATACCCGGCCGTCCCTAGGAAAGCTAGCACTTGAGTCTTAGTCCTCGGGGTAGGCCACTTAGCTACGGCCTCAATTTTGGCTGGCTCGGGTCTCTGCTGCCCACACCCTACTCGGTGGCCCAGATACTGCACCTCGGCCATACCTATGTGGCACTTACTAGGTTTTAAAGTTAACCCGGCTTCCCCAATACGGTCTAAGATCGCCCCTATATGGCGTAGGTGGTCTTCCCAGGTCTGGCTAAAGATGGCTATGTCATCTAAATAGGCACAGGCATACTCCTGGAAGCCGTCCAGTAGCCGATCTACCATCCGCTGAAAAGTAGCCGGAGCGTTTTTCATTCCGAAGGGCATGACCTTGAACTGGTACAGGCCAAACGGAGTGACAAACGCCGACTTGGGGATGGCGTCATCGGCTAGAGGAATTTGCCAGTATCCCTTACACAAGTCAATGGTAGTGAGATACTGACCCCGTGCCATCTTATCTAGCAGCTCGTCTATCCGAGGCATCGGGTAGGCATCAGACACTGTTTTGTCATTCAGCCTCGGGTAGTCAACGCAGAATCGGGTAGTGCCGTCCTTTTTAGGCACCAGGACTACCGGCGATGCCCAGGGGCTATCTGAGGGTTCGATAACCCCTAGCTGCAACATTTCATCCAACTCGGCTTTCATATGGGTCCGGACTGATTCCGGAACCCTATATGGAGCCTGTCGCATAGGTAGCTGTCCCGGGGTTTCGACTCGGTGGGTGGCTAGTGGAGTGTACCCAGGTAAATTGGAGAAGGTAGCCCCTTTAGCTATGATCAGCGCCTGTACCTGGGCACGCTCGTGAGGGCTTAGCCGCTCCCCCAGCTGAACTCCCCGGGAGGGCTCTATCGGTTCTTCCGGTTCTAGTAGGTCAGGTAGGGGCAAGTTCTCCTGATCTTCTAAGGCGGAGGCACAGATTGCCGTCACATCCTCCATCCTCTCATGGTAGGGTTTGAGCATGTTCACGTGGAGCATGCGTCTCTTCCCTACCCCTGAGCAGGGGCCAATCACATAGGTAGTGTCGCATCGCTGCTCTACTACCTGGTATGGGCCTTGCCAGATGGCCTGCAGCTTGTCTGTGCGGACGTGTTTTAAAATTAAAACCTTCTGTCCCACCTGAAAGCTGCGGTCTCTGGCTCCTCTATCGTACCAGCGTCGCTGGCGTTGCTGAGCCGCCTGGAGGTTGGTGTGCACAGCCTGAGTTAGCGCCTCCAGACGGTCTCTGAACTCCAGTACATATGAGACGATAGGGGTTTCGTTAGTCGTACTCTCTCCCTCCCAGTGTTCCCTAATCAAGTTCAAGGGTCCCCGCACCCGTCTTCCAAACAGTAGTTCAAATGGGGAGAATCCGGTCGACTCTTGGGTGGACCTCTCTATACGCAAAGAGTAGGTGAGGCAGGAACCTCTCCCAGTCTTTGTGGGTTTCCCCGAACGTCCGAAGCATCTGCTTCAGCGTCCCATTGAATCTCTCACATAGTCCATTGGACTGGGGGTGGTAGGCGGAATTGACTATTGGCTTAATGCCACATACCTTCCACATATGTTGGGTGACCTCGGCAGCAAATTGGGTGCCCCGGTCCGATATTATTTCTTGGGGGAACCCTACCCTGGAAAACACTTTCATTAAGGCTTCAGCTACGGTTTCAGCATGAATGTTAGTGAGGGCCACAGCCTCGGGGTACCTGGTGGCGTAGTCCACTACGGTTAAAATGTACTTTTTGCCAGAGGGACTGGGTTTTGGCAGGGGCCCTACTATGTCTACAGCTACCCTGCTGAAGGGCTCGGCAATAATGGGTAGGGGGCATAACTTGGCCTTGTGGCGATCCCCTCGTTTACCTACTCGCTGGCAAACGTCGCAGGAGGTGCAATACTGTCGCACATCCTGAGAGATTCCGGGCCAGAAAAACGCATGCGTCAGGCGGTATCGGGTGCGGGTCATCCCTAGGTGTCCTGACAAGGGGATATCATGAGCAATTCTAAGCAGCTCCTGCCTATATTTCTGCGGTACCACTAACTGTTTGTTAGTCACGGTGACAGACCCCCCCACATCCTTGGCCGTGACACGGTATAATAACCCTTTCTCCCACGTGTATCGCTCCCCCTCTAGCCCTGTCTGGTCAGCTTGTGCCCGATCCCTATATACTTGTAAGGTGGGGTCGGTCTGTACTTCGGTCGCAAAGGTGGTCGGGGTATCCCAGGACATGGGAGTCGGGTGGGGGTCATGGTCTCTTACCTGAGCCTCAGAGTGTATCGGTGTAGCCATGGTGCGAGCCTGTTGCCGTGTAGTTACGGGATGGGCCTCCTGGTATGGAGCCTGGGGGATAAAAGCGGAAGTCATCTGGCCCAAGTCATTCCCCAGTACAACATCTGCGGGTAAATTTTGCATAAGCCCCACTTCCACAGTCCCCTCTCCCACACCCCAATCCAAATGTACCTTGGCAGTGGGTAGCTGGTATACTGCTCCCCCTGCCACCCGCACTGCCACTGATCCGCCAGTGTGGGTTGCGCGTGGTACCAAATGCGGTGCAACCAAAGTTAGGGTGGCTCCCAAATCCCGGAGCCCTTGTACCTCCTTCCCCTCCAGGGTCACTAGCTGCCGATGATGTTGTCGGTTGTCGGTGGCTCGGACCGACATTACTTCGTGGAGCACCCCTAGAGGCTCCTCGATTTGAGCGCTCAGCATTTCCTGGGTGGCTGGTGCTACCTGGTAGTGATGCGCAGCAGCCCTTGGTGTTAAATTTTGTCGTACCTGGTTCCAAGCTTGTCGGCTCCGGTTTTGCGTACACTCACGAGAAATATGTCCCCACTGCTTGCAGGTGTGACACTGAATGTTAGCCCGGCCATTGTATCGGGAAGGGGGTGGTGGATTATTCAGTGCTGGCCTGGACAGGGGTACTGTGGGGCCGGTAGGAGAAAAAGTATTGGGTGGCCCGGTAATCCGAGGGAGAGTCTTACTTTGGAGTCCGTGATGCCTCCTGGCATCAAAATGCTGATCCGCCAATCTAGCGGCTTCGGGTAGGGTGAGTGGTTTACGATCCCTCACCCATTCTTGTGCTTCTGGGGACAAACCATTAAAGAACTGCTCCAGCAGCATTAACTGCCGCAATTCTTCCATATTAGTAGTGTTGCTGGCTTGTATCCAGCCTTGTGATGCTTGATCCAGCTTGTGCGCCCACTCTGCGTGAGAATCTTTCTCAGGTTTGCGCAAGCCTCTGAACTTGCGCCGGTACGCCTCTGGGGTGATGGCATACCTTTCCAAGATCGCCCTCTTTACTTTAGGGTAATCTTTGCTGTCCTCTCGGGGCACAGCGCGGTAGGCTTCAGCGGCCCTACCCGATAATTTGCCTGCCAGTAGGGGTACCCATACTGCGGGTTCTAAGTCGTGCAAATCACACAGCCTCTCGAAATCTTGTAAATACCCGTCAATCTCGTCCTTTTCTTCACAAAACGCTTTAAATGCGTGATGTGGGACTTTGGGTTTTACCTGTCCGTATATGGAGGCAGTAACAGACTCTGCCCTAGGCGGTGTCTCCGGTGTGCGGTTTGCCATCAGATAATCCTGCACATCTGACATCAGCACGGTCAATATCTCCAAGGGTACTGGCTGTGGCAGAAAAGCCATCCTGGTTCTTAGCTCTTTCTGGTATGGGGTCTCTTCCATGGCTGGTGGAGGTGTAGCGCTGCGGGCTCTGTCTCCCTCCATCAGTTCAGCGATCAGCACAGCTTTAGATTTGTTGCTGGCTATCTTACCCCTGGCTTCCAGTAGCTCTTTTAAAGTCTGTCGTTTCAGTATGGTATAATCAATCTCCATACGAATAGTTTACACGAACACTGCTTTTCGCTTGCCACCAATTGTAACGGAATGCAGTATATTAGTCCACGATATCCATTGGTATCCTCAGGAAATCCACAGTCAGAGCAGAAAGCACGGCAATATTCCCAATCCTCCCAATAACCGGACGAAACACAGTTTGGGAGTCAACTAACTTGCTTTATTCACAGACTTCCATATTTATGCAGTTCCCCTTGCAAGGGGTTTCCTTACAGATGTTACAGGGGATTTCTCCCATCAGGCATTGTAATTATCCCAACAGGCATTGCTGCACGAGAGGGATACTCCCACTAAAATGGACGATTAAGTGGATTATCCCCTCGTGGAGCAAAACCGACAATTTACACAGAAATCCATATTTTATACATTTTTACTCGCTTTTAGACGAATGACCGTTCGGTAGATAGCTGGGGTCGGCGGGCACATTTAGTGAGAATACCGCTCCGATCCCAGCTAAACTAACCGAACGCCGCACAAAATACATTAAAACATTGAGTTCGGTTTAAAAGTACCGAACATCTATGGGGAACATAATGTGCCGAACGCGGAACTCCCGAACGCTCTGGAAGTCCAGCGGTGTTCGGATCATTGAGTAGCCGTTTTTGGTTCCAGGCTCTCGAGGACCGAACACCGCTGCAGAGACAAAGGATCCAAGATGGCCGACCACCGCATGGTCGGTAGCCGAACGACGGCCACCTAGGAGAGCCCGTAATTACCGATTGCAACATTGTTGCAATCGGTTAATTGGTGCCACACGACTGGTGAGTGGGTGGTCTACCTGGTGAGCCCACATTTGTATGGCGAACGGCCTGGATAGCCGGGTTTCGTCAAACGAAAGGGATTTGTATGCTGGCAGCGTGCGGCTGCCAGCATGCGAACGGCCATGATACGGTACATACACAATTTAAAATATACAATATATATTCAGCCTACGGACAACCTTTAAGAATTACAGTCCAGAAGTGGCTAGGTTTGCCACATACACATATGGGGTATAACCTCCAAATCATTTGGACTATTTATCAAAAAGTATAGAGATAACCAAAAAACTATGCACCATATTACAAATAATAAATGTATAGTTAAACTAGATATAGCATAAAATAAACCATATCGTCCATATACACAAAATCAAGAACAACATCCTATAGTCAATTAGATATTACTCTATAAAGGCAAAAATTTGTTACAATTCATCATGAATATCAATATAATGTAACAATAAATCACTGTCACATGATAAACCCAAAGTTCATCATATTATATATACAAATTGGACAATATAATACTATCCACTCAGTTATCCCATAGGATCCAATATAGTCACTGTAAATTTCTACATGTTCCATGGTCATTCTTCAGGAAAAATTTTGATCAAAGGGATTTTTCACAAGATCCATATTTCAACACCGAGACCATCCAGAGAGTTACACATGAAGATCTAAATAAACAAATGAAATTAAAAACAACCAATCAAGATATAAAAAACTATACACAAGCGCGGTGGATAACCATAATATCATAAGAAGAGTCACAAAAATGGGGAAAGATCACGTTCTTCATTGAGGCCTTTGGGATATAAAGTCTGTAACTCATATATCCAATACAATTCACGTTGTTTCAACGTCAATTCTCTAGATCCCCCCCTAGCCAGGGGTTTCACCATCTCCAAAATCATATACCTCAACTGAGATACAGCATGTTTCGTCATGTTTCATTTCTCGGTGAAGTGTCGAGCAACTGGATACTGTGCTTTTCCAGTCCTAATACTGCTTTTATGTTCTCTCAATCTCGCAGTAAATTTCCTAGTGGTTTCACCCACATACGCTAAGCCACAAGGACACTTGAGCATGTACACTACAAATTCCGTTTGGCAATTATGGAATTTCTTAATAGGATATCTCTTGCCAGTTCTCGGATGGACAAAATGGTCCCCAGTAATTACACCACTACAATTAATGCAGTGCCCACATCTGTACATACCCACTGGTGCCTTGAGCCATGTTTCATTTCCAGCCGTGGTTACTTGCAAATTCACATTTCGCATGAGTCGGTCCCGGAAGTTTTTGTGCTTTTAAATGAAAATAATGGTTTCTTATCAAAACAAGATTGTAACTTAGAATCAGATTGTAGAACATTCCAATGTCTATCATGTTGTCACACATGGGATGCCAATATTTTCATTTCTTATTTTCTTAGTTAGCAATTGTTCTCTAGGTAATGATTTCACCCTGTTCTTACAATCAATCAAAACCTCAGTCTCATATCCCCTACTGGAGAAAGCTATTATCAAATCTTCAGTACGTTTGTCAAAGTTATTATCTTCAGACACAATGCGTCTTGTCCTGACAAATTGCCATAAGGTAGGTGTTTAATGAGATGTGGTGGGTGAAAGGATCTGGCATGTAAATAAGAAGCCCGATCTGTAGGTTTTTGGTAAAGATCGAAAATGATACGCCATCACTCACCTCCATTGAAACATCCAAAAAATGCATCCTCTGAGCATCATATTCTATCGTAAACGATAGAGTGTCTAGTCTGGTGTTCAATTTTTCTTTAAAGAGAAGCAAATCTTCAATGCTACCTGTCCAGAGAAATAAAATATCGTCTATGTAGCGTAACCAATTGACAACAAAATTTTTAAACAAAGTATCAGGATATACAAAGGTCTCCTCAAATGCTGCCATAAATAAATTGGTATAAGATGGGGCCACATTAGACCCCATCACTGTGCCCTGTATTTGTAAATAGAAAACCTCCTGAAATACAAAATAATTTTTGTGCAACACCATAGACAACAATTCCATGAGGAACTCTCTGTACTTCTCACTAATCCTAGTGACTGAATGGCTCCAAAGACTGCTTCGATTCCCTCCTCATGAGGTATCGAGGTATATAGACTATTGATGTCCATTGTGCACAAGAAAGTGCCACAAGGGATATCTTAAATCAATTGCAATTTATTGATAAAATCCGTAGTATCCTGTACGAAAGAGCGCATATTATAAACCAATGTTTGAAGGTGTGCATCAACAAATTTAGACAGGGGTTGCAGCACTGATCCACACCCCAAAACTATGGGGCGGCCAGGAGGATGTCTCAAATCTTTGTGTATCTTCGGTAGTAAATACATAACGTTTTATTTTGCTCTTTCCAGATCTAAAAGCACTTGGTGCTAGAATTTGTTTAAGATTGACTCCTCTCCTAAATATGACTTTAGGAAGATGGAGAATCTGTTGGTTGAGATATTCATCCTCTATCAACAATGTTTTTTAATAATCCTTTGTATATCAGTTTCCATCAATTCCCAGAACAGAGTTTAGTCATTCCCCTGTAGAAAGACCTACTGCCTCCACTCAGATCCATGACAATCACGTTAACAGGGATTTTTTTAGAGAAGGGACGAGACCGAAAGAAAACGATAACGGAGTTCTTCCCCCCCAGATCCCAAGAATTACCTCTAAAAAATCGATTTATACCCCTAAGAGAAAAAAATACCCCAGGGAAAAGGAGGAGAACGAGTGGAGAAGCAATGGGTGTTTAACACCTTAAGGACATATGACATGTGTGACATGTCATGATTCCCTTTTATTCCAGAAGTTTGGTCCTTAAGGGGTTAATGCTCACCAGATTGCAAGAAGAAAATTTGGGTGTTTTTAATATTTCTGAATTTCCTATAACATCTCAAGAAATCCATCTTTTGAGCAAAGGTTTAAAATTTGTCCCAGAAGAACCCCCTAACCTTTTTTAACTTTTTATAGACACTCAAAAATGTATATGGAAAATGTCAATTAAGAGAGTCTTTATCAAAAAGAGTTGTGAAGGTCAAATAAATGAATCAGCCAATATGGAAAGACCAATACAGAAGTTCAAACCAAAATCTAAATTCTGTCCAAATGAAAAAGGTAGCCAGATCGAACCCTTTAATAAAATGATTCTGAGAGATTTTGAAAAATTGGGGAATAATTTGCGTAAAGATATAAAACGTAAGAACCTCACTGATTCAGAAAATAATATTCTAATTGGATTAAAAGACAGAAAGGAGCTGACTATCAAAAGTGCAGACAAGGGAGGGGGTGTTGTTGTCATGTCCACCAAGTACTATATAACAGAGGCATATAGACTACTTGATGACCACCTCACTTATAAGAAATTGCCATATAATCCCAATCTGAAGTTTAACCAAGAACTTAAAGTTCTTTTAAATAATGCTAAAACACTTGGTACTTTGGATGAAGCCGCCTACTCTTTTGTCTATACGGAGTTCCCGAGAGTCCCTACTTTTTATTTTCGCCCCAAGATCCATAAGTGTAAAGAGAGACCCCCATGAAGACCAATAATCAGTGGCATCGATTCCCTGACGTCTAGGCTCTCTGAGTATATAGATTTTCATCTTCAAAAATATGCCCAGGGAGCCTTGTCATACATCAAAGATACGAAACATCTCATCCAAGAATTAGAATCGATTGAATGGGATGAGAGTTACGTGTGGGCCACTGTAACGGATCACCTGGCACCCCGACTTGGTACCTCCATTAATGGATGCTCCTAGTGCTTCCTGAGGACTCCAAGCACTCTGGCAGACACCATAATCACCGAATCCGAGAAACCTTTAAATTCTCCCAAGCGTATGAATGCTGTAGACCATTGAATAGGAACCATACGAATAGGCTTGTACTCCTAGCAGTCAACTGGAACAGCATACAATAAATCCTTCCCCCAATAATGAGACAACACATCACTTTGAGGGTAAAACAGGAACTCTGGACTGGCTCATCCAGCCCGGCTTTTATTACAATAATACACATACAGTCCACACCCAGGGGGAGGCATAAAATATCCAATCACATACATGGTTCAGCCCACACATCCCCTCCCCTCAGATAACATTAAACCCAATTATCCGGTACACCTTTTCAGCCAAGTTCTGGATGTACCCCAAAACCCGGGGGTACACCTTTAAATCCAGCATCGCTGGATAGCCCTTATTCAGGGGGACAACATATTCAAAATTCAAGTCATTCGGATGAACGGTTCGTGAGATATGGGGTTCCAAAGATTTGACCGACCGCATGGGTAAAGTATCCGAAAACAGTTCCATGCATTTTGGCCCTGCGGTCGGTCACAAACAAGGGAATGAAAACAGACGAATTGCCTGTGTTATAGAGCCTGGAGAGGGTTTGAATGAATTCCCTTGTTTGTGGGGTTCTTTCTACCGAACGGCGGGTCATTCGGTAGTTTCTATACGAATTTCTGGAAGTATGGAGGTCTCAGCGGTGTTTGCCTAGTCAAGTGTCCGATTTTAGTTCCAGACACTCGACGGCAAAACACCGCTGTTCGGTAGTTTAAGATGGCCGCCGCCACGTGTTTGTTTCCCGAATGGCGGCCACCCAGAGGACAAAGAATACATTACACTGATTGCCAATTACCCGTTTGCAACATTGTTGCAAACGGTAATTGGAGGCACACTTATTCCTGGGTGGTCTGGTTGTTCGGTAGTTTCACTCAATATAATGAATGGAGTGATTCTACCGAACAATCAGATGAATGCTGCATACATATCCCAGGTTAAACTCAACACATAAATACATATGTAATATTAAATGCAGTATACTGGAATATGCTCCACAGTCTTAAAGGGACAGTAGTCCCAAAAGTCCCAATATGTCCATTGCTGATTTTAAAGGGCCAGTAGCAGCAATATAAAGTACAATATGCCCCAAATAACCCAGGGGCCATAGTCAGCAGGTAGGAGGCTAGCAAACAGGCTTCTCCAGGGCCCAGTGGCGAGGTTGGTTTCGCCACATTTCTCCCCTTTTCCAAACAGACTAACAGGGTACCTGACCTCTTGCCGGTCAGTGCCCTTGTTAGTCCAGCAGCCCACCCACAAAACAGAAACAGCAGTACAGCCCACCCACAATAAACAGTTACTACACCTGGGTGAGGGAGAATCTTGTCCAGGTTCAGGTGCCTCACCACGGCTGTGTGGGGGACTGGTAGGCTGCCTTGGTAGGTTGCTGAGGGGGCAGAGACCAGCGGTACTCTGTCCTGTTGCCAGCACTACCACGGGAGTAGTCTGGTTGGAGCCTGGTTGCTGGAGACCGACTGTCTCCCCTTTAAATACACCGCTCTGCTGCTGGAGACCGACTGTCTCCCCTTGAGTTACACAGCTCTGCTGCTGGAGACCGACTGTCTCCCCTTGAGTTACACAGCTCTGCTGCTGGAGACCGACTGTCTCCCCTTTAGTTACACAGCTCTGCTGCTGGAGACCGACTGTCTCCCCTTGAGTTACACCGCTCTGCTGCTGGAGACCGACTGTCTCCCCTTTGGCTAAACAGCCCTGTTGTGGGGGGGCAGGACCGACCGTCCCTACCCCCTGTGCTGGAAGTGCAGAGACCACAGTCCCATCTGCACAGGTGTGGGGCTTACAGTCTCCCCCTGGTACATTAAGCTGCCGCTGGGGAGAGGTGGTAACCAGCTCCTCTCCCATTAGAACACTCTGCCGCTGGGGAATGGAGACTGGGCTCTCTATTCCCTGTACATTAATGATCCGCCGCTGGGGAGAGGTGGTAACAATCTCCTCTCCCATGCATACTTCCCATCTCTGCGGAGGGAGACCGACTGTCTCTCCTCCCAGCACAGAGTCCTGCTGTGGGGGAAAGGGGGCTGGGCTCTCTATTCCCTGCTGGATACTCTGCCGCTGGGGAATGGAGACCGGGCTCCCAATTCCCAACAAATCACACTGCCGCTGGGGAGGGAGGACGGCTCCTTCAGCTCCCTGTAACTTGGGCGCAGAGACCACGGTCCCATCTGCGCTGGTGTGGGGCTTACTGTCTCCCCTTGGTGTGCTAAGCTGCTGCTGGGGAGAGGGGGTAACAAACTCCTCTCCCTTACACACTTTCAGCCGCTGGGGAGCAGGGCTGACCCTCTGTACTCCCTGTAGGCAGGGCGCAGAGACCACGGTCCCATCTGCGCTGGTGAGGGGCTTACTGTCTCCCCTTGGTGAGCTGCGCTGCCGCTGGGGAGAAGGAATAACAAACTCCTCTCCCTTACACACCTTCAGCCGCTGGGGAGAGGGGATAACAGGCTCCTCTCCCTGCACCGTAGACTGCCGCTGGGGAGCAAGAACGGCACTTTCAGCTCCCTGTAACGCACACTGCCGCTGGGGATCTGGGCCGACTGCCCAGCATCCCTGTAGGGCCGGTAGAGAGACCGCAGTCCCATCTCCACCTGCCATCTGTGGGTCTTCCCAGGACCAATCCGTGAGGCCCCGCAACATTTGTGAGTAAGGGCCCGGTGGAGAGACCTTGGTCCCATCTCTACCTGCCTGTTGTGGTTCCTCACAGGACCAGTCTATGAGGACCCCCACTTCGGGTTCCTCCCGCCGCCTCAGGGAAAGACTGCTAACTTCCTCGGATGCAGCCTCTACTCGGCTGCTGTACCGCTCCTGCTGCTGAGCATACTTCCTCTCTTTTGCCAACCGGAATTCTCGGTCCAGCCTTGTGTTTCGCTCAGCCATGACCTGGTTCCAGATCACCCGGCGTTTCTCCATGGGTATATCATCCCCATACTCGGCCACTCGCTGCCTCACCTCGGCCAGCCAATCATCTCCAGAGCCAGAACCTTCCATACTTGTCTGCTCCCAGGGGCGCTGCACGACTGCTAGCGTTGCCCTAAATTTGTAAATCCAAACAGTGTCTCTGAGCTGCTTTACCTCACACTAGGACGCCATCCCACCGCTTGCCACCAATGTAACGGATCACCTGGCACCCCGACTTGGTACCTCCATTAATGGATGCTCCTAGTGCTTCCTGAGGACTCCAAGCACTCTGGCAGACACCATAATCACCGAATCCGAGAAACCTTTAAATTCTCCCAAGCGTATGAATGCTGTAGACCATTGAATAGGAACCATACGAATAGGCTTGTACTCCTAGCAGTCAACTGGAACAGCATACAATAAATCCTTCCCCCAATAATGAGACGACACATCACTTTGAGGGTAAAACAGGAACTCTGGACTGGCTCATCCAGCCCGGCTCTTATTACAATAATACACATACAGTCCACACCCAGGGGGAGGCATAAAATATCCAATCACATACATGGTTCAGCCCACACATCCCCTCCCCTCAGATAACATTAAACCCAATTATCCGGTACACCTTTTCAGCCAAGTTCTGGATGTACCCCAAAACCCGGGGGTACACCTTTAAATCCAGCATCGCTGGATAGCCCTTATTCAGGGGGACAACATATTCAAAATTCAAGTCATTCGGATGAACGGTTCGTGAGATATGGGGTTCCAAAGATTTGACCGACCGCATGGGTAAAGTATCCGAAAACAGTTCCATGCATTTTGGCCCTGCGGTCGGTCACAAACAAGGGAATGAAAACAGACGAATTGCCTGTGTTATAGAGCCTGGAGAGGGTTTGAATGAATTCCCTTGTTTGTGGGGTTCTTTCTACCGAACGGCGGGTCATTCGGTAGTTTCTATACGAATTTCTGGAAGTATGGAGGTCTCAGCGGTGTTTGCCTAGTCAAGTGTCCGATTTTAGTTCCAGACACTCGACGGCAAAACACCGCTGTTCGGTAGTTTAAGATGGCCGCCGCCACGTGTTTGTTTCCCGAATGGCGGCCACCCAGAGGACAAAGAATACATTACACTGATTGCCAATTACCCGTTTGCAACATTGTTGCAAACGGTAATTGGAGGCACACTTATTCCTGGGTGGTCTGGTTGTTCGGTAGTTTCACTCAATATAATGAATGGAGTGATTCTACCGAACAATCAGATGAATGCTGCATACATATCCCAGGTTAAACTCAACACATAAATACATATGTAATATTAAATGCAGTATACTGGAATATGCTCCACAGTCTTAAAGGGACAGTAGTCCCAAAAGTCCCAATATGTCCATTGCTGATTTTAAAGGGCCAGTAGCAGCAATATAAAGTACAATATGCCCCAAATAACCCAGGGGCCATAGTCAGCAGGTAGGAGGCTAGCAAACAGGCTTCTCCAGGGCCCAGTGGCGAGGTTGGTTTCGCCACAGCCACTTTGGACGTAACTTCTTTATATACCGTGATCGACCATGATCTAGGTATAGAAGCAGTTAGGAGGAATTTAGAGAGGGACTCTGGTCTTGAACCCTCCTTTTGTTCTTTTTTGGAAGAAGCTATACGTTTTATTCTTACTCATAATTTTTTCAGTTTTAATGAAGAATTCTTCTTACAAACAAAGGGCACGACAATGGGCACCAAGTTTGCACCTAGTTATGCCAATGTGTTTATGGACTATTGGGAACGAATTTCCATCTGGTCCAATAACCCTTATGGTGCAAACTTGGTGCTCTGGAGACGTTACATAGATGACGTCCTTATCATCTGGCGTGGTCCTTTAGAAGAGCTAAGGGATTTTTTCTCTTATGTCAACAACAACTCCCTGTCTCTGACCTTTACCCCGAAGATAGGTATCTCGAATATAGACTTCTTAGACTTGTCTATTTATATCGAGAATGGAACTATTAAAACCAAAACTTTTTTTAAGAACACTGATATCAATAGTTTTATTGATATCAACAGTGGGCACCATCCTAATTGGCTAAAGGGAGTTCCCAAAAGCCAGTTTATTAGGATGCATAGAAACTGTAGTGATCTAGACTCATTTTACACTCAAGCGGAAGTTTTGAAAGGTCGTTTTTTGGAGAAAGGTTATAATCCAGAGCTTTTGGATGCAGAAATTAATAAGGTGGGAAGTATCAATCGTAGTTATCTTCTCATGGATAAAAGTAAGGATGTTTTTTAGGAATTCTGCATTTGACTTTTCTTTCAATACTCAATATAGTTCTAAGGCCTTCGATATACAAAGGATTATTAAAGTCCTAAAGTCATATTTAGGAGAGGAGTCAATCTTAAACAAATTCTAGCACCAAGTACTTTTAGATCTGGAAAGAGCAAAATAAAACGTAAAGAAGGTTACCACGCATGTGGAAGTTGTGTTAGCTGTAGCCACAAATTCAATAGCACCACGGGTTTTGTGAGCACGGTTAACAAGAGAAGGTTCAAAATTAGAGGTAATTTATCCTGTTCTTCTACACATGTTGTATACCTACTCACATGTGGGTGCGTGTTGCAGTATGTGGGAAGAACAGGAAGAAAAGCAAAAGTTAGGTTCCAAGAACATAGGAATAATATTAAAAATCATATGCTGACACATTCAGTGCCAGTGCACTGTAATAAATGCCCAGCTTTCAGTTTCAATACCCTCCAATGCATCATCATTGAACAAGTGGCCTTAGATGATAGAGGTGGAGATCTGATGTTACTATTGAGAAAAAGAGAGGGATATTGGATACATACCCTACAAACAATGCAACCTAGGGGACTTAACGTTGATTTTGATTTGGTCTGTTTTCTTTGATTGACACCTTTTTTTTTTTTTTTTCAATTCTTTATTTAAACGTCGACCGGCACATTGCATCACAGTACTTTTGGCCTGCGCAGAGGCCCAATCACAAGAAGCATCTTAATAGTTGTATTACAGAAAGGAAGGGTATGTTAGTGCATATAATAATACATTGCATATGGCTTGCGCAGAAGCCTTTCAAGTATACCTTTGTGTTGTGCCAAGTCCACGTGCATTTAAGTTTTGTCACAATACGCTGGTCCGTGCATGCATCAGTGACTATTGTGCATTGAGACATAGACCAGTAGAAATAACATACAGAATATAATAAAACAAAATAAAATATAATATATAATATATGTACAGTATAAAACATAATCATTAAAACCTGTAACATTGGGTATGTCATGCTGTTAATTTTAACTTCAGAACTGTCGGAGT
Organism: Pelobates fuscus; assembly: GCF_036172605.1. NCBI lineage: Eukaryota > Metazoa > Chordata > Amphibia > Anura > Pelobatidae > Pelobates > Pelobates fuscus. The sequence goes on along the minus strand of NC_086318.1, from coordinate 277,027,415 downwards.
TGGGATTATGCTTAGTATGTTATACGTCATATTGTTCCCAGAGTGCCCAAGTTTTTTGGAAGGTGGCACTAGAATCGCGAGCCTGTGCAGTTAACTTGTCCATAAGGTAATTATCCCTGATTTTGGAGAGAACTAGGGAGATCGGGGGTACTTCGTGTTTAATCCAATATTGTGCTAATGCTCTACGGGCTGCCAAGTTAAGCATGTTTAGCAGTTTTTGGTCGTGTTTATTTAGTCCCTCTGTTGGCCGTGATAGTAGGCACGCCCATGGGTCTAGTGTTATCCTGCGTTGTAGGATATTCGAGGTTAGGTCTGCAATATGCCCCCAGTAAACTTTAACCTTGGCACAGTGCCACCACATATGGATGTATGTGCCCTTTTCCCCGCAGAGCCTCCAGCAGGTGTCTGTGGGACTTAATTGCATGTGGCACTGTTTGACAGGGGTCGTGTACCACCGAAGTAGTATTTTGTATGATTGTTCCTGGAGGGCCGTGCATATGGATACTTTTGCATTAGCCTCCCAGATATCCTGCCAATCTGTCCCCTCTAATGACTCCCCCAAGTCCGCCTCCCATTTGTCAGTGTATGTCTGAGTGCCCCAGGTCCCTGATTCTAGGCATATATGATTGTATAGTAGTGAGATTAGTTTGGTTGGCATACGCTCTTGCAAGCATATTTTCTCAAAGAAAGTGAGCGGTTTGGCTATTGCTGTTCTAACTTCTCTGGTCTGTGCGAAGTCCCGTATCTGGAGATATCTGAAGAAGTCACTTGTTTTTAGTGGGGCCAGAGTTTGTAGATGTTGGTAGGAAACTAATTGGTTGTTTGTAAACAGATGTGTGTAACGTTGTAGACCTGTGGCTTCCATGCCGTGAAACTCTTGTGCCCTCAGTCCGGGTGGGAATGCCCTGTTGCGCAAGACCGGAGTCATTAAGGACGGTAAATCTGTTAGTTTAAGTTTCTTTGCTACTCTGTCCCATAAGCTAAGGGAGTTAAGGATTGCCGGGCATTCTGTCCGTAAGAGTACTCTGTGTTCTCTGGGCACCCAGATAAGGAATTGCGGTAGGTCTGCCCCAGTCATGAGGGATTCTATGTCCACCCATCTACGTTGGTTAGTCGGGCAGTGCCAGTGAGCTATTTGTGCTAATTGTGCGGCAGTGTAGTAATGGTGCAGATGGGGCATACCCAATCCTCCCCTCCATTTAGGGTTATACAATGTTGCCTTGGCTATCCTGGGTCTCCTTCTTTGCCATATAAAGGCATCTATTGCCTTTTGTATGTCTGCTAGGTCATTCTTGGTGACCCGAACTGGGAGTGCTTGGAAGAGGAATAGCAGTCTTGGCAGTACATTCATTTTTACCGAGTGTAGCCGTCCAAGCCATGTAATCGGCTTGTCTGTCCAGTTGTCTAGGTCTGTCTTAAGTCTGTTGAGCAGTGGTGTGTAGTTGTGTTGGTAAAGCGATTTGTGGTCCGCGGTTAGTCTGACGCCTAGATATGTGAGTGTGGTTGTATTTGTTTTAATGTGGTACGTTCGTCTGATGTATTGTATCTCGTGATCAGGAATGTGAAATGGCAGTGCCGTTGATTTGGTGAGATTGACTTTGTACCCGGATAACTCCCCGTAAATTTGAAGTAGTTTTTCCAGATTCGCCATTGAGGGAATCGGATCTGTCAGTGTGAGGAGAATATCGTCCGCATATGCTGCTGTTTTAAATTGCTCCCCCCCAATTTGCACCCCTTTAATATTTGGATCCGTTCTGATTAGATGCAAGAGTGGCTCTAGATCTATCGCGAACAACAGCGGCGACAAGGGGCACCCCTGCCTCGTTCCATTGCTCACCCGAAATGGTGTCCTCGGGGCGCCTGTTATTATGGTTTGTGCCTGCAGGTCAGTGTATAGGGCTTTTATGGCAGTGATGTATGTGTCTGGGAAGCCTTGTTTTTGTAATAAGTGGAACAGAAAAGACCATTGGACCCTGTCAAAGGCCTTCTCCGCGTCAAGGGAAAGCGTCAGGGCTGGCGACTTAGAGTTAGACATGAGCCACATCAAATCGGCACCTCTGCGTGTATTCTCGTATAATTGGCGCCCCGGCATGAAGCCTACTTGGTCTGGGTGTATTAATGTTGGAAGTAACGGGGTTAGTCTCCCCGCTAATATCTTTGCGTATATTTTTAAGTCCGCGTTTATAAGTGATATTGGTCTGTAATTAGTAGCTAGTGTACCGTCTTTGTCGGGTTTGGGGATTAATATTATGTTGGCAGTGGCCATGTCGCGGTCCGGAGTACCGCCTTGGAGGAAGTGGTTGTATAATTTGGTGAGGTAGGGGGCTAATTCCACTTTATATCTTTTGTAATAGCCCATATCGTACCCGTCTGGGCCCGGTGCTTTGCGACCTTTAAGGGCTGATATCACCGATTCTACCTCCTCCTGTGTGATGGGGCTCTCCAGGGTATTGGCCTCCACTGTGGACACCTGGGGGAGGTTTAATTGGGATAGGAATTCCGTTATGCGTGTGGTATATTGTGTCTGCGCTTCCCCTTCTCTTGGGGTGTGGTTGTATAGCTTCTGAAAGTATTCAGTAAACGTGCTATTGATGTCTTTAGGGGTGTGTACCAAGTCATTGGCTGCGGTTCGTAGTGTGGTTATGGGTTTACGTCCTGGTCTGGGTCGGAGGGTCCGTGCTAGTAATGTGTCCATCTTGTTGGCTTTTTCGAAGAAAAAGCGCTTTGACCAGACTAAGGAGTGTGCTATGTCTGCTATGGTGTGTTCTTTTATAGCGTGACGTACGGCTTGTAGTTTTGTGTATATGGTGGTGGTGGGGGTCTGCTTGTGTTGTTGTTCTAGTTTCCGCATTGTAGTTTGCAATTCTAGGAGGTGTTTCGTTGTGGTTCGTTTTTTATGTGTGGCTGCCTGTATGAGATGTCCCCGTAGCACTGCTTTGTGTGCTGCCCACAGTGAGGTCGGGTTGATATCTTCCGTGTCGTTAGTGGTAAAATAGTCTAAGATTTTCTGTCGGGTCGTGGCGGATATGTCTTTGTCAGTGAGTAGGTCCGTGTTGAGTCTCCATGTCCAGGCGTTGCGGTGTTGGCCTATGCCTAATGTTATAGTCACATCTGCATGGTCCGACCATGTGATATTGTTTATTTCTGAGTGTATTAGTTTAGCCAATATATATTAAAGGGGTTGGTCCTATATAAAGTGACAGCACAGGGGGTAACCCTAAGTAGATAAATACGAAAGGAGAGAGAAGAGGCTGTCTCTAAATCGTGTATGGAAAATCGTTAAAAAATCATTAGAAAAAATATGTTGTTTAATAGGATACTAAAGACACACACAATACTGACGAAGTTGCTAGTCACTCCTGACTCAGTAGTGGATACCTGAGGCAGACACGGTGGCTGCAGCTAGACAAACTACGTGAAGATGGGTACAGACGGGAAGACAATAGACAGAACATAAATGGACAAGAGACAGGGCAAGAACCACACTACACTAGTAAGTTAGTCCCCACCGTAGGAGTAGTACAATGCATACGATATGATTGCCTTGTTACGATTGACTGGCAGGATCGTAATGTGTGAATGCAGAGTAACTAGAGTCTCGAACAGAAATGCCAGTATGGCTGCAATATGCCAGAAATACCCCTACCTCTGAGAGGATAGGGGAAATCTGTAGTCAATACCGGGTATAGGGTGGGAACTTAGTTATAGGTGGGTGCGCTGTGCAACATATAAAGGTTAAAAAACTTATATCCTCTAAGGGAAAGTAACGTTTGTAATCAACTCTGGCATTCCTATATTAATAGAGGGTATAGTGGTAGGTCAGCATCCCGGTATGCAACTGGTAAACTGTATGTAACAGTGTCTGTATAGGGATATATCCTGATATGCAGCTTGTGAAATACATATAGCAGTGTCTGTATATAAATATACAATTAAGGTGCTCGTGGTTACAGTGTCGTCTTATACCAGTATCCTGAACTTTGCCTCAAAGGGCACAAGGCTTCTCGTAAGGTTATGGTAGTGCTCGATGTACTGGGCACACATAAGCGCCTTGTAGACTTTGCCAATGAGAAGCATTCGAGTGGTTGGTGAATTAACCAAAGATATCCTGTGCCTACGTGGGCACCTAAATGGTTGGCCGAAATAATGTTTGTTGTAACGGGCTATTCACGGCTATGCCTTGGTGGGCACCTAGCTCTTGCCGTGCCGATTAACAAACCATATAGTTAACGAAAGATATCACCTGTGCCTTCGTGGGCACCTAAACGATAAACAATATTCTGCTAACAGTTTCGCCAGACATATAGGTTGACGAAAGATATCACCTGTGCCTTCGTGGGCACCTAAATGGTTAACAATATTCTGCTACCAATATTAGCAGACACATAAGTTGACGAAAGGTATCACCTGTGCCTACAGGGGCACAACAAACCATATAGTAAACGGAAGATATCACCTGTGCCTTCGTGGGCACCTAAATGGTTAACAAAATTCTACTGCCTATATTGACAGACAAATAAGTTCACGGAGTGCATCACCTGTGCCTCCGTGGGCACCGAACTGGTTAACAGAAAGCTGTATATTAACAGACCCTCCAGTTAGCAAAAGAGAACGAAAACTCCTGTGTCTGAGTCGGTACCTAAACGGTTAACAAAATTTCTGCTTCCTATTGATGGCTATACTCAGCTGTGCCTTCGTGGGCACCTAGCTCTGACCGTTCAATTTGACAGACCATCTAGTAAACAGGGGATATCCTGTGCCTTCGTGGGCACCTAAATGTATGATAAGATACTACTTGCTATTAGCAGCTATTCTAAGCTGTGCCTTCGTGGGCACCTAGCTCAAGCTGTACAAATTAACAAACTAGGATGCTGACTGGAACCTATGATCAGAGTCCAATGATCCTCGGTGTAACTGAGCGTAAATAGCTCAAATTGCTCAGATATTATGAGATTTATCGTGTAAGGTCACACGAGCAGTGAATAAAATAAAAGTTGATAACACCGGATCAAATATCGAGCCCCGACGCGCGTTTCACCAAACACAGGCTCTTCTGAAGAGCCTGTGTTTGGTGAAACGCGCGTCGGGGCTCGATATTTGATCCGGTGTTATCAACTTTTATTTTATTTACTGCTCGTGTGACCTTACACGATAAATCTCATAATATCTGAGCAATTTGAGCTATTTACGCTCAGTTACACCGAGGATCATTGGACTCTGATCATAGGTTCCAGTCAGCATCCTAGTTTGTTAATTTGTACAGCTTGAGCTAGGTGCCCACGAAGGCACAGCTTAGAATAGCTGCTAATAGCAAGTAGTATCTTATCATACATTTAGGTGCCCACGAAGGCACAGGATATCCCCTGTTTACTAGATGGTCTGTCAAATTGAACGGTCAGAGCTAGGTGCCCACGAAGGCACAGCTGAGTATAGCCATCAATAGGAAGCAGAAATTTTGTTAACCGTTTAGGTACCGACTCAGACACAGGAGTTTTCGTTCTCTTTTGCTAACTGGAGGGTCTGTTAATATACAGCTTTCTGTTAACCAGTTCGGTGCCCACGGAGGCACAGGTGATGCACTCCGTGAACTTATTTGTCTGTCAATATAGGCAGTAGAATTTTGTTAACCATTTAGGTGCCCACGAAGGCACAGGTGATATCTTCCGTTTACTATATGGTTTGTTGTGCCCCTGTAGGCACAGGTGATACCTTTCGTCAACTTATGTGTCTGCTAATATTGGTAGCAGAATATTGTTAACCATTTAGGTGCCCACGAAGGCACAGGTGATATCTTTCGTCAACCTATATGTCTGGCGAAACTGTTAGCAGAATATTGTTTATCGTTTAGGTGCCCACGAAGGCACAGGTGATATCTTTCGTTAACTATATGGTTTGTTAATCGGCACGGCAAGAGCTAGGTGCCCACCAAGGCATAGCCGTGAATAGCCCGTTACAACAAACATTATTTCGGCCAACCATTTAGGTGCCCACGTAGGCACAGGATATCTTTGGTTAATTCACCAACCACTCGAATGCTTCTCATTGGCAAAGTCTACAAGGCGCTTATGTGTGCCCAGTACATCGAGCACTACCATAACCTTACGAGAAGCCTTGTGCCCTTTGAGGCAAAGTTCAGGATACTGGTATAAGACGACACTGTAACCACGAGCACCTTAATTGTATATTTATATACAGACACTGCTATATGTATTTCACAAGCTGCATATCAGGATATATCCCTATACAGACACTGTTACATACAGTTTACCAGTTGCATACCGGGATGCTGACCTACCACTATACCCTCTATTAATATAGGAACGCCAGAGTTGATTACAAACGTTACTTTCCCTTAGAGGATATAAGTTTTTTAACCTTTATATGTTGCACAGCGCACCCACCTATAACTAAGTTCCCACCCTATACCCGGTATTGACTACAGATTTCCCCTATCCTCTCAGAGGTAGGGGTATTTCTGGCATATTGCAGCCATACTGGCATTTCTGTTCGAGACTCTAGTTACTCTGCATTCACACATTACGATCCTGCCAGTCAATCGTAACAAGGCAATCATATCGTATGCATTGTACTACTCCTACGGTGGGGACTAACTTACTAGTGTAGTGTGGTTCTTGCCCTGTCTCTTGTCCATTTATGTTCTGTCTATTGTCTTCCCGTCTGTACCCATCTTCACGTAGTTTGTCTAGCTGCAGCCACCGTGTCTGCCTCAGGTATCCACTACTGAGTCAGGAGTGACTAGCAACTTCGTCAGTATTGTGTGTGTCTTTAGTATCCTATTAAACAACATATTTTTTCTAATGATTTTTTAACGATTTTCCATACACGATTTAGAGACAGCCTCTTCTCTCTCCTTTCGTATTAGTTTAGCCATGCCAGCTCCATTGAGAAGAAGATTGTCTATTCTGGAGTATGTAGTGTGGGGTGCCGAATAGTATGTATAGTCTAAGGTGTCTGGGTGTTGGAGTCTCCACGCGTCCATTAGTCCAGTGCGTTGTAGAAAAGTATGAAGGAGTTTGTCCTGACCCCCTCTCCCCTGTGAACGCTGAGTCCCTGTTTTAGAGCTACGGTCGGTCGCCGGGCTGGGTACGGCATTCAGGTCCCCCCCCACCACCAATATGCCTCCTTGTAAGGTGGCGAGTAGGGATGTTATGGTGTTCCAGTAATCACTATCTGGTTTGTTGGGTGCGTACAAGTTTACTATATGCATTTTGGTATTGTAATAGTTGCCTGAGACGGCCAAGAATCTGCCTTCAGGGTCCTTCTGTGTGTGTGTGACCGTAAAAGGGCAGCGCTTGTGTATGAGTACGGCCACTCCTGCGTGTTTACGTGATGCCCTGGCCTCGTGAATAATATTGTAAATGTTATCCCCTAGTTTGGTTGGCGAGGTCCTCGGTATGTGGGTCTCCTGTACTATCGCTATGTCTGCTTTTTTTGCCTTTAGATCACGTAGGAGCAGTCTGCGTTTGGTAGGTATGTTTAGGCCTTTGGCGTTAATGGATAGAATTTTCAGCGTCATGTGTCTATTACTCTCGTGTGGCGTGTGTTTGCTGGGTGTGTTACTCCCCTACCTGTCCGTTGTCTATGGGTCACCCACTCTTCGACAAGCTGCATTTCTTGGCCCTCTAACAAGAGCTGGTTCCTTCCTCCCGTTGTGTTGGTCATACCCGAAATCATAAATAAAAACATGAACATAAACATAAAATAACTGTTAACCTTTGGTACATAGTAACATAACAATCTGTGCGCACTGGTCTTATAACTTGCCAGTGTTGGTTGGGGGTGCCCCCCACCTTCGCAGGTCCAAATTTTCTCCTGCGCAGGGGGGGGGATGTCTCCAGTCCACTGTGCCTCTACCTGAGGCCTCTAATGCTGCCATAAGGTCGTGCAGCCATGCTCTGTATCTTGAAGCCCTCCGGGCGTAATGGGGTGAGGGAGGGGGGAGAGGGGGGGGATAGCGTGGGGGGGGGATAGGGGCATTCAGCTTATCAGCTCTACTCAATAAAGATGAACATAGTACCCCTTGCTATGTGCGGAACTCTGGGTCTCTGATTGATCCAGAGTCCTATTCGGTCTACTGTACTGAGAACTGGTAAACTGTTGGGGTGCTGCTACACACGCTTATACAATGAACCCAATAGACTCACTTGCACGAATATCAGGAGTAGGTTTGCTGTTAACTGATTACGAGACCAAGCGTTCCTTAAATTTTCCCCCCTTTTTTTTCTTTTTTTATTTTTCTTTATTTATTATTTTTAATAATTTTTTCCTTTTTTTTTTTTCTTTTTTTTTTTTTGTTTCATTTTTTTATATATTTTGGTGCTTTCCAGTACCTATCACGTGTTTTCTATATTAGCATTTTGCTGGTATGGAGTGGGTATCACTGTCGAAAGGGAGGGAGGGGAGGGGAGGAGGGGGGGGGAAGGAGGGGGGGTGGAGGGGGTGGAAGGGGGGTGGAGGGGGGGTGGAGGGGGGGGAGGGAGGGGGAGGAGGGGGGGGGGTGCCCCAATGAACTGGTAGTGCATCGTATGCTGGGGTACTCTAACGGAGGCAAAAGTGGTAGGCCTTGTTTTCCCCAGTGATCATTTTGCCTCCGTGTGGGGGTCATCATATCTACAACATACAGTACACAAGCATACCCCACCTCCAATAATCACCCCCTCAGAGCTGGGTGCAAGAAATTAAGTCCCATGTAAAAGACTTTATCTGGGTAAGGGCTGCATACGATACCGATTAGCTGTCAGCGACAGTGTTCGACAGTTCAGGTGAGTCCCTCTCTCCTGAGGAACTGGGTCCCGGCAGGTTGGGAGAGTGAACCAAAAGTGGTCGTGAGGGGTCCGCTGAGGGTCTCAGGTGTGGCGGTCCGTTGAGGCTTTAGCTGCTTTGGCAACTGTCCAATCCACGGGTAGATCTTTAAGTTCGGGTAGTGCTTCTTCGGATAGGGCAAAGCTTCTCGGCGGTTCTATCTGGAGGTTCCTTAGGAATTTTAGTGGGTCTCCTCCCGGTTGCAGGGTGTAGGTAGTCCCGGCCTTGAAAGCCACCAGCTTGAAGGGGTGCCCCATGTATACTTGATTTCTTGCTCTTGAAGCAGTGTCGTGAGGGGTCTCCAGTTTCGCCTGCGTTGCAGTGTGGATGGGGAAAAGTCCTGGTATAGGGTAATGATAGCGTTTTGATAATTTAGCTCGTTGGTCCTAGCATATTTCATCACCGCTTCTTTTGTGGAATAGTAATGAAAACGGATGATGATGTCTCTCGGTGCCTGTCCCTCCGCTCTACGGGCTCGGAGCGCTCTGTGTGCCCGATCGATTGCCCAGTAGGCATCCGGGATGTCTGGGAGTAAGTGCTTGAAATAGTGCTCCATTTTGCTCACCAGATTTCCGTCCGTGGCTGTTTCAGGGAGGCCCCTAAGTCTCACGTTATTGCGTCTGGAGCGGTTGGCGAGGTCTTCCACCGTGAGTTCCAAGTCACATATCCATTGTTCCATTGCTCTGGAATGTGATACGGTGCTGTTATGGGCCTGTGTGACCTGATCCATCTTTTCCTCTAGGGCCGCCGTCCGGGCACCCAACGCCTGAATTTCTGCCTTGACCTCCCTTGTGCTGTTGGAGATTTCCTTGGCAAGAAAGCTTTTCACCTCCTGTAGTTTATCCATTATTTGTGCAGGGTCCCCTGGTTGCGTTTCTGGCAGGTCGCTGCCCATTGTGGAGGCCAAGGAGAGGGATCCACGCGGGCTGTGCTGGCGGCCATCTTGTGAGGCCTGTCTGCCTCGCGGCGTTGTTAGCATGTCTGCCACCGATCTGCCGATTTCTCTCCTGTCGCCTCCTTTTTTTGTGCCCTGCTTCATGCCGGAGTGCCTGCCTGGCATAGTAGAGGGCGATAAGCCAGTTATTTGGCCTCGATGCTGATGGCTAGTGCCGGATTAAGAGTGGATTCAGCGGAGCTCCGGAATTATGCGGCCATCTCGGTCGGTGTCCAGGCCACGCCCCTCGATTGACACCTTCTTTTATGTACTTTCTGCACTTTTTCTGTTTATAGTCTTAATAATGACAAACATTTGTTTTGACAATGTTGTCTAACTAAGTACATGCATTTTCTGGGAATGTAATATATTTCTATTTTCATTTTCATCTTCATGTTATATTTTGTATTGTTATTAAGGGTTTGTAAAAAGTTGTCAGGGATTCATTCCTTTAGACAATATCGTCATGTTTAAAATTATAATTATCGCTGTATATATATGCTGTTAAATTCTTCTTTATCTGTGGTTGTTCTCCGCTCTGTAACGAGCGGTGGAACGCATATCAGGTGGAACGCATAAGACTAATCCGGAAGAGAGACGTGAGTCGCATATCCGGTTGCGTCATCAGCTCGCACCCGGAAGTACTACAGACGGGCGAACCCGGAAGCGAGCTGACAATTGGAGGATACTTCGGGCGCGCCAAACCGGACAGATTTAAAAAGCCATCAGTACCATACGGAAGGTTATGCCTACACACAGAAGGACGCTTTTGCCCCTGAGGAAGTTCAAGGACGTTTGAACGAAACGCGTAGGGCTTATTCATAGTGTTTCAGAGTTTTTATTGTTTATATAATAGGCTGTTTTATTTTATTTTATTTGATTTGGTTATGCTGATCCTGTTATTCATCTGGTGATCCTGATACCGGTTGATTTTATATGCCTGCTTGCCACTACATTATTGTAAGTGTGCCTTATCATTAAAGTGTATTTTTTACCAAGATACTCTGCACTATTTTGCTTTTCTGTTTCCTTCTATGTACACTATGATGCTCCACCTATCCTGAGACATTCATCGTCTTATAAGATATGCCTACAATCAATTTTGGTTTGTGAGTGTGAATTAGGGATTATTCTAGCTTTAGTGACTGAATAATCTAAATTTTATTAATGACAGGTGGCGAATATTTGCTTTGTCTTTCTTTACTGAACCTCCCAGCAGCAAAGGAACAGTTAACAGTAATGTAAAAAGTTCAACTAATCAGATAGTATAACAGTATTATATGATGTCATCAAGCTCCTCCCATATCCTCTTTCTTGCTGTGGTCGATGATATGTCTGTGTCAACCGTGTAAACTGTAACGATGAACTGCGGACTAAGTTGGAGTCCTGAAGTAGTCAACATGTGGAATCTTCAGCATGCTTGAAGGAGCCGTATATACAAAGGTAGGCATTTTTCACACTAAGGGAATAGAGAAAAGACGTGAGAGTATAGGTTCTCATACTAGGTGAATGCAATTTATGGCATGTGTGTTGAGAAAAAATTGTAGTTACTCTTTGAATATAATATTGAATATTTCAAACACTAGATTAGAAGTGTTATGGCGTGAACCTATGGCAGATGGTGTATAAAGTGTGTGTAACCAGTAGACTGGAATGCATAGTAACTTACCTGGGCGGGTGTTAGAAAGTGAAAATAAAGAAGGGGGGGGGAAATATTCGCCTCCTGTCGTTAATAAAATTTAGATTATTTAGTCACTAAAGCTAGAATAATCCCTAATTTTATGGCAGGAGGCTTCATATTTGCTGTTTTAATGCTCCTATATGATAGAAGATGCAGCATGTGTCATAGGCTTGAAATAAAATGTACGGAATGTGGACTCTCTGGACCAATCTGCAGATGACAAAATGTCTGAGAGGGAGCTCCCCGCGCGAAAGGCTGAGGATGCAGCTGCTCCTCTGACTGAATGTGCGCCAAAATTTGAGTCAATGCCTGCTTGCGCTAGTATCCATCTGATCCACCGTGCGACGGTGGGTGCGGATACCGGTTTGTGTGGTTTTACATAAGACACGAGGAGGGGTCCCGCAGGGGGGCATAGAGTGGTGGTGGCATCTAAATAATGCCTTACGCAGAGTGCCACGCAGAGTGACTGTCTATTAGGAAAGTAAGGGTAGAATACGGAGGAATAATTAGTTTGTTCGTCTGGTGATGTGAAACTTAACGCCTTCAGGCGAGAAGACTACTGCGTGGGAATCAAATGCTCGAATATCCGAGACCCTACGGAAGGATACCAGGCATGGGAGTAAGGCCAGTTTGGCCGAAAGTTGACATAGCGACACATTTTCATTAGCGGGCCAGGATACTAAAAGGGAAAAGACTTGAGTGATATCCCAGAAACAGAAGTATTTAGGAAGAGGGGGTCTGGCTAACCTGATCCCTCGTAAAAGTCTACAGACTAAAGGATGTTTTCCTATTGACGCATTGTCAATGGGATTATGGGCCGCAGAGATAGCGGATCTATAGACATTAATTGAACGACAGGATTTGCCTTGATCAAATAGGGTAGACAGAAAATTTAGGATGATCGTCAGAGGTGCTGAAAAGGGATCGGTGTCCCTTTCCAAACACCAGCTGACCCATGTCTTCCATGCAGCGATGTAAGCTTGACTAGTGCCTGGGGCCCAGGAGTCCCATAGGAGAGCCTGAGTTGTCTCTGAAAGTCCTGAGACGTTCCAAGATCCCCTGAAACGTTCCAAGCTACAAGCTGGAGCCGGTCCTGAAGGGCGAGTGGGTGAAAGTGCCCTGTTGGGTTCCTGAGGATGTCGGGTGATCGAGGTAGAAGAATTGGATAGTTCACTGATAATTCTAACAGGGTTGGAAACCAAGTCTGGGTTCTCCATAGTGGAGTGACAATGACTATCGTCACTATTAGGGCTTTGACCCGGTAGAGGGTGCGTTGGATCATGGAGAAAGGTGGGAATGCATAGGCTCCTGTCTCCGGCCAAGGATGTAGAAAGGCGTCGACTGCCCATGACTGGGGTCTGGGAGCCAGCTGATAAAGGCTTCCGTCTGGCGGTTCAGACGGGATGCAAACAGGTCCAGTGTAAGGGGCCCGCAAAGGCAATAAATTTGGTGGAACACGCGGGGGTCTAATTGCCAGTCGCTTACATTCCTCCAATGGCGAGAGAACAAATCCGCGACTAGGTTGTCCATGCCCGGAAGATATTCCGCTCTGATAGATAAGTTCCGTTCTAGACAGAATTGGTAAAGATCTTTGGTCAGATCGGATAGTAGCTTGGATCGGTAGCCTCCTAACCGATTCACATAGCGCACTGCAGAGACGTTGTCCATGCGCAGTACTAGTGAACAGTTGAAACAGTCTTTCGCGAAACTGCGAATTGCGAAAGATCCTGTAATTAATTCCAAACAGTTGATGTGCAGTGCTTGTTCGGATGGGGACCAAAGTCCCCCTGTGGACCCTTGGGCGCATGTGGCGCCCCATCCCAGGAGACTGGCATCGGATTCCAGAATGAAATCTGGTTGTGATCCGAAGATGGCTTTGCCATTCCAGGCTTCCATATTGTGAAGCCACCAGTGAAGTTCTATACGAGCTTCGTCTGTCAGTTGGATGTACTGATCGTAGGAGGTGGAACGGTGTAGGTAGTATGTCTTGAGCCGTTGCATGACTCGGTAGTGTAAAGGTCCTGGGTAAATGGCTTGGATAGAGGCGGACAGTAGGCCTATTGTATGGGCCAGATCGCGTAAGCGAATCTGATGGATTGATAACAATGTGTGAATGTCTTGTGCCATTATCAGGATGTCGTCCAAATATATGATGGATCGAATCCCATGTGATCGGAGTAGTGCCATCACTGGTTTCATCAGTTTCGTGAAACATCATGGTGCAGAGCATAGTCCGAACGGGAGGCATGTGAATTGCCAGATTTCCTCTTGCCAGAGGAATTGAAGGAAAGCTCGATGGTTGCGAGCAATAGGAACTGTGAGGTATGCGTCTTTGAGATCGAATCTGGAGAACCAATCTCCCATGCAAAGGAGGTCCCTGAGTAGATGGATGCCCTCCATCTTGAAGTGGCGATACCTGACAAAGTGATTCAGGTTTTTTGTTTTTTTTGTTGATAATTGGGCGTAGGTCTCCAGTTTTTTTGTGGACCAAAAAAGTGTTGCTTAGAAAAGTATGCGGGAAAGGGGATTACTCTATTGGCCCTTTTTTTTACTAGCTTGCGCAGTTCGGTTTGTAGTGTCAGGTTGTCTGCTGCAGACATCTGTAGTGGTGTAGGTGGGGTGTCCTGGAAGGGGGTGGAAAGGAAATCTATTTGAACCCTTGGACTGTGTGTAGGATTCATAGATTCTGAGAAAGTAATTCCCACTGTTGGAAAAAATGTTTAATCGACCTGCTATAGGTACATTGAAAGAAGGGAGATTTATTACCTGGAGCAGCTCTTCCGCGTAGGGAGGCAGATCCACGTCCCCGGATATACCCTCTATTAGTGAATAGTTGCCTGTGGTAGGGTCGGGGTTGTCCCGATTGTCAATAGTTTTCAGAGGGGCGAGGCCTGTAGCCTGTGAAGGCGATTCTGCTGTTCGTTCGGCCTCTATAACGTCCAGCTCTCCCAGAAAAACGGCCTGACTGAGAACGAAAAACCCTGCGCAAGGAGGATTGGGCCTTATTTAGGGTGGTGAACACCGCTACATGTTTGGAAAGGTCTTTCATGAACGAGTCCCCAAACAGTAATCCATTTGCCTCTGGTCCCAGTTCTCGGGAGCTCAGATCGGCTAATTTTGCATCCAGTTTGTACAGTGCCGCCTAGCGTCTCTCGGTGGACATGGCCACATTAGCGTTGCCTAGTAAGCATAAGGCTCTCTGGGCCCACTCTCTAACTGTGTTTGGATCAAATCTGGCGTGAGAGCTACCTTGTTTGGAATAGTCGGTCGAGGGCACTCGGCTCTGAGTTTTGCCCTAATTTCTTTGTCCAGTGGTTTGCGTAACCACATTTTACAAAAGTTGGAAATGTGCTCTGGTGGAGCCCATTCTGCCGACCGTGGGTGTCTGATGACCCTGGGGTCAAATAAAGGGACACCCGAAGCATCCAGAAGGATGTCTGAATCGGGTCCTTTTGATTAGGTAGTTTAGCATCTAGATCTTTGTGTGAGAAAGGTTTCCTTGACAAATTCCGATGGGGTATCCTCTAGCGCATTCGCCGAGGGGTCCTCATCAGAATATCCAAGGAAATAATCGTCAACCCCGTCTAACGTGTGGGAAGTAGAACCCTCTAAGGGGTTAAAGTTAGCTTGAACGGGGCGAGTGGCAATCAATTTTTGAGACTTGGCAGGAGCCTTGCCCTTGCCCGCAGACCTACTATCCCCTTTCCAGGGGCGTTTGCGTGTAACCTCCTGATCCGAGGGTTGAGAGTCCTCGGAATCAGAGAGTTGACGTGCAGTAGGGGTGACTTCGGCCGAAGTCTTCTCATGAAAGGCTGCTAACGCCTTGGGGATGGAATCTGCAATGGTTGAAACCAACCAGGCTCTGAGTACCTGGGATATAGCGGGCTCATTATTGTCAGACATGGTATGTCTTAGAGCGGTTGCCAAACAGTTAAGTATATTAATTTGAAAGAATGGAGTTCAATGGGGTTCACCCAAAATAATTTCAGAGTATAGATGGGGGTCACCCAAAATATTTGTGTAGTTGAATACGTAGGCGGCACTCAATATTTAGTGGGGTTGTCCACTAAAATATACACAAGTGGGATGTACCACTATGATAGTAAACAGTGGGGTTAACCACTTAATTATAACCATAGACAGTGGGGTTCACCACTGAGTAGTAATAAAGTGTTGTATCACTTTAATTATAGTGTATTTGTATAAGGGGGTCACCCTTAACAGTAATATTGGTGTTAAAACACCTTAAGAATTAATATTAAAGTGTTGTATCACTTTAATTATAGTGCATTTGTATAAGGGGGTCACCCTTAACAGTAATATTGGTGTTAAAAACACCTTAAGAATAAAATGGCCGCCACCAGCAAAAGGGCGGGAAACAATGCACTTGCTAAGTGCTGATGCGAACGGGCGGGGTAACGCGAGGGCGCGAAACTGAGCCGCGGACTCCTGGGAAATGGAGTCCGCGGCTCTGACAGGAAACCTGAACGGCTAAGACCGCGGTCTCCCTCGAAAACGCGGGGAGAAGCGCGGCAAACAAACAGAGAATAGTAAAAAGCCGAAATGAGTCGCAGGAGGAAAAACCTCCTGCGATTTAAAGGGGAAACACCTAAATAAAGTTTAATAGGAAATTGACAAAGTAGTCCAAGATTGAATAGAATGAAATTAAAATAAATAGAGCATAAATGTTTCCACAGAAAGTGTTGTTAAAGTGATAAGTGAATAAAGTGTTAAAGGTATATGACCATTGTAAGACATGTTTTAATTGAAATATTGTATTAAAGGTTAAATGATACAGCAATATAATTGGAGACGACTCACCTGGGAGGCAAGCAGCAAAGAAAGAGGATATGGGAGGAGTTTGATGACATCATATAATACTGTTATACTATCTGATCGGTTGAACTTTTTACATTACTGTTAACTGTTCCTTTGCTGCTGGGAGGTTCAGTAAAGAAAGACAAAGCAAATATGAAGCCTCCTGTCTTGCCATAAAATTACTACCCATACTTCCACTCCCCTTTTTAAATCAACAGTATTATGCTATGTTTTTTTCTGTTATTATTGTATTGTAGATCTATTTCTTTCCGGTAGTAAAAACATAAACGGGATCTTGGGATGATCCACATTCAACATTTTTTAATCTTTCCTATCAATCAATCCATTATAAAGTGCTATCCCAGTTATTTCTTTAATCCTCATTTGTAGCTCACCTGTTTGATCACACTCTAAAGTCCTATAGTGTTGCGTGTTCGTCAACTGACGATCCATTTCTGCCATATATTCACCGGTGTCCATAATCACCAGGGCTCATCCCTTATCTGCCGGTCTTATCGAGATGGTCCTATCATTTTTTAATTCATTAAGTGTAGACCATTCTTGTCTATTCAAATTCATTTTACATTTTCTCCCCCAGCGTATCTTATTCACTTCCATTTGGCACAATTTTATAAAAGTTTCAACACTTGCATTAATTAAGGGTGGGAGAAACTTGCTCTTAGGCCTACATTTATGCCTATTAAATTTGGCAGATTCAGATACAACTCCTTCATCCTGGATAGTGGGAGTGTCCTGTAAATCAAAATAAAACTCTTAAGACGTATACTGCGAAAAAAAACTTTCCATTTCAATATCCAAGGTAAGTCTGTCCCCTCCAAATGTAGGCACAAACCCAAAACCTTTTTCCAATACACTCACCTGTGTCATGGTTAATTGTTTGTCAGAGATGTTCACTACCAATGTTTCTGTTGTTGTCTCGTCCTCCCTGGGTATCGTCTCTTGGGCTCGGTCGTGTCAGGAGTTAGTTTGTTTGGACCTCCTTGTCCTTCTACCACGCTTCCTCTTTGAGTTCCTCCTAAAAAAAAGGGGATTCCTACTAGAATCAGATTCCCCAGATGTCACTTCCGGGTCCGATATACTTGTATCGTAATTGGTCCTATTATACCTATTACGCCACTGCGGATTACGTGCTACATGAGTATTGCGCCAAGAGTACACTTTGTCTTCCAGATAATCGACAGTGTCTCTACGAAATTTATCCAGTTTTATTACTAGGATTTCTTCTTTATGTTTAGATAGTTTAGTAGTTATGGTTGCAAGTTTATCTTCAACCACTAATTTATCCTCCCCCTCCAACAATTTTTTCTTAATCTCAGATAATGAGCTCTCAATCTCTGACAACTCTTGCTGTAAACCTTCTATAGTGAGTGTTATAAGGTCCAAACTGCACTTATTCAAAATTCTAAACCAATTCTTAACAAATTCTTTATTGGTTTTACAAAACCTAGGTCTAATGTTAAGCCTCAAACCCCGTGGGATTCTTCTTACTCGTAAGTATTCTACCAGAGTCTCAGAGTGCAGCTGATAATTAATAATTTTTTTCTCCAAATATTCAACCCGCCGATAAATAGTGGTCTGATCAGTCACAAATACACTCTCATGAGTACTATATTTAGCAATTATGGCATCCACCTCTGCCTGTGTATAAATCCGTGTTTCTGCCCTTTTATCACTAATGCCACCTATGTCAGCAAAAGACATTATCTCTCAACATACACAAGGGACTCAATAGTCATACAATAAAAAAAGTATAGAGAGACTATTTAACATGAAGCATAAACCATCTGGGTGCTAATACTGGTATTCCCTCAAATACCAACATAAATAGTAGTCATAATAAGAAAGAGAATGCACACCAAAAAAGTCACAATAGTAACTAACCTGGTTTAATAAGCCAATAACAAATTACAGGCAAAAATAAACAATTATAGTTAAAGTGACATAATAAGGCACAAAACATAAATCGAAAAATCAAGAATAATTACCAAAAGTTCTCACAAGCCTAATAGGGCAGAAACAGGACACAAAAACTAACCCCCCCCCCAATGTTTTGGCACCTCCTGGTTGCCTTTATCAAGGGTATATTATATCTGGATTCACCACAATCCTTTTAAATAGCAATAAATCATGGTGTTCAATTTTTAAAATATGCATTAAAAGCAAGTGGGTCTCGAACAATTACCATTTTGAAAAGTGGGTCTCGGCCCATAAAAGTTTGGGAAGCCTTGGTCTAGTGCTATCTGGGGCCTGACGGTTCAAAACAAAGCCCACCTGGCCTTGATCGATTAAAAATGGAAGTATTGGAGCTAACCTATTTGCTAATATTTTGGAGTATATTTCAGTATCATTATTAATAAGTGATATCAGGCGGAAATTTGAACACAAATTAGGTGCTTTGCCAGGTTTAGGTAATGTTATAATGATTAAATAACTTAAGTAGATGAGACGTTAGGAAACCAGAAAAGGACTTATAATATGTAATCGTGAAACCGTCAGGTCCCGGTGCCTTGCCAGCCAGAATCATGTAAATAGCATGGTCTTGGTTTGTATCTATACACCTACTTAGGTGAGTGACAGACGTCTCCTCTCTTCTTTTCACCAATCTAACTAGGGTTACCCCCTTGTCTGTCCTCCTGTATATATTATCATTTGGCCATTCTCTCTCTTTTTTTGTCTACCCAATACCATTAGGTTTTAATACCAAACGGCCAATTTACGACCCTCTTTTTTGCTTTGGTGACCATACCTAACTTTTCAGAAGTTAAATTCATTAATACTGCTGTAGTGCCAATCTACGTGAATGACTGACCTTCTTGACATTCTGGGAGATCCCAACTTGGGTCAAGAAGAAATTATTAATGTTTTTTCCATTAACCCATTAACTCACAGTGGTGCCACCAATGATAATATCAATACTGCCTTTTTTGGTATCCAGAAAGCTTATCAGGACCAAATTAGGAGTTTTTGGGAACTCACAAGCCTAAAACAATACTTAGAACAAAAATTAGTCCCTAGAGGACTGCGCCCAGACATTCTACTACCTGATAAGGTTCAGACGGAGGAGAAGCTCAGTGAATGGAACTCCATTTTACTGGACTGCTCCTTCAAACTAATGGACTTTTTGGTAAGGCTGGAATCGCTTAATTTCGAACTTACTAATTCAAAGTTAAAAAATGACATTGCTTTAATCAAGAATCATAAAACGAATGATCTGTATGTTCAGATGGAAAGTAAGCTACAACAAAATATCAACAATTTCAGACATCATCTAAAAGTAAAAAAACATCACAAATTCCAGAGGGATTTTAAAGACTTTAAGAACGGAAGCATTTTCAAGCAGTCTAATAAATATCAAAGGCGCCGATTTAACTCCCGTGGCTCGACGTCCGGTGAAACTGACTGGTCCGACCAGGACCAAGCATCCCAAACCAGACAGAAACCACCACCTAAACGGAATCTTGATCATAGGAGAGACTCTAGTTCTTATTCAACCTCTAAGAAAAGCATTCTAAAGAACACAGACAAAATAGTCTCTTTTCTCGACATTCCGATCACCAGTGACGCCAATAATCCCCAAACGTCTACCTCTCTCTCTTCAAACTCTTTTTTAGATCAGGAACAGCCCAGACAACAACGGGGACGGTTGAGGGACAGGGACCGATGGGCATACAAAAACCAGACCCGCACACCCAGATAATAGTCTCCAACAAAATAGTCAACTTATCGGATTTTCATCTATCAAGTCACCACCTAACCTTGCTCAATCGAGACCTATCTTTTGTCCCCACTCCTGCTTGCAATAAGTTTAATTGGTCCAAGGACATCAATCTATTCGGCCGGAAACTTGCTTTAAACATATTGCATGCCAAGAAAGACCAATTCGCTGCTAATGAAATGGGTCTCTCTCTACAAGATTACGAACTTTCTAAAACCCTTGATAATCTTTTAGCTGAAAATGACCTTTTAAGACCTCTTACAGATCTCAGACCTCCGAGTTATTTCACTCCAAATTTTGTTGATACCCCCCATGTTGACCTTTCCGTCCAAATTTCTTTGAACGAATTTGAAGATACAGTTGACCAAGCTTCCACTGGGAGCAATTTAAGCTATATGGAACGTAAGGCTCTAACAAACTTACAACAACAGACAGAGGTCATCATTAAACCAGCTGACAGGGGGGCAACATAGTTCTTATGAACAGGTCTGAATATGTCAATATGTGCATGGCACATCTTAGTGACTCTACTCACTATAAAACCCTTCCCTCTGATCCCACAAGTCTGTTTATAAGTGAACTAGAGATACTCTTAAATGACGCTCTGGGTAAACAGGTCATTAATCAAGACGAATTCCGGTATCTGTTACCTCACAAAAATCCCTTTATCGCAACATTTTATTGCCTGCCAAAGCTACATAAAGGGATTCGTCCCCCTCCTGGCAGACCCATTGTTTCTGGGAACAACTGCCTTACCGAAGCTCTCAGTAAATTTATTGAGAAAATTCTTCATATACTCTGTTGGCAAGTCTGGACGTGGTCGCATTGTATACAAATATTCCACATGAGGCAGGCCTACGAGCATACAGATCCTTAAACATAACTATTTCATCTTTAATAGCCAGTATTACTTACAGGTCTCCGGGACAGCCATGGGAACGGCTTGCGCTCCCACCTACGCCAACTTATTTTTGGGGTGGTGGGAACAGTGCATTGTTCCGACATCCCGTTTCAATCAATTTCATCAATATGTTATAAGCTGGCACAGATATATAGATGATCTGTTACTCATGTGGTCAGGGTCTGTTCCTGTTTTCGAAGAATTTGTGAAGGCTCTCAATGACAACGATATCAACCTCAAGCTGACTCATGTCATTGATGAGCATGAATTGGTCTTTTTGGATCTCAAGATTTTGTTACAACAAGACGGGACCATACAAACAGAACTATTTAGGAAAGCCACCTCGACTAATAGTTTATTACACTGGGATAGTCACCATCCATATAAATTAAAAGCTTCGATCCCTTATGGACAGTATTTACGAGCAAGGCGAAACTGCTCGGTTGACCAAACCTTTTATAACGAATGCAAAATATTAAGATCACGCTTTAAAGAACTTGGCTATCCGAACCGAGTTTTGAAAAGGGCATTCCAGCGGGCATGCAATGTGGATAGGAACCTAAGCCTTCATTCCACCAGGCCCAAAGAGGAACAAAAAGCCCCACGCTGTATTGCGACTTTCGATCAGGGCTGGGCACCTATGTCCAAGATTCTTAAAAAGAACTGGCCTATTCTATTACATAATCCTGAATTATCCAAAGTACTACCTGGTTACCCTTCCGTAACAGCACGTAGACCTCGCAATTTACAAGATCAATTGGTTCGCAGCCATTTATCATCTCCCTCACCAGCCACGAATTGGCTATCTGAAACGAAGGGTACCTACAAATGCGGCCATTGCAAGGCCTGCCAATTCATATTACCTTCAAAATCAAACCAATATCACCATAATAACAAATGCTTTGGTGAACTGTAGTACCACTAGGGTCATTTATTTAATCACATGTAACTGTGGAATCCAATATATTGGAAAGACGTTCCAGCAGTTCAGACGCAGAATTCTACAACATGTGACGTCCATTAAGAATACCATCACACCAACCCCAGTGGCAAGACACATTCAGAACTTCCATGCTGGTAAACCTGAATTCCTAAAATTTCAAGCAATTGAAAGACTTTTCCCTAACCCTAGAAAGGGCGACTTTAATAAAGTTCTATTGCAAAAAGAATCACAATGGATTTTTTCATTTAAGACCTTAGCTCCTCTGGGTCTAAATGAGGATTTCAATTTTACACCATTCATACATTAAGCAGTCATTAACTGAGACCTAAGGTCCATTATCAGTAATAATGATGATCATTCTTCAGTTATTGCCTCAAATATTCACGTTTGTAATTACTTAAATAATCATTACATCATCTCTAAGATTGGCACCTGTATACTATCTTTTCAGTACACAGTTTCTATTACAGCACGAGCCTAGGATGTCTAATTATACACTATATATTTACGGGCTCATCATTGTGTTAGTCCATATTATAATATTTATATCTAATCAACACATGGGCTAACTTGTGTAGCATTAATCACATAGTGTTACTTATGCTCTATTTAAGTACTGCTAGAAACCCTTGGCTATGGAATTTTTCCTTTAATAAAGTATCTACAGCATTTTGACAAATACTTTTTGAGCACTGCTGGCCACTGTACCAGCTCACTAAGCCCCCTCCCCACGAATTCTGAAACAACCAATGAGGTTTGAGGGCGGGCTTTTTAAACTTCACTTGCCTGGGGAGTAAGTTCCCCCTGACGAGCCTCTAATCCAGGCGAAACGCGCGTCGGGTTTACACCGACATTAGCTTGAGATCGTTATCTGCTTTCCGTCATTTCCTATGAAAGACTTCATTCCTCCAAATATCTGACGGTCTGGTCCCAGCACCTGCCTCACTAAAGCTTACCCTAGTGGTCTTAACAGCCCTTCGGAAGTATAGACAGTGAACAGACCGATTGCGTTAGGAGAGGATACCATATACATTTATTTTGGGAATTTGACATTCTGACAAAGTAGAATTGGAAAGCTATCTCTATACCGATTTGGGTATCGATTTATTTAAACCATTTCACAGTATATACAATATTCTTTACCTGTTAACTATTGTGCCGTCTCACTGGCATACTCTCTTTACTATTTCAAGTGCCCATGAAGGCACTATTCTTTTTCCGTGTCTCTCTAAACATAGCTATTATGGCATGTGAGCTATACCTGCTAATTTAGCCATTGTTAGTGTTCTGATAGATCGTGTGCATAATTGGATGCCACACAGGACCAACAGATGACATATAGTATCGAGAATACTAACGCAGGTAACTAGGTACTGCGATTATAGTGTACTATCAGATACACATAATTCTATTCAGTACTGGAGTAATAGCCCACGTAACGGACCTACTTCACTGTCCGTGCTAGGTGTTAACACTGCAAGATCGTATATGCATTTAACACCTTCTCAGACATAGTAGCAACTTAGCACGTAACCGTTCTTTTCGGTTGGTGTACCCTGTCAGTATTGGCTTAGTGCCATACTAACAAACTTGCTACAATTTGTCTGACTATCGGATAAACCGTTTACTTTCTGAGAACTACGATTATAGTGTACTACCGATACATATAATCCTACTCAGCACTGGAGTAATAGTCCACGTAACGGACCGACTTCATTATCCCTGCTAGGTGTTAACACTGTATTGGCTTAGCGCCACACTGACAGACTTGTTACATTCTATTTGATTTTCCGATATTATTATGCTTCCATCTGTGTATGCACTAACATCTGATACAATTGTGTTAATGTAGCAAGGTAACCGGATGTGAAGTCAACTCTTTAGTGACCCCTAGTGGTCAATTACCATATTGCGCTATTAGTACACTGTAGGAATTTAAATGAGTTTTTTCCTCTAGGCACTTTATATTCCACTTAGCCTAGTTTCTTTTAACCATTTCCTCCTCCCCTTTCCCTTATACTCGCTCTTCCCTTCCTATTGCACTGGATTAGACTAGGAGCAAAGGATAGGGTGGATTGATTATTATTTATTATTTTTGTGTTTGTGCTCTAATCTCTACACTATGTGTTTTTATTATCAATAAAGTATTATTACCTTTTGACTACCTCCCTACCTTGGTTTGTATATATACACCTACTTAGGTGAGTGACAGACGTCTCCTCTCTTCTTTTCATGTAAATAGCATCCATAATTTCTTTGTGGGATATGGGAGAATTTAAAGTGTCCAATTTATCAGTTGATATTTGTATCTAGAAAATAGTTAATTTTATCCAATGTGAACTGCTGTTTGATAGGAACATTCTGAAGCCATCTAGTGAGACTATTTTCTCTACTTACATCCACCTCTTCTAGTTTGGATTTCATTCTGGTTGACGTATAGAACTAAATCCAATTATTCAATCTCAGTCTTACTCTTTGTTATTAAATTTAATTGCCCATGAGTTGCAGTTTATATATCTTAAGAATTTCTCCAATTCACTTGATGATGCTATATAATCTATATAATCTTATAAAAGCTACCAGGTTTAATGACCAAGGGTGAACCTGCTAAATTTAATCTTCCGGGGGTGTGGCTTAGCGAATGCTGCTGATGGTCACGTTCTGACCGAGCTCCGCAAGAAGCTGGCCCAATATAGCAGTTTTTAAAGAAATAACCAGCATACAGATGGACAGATTGATAGCCCAGTAATGGCTCAAAACAAGAGTAAGAAGCAGTCCGATAAAGGCGACTGCAACGGCACCCCGGGCATAAATGGGTTAACAGACGTTTAGTAGATTTTCCCCTTCCAGAGACACAGGCACAGCTACTGTAGGCACCAATCCACCGAACCGGAGAAGCATATGAATGCTCTCAAACATATGAATGCTGTAAACAGCCGAATAGGAAAAACCATACGAATAGGTTTACACTCCTAGCAGTCAAACTGGAACAGCATACAATAAATTCCCCAAGATGAGACAAGGCTCTGTGTCGAGGGTCAAAAAGGAACAGACAGAGCTGTGGGTTTATTGTTCTTAAATACACATTAGTACCACCCACAGGGTTTTGGAAAACAACAAATAAACACGTACAATACACTCAGAAACTCCCACACAAAATCCTCCCCTCTGCCTGTGATACAATTACCTTACACAATGGGCAATGTAATTATCACAGGCAGAGAAATACAGTTTTTCCACATTATTTATAACTTTAAAAGTATGCATCACATTTACATAAAACTTTCATTTTCAGAAGCAGCATACTCCAAATACGAACAAATGTCAAAATCATCCACATTGGCCCATTGGTTCAAAAGATAGATCGAAGTCCTTTGTGACCAAAGGAAGCATGGCTTTTCTGCCCAAAACCAGTTTCACAGAGTCTTCTTTCCTGAAGATAATTGGGAAGTAATCCAATTATCTCCAAGGACAGAGGCAAAACTCCATTAAGCACATGGCAGTAAAAAGACAGTAAAATACAATAAAATACACAAGGTTACATTTATTACATAAAATACAGACATGCAACATATCCCCAGATAGCTTAGGTCTGAGCGCACATTATTACTGAATGGCTCTCGGACAACACACATACAGTTCAATTGCCATGGAGCCAAAGTCTTTTATTACACGAATAGGCTCCATGGCATAGCTATCTGGGTTAAATGAGTTAATTCAGTAAATCTGAGAATCTACCGAACGCCAGAGCAGAAATACATGAATAGGCAGCAGGCAGGCAGGCAACCAGGCTCCTCCAATGCACAGTGGCGAGATTGGTCTTGTCACATCTCTCGTCTTTTCCAAACAGACTAACAGGGTATCTGACCTCCTGCCGGTCAGTGCCCTGATTAGTCCAGCAGCCCACCCACAAAACAGAAACAGCAGTACAGCCCACCCACAATAAATGGTTACTTGTCCATGTCCAGGTGCCTCACCACGGCTGTGTGGGGGACAAGTAGGCTGCCTTGGTGGGTTGCTGAGTGGGCAGAGACCAGCGGTACTCTGCCCTGGTGCCAGCACTACCACGGAAGTAGCCTGGTGGGAGCCCGAACGTCTCCCCTTTGGACAAAGCACCATGCTGCTGTGGGGGAAAACCGACTGTCTCCCATTTGGACAATGCACCATGCTGCTGTGGTGGGAGACAGACTGTCTCCCCTTTGGCTAAACAGCCCTGTTGCTGGGGGACAGGACCCACTGTCCCTACACCCTGTGCTGTAAGTGCAGAGACCACGGTCCCATCTGCATGGTTGTGGGGCTTACTGTCTCCCCCCGGTGCGTTAAGCTGCCGCTGGGGATGGGGGTAACAAGCTCCTCTCCCATACATACTTCCAGCGTGGGGAGGGAGACCGACTGTCTCCGCTCCCAATACAGAGTCCTGCTGCTTGGGAAAGGAGACTGGGCTCCCAATTCCCTGCATATCACACTGCCTCTGGGGAATGGAGACTGGGCTCCCAATTCCCTGCATATCACATTGCCGCTGGGGAATGGAGACTAGGCTCCCACTTCCCTGCATATCACACTGCCGCTGGGGAATGGAGACTGGGCTCCCAATTCCCTGTATATCACACTGCCTCTGGGGAATGGAGACTGGGCTCCCAATTCCCTGCATATCACTCTGCCGCTGGGGAATGGAGACTGGGCTCCCAATTCCCTGCATATCACACTGGCACTGGGGAATGGAGACTGGGCTCCCTATTTTCTGCAGGACCAGTGGAGAGACCTTGGTCCCATCTCCACCGACCACCTGGGGTTCTTCCCAGTAAAACTCTACTATCTCATCCCAGCTGAATGGGTCTGGGTCTGGCTCTGGGTCTGTCACTCTGCTCTCCTGCTGAGCCTTCTCACTGGAGTGGAACAGCTGCTGGTAGTCCTGTTCCAGCTCCATCTCCCGGGTCAGCAGGTGGACCAGGTCTTGCTCAATCTCGTGAGTGTTGTCCCAGTCATACCTGCTCTCCCTCCACTCAAAGAGATCATGGAACCGGGCTTGTGTAGGGCTCCCAAAATAAGGCTCTGAAAAAGTCTCCCATAACAAGCCAGGACCATCAAGCTCCTCTCCCTCTGGCTTGTCATGCTCGGCTGTCCAGGGCAGGTACTGTGCCCCATACCACCAGAGCGCCTGGTAGGCATCTTCCAGCCACATATCCCGCCTTACAAGGTACTTCAGATCTTCTACACACTCTTCCAGGGGCTGCTCTCCCAGGAAAGGCATCCACAGGGCTAGTCGCTTCTGCTGTCACTGCTCTTCCTTGGGGACCCTCTCGTCCCGCAGATATTCCATAATACCCAGTGCCTGGTACCATATGCCTTTGCGGACTGCATCTCGGTCATCCATGACACCCTCATCGCACTCCACTGCTGTTCCATCCCGGTGCTGTCAGGGTCGCTGTACTGGGACATGCGTTGCCCTCAAATTGTAAAATCCAAGGAATGGTGTCTCCTTGTAGCTGTCCTTCTGGCTGTAGGAACGATCCCGCCGCTTGCCACCAATTGTAACGGCACCCTCCGAGCATAAAATGGCTTAACAGACGTTTAGTAGATATTCCTGTGAAGAAATTACTATTTGTTCGGTATTTTTTGCATATTTCTTGCTTTTCTGTGTATTTTCATTCGGCAGATGGGACTGCCGAACAAAGACCACCCCTGGCTCACTTAACTTCAAAGCCGGCATCACTTTCACCCTCTATGTGTGCGTACTACCGAACGCCACGTGGCAGAGAAAACCGCGGCCATCTTTTTTTCGTCAAACAAAGGCAGCGGGACTTGGTCGTCGAGTGTCTGGAACTAAAATCGGACACTCGACTTCCCGAACACCGAACGCTGGAACTATTGATACCGATTAGCTAGAAGAGCGCTATTCGGTACAAATATGCACACGAATGAGGGGGACAATCGCTGCTAGGAGCCAGGGGAATTCATTCGGTACTTTTATTCATTTTTTCCCTTTTTCTAAAGTGACCGGCAAAACCCCACGAATCTCTGGAACTATTTTGGGCAGCCCACCCACAGTGAACCGGTCACAAAGGACTTCCATAGTTTTTGCGAACCCCTGAACCGATCTGGGTGAAATTTGGATATGTTGGTCACCCAGATCGGGGCTATCAGGGGACATAGGATTTGTGGGGATACCCCAGGTATAAAGGGGTGTTCCAGAAATTGGGGAAAACAGTGAATTTTCAGCCTGGAGATAAATAGGTTGTTACTATATCAGACCTGATTATCTCCAGGACTAGGGGAGGGAACTGCCTGTTTGTATTGGGTGTGTTTTATATTTTTACTGTTCAGGATTGGATAAATGTTACTCCTCCCTGTGGGATGTCCCCTTGCATGGGGACCTGCATAAAAAGCCATGTATGTGAATAAACGTTAGTTCTACTTGTATCCTGATCCTGGACTCTGACTGTTATTTGGAATTTGTATGCTTTACCAAGGGAATTATCTTGTGAAGCTGTTATATTTCGTATGGATTTCGTTTCCTGTAACTACCGAACCGAACTCTCACTACCTTAGACTCTGACCTTTCGGGAGGAAACTACCGAAAGCGGTTTGGCTAGACTTGGTTTCCTTACAATTCCCCTTCCAGAGACACAGGCACAGCTACTGTAGGCACCAATCCACCGAACAGGAGAAGCATATGAATGCTCTCAAACATATGAATGCTGTAAACAGCTAAATAGGAAAAACCACACCAATAGGTTTACACTCCTAGCAGTCAAACTGGAACAGCGTACAATAAATCCCCCAAGAACGAGACAAGGCTCCGTGTTGAGGGTCAAAACAGGAACAGACAGAGCTGTGAGTTTATTGTTCTTAAATACACATTAGTACCACCCACAGGGTTTTGGAAAACAACCAATAAACACGTACAATACACTCAGACACTCCCACACAAAATCCTCCCCTCTGTCTGTGATACAATTACCTTACACAATGGGGGATGTAATTATCACAGGCAGAGAAATACAGTTTTTCCACATTATTCATAACTTTAAAAGTATGCATCACATTTACATTTTCAGAATCAGCATACTCCAAATACGAACATATGTCAAAATCATCCACATTGGCCCATTGGTTCAAAAGATAGATCGAAGTCCTTTGTGACCAAAGGAAGCATGGCTTTTCTGCCCAAAACCAGTTCCACAGAGTCTTCTTTCCTGGAGATAATTGGGAAGTAATCCAATTATCTCCAAGGACAGAGGCAAAACTCCATTAAGCACATGGCAGTAAAAAGACAGTAAAATACAATAAAATACACAAGGTTACATTTATGACATAAAATGCAGACATGCAACATATCCCCAGATAGCTTAGGTCTGAGCGCACATTATTACTGAATGGCTCTCGGACTACACACATGCAGTTCAATTGCCATGGAGCCAAAGTCTTTTATTACACGAATAGGCTCCATGGCATAGCTATCTGGGTTAAATTAGTTAATTCAGTAAATCTGAGAATCTACTGAATGCCAGAGCAGGAATACATGAATAGACCTTTCTGCATAGGAAAATAAAGTATTTAAAGGCCGGTCCATAGTCAAAAGGCAGCAGGCTGGCAACCAGGCTCCTCCAATGCATAGTGGCGAGATTGATTTCGTCACAGAGACAAGTAAAACTTTTTTACATCTCATATTTCCACATTTAAAACCTACCAGAAAATTATTACGATGGAGAGGGATGACATTATCTCTGCAAAAGCCCCCTACTAGAACACTCGTTTTAAAAAAAAAAAAAAAAAGAATGCCTTTAAACATATCTGTAATCCAGCTCTATATGAGAATCATCCATTTGTCGAATTGCAGTGAATGCCACAAATGTGCTATAGATCCCCAGTGCTTCTCTCTAAAAAGCATTGCATTTGGCCAAGCTCAATGTAGGGGTGGTGAATATCAGAAGGAAACTTCCTTTTGATATTTTCTGGTCAAATGCAATGCTTTTTAGAGAGAAGCACTGGGGATCTATATCACATATCACATTTACTACAGTTCGCCAATTGAATGATTTTCATATAGAAAGACTGATCCAGTCTTGGTTCTCTATGAGAAACATAACACCATTTGGCACCATAATGCTGGGCATGATGCCAATTTTTGAAGGTCTTAATAAGTAAGTGGCTCAGTGGTTTGACACTAGAGGATTGTTTTCTTACAAATATAAACATTGTTGTTTTTCTGAAATGGCAATGTTTGCACAAAAGGGACAGGGTCTGTGCCCTATATCAACTTTATTAAGGTGTATTAAGATGAAGTCGTTTTAATGCTGAGTGCAGAAACAAAGATTGCCCAAGATGGCAAGTCCACCCACCTTAGATTCTTGGACTCTGTTCTGTGAATGGGATGGTAGAGTGTTGTGTGTGTAAGAAAGTCTCCTTGAGGTCTGGTCCCTGTTTTGTGAGTGCTGAGTGCATACTTGTTTCGGTGGCACTGAATATGCAGTGTGTGGTGGTTTAATCTGGCTGTGTGTGGTGGCTGAATTTTGTATATGGAGTAGACAGAGTACTGTGTGTATAGCTGAGTATTGTGTTGTGTGGTTGAATCTGTGTCATGTGTGGATGATTATTGTGAGTGTTGGGGACGACTAAAAATAATTAGGATGTGTGGGGAAGTCTCTGCCCACATTCTAATTATTTTTCTTTCTTTTCATTTAACCTGTGCTGCCTACCTTTTGGTAGGAGGGGAAAAGATAGCCAGCACCAACCCTTGGTGGTTTCTTTGTGGTTCAGGGGGGACACACTGGCCTGGATACTGCCCTTTATTAACTTTATTAAGATGTATTAAAATTAAGTAGTTTTAATGCTGAGTGCAGAAACATAGATTGCCCAAGATGGCAGATCCTCCCACCCTATATCTTCCCCACTGTCACTCAGTCAATGATTCAGAGCCCTGGGTCTGATCATTTATAAGTGCTGGCATCACGAGGGAGCTCTTAAAGTGATCTGCACTCAATAAAGGTACGCAAAGCTTCCCTGATGTAGTTATAGAGCACAGAGCTGAGCAGGCAAATCTTTTCATCTTCCTGCCAGCTCAGGGAGGGCCTGCCTCACAGTAAGAGTTGGTGCTCCAGGCGTATGTATTCTATTTGTGAACATATTTGATGTAGGCTGTTAAATTGTTCCTTTTTTGTATGAATAACTGGAAGTCACATGATCATTAAAACATGAAATAGCACTTTATTAAAAGATATGTGTTCCATAGACACTAATGAAACTGAACATTCGGAAATTGACAGCTATCCATGTTTTTTAAAATTTATATTAATATACAACATGTAGTCCTAGGTTCTGAAAATAGGTGAGCAATTGCATTAGCCCTGCAGTCATAGAGATTAGCAGGAGTAGAATAATCTATTGGAAAATAATTTTGCAAGGAATATGTTTTACCCCTTGATTCACAATCTTTAATAATTTTAACAATGCATAAAAAAGAAATACAAAAAAGCAGGTATCAAACACATAAGTAACATAATAAATTGTACTTTCTATATGGTACACAGTGTTTCAGATGTAGAGAAGATATTTTAATAAACACAACTTATGTAATATGGAGGTGGCAATGTTCCACTATTTTCCATCATAATTAAAGAGATATATGGCCAGGACTTATATTATTAGTGACACTGTTTAAACAAACAGTTGGAAAGCTACTTTTTCAATCCTAGAAGATACAAAAAAAAAATACTGTAACATGGGTGTCTTCTATAAAGAGCACCTAGACTTACACACATATATACAATAAACTGTTAACAAAACAAATCTACACTTCCACCCCCAACACATTTGAAGCAATTCACCAATATAATCAAACACAATATTAAAATAGTGGATGTATGTACAGTCCCTAGAATATTAGCACTTGGTGTAAAATTGAAGAGAGTGAATGTGTCACCATAAACCTCTGCCTCATATCTTTTTTTTTTAAATGTTTGATTGGCCATATGTAGACTTGTGTAGAAAGGGCACCCTGTATTCCATTTTTCTGTAAGATAGTACACTTCCTGCATTTCTTGGCCTGAATGATAAGCAATACTTCTGCCTATAAACGCAATGACTCTTCAGGCATAGTCTCTGTTATACATGGTATTATTAATAGCTTAGCACCAAAGGCTGTTTTAAAGGGACCCTCTGGGAACCATAGAGCTTCACAGCCTCTAAAGACATTATTTGTATCACAGACTACTACACAAAATTATCAATGTATATCATCACAAGTACGACTAACATGCTTTTTGCATTGACTCCAAAAAGAATTCAACCTATTTGAAGTTTTGTTTTTCACTTAGGGATTTAAAGACTAAAATGTACCGTATATACTCGAGTATAAGCCGACCCGAATATAAGCCGAGGCCCCTAATTTTACTCCAAAAAACTGGGAAAACTTATTGACTCGAGTATAAGACTAGGGTGGGAAATGCAGCAGCTACTGGTAAATTTCTAAATAAAATTAGATCCTAAAAAAAATTATATTAATTGAATATTTATTTACAGTGTGTGTGTATATAATGAATGCAGTGTGTGTGTAAGAATGCAGTGTGTGTGTATGAGTGCAGTGTGTGTGATTCAGTGTGTGTGATGCAGTGTGTGTGTGTGATGCAGTGTGAGTGTGTATGAGTGCAGTGTGAGTGTGTGTATGAGTGCAGTGTGTGTGTGTGTGTGTGATGCAGTGTGTGTTTGTGTTGCAGAGCCTTGGTGGGGGGTGGGCATTTTTATTATTTTTTTAAAATTATTATTTTAAAAATTTTTGTTATAATATTATTATTTTTTTTATTATTATTTAATATTATTTTATTTATTATTATTTTTTTTCGTCCCCCCCTCCCTGCTTGATACATGACAGGGAGGGGGGCTCTCCTTCCCTGGTGGTCCAGTGGATCCCAGGGAAAGTTTCTCAGTGCTCTTGGCACAGAGGAACCCTTACAAGCTCCATCAAGGCCCACTCTTAAAAGTAAAAATTTCTCTAGAGTGGTTCCATTTCTCCCAAGTGATGGATAAAACTAATTAACATAAGTGAATATACTTTTGTTTTACAGTATAAGTTTTATAATTATTTTCTGTTTTTTATCCATGTCATTGCAACAAAAATAAATTATGCTCTTGAAATGACTATGTCCGTACTAACATACGTTACAGAGTTGAGTATTATATGTCCCCCCATTTTGACCCACTTAGTTAGAGGTACTTTGCCACCTTGGAGTCTTTTATGCAGATTTGTAAATATACATGCTTACTGCACATATTAGTTGTTTATATATTTGGTACATATGTATTTCTTCTATTATGCTCTCATTTGAAACTATCATCTATATACTAAAAAAATGGGTGTTGATTATCACTAATGTGCTTTTCTTTTACTACTTTAATGCATTGTAGAGTTCTTAACATGCATGTTGTAGTGTAACTACCCACAAAAAATATTAAATAAAAAGTCCCACATACATTTTAATTTACTCCATTGCTGGTTTACACCCCAGAAAAAAAATCTAAATCTGTAATGGATTTTCAATGCACTTACCTCTCCTGCAGCTCCTGTCAGCTCCCTCCTCCTCCGCGCCGGTCCGGTCAGCTCCCTCTCTCAGCTCACAGTGTAAGTCTCGCGAGAGCCGCACTATGACCCCGCGGCTCTCGCGAGACTTACACTGGGAGCTGACCGAGGTGCTGAAAGGACCGGCGCGGAGGAGAAGGGAGCTGACAGGAGCTGCAGGAGAGGTAAGTAAACTCTCTGCAGCCCCAACAGCCCCCTGTCTGTATTATGGCAATGCAAATTGCCATAATACAGACATTGACTCGAGTATAAGCCGAGTTTGGGTTTTTCAGCACAAAAAAATGTGCTGAAAAACTCGGCTTATACTCGAGTATATACGGTAATTGTAGTGTAAACCATACAATATTCTATTAGTGGTATGCCTTTACATTTTAAGAGCAAAAAGTAGGGGTTGTTTGATATACAAATTTTACTGATCAGATTTTCAGATCAGAGATGGGAAAGTTCAATTGCAATTTTAAAACAAAACCTGCATTAACCTACAATGAAAAGATACATATTGTGAGGACACAGTGACCGTGTTTTATGACATAGGTTACAAACATTTTGTTTCCCCTTCTGTTGATAATGGTGGCATCCATGTTACAAAAAGAGAGTAGACTATTAACAGATTATCCAGTCTTCATTGGCTAGACTCAATTTGTTGGCTTTGTTGGCCTGAAGATCATTGGAACTTCTAATCCTGTGTGAAGGGTCACCTGGGGACACAAAAGATGCAAATTGATCATGTAATAAAAGCTTCTCCAAGGAACACTATAGGCACCCAGACCACTTTATCTCATACTGATGGCCACTAGAGGCGCTTCCTCAAAATAGTGGAGTAAAATTCCACTATTTCTATCAGATGGTCTCATGATGGGCGTAGAGAGAAGTTTTGCAGTACATACACAACAGCCCCCAAATGCTTTCCTATGAGAAGTATTGGATTGGCATAGATCATTGATCTTAGAGGTGGTGCTTCACTGAGAAGACCGCCTCTGCGAGTGACAAAATGTAACTAAAATGCCTTATCTCCTAAATGGTGACTAGGGCACTATAACATTAGGAATACATATTTGTACACTAGCGTTAGAGTGTTCCTTTAAACATGCTCATTAGACATGTTTAACATATAGTGATACAGATCCACCACATTATCTCATTACTTCATGCTGTGGAGTTGCACATGAAAAATTAGCAGGCAAAATTCATACGTTGTAGGAGGGATCTATATTATTAAATTAAAGTAGACCCTTTGAGTTTGAATTTAACAACATGACAGGCGGCTTCGTATTTTGCATAATCTCTCTTTACTAGCTCCACACATAAGGCATAGTGACCTCATCACTTCCTCTTTCTTTGCTGCTCCATCAAGCAGACAGGTAAGGGTATTATTTTTCTCCATTGCTTCATGTTTATATTGCTTCTTTTGAGGTTCTTTCTGTATTATTTTTTAATATACGTTGCTGTTTGTTCTTACTGTGCTTTTGTACTATGTGCAGTTGTGTTTTTTCTATGTTATTTATTGTGTTTCTACCTCTTACAGTTACTCTCAGGCTAGCTGAAAGCTGGACCGCTTGGATGGTCTCGATCCCAGTGTAGAGAGAGAGAAGAGCTGCTTCAGTTAGTAGTCCATACAGTGGCGGATCCAGAGCCTGATTTCGGGAGGGGCACTTGTAGATTATTTAAATAAATAATCCAGACACAATAACCACTACAGCTCAGTGTAGTGGTTATTGTGCCAGTAGTGCCGAGACCACCTCCCAGAGTAAGTAGTCAAACTGTTTAAGAACAGTTTGACAACTTACATGAGGTCCTCTAGGAAATGGGGCTGTAGTAGGGCAGAGGAGCAGTGGTATGTGTGAGTGGTGCAATGTGTGAGGGGTGCAGGCAGTGTGTGTGTGTGTGTGTGTGTGTGTGTGTGAGGGGGACAGTGTGTTAGCAGTGTGTGTGTGAAGGTTGCAGTGTGTAAGTGAGGGCGACAGTATATGTCAGGGGTGCAGTGTGTGTGTGGGTCAGTATGTGTGTGTGACAGTTACAGTGTGTGTGTGTATTGCAGTGTATGTGTGGGGGCAATGTATGTGTGTGGGGGCAGTGTGTGTTTATGGGGGGGAGTGTGTGTGTATGTGGGGGCAATGTGTGTGTATGTGGGGGCAGTGTATGTGTGTGGGGGCAGTGTATGTGTGTGGGGGCTGTGTGTATGGGGTCAGTATGTATCTGGGGGCAGTGTGTGTATGGGGGGCAGGGGCAATGTGTGTGTGTGTATGGGGGGCAGGGGAAATGTGTGTGTTTATGGGGGGCAGGGGCAATGTGTGTGTTTATGGGGGGTAGGGGCAATGTATGTGTTTATGGGGGCAGGGGCAATATGTGTGTGTATGGGGGGCAGGGGCAATGTGTGGGTGTATGGGGGGCAGGGGCGATGTGTGTGTATGTGGGGCAGGGGCAATGTGTGTGTGTATGGGGGGCAGGGGCAATGTGTGTGTTTATGGGGGGCAGGGGCAATGTGTGTGTGTATGGGGGCAGGGGCAATGTGTGTGTGTATGGGGCAGGGGCAATGTGTGTGTGTATGGGGCAGGGGCAATGTGTGTGTATGGGGGACAGGGGCAATGTGTGTGTGTATGGGGGGCAGGGGCAATGTGTGTGTGTATGGGGGTAGGGGCAATGTGTGTGTGTGTATGGGGGCAGGGGAAATGTGTGTGTTTATGGGGGGCAGGGGCAATGTGTGTGTTTATGGGGGGTAGGGGCAATGTATGTGTTTATGGGGGCAGGGGCAATATGTGTGTGTATGGGGGGCAGGGGCAATGTGTGGGTGTATGGGGGGCAGGGGCGATGTGTGTGTATGTGGGGCAGGGGCAATGTGTGTGTGTATGTGGGGCAGGGGCAATGTGTGTGTGTATGGGGGGCAGGGGCAATGTGTGTGTGTATGGGGGGCAGGGGCAATGTGTGTGTGTATGGGGCAGGGGCAATGTGTGTGTATGGGGGACAGGGGCAATGTGTGTGTGTATGGGGGGCAGGGGCAATGTGTGTGTGTATGGGGGTAGGGGCAATGTGTGTGTGTATGGGCGTAGGGGCAATGTGTGTGTGAGTATGGGGGGCAGGGGCAATGTGTGTGTGTATGGGGGGGCAGGGGCAATGTGTGTGTATGGGGGGCAGGGGCAATGTGTGTGTGTATGGGGGGCAGGGGCAATGTGTGTGTGTATGGGGGTAGGGGCAATGTGTGTGTGTATGGGGGCAGGGGCAGTGTGTGTGTGTATGGGGGGCAGGGGCAATGTAGGTGTGTAGTGGGGGGCAGGGGCAATGTGTGTGTATGGGGGGGCAGGGGCAATGTGTGTGTGTATGGGGGGCAGGGGCAATGTGTGTGTGTCACAACCGCAGAACGCAACTCTCTGGGCGATCAAGTGATAACACACTCCCCTCGCAGGGTGGTCAGCCATTCGGTAGTTTGAAAGGTGACCAGGGTTAAGTGGCGGCACACGCCAGGGACCGAGTGGTCCGTTATTCGTTTCACGAATCGGTGCAAGTAATCCGTTCGTGAGCAGATTACAGGATGCAAGTACCGAAGCCATATATAGCAAAGAACAACATAATGCTTGTCTGTAACAGTTTTGTAACAGTGCTCCCTTTTTGTGGAACACTCTGGCAGACACCCTCTGCGACACCTTTTCGGGGCAGACTAAGGCTGCCCAGATTGATGGTTATGCTGGGCTGAGGTCTGTTTGTCTGGACAACCCGTCAGCGTTGCCATTCTGTTTTCCAGGTCTGTAGTTAATGGTGAAGTTAAAAGGCTGTAGTGACAAACTCCACCGTAAAAGTCTGCCATTATCCCCAGAGACCCGGTTTAGCCACACCAATGGGTTATGGTCTGTAACCAGAGTGAACTCTTGTCCATACAAATAGGGAGTCAGTTTCTTTAGCGCCCACACCAGAGCCAAATACTCCTTTTCTACCGCGGCATAGCTGACTTCGCTACGGCTGATGTAGGCAACCGGGTACTCTCCTCCATCTTTGCCTACTTGGCTGAGGACAGCTCCCAGCCCGAACATGGAAGCGTCTGTATGGACGATAAAACGTTTGTTAAGGGCCTGAAAAGCTGTTTCACAGTGGGGAGACCACAGGACCTGTCTGGGTAAGTTTTTCTTGGTTAGGTCAGTCAAGGGTTTGGCCAGTGTGCTGTAGTCCGGTACAAACCGTCTGTAGTACCCTGCAGTGCCCAGGAAGGCTAGGACCTGGGTCTTAGTGGTGGGGTGGGCCAATTGGCGACGGCTTCTATCTTAGCCGGCTCTGGTCGCTGTTTCCCACACCCTACTCTGTGACCCAGGTACTGTACCTCAGCCATCCCAAAGTGTCATTTTTCTGGCTTCAGAATCAGGCCGGTGGCCCGAATCTGATCCAGAACCATTCCCACATGAGCTAAGTGGTCCTCCCAGGACTCACTGTGAATCGCTATGTCATCCAGATATGCGCAAGCAAAACTCTGGAAGCCATCCAGGAGCCTATCCACCAAGCGCTGGAATGTGGCTGGGGCATTCTTCATACCGAACGGCATTACCTTAAAATGGTATAAGCCGAATGGGGTGACGAATGCCGACTTGGGGATAGCCTCCTGGGCCAGGGGAATTTGCCAATAACCCTTGCATAGGTCAATGGTAGTTTCATAATTTCCCCTGGCTATTCGATCAAGTAGCTCGTCTACTCTGGGCATAGGGTACGCGTCGGTCACGGTTTTCTCATTGAGTTTCCGATAGTCCACACAAAACCGGGTAGTCCCATCTTTCTTGGGTACTAGAACTACTGGGGAAGCCCATGGGCTATCGGAAGACTCAATGACCCTTAGTTGGAGCATCTCATTGATCTCCTTTTTCAATTCTGTCCGAACTGCCTCTGGGATTCGGTAAGGTGCCTGCCGTAAGGGGGTTTGTCCCGGGGTATCCACCTGGTGGGTGGTTAAGGTAGTGTATCCGGGTTTCTGGGAAAACATGAGGCTTTTGGCTTGAAGTAGCTGGTTAAGCTGCTCCCTTTCAGTGGGGCTAAGTCGGTCCCCTATCTTAACCTGAGTCACTATGTCTGTGTGGGGACTCTTTTCTAATAAGTCTGGTATGGGTAGACTGTCTGGGTCTTCATGGGGGGACAGCATCCCGCTGTCACGTTCTCAGGTCGCTCAAAGTATTCTTTAAGCATATTTACATGGAACGTTTTTCTAATATTGTTGTCGTGACAGCTAGCTATCACGTACGTGGTGTCTCCCTTCTTCTCTACTACTTGGTACGGCCCATTCTAGGAGGCTTGGAGTTTGTCGGTCTTAACCGGCTTGAGTACTAATACCTTTTGCCCTATGGTAAAGATTATCTTCCGTGCCCCCCGATCATACCATACCTTCTGTCTCCTCTGGGCCGACTGGAGGTTAGCCTGAACGGATTTGGCTAATTGCATTTGGCTAAATCCATTCGGTCCCGGAGTTCCAGCACATATGGTACAATGGGGACACCGTCAGTCTCCATCTCTCCCTCCCAGTGCTCCCGGATCAGGTTTAGGGGTCCCCGTACCTTGCGTCCATATAGCAACTCGAAGGGAGAGAACCCTGTCGTTTTCTGGGGCACTTCCCGATAAGCAAATAGGAGGTGCGGCAGAAAACTTTCCCAGTCTCTGTACTCCTGGGTGAACGTTTTGAGCATTTGTTTGAGGGTCCCGTTGAACCTCTCACAAAGCCCATTCGTCTGTGGGTGATAGGGGGAGCTCAGGAGGGACTTGCAGACTTGCCAGAGCTGCTGTGTCAATTTGGCTGTAAACTGGGTGCTTCGGTCAGACAGGATTTCTTTTGGGAATCCTACCCGAGAGAACACCTGAACCAGCGCATTAGCTACCGTATCTGCTTGGATGTTAGATAGGGCTACAACCTCTGGGTACCTTGTAGCATAGTCCACTACGGTAAGAATGTATCGCTTACCGGAGGGACTAGGGGTAGCCAGTGGCCCTACTAAGTCTATGGCAACCCTGCTGAATGGCTCCTCTACAATGGGCATATTCACCAGGTGTGCCTTAGGGTGGTCACCTCTCCTCCCTACTCGCTGGCACACATCGCATGTATTGCAAAAGGTTCGGACGTCAGCGTGTACCCCTGGCCAGAAAAACGTGTGGGTGATGCTGTGTAGGGTGCGTGTCACAGCTAAGTGACACGCTAACGGAATGTCATATCCTACCTTAAGTATCTCTTGGCGGTATTTGTGGGGCACTACTAGCTGTCCCTTTTTCTCAGTCAAGCGATACAGCTTCCCTTTTTCCCATAAGAAGATTTCATTATCTAGCCCGCCCCCTCCGGTCTCTGCCCTGTCTCTGTATTTTTGCAAGGTCGGGTTGACCTTAGATTCGGTCACAAAAGTAGCTGGGGTGTCCCAGGGGATGGGGCCTAAAGGGTCAGTCCAGGTCGGGGTAAGTCTTACCTGTGTCTCCCACACTGGTGAGGGTTCTCGCTGCGTCTGTGCTTGTGCTCGGGTAGTCACTGGATTCACTTCATTGTTGTATACTGGAAGTATTACTGGGGCCCAAATCGTTGTCCAGTAATACTTCCGCAGGCAAATGATCCATTATGCCCACGTTCATGGCCCCTTTCCCTGCTCCCCAATCAAGATGCACTTTAGCGGTAGGAATCTTATAGACACTCTAACAGCCACAGTCTGTCCTGATCGTTTATGTTCCGGTACCAAATGGCTCTGAACCAGCGTAATGGTAGCCCTAGTGTCCCTTAGCTCCTCGGTAGGGCGACCCTCAAGCCATACCTTCTGCCGGTGATGTTGACGATTATCTGAAGCGGCATATACAGGATCAGCTTCGTGTAGTGGTCCCAAATATTCCTCCATAGGGGCCTCTTGGTTAACACAGAGTGCGCTGGCAGGACGGGATGACCCGGGAGGGTAGTTATAATTCCGGGAGGTTTGATGTGAGTTGAGCGGGCAGCTTGCCATGAGATGCCCTGGCTGCTTGCATCTGAAGCACGTTGTTCGGGGACAGTCAGAGGGGTTGTTACCGGGTGGTCTCGAGTACCGTATCGGCCCAGCGGGTACCAGAGCGCGGAAATCGGTGCGAGGAGGTGTACGGTAATTGTCTTCGTGTTTGACTCGTGCCGCTGTTCGGTAGTTCGTAGGTTCGTGTAAACGGGAATCATAATGTTCGTCGGTTAACTTAGCCGCTTCTTCCAAGGTAGCAGGTCGTCTGTCTCGCAGCCATTCCTTTCCCTGTTGCTCTATGCCATTATAATAGTGTTCCAACAGGAATAATTGCAAAATTTCCTCAGCGGTCACGGCTTTACTCTTGTGCATCTTCTCATTGCTCTTCTCATTCAGTGTGCCCATTCCATATGCGTATCAGTGGGCTACTTTTTCGTGCTACGAAATTGTCGGCGATACGTGTCAGGAGTTACAGCATATCGCCGCAGGAGTGTGTCTTTGACCATCATGTACTGGCTAACTTCCTCAGCACTCAAAGTCTGAAACGCTTCCAGTGCTCGCCTGGATAACTTTCCAGCCTGTTGCATTAGGGTGTGCACCCTAAAGCACAAACACACGCCGCGTGTATATGTATTTTTTATATACACATACACACACATACATATATTTACATACATGCATACACACAAATATACATAGATGCAGTGTGTGTGATTGTGAGCAGTGCAGCGTGTAAGGGGTGCAGTGTGTGTGATTGCGAGGGGCACAGTGTGTGTGTAATTGTGAAAGGTGCATTGTGTTGTAATTGTGAAGGGTGCAGTGTGTTGTAATTGTGAAGGGGTACAGTGTGTATGATTGTGAAGGGGTACAGTGTGTGTAATTGTGAGGGGTACAGTGTGTGTAATTGTGAGGGGTACAGTGTGTGTAATTGTGAGGCGTACAGTGTGTGTGATTGTGAGGGGTACAGTGTGTGTGATTGTGAGGGGTACAGTGTGTGTGATTGTGAGGGATGCAATGTGTGTGGGGTACAGTGTGTATGATTGTGAGGGGTGCACTGTGTGGGCGACAGGGGTTAGGTGGTTGGAGGGGCAGTGACAGGGGGTAGCGGGTGGAGGAGCAGCGACAGGGGGTAAGGGGGGTAGAGGGACAGGTGGTGGGGGGTCGAGGGGCAGTGACAGGAGGTAGCAGGGGTAGATGGATAGTGACAGGGGTTGGGGTAGAGGGGCAGAGTAAGGGGTTAGGGGTAGTGACAGGGGTTAGGGGGTAGAGGGGCAGTAACAGGGGGCGTGGGTGAGTGGAGGGGCAGTGACAGGGGGTAGTAACAGGTGTTGGGGGGTTGGGGGTTGGGGGTACTGACAGGGTTAAGGGGGGTAGAGGGGCAGTAACGGGGTGTGGGGGAGTGGAGGGGCAGTGACAGGGGGTAGTGACAGGGGTTAAGGGGGTAGAGGGGCAGTGACAGGGGTTAAGGGGGGTAGGGGGTAGTGACAGGGGTTAGGGGGGTTGAGGGGCAGTAACAGGGGGTGTGGGGGAGTGGAGGGGCAGTGACAGGGGGTAGGGGGGTAGTGACATGGGTTAGGGGGGGTTGAGGGGCAGTGGCAGGGGGTAGTGATAGGGGTTAAGGGGTAGAGGGGCAGTGACAGGGGTTAAGGGGGTAGGGGGTAGTGACAGGGGTTAGGGGGTAGAGGGGCAGTAACAGGGGGTGAGGGGGGGCAGTGACAGGGGGTAGGGGGGTAGTGACATGGGTTAGGGGGGGTTGAGGGGCAGTGGCAGGGGGTAGGGAGGTAGTGACAGGGGTAAGGGGGGTAGAGACAGGGGTTAGGGGGGTAGAGGGGCAGTAACAGGGGGTGTGGGGGAGTTGAGGGGCAGTGACAGGGGGTAGGGGGGTAGTGACATGGGTTAGGGGGGTTGAGGGGCAATGGCAGGGGGTAGGGGGGTAGTGACAGGGGTAAGGGGGGTAGAGGGGCAGTGACAGGGGGTGTGGGGGAGTGGAGGGGTAGTGACAGGGGTTAGGGGGTAGAGGGGCAGTAACAGGGGGTGTGGGGGAGTGGAGGGGCAGTGACAGGGGGTAGGGGGGTAGTGACATGGGTTAGGGGGGTTGAGGGGCAATGGCAGGGGGTAGGGGGTAGTGACAGGGGTAAGGGGGGTAGAGGGGCAGTGACAGGGGTTAGGGGGGTAGAGGGGCAGTAACAGGGGGTGTGGGGGAGTGGAGGGGTAGTGACAGGGGTTGGGGGGTAGAGGGGCAGTGACAGGGGGTTGGATGGGGGGCAGTGAGTGACAGGGGGTAGAAGGGGGTGAGTGAATGGGGTGGGGGGGCAGTGAGTGACAGGGGGTAGAAGGGGGGTTTATAAATACCTGCCCTGGTGGTCCAGTGGGCGCCCTCTCTCTTCAGTCTGCAGCTCCGCTGGGAGTGAGCTGCAGACCACATGGTGAGTCTCGCGATCTCCAGGCAGAGCGTTGCCGCGGCAACGCTCTTACAGGCTGGAGATCGCGAGACACCTCAGTCTGCAGCTCACTCCCGGCGGAGCTGCAGACTGAGGCCGGATCTCTGTCAGGGCAGACTGACAGGAGGGGCCTCGCACCCGGCGGCATTGTGGGCACGCCGCCGGGCCCCCTCCTGTGTCGGTTCGAGGACCCGACATGTCAGTCTGCCCAGAGGCAGTGCCGCACGGAGGTGTGATTAGGGTGTGCCCAGGCACACCCGGCACACCCCGTGCGCACGCCTATGCTGTATATCACAGATTACTGTATATCACTGACAGTGTATATCACAGGTTGCTGTGAGTTTGCTGGCAGTGTATACCTCAGATCGCTAAGGGTTTTTTGCGGACAGTGCATATCACTAATTTTGTGTATTTCGGGTAATTTTGAAACTGTTATACAGGCTCTGTACGGGGGTATACAGTGCCAGTTAACTCTAGAATTCACTCGCTTCTCAGTATATATTTTTTCTGGCCCAGCTATGAGATTTCAGATGGGACTACTCTGGTATGA
Organism: Pelobates fuscus; assembly: GCF_036172605.1. Lineage (NCBI taxonomy): Eukaryota > Metazoa > Chordata > Amphibia > Anura > Pelobatidae > Pelobates > Pelobates fuscus. The sequence goes on along the minus strand of NC_086318.1, from coordinate 276,984,093 downwards.
GTTCGCTGTCCATGGCAGATATATAGTTAACAGGCTTGGCTCTGACTCTAACGGGTATGGGAGACCAGTCTGCACCGAGACGATACTATTTTATCAAAGCAGATCCGTGTGTGCAGGTGCATACCTATCCACATTTCATGGACAGTAGCGCTCAGTGTACCTTACATTCATGGACATGATGGTCACTGGAATACTTACGCTTATACCCAATACAGCTGGCATACCACTATTTGACTGCTGGGCACATAGGGACTGCCAGTCCCGGTTCAAGTTACTCACACAGCATTACGCTGTCTAAAAGGGTTGTTTGTCTAAGGGTCCTATGTCACAAGATGCCCTGAGGATCTGAGATGCCCTGAGGATTTTTAGGGACCTCTACCCGAACTCAGAGGTCCCCGTTACTCATTCAATACCCACTGTAAAGCGCTACGGAATTGGAAGGTGCTATATAAATTCATGTTTATAATAATACTATGGTAATACACAACCCATTGATTGGCCTGCTATGTCTGTGCCCAATTGATTGGCCTGCTATGTCTGTGCCCCATTGATTGGCCTGCTATGTCTGTGCCCATAAGAACGGCCTGCTATGCCTGTGCCCATGAGAATGGCCTGCTATGTCTGTGCCCATAAGAATGGCCTGCTATGTCTGTGCCCATAAGAACGGACTGCTACGTCTGTGTTCATAAGAACGGCCTGCTATACCTGTGCCCATTAAAACGGCCTGCTATGCCTGTGCCCATTAAAACGACCTGCTATGTCTGTGCCCCATTGAATAGCCTGCTATGTCGGTGCCTACTTGTATGGCCTGCTATGTCTATGACTATATGCTTGGCTTACCTTTCTGTGTCCATTCATTTGGCCTGCTGGGTCTATGCCCTGCTGATGGGCCTACACTATTGGTACACTATTGGTACTGAACCCCTTTTGGCCACAGGCCTGGGGTAATATCACTGAGGAAAACCCAGTGTCCACCAGTGACATGGAGATAGGCAGGTGTCCAGACAAACACCATTGCCATAGTGTTCAAGAGGGCACCAGTATACGGCCATCTGAATATGGTGGGAAGGGTGAAGACCCTAAACCTCATGCCTGAAGGGCAAAGTTTCTTATGAAAACCCCGGACACAAACCGACGACAGCACATCACCAAGGAGAACTTCGCACAGGCAAGGACTGGTACTCAGACTCCTACAGGAGAAAGCGGTGTTTTTCCTTGTCTTTACCAGCTACTCCGTATCTGCCTCCCGGAATCCTTATAGGTTTGGTAGTTTTTTTCCTGCATTTGGTTAGCTCTGGGCCCTGTCCAGTGGGACTTACTTTTCTTACCTTCCGGCCTGCTGTTTGCCTTCTATCCGAGATAGAATGGGTGTATTTTCTCTTATCTACGTTAATTGTTGCTTTTTTGTTTTTCATGACTTCCTTTTCCTTTTCGCTCGGGTCGTCGTGAGGCCTTACTTGTCCTCCTCTGACCTCCCGGGCACTCGTGGATTGCGGAGAACGTTTCCAGCTTTCCTCGGACTACCAGTGGTCTACCTGGACCCCGTGCGCGCGCGCTTGGGATCCGGATAGTCGGTTGATAGTTTTCCATCGTTGTTTCCCAGAGTGCCCTCAGCCTTATGCTGACATTTATAATTGGTGCGCCCTACAGTTTCGTCACCCTGAATCTCTAGGGACTCTAGTTTGCACCACAGGAGGGTGCGGCCCTCCATCACCTCGATCCGAGTATATTTATTTTCAGGAACAGAGGGCGAACCCTCTCATACAGAACTGGATACTGATTTGTTATTAGAGGGCGCAGCCCCTCACTCGTCCTCAACCAGATACTGGGCTGGATACAGAGGACAGGTTGGGTGGACCCATTCTCATAGAGAGAACCGGTCACGGATGTAGACTCTGCTGTTGGTGCGGGTGCGGCCCGCTCAGGCTAGCAGCCGGACGCTCTCACGTTATGTGATCACAGTAGTGGAGAGCGCGGCTCTCTCATACACTCGATGCTCTACAGTACCGGCCGTTTGTTCATCACACAGGCTTTTACCTGTGCAAGACATTGATGACTGCATAGAGGGGCGTCCCTCCTGAATTCAATTAGAGCTGACATCCACGCTTCTGACTTTGTTCTAGAGGATTGCCTGGTCATGCAAGAATTACATGTTTAGACTAGATCCCTCTATTCTATCTCCTGTAATGGATCTACTGGATCCGGACCGATGTAAAACACGCGAGAAATACTCAGAGGTATAACGGGGGGAGTCTCCCACTTATTTACACACACTCCTGGAGATGGTACGGCTAACGGATGGTCCTCCGGTATTATGGGAGTGCAGGTTTTGGCATATTCTGCACCATATAATACAGAGATTACTTTCTATTTTGGATATCCAAGACCATTACGAGCAAACTGCGCAGACAGTTTCTCCCATGTCAAGATGTCAGGAGATACGGAGACCTTCATGGAGCAAACAGGCACTGCCTTGCTCGGGTAACAAGATTAAGGAAGGCCTATTACCCGGTCTGAAGGTAAAACCGTACGTATAGGTCACATGGAAAGTCAGGAATCCCCGGTTGTCTTGACTTTCCCGGTCTTTGCGATCTTGGGATAAGATAGCGTGACTGCCCCGTCTCCTCGGAGCGCATACCTGGTGAACATGGTTCGGAGATGGAGGACCCTTCGTCTATACTCTATTCATCCCTCACGGGAGTCGTCTTTTTTGGATTCGCACTAACCTTCTTTTCAACTACCGTCGAGGAGATCTACGAGACTTTACGGAGGTACCTGGTGTGCCCCGACTCCTACAGACATTTTTCACTCTTTGACGAGGGCATTGCTGGAGGGAAATCTACGTTCCAGTTGGCATTTCCCTTTCCTTTGAAGGTTTCCGGGATTCACTATTCCCAGAATAGTCGACCACCGTCCCTCCATGCAAGTTCAGTTCGGAACCCTGAATGGACGTCCTTTGGAGTCTTTCTCTACTGCGTCCGAGGTTTACACAGTCCATTTGGAATATTGGAATCACTTAGAATATGGCTAGTTTGGCCACACTCTTGCCTGCATTATGAATTTATTCTCGGATGAGACATCTCACCGGGTAGGACAGGAAGGAACGAAAGATCCTCCTCGGTTTCTATTGCGATTTTGGTGGTGGACTTGGGCGCATTCCTTGAGAGTGGAGATCTACCTGCAAGGCCACATCGTCGAATGACCCTGGCACGATCAAAGGAGCCACCTTACGGATCATGAGTTGAGACATGGTGGCAGTGTCTTCTCGCGTCCCCAAGTCCAAACTTGACCTTCGATATTACAACTACAGGAATATGGCTGATAGGTCAGCTTGCCAGTTCATGGACCGGCTGCTAGGAAACAAGTCACAACCACATACAATGGATTTACCAGCGGATGGTGCTTTTTTCCGTAGTTGAGATGCTTCGTCGACTGGCATTTTCTTTGATCCGTCTACTGTCAGTTATCGTACTTGGAATTTTATAGCATGACAGGAGGCTTCATATTTGCTTAAGTCTCTCTTTACTAGAACTTCCCAGCAGCACAATAACAGAGAGATAAACACCAAAGACAAAAACATAAGGTATCTATATAAGGCTCCTCCTAAGCCACCATTTCCTCTTTCTTTGCTGCTCTGCATCAGTACAGGTCAGAGTACCTCTGCCTCCTGCTTCTTGTGGGTGGCTTTGGGATTTAGTGTGATTTATTTATGATTGTTATGAACTATGCTTGGTTGTGAGATTTATGTGCCTTTCTGGCTCTTTTATTTTCTTTGGTGAATGTTTCCTTTACAATACTGATCGTTTTTTTTCATGTGTTTAGTTATACAGATTACTGACAGTTTGCCATGTGTTTATTTATACAGATTACTGGTAGTTTGCCATGTGTTTAGTTATACAGATTACTGACAGTTTGCCATGTGTTTATTTATACAGATTACTGACAGTTTGCCATGTGTTTATTTATACAGATTACTGACAGTTTGCCATGTGTTTATTTATACAGATTACTGACAATTTGCCATGTGTTTATTTATACAGATTACTGGTAGTTCGCCATGTGTTTAGTTATACAGATTACTGGTAGTTTGCCATGTGTTTAGTTATACAGATTACTGGTAGTTTGCCATGTGTTTATTTATACAGATTACTGATAGTTTTCCATGTGTTTATTTATACAGATTACTGGTAGTTTGCCATGTGTTTAGTTATACAGATTACTGGTAGTTTGCCATGTGTTTATTTATACAGATTACTGGTAGTTTACCATGTGTTTATTTCTTTGTGCCTGTTTTCTCCTTGGGAGTTTTGTTTTACCCTGTTGGCTTTATTGTTTGTTCTGTTTCCTCTGGCTTATTGGCCGTGGTGGTCGCCGAGAAGCGGTCTTCCGACCACTCCCCGTGCCGACCGCCGGGACCGCGGAGAAAGACTCCTGCGGTCCCTCGTGTGTTGCCTTTGATTCCCGCCCGCCGGCTTCGTCCGCCGAGCGGGAATCCCCGTTTTGTTCTTTACCCTGCCCGCGTCCCCGCTCACTCGCTATCACTGTTATCAGAGTGGGGACGGAGCAGGGATCTATTCATTTGCCGCGGGAGCCTCCGCTCACGGTCACCTTCCCCGCGACCGCGTGGTCGGGCAGTGGGTGCGCGGCTCTCCACTGTGTTAGATGCGCGCGTCACTGCCTTATTAAAGGTACAGTGACTAGCTGGTCCGGTGTGTTTCCCCATCTCCTGGGCTGTTTGGGGGTGCGTATTTTTTGGTGACCGCTTTCTTTTCTGTCCATGTGAGGCAGCTCTGTGAGCCCTTGCATCATAAATTATGCCCCATATATGAGGGTCGCAGATTCAATCCCCCTCACCTTCCCAAGTAACTAAGCAATAGACTTTAGTTTTCGATTCTTTGCATGTGTGCTTGCCCTGCATGTTTTTCTATGGACATGGTTTTACGGTTTACTGGTTCTCCTGACTTCCACATGGCACTGCGTGCCTCCTGCAGGTGTCCCTGCCTGGTGTCCTTACCCACTTATTGAACTAGGACTGCTCTAATCAAGCCTCGGTTGCCTGATGGAGGTAGCACTGGCGTCAAAAGCCAGGGATTGTGGGTTCAGGCCCCATCTGGGTGGTTGAGCATGGCACTCTTATTTTGTGGCCTAATGGATTAGGCACAACCATATAAAAACTAAAGTGTATCGCTATCTTGAAGAACCTTGCCTATAAGGACCCAGCTTCGTCTCTACCCTGCACCCTAATAGTCAAGATTCTACTACATGTCTAAAAGGATCTAGGTTTCCGCCTGCATTATACCTCTGGGTCGGTACCGCCCGTACCCTTATACTGGCCTGCCTTGTCTGTGCCTTTATAATTGGCCTGCTTTGTCTGTGCCCCTTGATTGGCCTGCTTTGTCTGTGCCCCTTGATTGGCCTGCTTTGTCTGTGCCCCATGATTGGCCTGCTTTGTCTGTGCCATACTATGCATGCTATTGGACTGGTGGCTCCATACCCTGGATAACGGTTTGTTGAGCCTGCATGCATTATTACTTGCCTCTGCCAACACTAGGGGTGCTGCCCCTTTTGCCTGCTAATGATACCTGTTTTCTAGCTTCGTAGGTATCAAGTATCATAGACTCAGACTTTATGGACGCCTCTGCACAGGAGCAGAATTTGCAGGCTTTACTTAATGCGGCTGTGACCGCATCTGTTGAAAAAGCCCTGGCTAGGGCCCTCCCTCAACCACATACGGACAGGGGTGTGTGTGGAACCCCTCAGTTGGCAGAAGACTCGGATGAGTCAGGAGAGAGCAGGCAAGTGCGCGATGAGTCAGGAGAGAGCAGGCAAGTGCGCGAACGCGCTATTGAAAGGGTGAAGACCCTGAACCACGCTCCCGGACGGGCAAGACTCCGGCGAAGTGACGTGGTTTGAGGTTGACAACCTCGCCGGCCAGGCGCCACCGCCTATCGGGCGCAGGGGAGGAGGCCTCCTTACCCCCCCCCCCCCACCTTGGCTGTGCTGGATGTGTGGCGGGCAGACCAGCCTCCCTCAGATGGAGAAGATGTTTGGGTTGCGGACCTTGGCGAGGGTCCCGGTGGACGCTGGGAAGAGGAAGACGCGCCACCGACTAGGGCCCCCACGACAATGTTGGGGGACGATACACTTTTGGGCACTACTGGAGAACCTCTGTTAGAGCCTCAATCTATCCGACGCCCCAGGTCCTCGGACTAGTCACTGCCCGACCACTTGGCACAATTTGTGCGCTACTGGGTCCGTAGACCCCTTGGAAGTGAGGCCTGCAAGAAGCTGCAGGCGGAATGCCCCAGACCGGTACTGCCGGACAGGGTGGCGGTTACCCCGGATGTTGGCCCTAACAGACGAGGCCTTCACAGAAGGTAGGGCTCTGGACCCATCTACCATGAGGGACTGGGCACTTCGTTAAATTTGCCTGCTGGGGAATGCCACTGTGGCCCTTTGCACGGAACCCAGGAAGACGGCACTCTTCCATATGGACAACAAGCTGTCGGATTTGGGAGCCGAAGATGTGGGTCCCCTGGCTAAAGGTCTGCTGTTCAGGGAGCCTTTCGTTGAGGAACTGCAGAAACAGGTTATTCTGTTTACCTCCCGGGATAAAGCGAAGTCTTCGATCGGGAGGGTCTTCCGCCCACGGTTACCTTGGGACAGTGCGGAGTTATGTCACAGACTTCCACTCTTCCCCTACACAGGTTGGACGCCCGAGGATCCCCGTCATCACAAGAGGCCAACAGCCCTTGTTGGAGGTGGAAGTTCGAGCAACGCTAGCCAAAGGCGCGGTCCTACAGGCCCCGGATTTGGGGGGTTTCGTCAGCTCGATTTTCTCCTGGTAAGGGAGAAGTCTGTAGAATTCCGTCCAGTGATCAATTTAGGAGAAATGAACGCCTTCGTGGTATACAACCACTTCGAGATGGAGGGCATTCACCTTCTTCGATGCCTTCTATGGCCAGTAGACTGGGTCACGAGACTGGACCTAGAAGACGCTTACCTCTCCATCCCGGTGGACGGGGCCTGTCGCAGTCCCCTCTGATTCGTATGGAGAGACTCTCCGTACCAATTCCCATGCCTCCCCTTCGGCCTCAGCTCGGCCCCTTGGTGCTTCACCAAGCTCCTGAAACCGGTGGTCACCCAATTCAGAGCAGAGGCCGTACGCTGCATCGTCTATCTTGACGACTTGCTTATCTTTGCGAGGACCCCGCCGGGCTCAGATTTCGGACGCGCTCTGCGTTTTCCTCGTTGGAATGCCGGGGGTTCGTGGTCATTCTGAAGAAATCGGCCTTGGAGCCTGCGCAGACGGTGGAATTCTTGGGTTTCGTAGTCGTTGCGCAAGACGGCATTCTCCGCCTGCCTGTGGCGAAGATAACGACCATTCGGAAGGAGATCAGACGTGTTTTCGACAAGACCGAACTCCCCTCTGGAGGTTGGCTCGCGTGGTGGGTCTCCTCTTGGCCTCTATACAGGTGTTCTACCCGGGCCCACTACATTACAGGGCCATGCAGCGGCTGAAGGCGCACTCTCTACGCAAGAGACCCTCTTAGGACCAGATGATCTCCTTGGCCTCGGACGTGCAGGCCGGATTGAGCTGGTGCCTCCCGCATATATCCGCCTGGAACAGCAAGGCGATATTCGGGATGACCCTGGATCTCGTGTAGGAGTCGGATCCGAGTCTTTGGGACTGGGGTGCCTCGTGCACGACGAGGTCCACGGGGGGCCCGTGGTCAGACAATAGATCGGAATCCCGCATCAATTGCCTGGGGTTGATTGCAGGTTCGTTGGCAATTCGGAGCCTGGCGAAGCATCTGTCAGACTGATGCGTGCTCCTTCGGATGGACAATGGTTCGGCGGTGCAATACATCAACCACTCGGTTTCGAGCACTAGAGGTGTTATCTCTCAACATGGAGCTCCTGGTTTCGCTGGTGCTTGGAACGGGATACCGATCCCTTTACGGGTCCTGTATCTAGCGTGCTGAATTTCTTGTCTCTTGTCTTTGACCTGGGTCGGTCATATCGCTTGGTTATCGTGGTTAGATCAGCTATCTCGACGGCACTTGTCCCGCTTCAGGTTTTTCCCCATCGGCCAGGATCCGCTAGTCTGCAGGCTCCTGCGTGGAATGAGACTGGTGCGCCCTCCGGCGCCCAAGTATTCTTCCCTCTGGGACGTGCGTTTGGTTTTGGCGTTCTTTCGGAATTGGCCTGATAACCAGGACCTTTCTCTTCGCCAGCTTTCAGCGAAATTTGCCCTCTTGTGTCTGGTCTCGTTCAGATGTGTTTCGGATGTCCGGGCCTTCGGTGTCGGCGCTTTCTCGTTTTTCTCCAGAGGGGGTCTCAGTCAAGGTGCTTAGACGTACCAAGTCGGATTCGACGGTTGTATCATGCCCTTACTTCTAGGACTCGCCTAAGCTTCGTGTAGCGAAGGCACTGGCGCGATGGATAAGATGTCTTTTGGCTCTGGCGGGCGTGGATGCGACCTTCGGAGCGCTTTTGGTTAGGGGCGCCGCAGCTTCCGGAGCTTTTTTGGCGAGCGCTTCCCTTCAGGACATTTTGCGTTCGGCGGACGGGTCCCGTGTAGAGTTTTTTCGCCTATTTTACTTTAGACCGTCGGAACATGCTTCTTTTGCTTTGCTGTCGGAGCGTTAAAACAGCAAATATGAAGCCTCCTGTCATGCTATAAAATTGTAGATTATACTAGCTTTAGTGTAACTATAATCTTAATTTTATTAATGACAGGAGGCGAATATTTCCCACCCAATTTGATTTCTTCCCCCCCTTGTTTTGGATGGATTGTATTTCTGTTGATTTGTCTGATTATCTGGGCTAGGTTGGTTAGTCTGGGGTGATGTTGTGGGAAGTGCATGTTATATTGTATTGACTGTCATTAGTGATGGATTTCATGTCTTTATTCTATCAGTACTGGATCGTGGGATTTATGTTTTATCAGTACATTTCGTTCACTAATCAGTGTTTTCGATTCTGTTTATTTCGTTTCAGTTTAATGGTTCGACTTCAGTTCATAGGATCGGCCGTTTGGCGGGATAAAGATCAAGTTCATCCATTATCCGAAGTTTTTCCAGATGACATTCATCGTTATGTTGTGAATTTTTCTTTATTTAGTTATTGTCATTGTTGTGTACATTACGTTGTCGCAGCGTGAAAGAGGAAATGGTGGCTTAGGAGGAGCCTTATATAGATACCTTATGTTTTTGTCTTTGGTGTTTATCTCTCTGTTAATGTGCTGCTGTGGAGTTCTAGTAAAGAGAGACTTAAGCAAATATTCGCCTCCTGTCATTAATAAAATTAAGATTATAGTTACACTAAAGCTAGTATAATCTACAATTTCAAATTAGTATTACTCTGATATTTCCTGAAATAGGTACCAGCGACACAAGCAGTGTTGGATTGGTGAACTGAGCTTTGAAACAGCAAATACGAAGCCTCCTGTCATGTTATAAAATTGTAGATTATGCTAACTTTAGTGTACCTATAATCTTAATTTTATTAATGACAGGAGGCGAGTATTTTCCACCCTTTCTTATCCCTCCCTTATTTATTGTTATGGTTTGGATTAATCAGGTACGTATGCAACTCTGTTTGTTGTCTCGGCTACCTGTCACTTGTTTCTTATGTCTGTTTTTTTCATAAGTAGGGTTGGGATATCTACATATTAAGGTTACTTTTGGTTGCTACATTGGGTACCTACATGTTTATTCAAAGTACATTTCATTGGATAATCAACCTGTTCGATTCTGTTTTTCTCTCGTTTCAGTTTACAGTCCATCAACACTATCTAGTTTGACGGTTACTCTCGGATGATGGACATCGTTATATTCATCGTATCTAGGACTTTGTTTCTTCCCCATGATGTTCTCTGCCTTTTATTCGGTTTTGTCGCAGCTTGAAAGAGGAAATGAAGCATGGGGAGGGGAGTTTCATAGTACCTAACTTTTTTCTGATTGGTTGTTTTTCTGTGCTGCTGTGGAGTTCTAGTAAAGAGAGACTTAAGCAAATACTCGCCTCCTGTCATTAATAAAATTAAGATTATAGGTACACTAAAGCTAGCATAATCTACAATTTATATAAGCTGTTTATAGGGATTTCACCCATAACCTTGTATTAACTATTAGAGCATGAATTAGTGCTCTCTGTCAGGATTGTGGCCTGCACTCAAGGGGTGAGCCCCCTACTGTATTTATACTACACTGTGAGCATGGAGACATGCTGTTACAGCATCTGTTACCTGCTGGACAGGATTTCCAGGACATACTGCTTAAAGGAATATCTCGCATAACATTGAATTAACTGTTTGAACACAGATTAGTGTTCTCTGTCAGAGCTGTGGCCAGCACTGAAGGGTTAACACCCTGTGCTCCTGGGATGAGCCCCCTACTATATATTTATACTACACTGTGCCACTGTGTAACAGAACTTCATAATCTCCTAAGTCTTGTGGAATATGACAGTGAAATGCCTGATAAAGCATCTGTTCGGTAGTTTAATTCGTTCCTTTTCGGCAGATTTCTACCGAACACCGGACTGATTTGATATATCATAAAGCATGTTTTACCTTCCCAGCTTGTTCCCAGCCGTTCGCATCATTTTGCACGAACTCCGTGTATAACATATAGGTGGCCGCCATTTCGGGACTTACACGTGTTCGCGGCCATCTTGCGTACGAACAGCGGTGTTTGCCTGTGAACGCATGGAACTAAAAACGGATACACAAACAGGCGAACACCGCTGAGACCTCCATGCGCCCAGAACTTCGTGCTGGAACTACCGAACGACGGGCCGTTCGGTAGTTACACTTAATCGGCTATGGGGAATCCAGCGAACACGGAGATAGTTGTGGATGACAAGAATTTCGTATAGTTTTAACAGGCAAATGGAGACCGACTGCAGGGCCAAAACTTGTGGAACTCTTTTCAGCTAGAAAATCCGTGCGGTCGGTCAAAACTTCAAACATCCATAACTCCCGACTTAAAGGTGTACCCCCTGTTTTTGGGGTACATCCAGAACTGGGGTAAAATATTGTACGTTATAATTATGTTATGTGTTTATCTGAGGGGAGGAGACGTGGGGGTGTTACCCTGTGTATGATTGGTTATTTTCATCCTCCCCCTGGGAGTGTCCTGTGTGTACCTTTTCCTAATAAAAAGCAGGCTGGGTGTTCCAGTCCTCAGTTCATCTTGACCCTTCAAAACGTAGCCTCGTCTCATTCTTGAAAGGGGATTATTTGGGGATGTTATTCTGCTCCTGTTACAGCTGAACCTGACTCTCGCTCTGGATATCATGGATGGGATTACACCAGCTTTACTTCTCCACAGCAGCTTGCAGGGAAAAAGGACGTCTTCAACGGCAGATACCCTCTCTCTACCTGGGTAGCCGTTACATTGGTGGCAGAGGCGGGATGGTCCTTTTATCCAAAGAACAAGCACTGAATGGAGTCGCAGTATGCCAAGCTGAAAAGACCCACACTAAAGGATTTATTGGAGAATCGTGGTAGGAGTGCCAGCAACAGACCACGGAGGGAGCTGATAGCTGACCTACTGGAGCTGGACGAAATGGATAGGTCCATGGAGGTAACTGAACCCATGGCACCCATCAGCGAGGACGATGTGCTTACCGCAATTGTACAGCGGAGATTATCTTTGTATCCAGTCACGTCTGCGGAACTAATAACTCAACTGTTCCGGGAAGCAAGGGAAGAGATACAAACCAAGAGAGAACAAGAAATGGAACTGGTAAGAGAGAGACAGCCCATTACACATACAGTTCCTACCCCGCTACCCACTACTACGGTAAAGAAAATTCCCTTCACTGCATTTAAAACCTTTGTGGAAAGTGAAGAGGAAATTGATGGATATTTGGCTGACTTTGAAAGGCAGTGCTCACTACATCAAATACCGCCCGAGCAATGGGTCACTATCCTGGCGGGGAAACTGTCAGGAAAAGCCAATGAGGCTTTCCGAGCACTCACTACAGAGGAGATCACGCAGTACCAAAAGGTAAAAGAGGCACTGCTCACCAGGTATGCTGTAACCCCAGAAGCATACCGTCGCCGCTTCCGGGAGTCCAAAAAGAAAGCTGTGGACTCCGACATGGAATGGGCCAACCGGCTACAAAGAGTGGCATCACATTGGGTCCAAGGGTGCAAGGCCAACACCGGGGAGGAAGTATTACAGTTGTTCTTAATGGAACATTTCTTTCAAGATTTGGCTGCGGACATACAAGACTGGGTACGAGACCGGCGCCCTGCTAATCTAAATGAGGCGGCTCGGCTAGGCGATGAATATGCCGAGACAAGGAAAGTAAGCCAGGGTACTACACGACAAGCTCATAAGATAGAGCCACGTACCCCAGCCGTTGTCTCACGCCCAGAATTTCGGGCTCCAGTTCCACCAGGACCACCACGTCCTCAGGGACCTACCAACTACCCCCGGGATTTGTCAAGGGTGACGTGCCATCACTGCAGCAACCCCGGACATATTGCCCGATATTGTCCCCTAAGGTCTAACAACAACAACTGGAGACGTACAACTCCCAACACAGAGGCCCCTGCATCACATCCCGCTGCGGCTCACTGTCTGGAAGCCGAGATGGGCCCTGAGGAATGTCTGGGGATTTTGTACGAAGCAGATCCAATACAAGCTGCTTCTCCAGATAACCGGCAACATCACCGGCAGGAGGTTCGGGTGAATGGACAAATAGCACAAGGCCTAAGAGATACTGGGGCTACCATCACTTTGGTCCAAAAACATCTAGTAAAGCCGGAGAATGTGTCCACCCGCACCGTTGCTGTTCGGGTCGCAGGGGGCGCTGTGTTTCGCTTGCCCACCGCCCGAGTACACTTAGACTGGGGAGTCGGATCGGGAAAGACCACAGTTGGCATTATGGACAACCTGCCTGCCGAGGTCGTATTGGGAAAAACGACATTGGCCCTTTGACTTCAGCATATTTACCTACACCTGCTGCCGCTTGTCCCGTAACCACACGCTCACAGACCCGTGTCACAGATGATCCTAATACAGGCCGGGAGACCCAGGTAAGCCAAGCACCCACATGTAACCCCACTACGATAAGAAGGCCCATAGCTTGGGACACCCCAGAGGAGTTTGGGAGGGAAACTAGGGAGGACCCCACCCTCCAAAAATATCGGGAATTAGCTGACAGTAAGGGAGACGGACGGGAACGCTTTCTATGGGATGGGGACAGGTTATACAGACTAACTGAAGGCAGAAAGAGAGGCTGTGTCCCTTCGCAGAAGCGCCAACTAGTGGTACCCAGAAAGTACCGGTTGGAACTTCTTCGAATTGGCCACGACATTCCGTTGGCAGGGCATCTAGGGGGTAACCGCACCACCTTCAGGATCACCCAGGCCTTCTTTTGGCCGGGGGTCTCGAAGGATGTGCGACGTTACTGCAGTACTTGTGACGTATGCCAACGGGTAGGGAAGAGAGGGGATCACACTAAAGCTTGACTGTTACCTATGCCTGTGATCAAGGAACCATTTAGCAGGGTGGCAGTCGACCTAGTGGGACCCCTACCTAACCCCAGTCCCTCTGGTAAGAAATACATCATTACCGTAGTGGACTATGCTACTCGCTACCCGGAAGCCGTCGCTCTGACGAATATCCAGGCTGACACTGTCGCCAGTGCTTTAGTCGGGATATTCACCCGAGTAGGCTTTCCTCAGGAAATCTTGTCCGACAGAGGGACCCAGTTTACCACAGACCTAACCCAGCAGCTATGGAAGGTCTGTGGTATTAAGCCCCTGCTTAGTTCCCCGTACCACCCTCAGACTAACGGTCTCTGTGAACGCTTTAATGGTACCCTAAAGCAATTGCTACGGACCTTTACGGCGGAATACAGAGACTGGGAACGATTCTTGCCGCACCTCCTGTTCGCTTATCGGGAGGTACCGCAGGAATCCACAGGGTTCTCTCCCTTTGAACTGCTCTATGGACGGAGGGTACGAGGCCCTCTCGACCTCATCCGAGAGCACTGGGAGGGAGAGACAGAACATGAAGGTGTCCCCATAGTGCCATATGTGCTGGAAATGCGGGACCGTATGGAACAGTTAGCCCGGATGGCACGGGACCATCTCCATACGCCCAGGGTCGTCAGAAACATTGGTACGATCAGGGCGCCCGCCAGAGAACGTTCCAAGTAGGCCAGAAGATGCTGGTGCTTAGACCTGTCAAAGGGAATAAGCTCCAAACCTCCTGGCAGGGCCCTTACAAAGTGGTAGCACAGGTCTGTGACACCACCTATGTAATTGCCAGCAGCAAAGATGAAAGGATCCAGAAGTCCTTTCACGTAAACTTATTAAAAGAATATCAAGAAAGACCCGAGGATATAGCTGCCATATGTATCCCAGCAACTGAAGACCCTGACAGCTTACCCATACCCGACCTATTAGCTAACGCAGAACCTAAAACCCTGCTCAATACCATACAGCTAGGGGAGCGGTTAACCCCCGCAGAAAAGGGACAGATACGACAGTTGCTGACGGAGAAAAGGTTGACGTTTTCCCAGGAGCCCGGGTACACCCCCTTAGCAACTCACTATGTAGAGACCCCAGGACAAACCCCTCTCCGACAAACTCCCTATAGGATCCCTGAGGCAGTAAAAGAGGAGATGAGGAAGGAAATCCAAGAGATGTTAAGACTGGGAGTGATAGAGCCATCTGACAGCCCGTGGGCCTCACCTGTGGTCCTAGTTCCCAAAAAGGACGGAACCACCCGGTTCTGTGTCGATTATCGACGTCTCAATGACAGCATTGTGACAGATGCATATCCCATGCCCCGAGTAGACGAGCTATTAGATCGTATTGCCAGGGGACGTTATCTGACCACCATCGATTTGTGCAAAGGGTATTGGCAGATTCCCCTGGCCAAGGAGGCTATCCCTAAGTCGCCCTTTGTCACCCCATTTGACTTGTACCAATTCAAGGTCATGCCATTTGGGATGAAAAACGCCCCGGCTACATTTCAGCGCTTAGTGGACCGCCTCCTTGATGGCTTCCAGGATTTCGCTTGCGCGTACCTGGATGACATTGCGATTTATAGCGAAACCTGGGGAGAGCACTTGAGGCATGTAGAGGCCGTACTGGATCAGATTCGGGCCGCAGGCTTGACTCTGAAACCAGAAAAGTGTAACTTCGGCATGGCCGAAGTCCAGTACCTGGGACACCGGGTGGGATGTGGGAAGCAGCGCCCAGAACCCGCTAAAGTTGAAGCTGTAGCTAACTGGCCCACACCCCACACCAAGACTCAGGTCTTAGCATTTTTGGGGATGGCAGGATATTATAGGAGGTTTGTCCCTGACTATAGCGCCATCGCAAAACCCTTGACAGGCTTAACCAAAAAGAACTTGCCTAGGATAGTCCTGTGGTCTCCCGCCTGTGAAACCGCCTTTCAGGCCCTAAAGAATGCTCTAATTCATGCACCTGTCCTGTCTGCCCCCGTCCCTAACAAAAGATTTGTCGTTCATACAGATGCATCCATGTATGGACTGGGGGCAGTTCTAAGCCAGGTCGGAGAAGATGGGGGCGAACACCCTGTCGCGTATCTCAGTAGAAAACTGTTACCTAGAGAAGTGAGTTACGCGGCAGTGGAAAAGGAATGCTTGGCCCTGGTCTGGGCACTAAAGAAACTCACTGTAACGGACCGTTTCAGCATATGAGGGGTTAAAATCCGTTTAGGCGATAATCCCCTTTTCTCAGAAAGGCACAGCTACTGCAGAACATCAAAACTCACGAATTGGATATAGGTGAATGCATCAAACTCCCGAACTGCATACCAGGGAATAAGATAGCACTCCAAGCTGGAACCTCACGAATAGCTGCTAGCAGACGAATAGGAAAAGCAGACATCAGCTTACACTCCTAGCAATCAATCTCCAACAGCATACAGTGAATCCCCCCAAGAACGAGACAAGGCTTCGTGTTGAGGGTCAAGCAGTGGTCTGTTTATTCAGGGCTACCTGCCCCTGTATTTATGCAGATCTCCCACCTGGTGGACACTCCCCTAGGGGACCAGATGGAAGACTGAAACAGCAGACAGACAAGTAGCATTTTCGTACACACAGCCACAATACTTTCCCACAATGCATCTTGGTTTCCTCCTCCCTGCCCTGGAGATAATTAATGAAGTAATTCAATTATCTCCCAGGACAAAGGCCAGACTCCATTATGCACATGGTGACACAGAAACAGACTATCACTTTAAAATACATACAGACACATTTTATACATAAAACACAGACATGTAACATATCCCCAGATAGCTCAGGTCTGGGTGCACATTATTAGGTGAATGGCACCCAGATCACACAAATACATTTTAATTGCCATGGAGCCAAAGTCTTTAATTATACGAACAGGCTCCATGGCAGGCTATCTGGGTTACTACAGTTCACATAAAACATAAAATACCGAATTTCCCTGCATTCACCAAATTCATACGAATGAGAACCAGGGGCTGGAGGTTCAGCGGTGCCTGCACGGAAAAGTGTCCGATTTTGGTGCATGAAAGCCGGGCAGAAAAGTGCTGGCTGCCCGGGGAGCTCCAGAACAGCGCCACCTAGCGGCCGCTAAGTGTAACAGCGGCCACACAGTTAACAGGCAATTAAGCTGCGGTTAACCGCAGCTTCAGGGAGGTAAATTGGCAGCACACTCCAGCTTCTGGGTGGCCAATTAACAACGCCGGCCGGCTTCCCACGGCTCTGGGGAGGTTGGTGAACGGCTGTTTGTTCGGTAGATGAAATCTACCGAACTGCTGTGCAGAAAGGGAGAAATAAATCCTTCTGCACAGTAAAATTAACCCTTTAGCTGCCGGTCCATAGTCCAGAGGCAGCAGGCGGGCAACCAGGCTCCTCCAATACAATGTGGTGAGATTGGTTTCGTCACACTCACCCCATATTTGTACGGACAAGAATTTACTCTAATCACCGACCATAACCCCCTGATATGGCTGAACAGAGTAGCTGGAGATAATGGACATTCATTGAGATGGAGCCTAGCACTGCAACCCTATAATTTCTCCATTCAATACCGCCCTGGCAAGTTTAATGGGAATGCCGATGGTCTGTCCAGGCAAACAGAACTATTGCCCTAACAATTGACCGGACAGCCCCAAGTTGACCCGAAAAGGATCAATCCGGGTCTGCCGGGGTGTTCCACAAAAGGGGAGCAGTGTAACAGAACTTCATCATCTCCTAAGCCCTGTGGAATAAGACAGTGAAATGCCTGATAAAGCATCTGTTCGGTAGTTTAATTCGTTCCTTTTCGGCAGATTTCTACCGAACACCGGACTGATTTGACATATCATAAAGCATGTTTTACCTTCCCAGCTTGTTCCCAGCCGTTCGCATCATTTCGCACGAACTCCGTGTATAACATATAGGTGGCCGCCATTTCGGGACTTACACGTGTTCGCGTCCATCTTGCGTACGAACAGCGGTGTTTGCCTGTGAACGCATGGAACTAAAAACGGATACACAAACAGGCGAACACCGCTGAGACCTCCATGCGCCCAGAACTTCGTGCTGGAACTACCGAACGACGGGCCGTTCGGTAGTTACACTTAATCGGCTATGGGGAATCCAGCGAACACGGAGATAGTTGTGGATGACAAGAATTTCGTATAGTTTTAACAGGCGAACGGAGACCGACTGCAGGGCCAAAACTTGTGGAACTCCTTTCGGCTAGAAAATCCGTGCGGTCGGTCAAAACTTCAAACATCCATAACTCCCGAACCCCTCAACCGAATGGGCTGAAATTTGGACATATTGTTCTCCTAACCAAGATTTATCAAGCAGGTGTACCCCCTGTTTTTGGGGTTCATCCAGAACTGGGGTAAAATATTGTACGTTATAATTATGTTATGTGTTTATCTGAGGGGAGGAGACGTGGGGGTGTTACCCTGTGTATGATTGGTTATTTTCATCCTCCCCCTGGGAGTGTCCTGTGTGTACCTTTTCCTAATAAAAAGCAGGCTGGGTGTTCCAGTCCTTAGTTCATCTTGACCCTTCAAAACGTAGCCTCGTCTCGTTCTTGGAAGGGGATTATTTGGGGATGTTATTCTGCTCCTGTTACAGCTGAACCTGACTCTCGCTCTGGATATCGTGGATGGGATTACACCAGCTTTACTTCTCCACAGCAGCTTGCAGGGAAAAAGGATGTCTTCAACGGCAGATACCCTCTCTCTACCTGGGTAGCCGTTACACACTGTATGGAGACATGCTGCTACAGCCTCTGTTAACTGCTGGATATGATTTCCAGGACATACTGCCTAAAGGAATATCTCTCCCATGACAGTGCATTAATTAAGAGCTGAGGGAAGCTATCTATCAGGCTGATGGCCAGCACTTAAGGGTTCATACCCTGTGCACCCGGGGTGAGGCCCCTACTAGATGTGCACTGCATTACTGAATGGAGACATGCTATGACAGACACTGTTAACTGCCGGATAGGAGTTTCAGCACTCCCTGCTTAAAGGAATATCTCCCTTGACAACAAATTTACTGTGCTGCTGAGCAGAGGCATGCTGTTGCAACCTCTATTTACTGGGTGAGCCCCAGTCTATTTTATGATTCAGAGTACAACCTGCAGGGGTTGCTGTGAGCACTGCCTACTACGATGGTAGGCTGATCTGTTTGCCCTGCATTCTGTGCCTGCCTACTGGTTTGTGCCTTACACAGGGATATCCCATACTACAATAAACCTACCTGTCTATTTCTTTCTGGGGGATCCCCAGGTAACTGAAGCTGACAGTGTCTCGCATGCTATTGACCGAGAAAACACGGAAATGACCCTGGACCCTACTAGTCACTGGCTGTGTAACCTACACATCACGTCACTCACATTCGAGTTACTGGTCCCCTCTTGATCACCTGGCTACTTTATGCACCTGTGGCTTTGTAGCCTCTAGATAAAGATGTCCATAACCGTTTGTGGTCGGACAACCCATGCCCTTCCCTCCCGGACAGAGCATCATAGATGACTGCACTTGACCAGCGGATGATGTCCGTCATGGTTCTGGGTGACCGTGACTCCGCAGAGGAGTCAGGAAAAGTCTCAGAGACACCCAAGACTAACTGTTGGATTCTATAGACCAGATCATGAGTATGATGCCAGACACCGCCAACACCGTCCGGGAATGGGCGCACGATATTTGGGAATGTGCTTAGAGATGTTTCTGTTTTCGGCAGAAACCTCAGTGTTTGTCTCTCCTATGGGATGCACATAGCAGCACTCCTCCGTATTGACAGATGGTTGGCGGATCTGGGCGCCAAATCATTGGGACCCCAGGCACAAGGCATACCAATTCCTGAGGAAGCTTATTACACACGTTTATGGTCCAGCTGCCCTCATCAAGGGGGAATGTGTTAGTGGTTACCTCCATAAGGGATGTTCTTTGGGACCGGTCATCAGCGAGGCTTGTCGCCAACCACTTTGGGACATCTGACCTGGTATTACGCTATCGTTAACTCATATAGAGCGAGAGTCAACCTCTGGTGCTCCAGATGATTGGACAGAGAACACAGAATGCACAATTGCGCTAGATACTGTTTTCCTCAGGGAAGCGCCCCTAGGGTACCATTGATTTACTTTATAATACACCCACAGGAGATTCCATTGAAAATAGGTGGAAAACAAGCAAACCTAATAAGGACCCCTTTCGCGTAGACGACTGGCTTGCAAAACTGGATTTGAAGACACGTCATGGTGGTCGTTTTTTCCATCCCTCTTGGCGATGCTATCTAGGTTTTCTGTGACACGATCAACCTCGGCTCTTCACCTGATCCATCAGCTCAGATCCTTGGGGGCTTTGTTAAACTATCGAAACCAGTGGTTTTATTACGTGTGGGGAAGGCGAGGCATTATCTTCCTGGACAATCTCATTTGGGTTGACGATTCTCCGAGGTTCAACTGGAACCGTCGTATTTCGTAGGGGATGATCCGCTTAGGATTTCGCAAGCGACTCCGCGTCTTGCACACGGAAGCTCCCCCTCTTCAAAGGTCTCCTCTATCCTCAAGGAATATTCACACGGTCCTCCATTGCAACACCGTGACCCTATACATTGCATACCTAGAATTCTTTGGGCAATACTTAATTATCCATAGACTGATAAAGAAGTACTCCATCTGTTACATCCTACTACAGATGGACAGAGCGTCGACAGTTCGGTGTTACATTTGCCTGGATGGAACCAACTCCCATCTTCTGTCAGACATTATGAAAGGCATCTTCGATTCCTGTCTTCCTTGCAGAACCCTGAGGTTAAACTGTCTCCCGAGGGAGACTCATATCAGAGGGACTGCCAGAATGCAGTGTTCTTCACTTGCCACAATGCACGACGGTGCACAATGGTGATCGCACTCTGGCCAACTGGGCCTCCCCGGGGGACATATTGCAATGTTTGCGTAAATTCTCCATCATCTTGTTGTTCAGCAAATAACACCGCCTTGGCCGTCCCACTGTGACAGAATCAATCTAGTTTACCGGAGCTTACGGAACTGACTGGTGAGGATCTCCTTCTTTTACATTCATATCCTACTATTTCTCACGGACCCGAAGGGAACCCACATCTTCTATTCCTGGAGGGTCGGCTGCTGGGGTTTGTGGCAGATCGGCGGACTATCGCAGGCTGCTGGGGACCTCTTGGGAGGCTCCTGGGCCCCAGGAACGTGACAATGCTGCCTCTCCATCTTGGCATTCTCGGTCGGATTGGTGTTTGGTACTGTACCTTGATCCATTATGTGGTGATTGGGATGGCTCAATGGCCCATGTCCCGGTCTGTGGACTCCCGATGGACTAGGATCCTCTTGTTTATCAACAAGAGACTTATGGGATGTGGAGGTTGTTCTCCATTTCCTCTATGGGACTGGGCATCTGCTGACGGACTTTCATGCTTTGTCTGGTGTGGCTTTCCGTCAGGTACCGGATGTTTGGGCGTTCGAAGGAGAGGGTTCTCCCGTAGCCCTGACGTACTAATTCTCTCGTTGCACTTCAGGATTCTTCCTTAGTTTTCTATTCTTTTCTCAGCATTAAAAATGCAAAATACGAAGCCTACTGTAAAATTGAAGATTATGCACGCTTTAGTGTACTAATAATCTTAATTAGTTTTTTTTTCAATTCTTTATTTTTGTTGTGCACATGTTTTAACAGACAACCTTGGTGCGCCACAGCGACATCAGGGTAATTTAACGTTCAGGTTACATTGCATGCTGTGACATTTGCAAGTCTGGCACATTTTTTGTAAAGGTAGCGTTTCGACAGTTTAGGTTTCTCGTTCTAGTGGAAACAACACTGTAGGCAAGGATAGACAGGTACTTAGGTATGCATTTTACAGGAGAATGTGCTGCATAATTGTTACGGACCGTTTCAGCATAAAAGGGGAAAAATCAGTTTAGGCGATAATCCCCTTTTCACAAAAAGGCACAGCTACTGTAAAAGCACCAAAACTCACGAATTTGGATATAGGTGAATCAAACTCCCGAACTGCATACCAGGGAATAAGATAGCACTCCAAACTGGAACCTCACGAATAGCTGCTAGCAGACGAACAGGAAAAGCAGACATCAGATTACACTCCTAGCAATCAATCTTCCAGCGGCATACAGTGAATCCCCCCAAGAACGAGACAAGGCTCCGTGTTGAAGGTCAAGCAGTGGTCTGTTTATTCAGGGCTACCTGCCCCTGTATTTATGCAGGTCTCCCACCTGGTGGACACTCCCCTAGGGGACCAGATAGAAGACTGAAACAGCAGACAGACATGTATCAGATTAGTACATACAGCCACAATACTTTCCCATAATGCATCCTGGTTTCCTCCTCTCTGTCCTGGAGATAATTAATGAAGTAATTCAATTATCTCCCAGGACAAAGGCCAGACTCCATTATGCACATGGTGACACAGAAACAGACTATCACTTTAAAATACATACAGACACATTTTATACACACAACATAGACATGTTACATATCCCCAGATAGCTCAGGTCTGGGTGCACATTATTAGGTGAATGGCACCCAGATCACACAAATACATTTTAATTGCCATGGAGCCAAAGTCTTTAATTATACGAACAGGCTCCATGGCAGGCTATCTGGGTTACTACAGTTCACATAGATTGTGATAGAAATTCAAAGTCCCGAATAAGAACCAGGGGGCTGGAGGCTCAGCGGTGCCTGCACGCAAAAGTGTCCGCTTATAGTGCAGGAAAGCCGGGCAGACAAGCGCTGGCTGCCCGGGGAGCTCCAGAACACCGCCATCGTGTGGCGGCTAGGGGTAAACGCGACCACACAGTAACAATCAATTAAGCTGCGGCTAACCGCAGCTACTGGGTGGTCAATTGCCGGCACATGCTTGTTAAGCCGCGGTTAACCGCGGCTTCAGGGAGGTCAATAGGAGGCACACGTCAGCTTCTGGGTGGCCCCTTAACAACGCCGGCCGGCTTCCCACGGCTCTGGGGAGGCTGAAAAGAAGCTGATTGTTCGGTAGATAGAACGGCTGTGCAGAAAGGGAAAAATAAACCTTTCTGCACAGTAAAATTAACACTTTAGCTGACGGTCCATAGTCCAGAGGCAGCAGGCGGCAACCAGGCTCCTCCAATACAATGTGGCGAGATTGGTTTCGTCACAATAATTATTAAATGATTTAAGCAAACAAGGTTCCTAGTATATAGCGCATGTAAACAGGATTAACCACATGTAAGATACGAAAAGGACCAATAAAACGAGGAGCCAACTTCATAGAAGGCACACAAAGGCGAATATTGCGAGTGGAAAGCCAAACCCGGTCCCCCACAGCATAGGATGGAGCCGCCCTGCGATGCTTGTCTGCCTGAACCTTCTGGCGAGCAGCGGAATCCACCAAAGAACACTGAACCTGCTCCCAAGTATTACGTAAACCAGCCAAATGCTCATACAGAGCTGGCATGCCCTGTAAGGAGAATGCAGCTGGAAGAACCAGGGGATGCCGGACATAAATAACGTAAAAAGGGCTCTTACCGGAGGATTCATGAGCAGCGTTATTACGAGCAAACTCAGCCCAAGGAAGAAGGTCAGCCCAATTGTTCTGATGGTGGGATACGAAACAACGCAGATACTGCTCTAGTGATTGGTTGGCACGTTCAGCAGCTCCATTAGACTGGGGGTGGTAAGCGGAAGAAAACGAGAGAGAAATACCCATCTCTGAACAAAATGCTTTCCAGAATCTGGAAATAAACTATCGGACATGATCGAAGTGGGAATACCATGCAACCGAAACACCTCCCTGGCAAAGACAAAGGCAAGTTCCTTGGAAGAGGGCAACTTGACAAGAGACACAAAATGAGCCATCTTAGAAAAACGATCCACTATCATCAGGATGACAGTTTTACCATTCGAAGGGGGCAATTCAACAATAAAATCCATGGATAGATTGAACCAAGGCCTTTCAGGTATGGGCAACGGATGCAACAACCCACAAGGAACTCTGTGGGAGGACTTCATACTGGCACAAGTAGTACAAGCATGTACGTACTCGGTGACGTCCTTGCGTAAGGAAGCCCACCAGAAATATCTAGAAACTGCTGATAATGTTTTAGAAATACCAGGGTGTCCAGCAGTTTTTGTGTCATGATACAATGACATAATGTCCCGTCTCTCGGGGACATCAACGAACAGTTTATCAGCAGGCCTCTCTCCAGGTGCCATATTTTGTTTAGCCTGTATAGCTTGTAAGAGGGAAGAAGAAATAGATAGAACAGTAGTAGCTATCATTCTGTCGGGAGGAATGACAGGGGTAACATCAATTTCTAGTTTGTCAGCAGTTTTGAATTGTCTGGACAGAGCGTCTGCTTTAGTGTTACGATCACCTGGTCTGTATGTGATTATGTAATTGAAACGAGACAAAAACAGAGACCACCTGGCCTGCCTAGAAGACAATCTTTTTGCTTCACTAAGGTAGGAAAGGTTTTTGTGATCCGTAAAAATGAGGATGGGATCTTTAGTACCTTCTAGTAGATGTCTCCATTCCTTGAGTGCTAAAATGATAGCAAGGAGTTCGCGATTGCCTACATCATAATTCTTTTCTGCTTTGGACATCTGTCTGGAAAAGAAGCCACAAGGATGCAATGGCTTTTCAGGTGAATCTCTTTGAGACAAGACCCCTGTATCAGAAGCATCAAATTCAAGAATAAAGGATAGGGAAGGGACAGGATGCTGTAAAATAGGGGCAGAAGCGAATGAAGCTTTCAGGAATTCAAAGGCCTCAAGCGCTTCTGGTTTCCAGGCATGAGTATTACCATCCTTTTTGGTCATTCTGGTTATAGGTGCTACAATGGCAGAAAACCCTTTAATAAAGCGCCTATAATAATTTGAAAAACCCAGAAAACGCTGAATGGCTTTCAAACCCTGAGGTAGAGGCCATTCCATGATTGCAGAAAGTTTCTTGGGATCCATACGAAAACCCTTCGCAGAGATTATATAACCCAAGAATAGGACTTCTGATTGATCAAATGAACATTTTTCGAGTTTACAATATAGACCGTTAACCAGAAGAGTCCTCAACACTAATTTAACATGCATGTGATGAGTCTGTAAATCAGTTGAATAAATTAATGTCATCCAAGTATACTATTACGAATGTGTGTATGTACTGACGTAGGACATCATTAATAAAGTCTTTAAAAACTGCTGGGGCATTACAAAGACCTACGACTCCTCTTTCTGCATCCATCCCTACTAATCCTGTCCTGTCTCCTCCGATAACCAGCTCCGCCCCAGTCCAATATCCTACCTCCTTAACCGTACCTGCCCACCCTACTCTTTTGCCCTCCCCTGCCTGGCCCTACCCCTTCCCATATCCCATGGCCCTGCCCTACCCCGGTTACCCTCCCTTTCCCCAAGCCACTCCCCAGGTTCCGGTCATGCCCAGTCCGGCCCAATCTACCCCGGAAGTGCCCATATCAAATATGGCCGCCGCTCCTTCCCTTAATCCTGAAGCAACTCCTTTCCCCGCCTCCAATATGGCGGCTCCCAGTTCAGCCCTGATGCCAGTAATTCCCGGCGACTACCTGTCCCCAGGTTACGACTCGCTAGCCACCCCTGCATCTGGGGCTCATTCCCAGCCACCGACCCTTTCACCTCACGCGGGACCTGCACCGCGTAGAAGAGTCAATATCATAGAATTCGATGATGACGAGATGGACAGGGTGTCCCATGTCTCATCGGAACTTGCTGCGGGAGCCCCATCTCATCGTTCTATCGATGATCCCTTCGGCCACAAGGGTCGGGGAGAACAGGCCCCTCCTAAATATGTAGCTTTTAACCCCACTCAAGCTAGTGCTCTGATGAAATCACTCCCGGACCCAGAAAAGCAGCCCATGCCCTTCTACCGAGGGATAGTTCAAATTCAAAAGACTTATTCAGCCGCATGGCGTGATCTATTGAGCATTTGTGCTATTAAAGCAGGGGATGCATATTGGCCAAGTATGGCCCGACACCTCAGTACAGATCAGCTCAACAGTGATGTTGATTACCCCTCTGGAGTAACTTTTTGCACCCAATTAAAAGAATGGGCTAAGGACAAACTTGCAGATCAGGCTGCTGGCCTTACTGATGTTATTCAAGATAAAGGAGAATCAGTGGAAAGGTTTCATGCAAGACTGTATCAAATGTTTACAGATTTGGGGTTTGATCTTACTGACAAAATTCATTCACAAATGCTGTCAGGTGCGTTTGTCCAAGGTGTTAAGGACTCTATACGCAAGGGAATCATTGCTGCACGCCCTGAATATAAGGTTGTTCCCCTGGACACCCTACTTTTAGTTGCTAGAGGTTTGGAATCCGCTCAGACCCCAAGAAGATCCACTTCAGCGCCTCTCATGGTATCCCGCTCCACCCCAGTCCCAAAAGGTACTAGACCGGAGGAGGGGGGACATTGTTTTAATTGTGGAGCCAAGGGGCACTTTAGAAGTGACTGCCCAGAACCTAAAAAGGAGCCAAGGGAGCCCAGAAAGCCCTCCAAACCTGCCCCAGCTCCCAAAGCCACCAAACAGGTTCCGATAATTGAGGAACCAGATGAT
The DNA here is from genome assembly GCF_036172605.1 of Pelobates fuscus. Lineage (NCBI taxonomy): Eukaryota > Metazoa > Chordata > Amphibia > Anura > Pelobatidae > Pelobates > Pelobates fuscus. Next base: position 276,958,004 of record NC_086318.1, on the reverse strand, counting down.
TAGGAAATTGGCAAGCCTGTGTCTGCAACCCCTGTCATGGCAGTGTCTACAGGGGATAAAGGGGGGCCACTTGCCACAGTGACTTTGCCCATTGAAGGCCACCCTACCACATTTCTAGTTGACACAGGTGCAGCCCGTAGTGTTCTGCGAGAACAAGACCTGCCAGACCCATCCTTTCTGTCAAATATTGACGTCTCTTGTGTTGGAGTGGATGGCCAGCCAAGACATAGCCCTTTAACAACTCCATTACGAGTTGGCTCTAGCCTGCTTGCTCGCTTTGTGGTATCCTCCACATGCCCAATTAACCTATTAGGTGCTGATGTTCTTTCACGCCTGCAAGCATCCATCACCTTTACCCCGGATGGGCAGGTAGAAATGTCCACACCTCTATCTGAATCAGACACCTCAGCCTTGTGCTCCTTGCCTCTAATGCTGCATTTAGAAAAGCCCCGTGAGAAAGCAGCAGAATTAAGGTCCAATTTCCCAGAGGCATTAAAAACACAGGTGCCCGCCAAGTTATGGTCCTCAGGCCCAGAGGACATAGGTCACCTAAATGTTCCCCCTGTGGTGGTAAAGCTTATTCCAGGGGCTAAATTACCAAGAAAACCACAATATCCATTAAAACCAGCACAGGCTGCTGCCATTTCTACCCACATCAAGGCACTCTTGGAGAAGGGTGCCCTAGTGAAATGCAAATCTGAATGCAACACCCCATTATTCCCTGTGAAAAAGAAAACTCCAAAAGGTGAGCCAGAGAAGTACAGGATGGTTCAGGATCTCCGTGCTGTTAATGAAGCTACCGTCCTGGACACCCCTCTTGTACCAAATCCCCATACTCTGCTCTCTGGAGTCCCACCATCTGCAAAATTTTTCACAGTCATTGACCTAGCAAATGCCTTTTTCAGTGTTCCACTGGACCCATCCTGCCAATACCTGTTTGCTTTCACCCATGAGATGCAACAGTATACCTGGACTGTCATGCCCCAAGGGGCACAAAATTCACCAAGTCAGTTTGCAAAGGCCATGGCCACCATCCTTGACCCATGGCAAGCCGAGCACCCAGAAGTTGTTCTGCTTCAGTATGTGGATGATTTGCTGCTCTGTGGAGATGATATACCCACTACTGAAAAGTGCTCAATTAGCCTGCTTTGTTATTTGGCAGAACAAGGATGCAAGGCTTCCCTCATCAAACTACAGTTCTGCCAACCCTCAGTAATTTTCCTTGGACATTGCCTATCTCAAGGTACCAGACATCTTACCCGGGACCGGGTAAGAGCCGTACTGGATATTCCAACTCCAAGAACTTCAAAATCTCTCCATGCCTTCCTAGGCCTTATTTCCTACTGCAGAGCATGGATCCCAGAGGCCTCCCTGCTCATGCAACCTCTCTATGACGCACTTAAGTCTGACCCTTTCTGTTTAACTAATGAAGCAATAGACAATTTCAATGCTCTAAAACGTGCCATTGCTTCTGCTCCTGCCTTGGGCCTGCCTGATTACTCCAAACCTTTCAAATTATTTGTCTCTGAAAGACAAGGCCATGCAACAGGAGTTCTCACCCAAACTAATGACTTAAGAGGCCGCCAAAGGCCTATTGGATATTTCTCATGTCAACTGGACATTGTGGCCAGAGGGACCCCTTCCTGTCTCAGGGCTGTTTTTGCTGCAAGAGAGCTCATAGAAAGAACCTCAGACCTGGTCCTTGGCCACCCTCTGGTTGTTTTGGCCCCTCATGACATCTCTGCCATCATCAACCAAGTCCAGCTCAAGCACGTGTCTCCTGCCAGACACCTACGCCTACAGTGTCATCTTCTTCTACCTGACAACATTTCCATCCAAAGATGTCAAGTTCTTAACCCATCCACTCTTCTTCCACTCCCTGAGGGGGGTATCTATTATGGATTTGTCACAGATGAAACCTACATTTACCTGCTTTGTGGATGTATCAAGAAAGTCATGCATCCACATTTGACATTTTATGAAGATGAGAAGCCTCTCTGTGAAGGCCCAGATTACGCCTTCTGTACCATGTGGTACAAACCAAACATTACTCCCGAACCTTGCTATGAAGATGAGCTTTACCACTGGACTGATGTGAAGCTCACTGCTCAAGATTTCTATTGTGACTCTGAAGGCAATAGCATGGTCTTGGTCCAACTACCTCAACAACTTATCTACCTCTACCGCCATTGGGATACTGCTATCCCACATATTCCTGTTACCAAATTGAAGACAAGGTCATGGAATGACCTTGGGCCCATGGCAAAGCTATGGGCCACCATGGATGAAGAACAGCTACAGGAAAATGGTATTGTCAAATACCCAACAACTGACCTTCTGGAAGCATGGCCGCGCCACTTCCTAGAAAAGGAATTCCAAGATCTGGTCATAGTGAATGATTATGACCCCGAAACACCTCATGACTGTTTTGAACAGATGAAAATGGAGACAGTACACCTACCAACTGTGCATGAGAATCCATTACAAGATCCAGATTTTACCCTGTTTGTGGACGGCTCAAGATATGCTGATGAAGAAGGAAGATATCATACAGGATATGCCGTAACCACAACAGACGAAGTTATCAAATCATCATCTTTACCGCCAGCAATGTCTGCGCAAGAAGCCGAATTACAGGCTCTGACTTCAGCATGCAAAATTTCCGAAGGAAAACGTGCCAACATCTATACAGATTCAAGATATGCTCTGGGTGTGGCACATGACTTCGGCCTAATTTGGAAGACAAGAGGATTTCTTACCACCGCCGGTACACCAGTCAAACATAGTACTGCAATTAAGGAGCTAATGGATGCCCTCCTACTCCCTGAAGAAGTGGCCGTTTTGAAGGTAAAGGCCCATGGGAAACTGGATACAAATGAAGCAAAGGGCAACCATTTGGCTGATCAGGCTGCTAAGCTAGCAGCCAGGGATCTGCAGGAAGTGGATGAAGAAGTGTCTGGACAAGAAGAAGAAGAAGAAGAAGTCCCTATTTTTGCTCTGCAAACTCTTCCTACTGATTTGCGAATTTTGCGGGAACAGCAAGCTGCAGTCACTCCTGAAGAAACCCAAAAATGGAAAAATAAAGGAGCTGTCCAAAAGGACGGAGTATATTACAACAACTTCAAATTTTGCCTTCCAAAAAATTTATATCCAGCAGTTGTCCAATGGGCACATGGGCCTGCACACCTGTCAAAGGAATTGATGGCCGCCCTCATACAGAAGTATTATGAAGCACCCGGAATCACAACATTGATCAGCAGCTTCTGTAAGGCCTGTGTTATTTGTGCAAAATGCAATCCAGGAAGACCAATCAAGGTGCCTGCAAAACACCTGGCAAAGCCCATGTACCCCTTCCAGCGAATTCAAATTGACCACATCCAAATGCCCAAGAGTGGGCCCCATGAATATGCACTAGTCATAGTGGACATGTTCTCAGGGTGGCCAGAGGCCTACCCAGTGGCCAATATCACTGCAAAGACAACCGCAAGACGCCTACTTACAGAGATAGTATGTAGATTTGGACTCCCAGAAGTCATTGAAAGTGATCAAGGCCCAGCCTTCACAGCAACAGTGACTAAAGAAATTTGGACTGCTCTAGGGGTGACCCTAGCCTTCCACACCCCTTACCACCCACAAAGTAGTGGTAAAGTAGAGCGCATGAATGGCACTCTAAAAGCCAGAATGTTAAAAATGTCGCAAGAAACAAAGATGCCCTGGCCAGAAAGCCTGTCAATAGCTTTATTCAGTGTTAGGCACACACCTAGAGGGAAGCATTCACTGTCCCCATATGAGATTCTATTTGGGACAGCACCCAGACTAGGTTGTTATTATCCGCAGCAGTTACAGCTCCAATCAGATGTTTTAGTAGATTATGTAACTGAACTTGCAAGTGCCTTAAACAAAATACATGCCCAAGTTTTCTCTTCAATTCCAGATCCCGAATTGGATACAGGTGCCCATAACCTGCTCCCCGGAGATTGGGTTCTGGTCAAGAAGTTTGTGCGGAAAAATACCCTGGAACCAAGATTTGACGGTCCATTCCAAGTTCTCCTGATTACCGCAACTTCCGTCAAACTGGCCGGTAGGCCAAATTGGATCCACGCTTCCCACTGCAAGAAATCTCCTGCCCCAGAGGAAGCAGATACCGCACAAGCATGTACCTCTGGCACATCTTCTCCTTAATCAGCCTCATAAAGGCCCAACAAGTAGCCATCACCAAAGATATTAGTGGGTATACCTTCTGGTACAATTCATCATGCACCCATGTGGCTACTTACACCTTTGACTATTGTGATATTGTAGAATGCCCGTTCCCCACATCACAAATCCAGAGTATTTACAGAGATATCCCTCATTCAAAAGACCCATATGTTTGTGTAGTTGACAAACAATGGGGGCACAATTGTAATCATTGGGGGGCAGCGGGATGGAATGCCGGGCCTGCCTGGGGTTACAAACCAAAAAGTGCCTTATCTAAAGTAGATGAACAAGGTAGATCCCTTCTCCAGAGAATGACTTTGAGAAAGCCTGGGGGAGGTACACCAATGAAATTAATCCTTAACATTGAGCATCCAAGCCCAACGGATGCCGACCAGTATGTGATGGGAATGTATTGGAAAAAGGGTTCCTACCGTAAATTAGGGCATTTCTTCCTAAAAGATATGTGCAACTCTTCCGAGTGGCAAGGGGCCACCCATATGGTCCCTAACCCATTAAAACCTCATATCCAGACCTTTCAAGACATGATGGCCATTGCTAACCCCACCTTTGAAGATACCATGGCCGCTGAAACAGGTTTTAATGATGTAAATTTATGGTTAGAATGGATGAAATATAATGCTAATAAGCATAATAAGACTGCATGTTATGTGTGTGGTGGTGCCCGGCCTCACCTGGGTACCGTACCTCTAATCCTGCCAGTAGATATAGAGGAATGTGTTTTAAGCCTTTTTGCCTATCACTATGATTTTAACAGGTCCATATGTAGTGCATGGACAAAGGAGTATCCTCTCCTAACCAAGGATGTCAAACCCCCAGATGGTATTACCGTGTATAAAGGTAATTACACTTGTTATGCTAATTATGATGGAATTGGTAAATTCTTGGGTAACTTCTCTAAGGGGTATTGTGCTACCTACAGGAGTGTCTCTATGAACTTGTTGCAGTTTCACACCAGGTCATTAGGGGATATCTACTGGTTGTGTGGGGATTTACAGTTAAGATCCAGAATGGACAAGGAGTGGTGGGGGGAGTGTACTTTGGCTAAAGCTATTATGCCTATACATATCATCTCTGACACACACCTCAACACCCATGAGTCCAGACACACTAAGGTTAAGCGTGACGCCCCAGTAAAAGGAAGTTTTGATCCTCATGTCTATATTGATGCCATTGGGGTGCCTAGGGGGGTGCCCAATGAATTTAAAGCAAGAGATGAAGTTGCTGCAGGATTTGAATCACTTTTTGCCATAGTTACCACAAACAAGAATTTAAATTGGATAAATTACATTTATTATAATCAACAGCGCTTTGTTAATTATACCAGAGACGCCCTCCAGGGATTGGCCGAACAATTGCAGGCCACATCCCAAATGGCTTTCCAGAATAGAATGGCCCTAGATATGATCTTAGCCGAAAAAGGAGGAGTTTGTAAAATTTTGCCCGACACCTTGACATGTTGTACCTATATCCCAGAAAACACAGGCCCTAATGGTAAAGTTACATTAGCCATAGAGAAATTAAATGACCTGTCTATAGAGTTGAAAAGGAATTCTGGGATACAAGATCCCTGGGAAAGATGGTTTGGCTGGATGACGGGATGGCAAAAGGCTTTAATGCATATTGGTATGGCTATACTAATTTTTCTTTTTCTCTTTGCTCTTCTCTTTTGTTGTATTCTCCCATGTCTGAGAAAATCCCTCCTGAAGACTGTTGACCAAGCGGCACCCACTTTCACCCATCTCGAAGTTGATGACCAAGAGCTCCAAGACATCAACTCACCCTGTCTGCCGCTGCAAACAATCCCTTTTGTTGATAAAGTGCAGGAATTCTAGGAAGGGACTAGCTCAGGGACAGCATCTGTCAGTGAATGGTAAAGACCCCGTGTTGGAGAAGTGGTGGGTTAGCTGCCATGGGATACCCATGGGTGTGAAGTGTTCGAGAGCCATACTGACGGATGAGTTAGCCTACTAGGGTCAGATCTAGGGACAGCCTTGCACTTTGCATTAACACCTAGCTAGCGGCCACGGGGTTTCTGTGCCTTTGGGTTAACACGTCTTCCTGGTACTAACTTAATAAAGTTTTATCTCTTAGAATCTAACATTTCATAGGGGGGACTGATGTGGGATTATTTAAAAAACCTTATTGTATTTGTATTCAATTATTGCACTAACTCCATTTTAACTTTATACTGTGACAATCCTCCATTTTGTCCCCCTAACCTGACTTCTTCAATCCTCCATTTTGTCCTCATAACCTAACTTGTTCATTTTAAAATCACCTTACATGACAGAATTTCCCAGCACATCTAATACAATAGAACAAAGACTGTATTTTCTATAAAGATATGATTAACACAGGAATTGCTGACTTTTCCTTAGATTTGCAACAAAGTATAATTTGAAGGCCATGCGAACACAGTAGTAATGAAATGTTCTATTCATAAGAGACCTTGCACCTGGCCACGAGGCCTGAGATCACCGACCGTGTAAAATGACGCTCAAGACCCCTTGTCCCCCACCCGTGTCCAGAACAATCCCACCTCTTGGTGGGTGGACACGGGATTAACCACTTAGTCTTTTGAGCCAATTAATAATATTGATAGGTGGACACTAATCCCGACACTTGACAATTAATCCAATTAATGATGTTTATTTACTGATATTCTAATAAGCAATGATGACGTAAAATGTCTCTTAAAAGGACCTGCGTGTCCGCTTTTTAATCACTTGCCAATAAATTTTCTCGAAGTTATTTTAACCTGAACCTTGTGTGTCAGACTTAATTACTTCAGCGTATATACGCAATTTATTTTATTGATTTGGACAGGAACAGATAGACATTTAAACATTTTGGTTTACTGCTAAAAAGTACCATAACAAGGGCATCACAGTATATTCGTAATGACCACTCCTGGTATTGAATGCGGTCTTCCATTCGTGATCCTTTTTGATACGTATGAGATTGTAAGCAACCCTAAGGTCCAATTTATTAAAAACCGTGGCATGTTTAAGCCTATCAAATAGTTCTGTGATCAAAGGTATGGGGTACGCATTTTTGACGGTGATTTTATTAAGGCCCCTATAGTAAATACAAGGCCTCTTTCTTGGATACAAAGAAGAAACCAGCCCCTGCCGGGGAAGAGGATCTTCTTATAAATCCCTTTTGTAAATATTCTTTAATATATTCCTCCATAACAAGATTCTCTTGAGGAGACAAAGGAGATATTCTCCCTTTGGGAGGCATAGCACCAGGTAGTAAATTAATAGCACAGTCATAAGGTCTGTGAGGTGGCAACTTTTCAGCCTCCCTTTTATCAAAAACAGATTTAAGAGACAAGTGCTGAGGGGGTATAACAGTAGACACAGGAGGAATATTAGTAGAATTCAAAGGGGTGATTTTAACAATACAAGACTCTTGGCAAGCATCACTCCAAGATACTATTTGTCCTTACTCCCAGTCAATAGTGGGATTATGAGTACGCAACCAAGGATACCCTAACACGAGGTGAGAGGAAGGAGAAGTAATGATCTGAAACCGAATGGTTTCAGAGTGTAACACCCCTGTAGACATATGTAATGGTACCGTTTCATGTGTGATAACTGGAGAGCATAATGGTCTACCATCTATGGCCTCAACGGCCAAGGGTGTCTTCTTCTCTGTAGTGGGTATGTTATTCTCCTTAACAAAACCGGAATCTATAAAGTTTTCGGCTGCTCCGGAATCAACCAGGGCTAGTATATTCCCTGCTATGCAGTTTCTACCAAGGTGCAGGGAAACAGGGAGAAGCAATTTATTAAGAGGCAAATGTGAGGACTCTGATGTCACACCCAAGGCCTGTCCTCTATACGGTCTTAGATGCGATAATTTTCCGGACACACGGGACATTCTTGTCTCATGTGGCCCCTCCTACCACAATAAACGCAAAGTCCATCTTTTCTCCTATAAAGTTTTTCGGCGTCAGTAAGTTTAGCAACCCCTAACTGCATGGGTTCCTCCTCTGACCCTTTAGATCCCTCGGGAGTCTCAGCTCTAGGTGAATTAAAGGGGGCAAAGCGTCTATTTCTGGACTTGGTATATAGCCTGTCACGAATCCTGTTATCTATATCGATGAGATAGTCAATAAGGTCCTCTAAGGGTACAGGAAGGTCCTTAGCTGCTACCTCATCCAACATAGTTTCAGATAGGCCTTCCATGAATGCAGTAGTAAGCCCATTGTTAGTCCAATCTACCTGTGAAGCAAGGTACGGAACTGAATAGAATAATCGGCTACAGATTTAGATCCTTGCTGAATTCTCATTAACGCCCTGGCGGCATTCTTTGACCTTTTAGTCGTGTCAAATGTTCTACGAAAAGCCGTGAGGAAGCTATTGAAATCATGTACCATAGGTCCATTAGCCTCCCAAATAGGATTTGCCCACTCAAGTGCTTCATCAGTAAGCTGGTGCATAAGAAAACCCACCTTAGATCTATCAGTGGAAAATGAACGTGGATACATTTCAAAGTGGAATTCCACTTGATTAAGGAATCCCCTACATGTCTTAGCGTCCCCTCCATACCTAGGTGGCGGGGTTAGATGTGCTGAAGCATTAGACATATTAGCTGTGTCTGGTACAGGGGTTACAGGAGGCGCAGGTACAGGTACCGGAGCTGTTCTGGATAAAAGTGTCTGGATGGCTTGAGCCATTTGATCCATACGGTGATCCTGTTCTGCAAATCTAGCCTCATGAGTGGCCATCTGTTGTCCTAAACCTGTGGGGTCCATGGCCCTATCGTAATGTCACGGTAATATACCCCGACACGCAAGAATAGTCCAGATAGTCTAGAGGCAAGAAAACAAGATACGTCTTACCGGACCTTAGAATGGCCGGACTTAGACGAGTACATGAAAAGACAGAGTCCAGAACAAGCCGAGGTCAAGGGAACCGAGAGACAGCGTAAAGTAGAACAAGCCAGGGACTGGTACACAGAAGAGCAAACCGGCGGATAGACAGGCAAGGATAAAGAGAAAGTGGAGTCAGGAACAAAGCCAAGGTCAAGCACCAAAAAACCAACTGAACGATACAAGCACTAAAGGGAACTGAACAGAAACCACGATAGGGCAAGGTACTGAGGAACAGGTGAGTATAAATACCCTAGTGTTCACTTTGATTGGCCCCTGTCATATCCACACCCCCAAAAGGTGAGTGTATGGGGAACGTGGCATGACAGGGGCCAATGAGAGACTGTTTTAAATTTCGTCTCCCACTGCCCCTTTAAGAGTGCGCCCGAGACACGCGGCGCGCACTTAGTGTCAGGCGGGACACGTGACCGCTTCTCGCGGTCATTGCCCGCCTTCCTGATCTCGCCGTCGGATGAGCCGCGTGCGGCTCGAGCAGGAGCAGGACCGCGCGCGGCGAGAAGAGAGGACCTCGGCCGGCCCCTGGAGAGGGTAAGTACTGCTACATAGCCTGAGTTGGTGTTCTGGCAGTAATTAAGTGTGGTGTAGATAATGGCCCTTAGTTGGCCGGCATGGTTATTTCTGTATATGAGAGAAGTAAGAATATGGGTAATTCTGCTTCTCACCCTAGTTAGCTCGTATCGGGGCCAGAGCTCCTCAACTGGCCAGCAGCATGTATAGGGGTGATTTTAATAATGACAGGAGGCGAGGTATTTTCCCTCCCTGCTTCACTAACCCACCCTTTCTGTTCGTTTGCCTCTCATGTTTTGTACTTACATTGATGATTGTATTTCCAATAATCTGTAATTCTCATTGGAGTTTTACATAATAGTTATTCAAATTTTAGATCGTAATTTACAATTTTCTTCTATGGGAAGATGTATACGGTACGTTACTTGGATTTACATGTTCATGACTATGTGCCTAAACATGTCACACATTCTCTTTTCATTATGATTCGTCTCTGAAGACATTTGATTTTTCTCATGAAACTCTCTGGAATTTTAATCCTTCAGATTTGATTCGTCCCTGAACACTTTTTCGTTGTTTGTGTGGAATTCACGGGGAAGTTTGCTCCTTCAGATGTTAGACTTAGGAGTTATTGTTTGTAACGGATCACATGGCTCCCCGATTGGGTTCCTCCATTGAAGGATGCTCCTAGCGCTTCCTGAGGTCTCCAAGCACTCCAGCCGACACCGTAACCACCGTAGACTCCTTCAGAGAGCACGACAGGAACAAGCTCTTAAAAGAGCTTAGGAGTGATTATAGCAAGGGAATATGCAGAGCATAGCAATCCCTTGTAGCAGATTATCCCAATAAGAGACAGGACTCCAAATTGAGGGTGAAGTAGAACTGAACTTTTATTCAAACACTGTGCTTTTATGCCCATTCTACAACCATAGTCCTGTCCACAGGGTTTTGCAGAACAACCTATCAATACGTACAATACCCACAGACACTCCCACACAAAATCCTCCCCTCTGCCTGTGATACAATTACCTTACACAATGGGTTAATGTAATTATCACAGGCAAAGAAATACCGTTTTTACACATGTACTATACAAATATACATTCAATCGGTGTTCATGACGTTCTGTAGCCGATTTTAGTTCCATGAGTTTGACGGCACACACTGCTGACTGCATTCAAATGAATCAAAATGGCCACCGCCTTTTGTTCGGTTTTCTAATGGCGGGCACTTCAACTAGTTCGGCACTTCGGTTGCATCCGAAGTCCCATGCCAAAACTGCAGGTCCTTCCCCAAAGTACTTAAAGGGCCAGAAACAGCACAATAAAATACAATAGGCCCAAATAATGTCTTTAAAGAGCAATACATCCCAGGGGCCATAGTCACATGGCAGGAGGCTGGCAATCAGTCTTCTCCAATGCCCAGTGGCGAGGTCGGTTTCGCCACATTGTTATTGCTGGTTATATGTTTACTTCTGCTTGATGTCGCTTTCTGAAAGAGGAAATTATGAGGTCACTATGCCTTATGTACATCCTTCTCTCTTGTGATTGGTTCTTTTTTCTATGTGTTTCTTTGCTGCTGTGTGGAGCTAGTAAAGAGAGATTATGCAAAATACCTCGCCTCCTGTCATTATTAAAATTAAGATTATTAGTACACTAAAGCTAGCATAATCTTCAATTCTCTTTTTATTAACTTATTGTTTAACCTAAGGACACGCATTTTGTACTTTCATGTACTGTCCAACAGCATGAAGAAATTACAAATATACAGTAAAGCTAAACAGATCTGGCAGGAAAGAACCTTATACATTTTCCACCATGAAATTCTTTGTGATTGGTTGTTTATTTTTCATCTTCGATCTATGTAAATGTTGTACTAATGTCTAATAAATGTAATTATTTGTGAATGTAGATAAGGGATTGTTACCAGTGTTGTTAGTAAATATAAGCTGTAAGCTTTTAATAACAACTGTCAGATAATAAAATCAACACATTACTAACACTCCAATCTCCCCCCCCCTCCTTTAAAGGAACACTCTAGACACTGTAACTGCTTCATCTCATTAATGTGGTTATCATAGGCGTGCGCAGCCTATAGTATTAGGGTGTGCACCCTAAAGCACAAGCACACGCCGCGTATATATATGTATATATCAAGCGATAAAGTGGAGCACTCAGAAGGACTTTTCAGTAGTGGATTTATTGGTACGAAAAAACGCTTACATTAAATCATCTATTTCAACGTTTCGACCCCTCAGGGTATATATACACACACACATACACTGCTGTGTGTGCTGTGTGAGGGTGCTGTTAGTGTGATGTGCGTGTGAGGGTGCTAGTAGTGTGCTATGTGGGTGAGGATGTTTGTGGGTGTGTGTGTGCGCTTGTGAGGGTGCTGTTAATGTACTGTGTGTGAGGGTGCTGTTTGTGTGTGAGGGTACTGGTAGTGTGATGTATGTGTGCTTGTTAGGGTCTTGTTAGTGTGCTGTGTGAGGGTGCTGTTTGTGTTTGTGAGGGTACTGTTTTTGTGCTGTGTGTGTGTGAGTGTGCAGTTTGTGTGCTGTGTGTAAGGGTGCTTTTTGTGTGCTGTGTGTGAAGTTGCTGTGTGTGTTTTTTTGAGGGTGCTGTATTTGTGTGTGTGCTGTAAGTGTGTGTGTGGGTGCTGTGTGTGTGTGTGGGTGCTGTTTGTTTCCTGTATGTGTGTGGGTGCTGTGTGTTTAGGTGCCGTGTGTGCTTTTTGTGTGCTGTATGTGTGTGGGTGCTGTATGTGTGAGGATGCTGTGTGTGTGGGTGCTGTTTGTTTGCTGTATGTGTGTGGGTGCTGTGTGTGTGTGGGTGCTGTGTGTGCTGTATGTGTGTGGGTGCTTTAAGCCTATCACAACCCTCATTGCTATGATTAGAACAAGTCCATAATATCTGCCTTAGATATATCTAAATTAGGGGCCAGGCTGCAGGTGGCCATAGGGCCTTATTTAATGTGGCTTGATTTTGTGTCTGTACAGTAGGTAGAAGAGACGTCCTGGATTTCACACTCACCAAATAACCCAGGTGCTCTGGCCAGGCTTCCGGGTCTTTAAAAAGCTTGATAAGGACCTGGTAGGGTCAAACGGTTGCTGCTTTTACCACAATAAAGCTGATATTTGTGTTATCCTGGAGTGCCTGAACCATTATTTACTCTGCATATACAGATATAAGTGGAGACACATTTTAAAGATTAATGGATAGCGATAGTTAGTAAAGATTACCAAGAGGGCTGGAAACTAGTCAGTTACTAGCTGTAAATAGCTACTATTATACTTTTTATGAGCCTTTGACAGTGCTGTCAATCGGTAATAACCAGTTACTAATGGTGACTTTTGCAGTTGGGAAATGGTCACCTCTATAGGAGTGACTATACACTGTAACACTTTAGTGTGACAACTCCCATTCTAGGGGCAGCGCCTGACTTCCGGAGCGGATGGAAGCACTTGGCTAGAGCTCTGCAATACCGGGCGACAGTTCAGCTTACAATATCAAATAAAGCCGACTAAACTCACTGTAAACTGCCCCATCGGACACCCCGATATTCCACAGCCACGTAGACGGGGGCCCGCCTCGTGCGGGTGAGCCTCCAGAATCTGAGCTGTTCAGAGTCTGACACTGATGCAAGCAAGATGGAAAGGAGCTGCTCCGCGACATCAACCTCAATATGGCAGATGAACTGGCCAAACACCTGGCCCCCATCAGGGAAGGCCTAGTAGACCTCACAAAGTGCACCCTAGCAGTGGAAGACAAGATGGAGGACATCTCCACAACTGCCCCCAACCAGGACAGGGCCCTGCAAGAGCAGGTACAAGCCCTGGAAGATACACAGGAAGACCTGACCAATAGATCACGCAGAAACATAAGGATTAGGGGGCTACAAGAAACCGTCACAGCAGACATGCTCCACTCAGCACTCCAGGAAACATTCTGCAGCCTTTTATCTGATCCTGGACAGAGCGCACAGGGCCCTCTGTGCCCCATCAGCAAATGCAAATCAACCGCGTGATGTTATAGTTCACATGCGCTACTTCCATGTGAAGGAAGCACTGATGTGGGCTGCAAGAGACATCCCCTGCAAATAGAAGGGCATCAGGACCAATTCTTCCAAGACCTAGCCTCCAGCACCCTACAGAAACATAGGGCGCTCTGACCCTTAACACAAGCCCTCACCCAGCAGAGAGTTCGGGCCACCCCTTTAAGTTAAAGGTCCGCAGGGAAGACCGAACATACGTCCTCCACGATATCTCCAAGGCCCAGGAATTTGCGACCCAGTTAGGCTTAACACGCATCGAAATGGAGCCCCATCATCGCTCCCCAAAGCTCCCATGAGGACTCAAACTTGCCTGCCCTACCTAGAAGGCAGAGGCCATCCAGACGCGACCTGCAACACCCATGAAAATCCAGATGGAGACTCTACACCAGGGGCTTCCTACCCACATGAAAGAACTGTTATGACCCGATAACCTCCCTGCACCACCACTCACTTACAGAACCCACTCATCTGCTGGACTGGAACAAGCCTGGCGAGTGATTGCTGATTGCTGAACTGACCCCAATGCTCAGGACACTGAGGCTGACCACGACACTGACATAAGAGCAAGAATATAGCCTTAGCTATATATCCCCCATGTCCACCTCTATCTTACTCCCTATTAACCTTACTGCTTACATGGTCCCATACGCTCTCATAGGCAACTGGGAACCCACTTAAAGATCAGCCTCTCTCCTTGGTCGGCCAAGAACCCCATTCATACCCTTCATCAGCACTGATGGAGGGACAGGATCCAGTGGAGACCCCCCCCCCTGATAAACTATCCCGAACTTAGGGGGAATTCCAGCCTCCCCTAGCACTGTACCACAATTGGCGGCAGCATACACCCTTTATACATACAACCATCCCCCCCCGCTCTCTCAGTGCCAATCTCCTGCTTAACTTTTATATGTTCACTGGGCATTGCTTTATTAACTGATAATGAGGCTGCACAGTTGGACACCCCAGTCTACGGTTAAGCCCGACACAACAACCTTAAAACATGTAGGCTACACTGCATGGTGAGAGCCACTGCCTACCCTAGGTTTTGATTACTCAGCTAAATGTCTTATACTTTTTTGCTCACAACTTTACATGTTGTACGGGGGGTCGGGTTAGGCGCCCTGGCCCCTTCCTCCCCTGGCTCCTCAGCACCCTGTTGGGGGTGGCGGGGTGGGGGTGTGCAGGTAGAATTACTGATACTGCATTATAATGGCTCAAGCTGACTCCAACCTGGGGGGTACCCAGGGGGGCCACCACCCCTGGCCCCGCACCCCTACGTGGGGCAACATACACCCCTGGCCCGCACGGCTCCCACCCTCTATTAGTGCCGACCTCTTGCTTAACTTTAATTTGTACACTGTGACTCACATTAACTCTCATTACATGACTATGAGGCTACTCAGAGAAACGCAGTTGGACACCCCATAGTCACTGGTTAAGCTCGACGGCACCTTGGTTATGACGCATAGTGAGGGCCCATGTCTACCCTATGTTTGATTACTCAGTTAAAATGCTTATATTCCATGCTGCTCGCAACTTCACATGTTGTGGGCGGGCGGGGTGCCCAGGCCCACTCCTTCCTTGACCCCCTTGCCCCTATTGGGGTGGCCGGGTGGGGGTTGCAGACTCGGGCAGACTACCTAACACTGCATTATAATAACTTAAGCTGTCTTCAACCTGGGGGGCCTCCCACTGCCCTTGGCAATGTACCACTAGGGGGGGTGGCATACACCCCTTACCCACGCGACCCACCATAATGCTCACTACATGTACCTGAGGCTACCTGGGGGAGCACAGGTGAACACCCCACAGTCACCGGTTGTGGCGGAACCAACCTCGCCACTGTGCACTGGAGAAGCCTGTTTGCCCGCCTCCTACCTGCTGACTATGGCCCCTGGGTTATTTGGGCTAATGGATCTATATTGGGCTGCTGCTGGCCCTTTAAGAACTGTCTGGGGCCATATTGAGACTTTGGGTAACAATACCCTTTAAGACTATGGCCCCTGGAAGGTATTACCTGTTAAAGACTCTTTTAGCAGATTGGATTTTATAAGACTGTCCCTTTAAATAATTTGGAACAGTGCTGCAGCTTTAAATTGGCACTTCGGATGCAGCCGAAGTGCCGAAGTAGTCGAAGTGGCCGCCATTCGACAAACGAACACGTGGTGGCGGCCATCTTTGTTCATTCGAACGAGGTCAGCGGTATGTGTAGCCAAATTCATGGAACTGAAATCGGCTACACCGCTGACCCTTGCCTTCTCCTACACTTCGTTTTTCAGCTCCAGAGACTAAGTCCCGTTCGAAGATGGGACTTAGTCGTTTTTCTGCATGAAATTGACCGACCGCACAGCCCAAATCTATGGAACTGTTTTGGGCAGGAAATTGTGCTTGCGGTCGGTCATAAAGGACTTCCACCTAACTTTTGATCCACTGGAGGGATTTTTTTAAAGTTATAGCACATGTATAAAAACTGTATTTTTCCTGGCTGTAATAATTATGTTAACTGGTTATCTGAGGGGAGGGAACCTGGGGGTTGTAACCATTATGCTATTGGTTGTTTTGTCCCTCCCTGCGGGCGGTCCTGTAATCTCAACAACTGTAATAAAAACCAGGCTGGGAGTGCCAGCCTCAGATTCTGCTTAACCCTCAAACCGAAGTGTCGTCTCGTTCTTGGGGGGAATTGGAGTGTATGCTGACTGCCAGGAGTGTAAGCTATTCATATGCTTTTCTTGTTCAGCTATTCCAGTGTTCGTGTGTTTCCAGTTCGGGAGATTGGTGCTTGCAGTAGCTGCTTGTCTATCTGGAAGGGGATTATCGCCTAAACGTTTTTTATCCCCTTGTGAGCGAAACGGTCCGTTACACCGGTCAAGCCCCAAACAGCATCCTTAAAGCACCAGGCCATACTACGCGGTGAGGGCCCTTGTCCACCCTATGTTTAATTACCCAGTTAACTGTTTAATAATTCATGCTGTTTACATCTTTGCCTGTTGTACGGGGGGAAGGGTGAGATGCCATTGGGGGTGGCGGGGTAGGGGGATAGGGGTTACGGGCACAGGCAGACTTAATGACAATGCATTATCAAGACCTCCAAATAGAGGACATCGCCCTACTGCGACTCAGTCCGCAGATGTTGACCTTTCCCTTTCTTCCCCCACTGACCACCTCCTGACCACCATCCCCAGCCGCACCTAGAGCGGAGTGGTCAGACGACGGACCCCACACTCTACTGGCCTAGACTGTAAGCCCAGTAGCCCCCATCCTCTCTAACCCGGTTGGCCCGGACCTCTGGGACCCTCCCCCTCCCTCTTTTTTTTTTTTCTTTTTCTTCTCTCCCCTTTGCACACACCAGTCTCCCAACACGGAAGCAATACCTAGCGGCCACAATGCCAATACAAATTAAATGCACCTCAATAAATGTCAATGGACTCAATACACCCAGGAAGAGGTACATGCTGGTGGGCGCACAGGCAGCACGCGGACATACTCATGGTTCAAGAAACTCACTTCACAACCCAGAAACTTCACCAACTGCTACTATAAACATAGTTTTCTAGCCAACTCGCCTGACACTAAATCTAAAGGGGTAGCCATCATCTTGAAAACCTCATGCCCGCTAACCGACTTCACCTCAATTACCCGCAAGGCAGGTACGTGACAGTCTTGGGAAAGATAGACTGCAACAGCTACTCCTCCTTTTGCTCCCTATACGTGCCTACCTCCCCGGACCCTATCTTCTGGCAATAATTCTCCACTCACCTCACGACACTACCCAACACTCACCTCATCATAAGGGGAGACTGCAACGTGGTACTTTCCACAACACTAGACAGTACAACCCACACGCAGGGGCCAAATCGACCCTCAAGATGCGACGCGTTTTTCCAACGCTTTCAATCATCTAGGAACCTTCTAGACATCTGGAGAGCACAACACCCTTCCTCCAAAGACTTAACTCTCTCGTTACCACATCAGGCATTGGCTCGAAAACCTGGTTGGACCATGCTGACATCTTCTTAACACTAACTATCTCCAACCTGACCCGACCCTGGTCCTGGAAACTTAACCCCTTGCTACTACACAACATTGAAATAATGGAAACACTATCCAAAGACCTTGCAGCATACTTTGAACTGAACGCTCCCTCAACAACATCCCCTATAACCCTCTGGGCGGCCCATAAGACCATGATTTGGGGGAAGTTAATTAGCATGGCGACCGCCAGAAATACACCGTGGCGGAAATACACCGCTTGGAATCCCAGCATAAACAAGACCCGCGACCCTCCCTCTTCACCCAATTAACAGCCGCTAGAGACCTTCTAAAATGCCTTACATCTGAAGACACTGCCAAGGCCCTTATCTGGCTCAAACAGAAGTATTACGAAAAGGGCAATAAAGCCGACTCAATGCTCATTTGACAGCTAAAATGCCGCATTGAAGCGAAAAAGATCTCACACGTCTGTACATCGGATGGAAAAGCGAGCCACCTCCCAGAGAGGGTAGAGGACATTTTTCAGGCCAACTACACTGATCTCTATAACCACGCCACCCTATCACAGCCTACCTCACAAAACACCCCTCACCTCACATCGGACTTCTTGGACGCCCTAAAACTCCCTACCCTATCCACAGAATCCAGCCTGGCCCTGGCGGAGGAAGTCACGGTAGAAGAAATGACGGTCGCCCTTAGATCATTCAAGCCCAACAAGAGCCCGGGTCCTGATGGTTTTGGGGCCTTGTACTATAAGGTCTGTGGCACACATTTACTAAAACATCTATGTATTCAACGCCATGCAGTATTCAACGCCATGCTTTCACGCCATGCTACACCATGTTCCGCGGGGACAAACTCCCAGCAGACATGGTCATGGCTAACATATGCCTCCTCCCAAAATCTGATAAGCCCCTGTGATGAACTTGGAAACGTTTGCCCAATTTCGCTCCTGAATGTGGATTTACAACTTATGACTAAAGTCATGGCAAACAGAATCAACCCACTGATTGGGACCTTGGTACACCAAGACCAAGTGGGGTTTATCACCAACAGGCAGGCAGCAGACAACACTAGATGAGCTTTAGACCTCATTTGGTTCTCACGCCATAGAAACATCGCTACAGCTCTGAGAAGGCATTTGACCGCCTTCTCTGGCCCTTCCTATCCCACACTATCACACACTTCGGATTCCCATCCAAATTTATACTCTTCCTGGAGGTGACACCACCTAGTACAGGGAGCTACCCAATATCACCCTGTGACAAACTGCCCTTTGCCACTGGGCATTGGAGAGGACTGATCACTAGCCTCCTGCCCTGCGACTATGGCCCTGGAATGTATTGCCCTTTAGGAATTACATTTGGGCATAATTGATTTTTGAATGCTGTTCCTGGCCCTTTAAATGCTTTGGAGCAGGGTTACAACTTTTAAACTGGCACTTCGAATGCAGTCGAAGTGCCGAAGTTGTCGAAGTGCCGAAGTCGTCAAAGTGGTCGCCATTCGACAAACGAACGCGTGGCGGCGGCCATTTTAACTTCTTCGACACCGCGGCTGGAGACTAAGTCCTGTTCGAAGATTTGACCGCACAGCCCAAATCCATGGAACTGTTTTGGGCATGAAAATGTGCTTGCGGTCGGTCATAAAGGACTTATACCTATCTCCCGAACGGCTGAACGGATTCGAATGATTTTTGTGTATGTTTGTATTTGGAATGTGCTGATTAATAATATGTAACTGTTATTAATATTGGATGTATGGTTTTAGAGTTTTTAAAGTTGGGTAAAAAGTATGTTTAAATTGTACGGATAATTGGGTTACCTCTCAGGCTAAGGGGAGGGAATCTGTGGGATGTAACCATTGTGTGATTGGGTAATGTATAATTGTATGTGGGCATCTCCCTTGCAGGGGAGAATTGCATAAAAGCAGAGTGTGTGTAATTAAACCAGAGATCTTCTTGACCCTCAATACGTAGCCTTGTCTCGTTATTGGAGGGAACTGCTATATCACACTGGGGATTGCTATGTCTGTATACTCCCTTGAGATTGAATCACTTAGCCCTTGTTCCTGATACGCTCTCCTGGAGGAGAGGTCTTCCCCACACGGTCCTGGAGGACAGAGGCTGATTCCAGGGTGGATGGAAGACAGCGCGGCTCCAGTTAAGCTACGGCGGTTGTGGAGTCTGCAGTGGTTGTGGTGTCCAGTGCGGTGCTTGTGGTCCTCGGCGCTTGTGGTCCGTTACACACCCCTCCTTGATTCACCATCTTCAACGGGATGAGACAGAGATGCCCACTCTCCCCTCTTTTATTTGCTCTTTCCCTGGAAACCCTCCTCGAGGCGATACAGTCCAGCCAGGAGTGGAAGGGATCACCATCAGAGGTCAACCCTTCAAAGTCTCCGCATATGCAGATGATGTCCTCTTTACTGTAACTAACCCGACATCCTCTATTGACAACCTACTACACCTGATACACTCCTACTCAAGCAATCTCAGGGTACAAACTCAACTTGGCGAAATCTGAACTCCTCCCGATCCACATACCTGACACTGATCTCACAGATCTGCAATCCAAGTTCCCATTGTACATCTGTAATTCAGCCATAGCCTACCTGGGCATACAACTTACCCCCGATGTAGCATCCCTCTACCAGGAAAATTATGCCCCCATGCTGGGAAAAGCGTACACAGACCTTAATACATAGTAATCGTATGGGATATCGTGGATGGGCCGTGTTGCCTCCATCAAGATGAATCTCCTACCCTGAATCTTATATGTCTTTCAGGCCCTACCTGTCCCGTTCCGCAAGTCAAACCTTACCTCCCTACAATCTGCTATAAACAAATTTATATGGGGTGGATCCAGGCCCAGGGTCCGCCGGGAAACTCTGTACGTCCCCAGAAAATCAGGAGGCCTAGGCCTCCCCACCTACTACACTACATATACGCAGCCCACCTAGCCCAAATACAGAGCATTGCCACCCTCAAAGAAAAGATGGATGGACATTGAACACTATCTTCGGATGGGACCACCCCTCCCTAAATATGTGGCTTCCAAAGCAATCACGACCCCTACCCCCACCGACAGTGCTCACAATCACTCACTCCCTCGATCTGCGTGACAAGTTAAAAATCAAATTCGACCTATCCTCATACCTATCTTCAATGACCCCTATTCTCTGAAACAGACTGTATCCACCGTGGTTTGCAATCAAACACGCCCAATTTGAAAAGTGAGAAATAACGAGACTCGGAAACGAGACTCGGAATAATTGAATACACTGTTATCCCTGACTCCGAATCCCTATCTACATTTGCATATATCTATATGCAGCTCCGCAGCTTCGCTGCATCACCTAGCATCCAACAGGCAGGCAAAGCTCCCTTAACCAGCTTCGAAAGGGACTGCGTGGCAACCCCAACCGGGAAAGGTCAAATATCAGATCTCTACCTGATGATTGCGACACACTCAACACAATTAACTTTACCATACATTGCGGCTAGGGAAACAGACCTGGGTCCCTCCGATGGTGCTGCAGACTGGTCAGAAATATGGGAGGCAATCTCCTCCCTCACAATTTGCGTGACCCATAAGGAGCAAGCATACAAAATGCTTTTTCGCTGGTACTTAACACCACAAAGATTAGCCATCATGCATAGCTTGCCAATGAAGCTATGCTGGAAACTACGCGGGGAAGTGTAGACGTTCTACCATTGCTGGTGGACCTGCCCAAAACTGAAACCCATCTGGAAATCCATCACTTCTGGAAATCCATCACTAGACTTATGTCTAAACCTTGCCCACTGGATCCCTGGGCCCTCCTATTATCCAAACCCCTGGAAACACATACAAGGACCGAAAACATATTGATCGCTAGAGTAACTCTCATCACACGAAGGGCAATCGGGGATGTTTGGTCAACCGCAGGCGTACCTACCCAGAAAGATATGGAAGGGCTGCGCCAAATAAGGGTAGATAGTCCAGTAAAGTATTGCTAGGGTGCCAATAGATGGTCTAGGATACTTGATAGAGTTCCTCTGTGGATGCGTCTAGTGTAGACCGTTCCGTATATGTAAATACAAGAGAGGTAGAGGCGACTAATGGTATAGTATGAAAGTTCAGGGTGTGATAGGTAACAAAATGTAGAGAACTCACATTCAAGAGAGCTATGGCCAGCTCTGGTGTGGATTGCGTACAGCGGTATAATCCCCACTTATGGGATATGTAGGGAGGGGGTCTCCGTCAACACCGTCTGGTAGTCCAGAACTCGGAAAAGAAAGACAGAAAGCGACAAAAGTGCTCTCAATTTTGATGTGGTTCAGTGTGCAGATAAGAAGAGGTAAAAAACTCACATTTGAGGGAGCTATGGCCAGCTCTGGTGTGGATAGCGTACAGCGGTATAATCCCCGCTTATAGGATTTGTAGCGGCGATACGTCCGTCAGCACCGTCTGGTGATCCAAGGCTCCAATATAGAAAAATAAAAAGCAGCAATAGTGCTCTCAATTGTGATAGGTTAAGAGAGTAGTAGAGGAAATAAAATAATACTCAACGCGTTTCACCATAAGTGGCTTCTTCAGAATGGGATAAAAGTAGTAACCTGGCAGGGGTTGTTTAAATAGGGCCATGTTAATTTGAAAATTGCGCCAAAAGTGTAATTGGCCTATCAGAGACAATTTTTAAAAACACTTTTAAAAATTAGGATTCAAAAGTATGGGAGTGAAGTTATAAGGGTGATGAGTCCATTTAAATTATTTAAATGTAAAAACGAGGGTGAGAAAGTTGTTTCCCCCAGCCCAAATAGATTTTATTTTAGAAGGTATTAATATCATTTTAACCAACAACTATTTTTGGTTTTTTAACTCCTTTTACCTACAAAAACAAGGCAATGCGATGGGTACAAGGTTCGCGCCAAGCTATGCCAACCTCTTTATGGCCGACTGGGAATCCACGGCCATATGGGGAAGGCACGCTTGGTGTACGAACCTTGTAACATATTTTAGATATATAGACGATTTGTTTTTTATCTGGGATGGCACAGAAGCTCTTTTTAACTCTTTTATCCACCACCTCAACATCAACAATAGAGGCATCACCCTAACCCACGAAACAAGGAATCCAATAATTTTTTAGACCTCAACATCTTCATTACAGACAACACCATCCACACCAAAACATTTTTAAAAAAAGTCTGCGTTAACACAGCTATCGAAAGATCTAGCTGCCATTACAAACCTTGGTTGGAAAGTGCCCCTCAAAGCCAATTCCTTCGTCTCAGAAGGAATTGCTCCCAAATAGAAGATTTTAATAAACAATCAAATTATCTAAAAGAAAAATTTATTGAGAAAAATTACTCACCAACCCGCCTCAACACCACTATAAATACCATCACCAAAAAAGATAGAGCAGACCTCCTAACTTACAATACCCAACCCACCACCAACCCCATGCCCTTCCTGTTATTTTCAATTTTAATAACAAAAGTGGCCATGTCAAAAAAATTATCAAAAAACATTGGCACCTCTTAAAAGAAGACGAAATACTTAAAAATATTATACCTGACAAACCTAATGTTGTCTTTAGAGGTGCCCCAAACTTCAAATCCATTTTAACCACCAATTTTACAAAAGAAACCAAACCTACTTTTAATTCTTTTATGCCCAATGCCAGTGGCTTTTATAAATGTAAAAGATGCATTGTATGCAAAAACACAGACCCCTCCGTCCCTTCCAAAACCACCAGTTTTAAATCTAATATCACTAACAAAACCTATAAAATTAAAGATTTTATCAGTTGCGATACCAAAAATGTCATCTACTTGCTGGAGTGCCCTTGTGGTCTCCAGTATATAGGCATGACCACAAGAAGTCTTAAAGTGAGACTGAGTGAACACTGTAGAAATATCAAAAAAGGCTACCTGAATCACTCAGTCTCCAAACACTTTTGTACACATAATAACGACATAAGACACCTAAAATGCATCGGCATAAAAAAATGCATAATACCATGGAGAGGTGGTAACACTAAGAATATATTAGGTAAAGCTGAGATGGAATGGGTTTTTAATCTAAAAACTCTTACCCCATCTGGTTTAAATGTTGATTTTGACCTGTTCAATTTTATTTAAATTTTATTTAAATTCCTATATACAACCCTTATCTACATGCCTTTATTCTTTATGTTTGGACCTAACCAACCCTCATAATAATAATTTTTAATAATTGTTTCATCTATGCCTTTCCATTTATGTATCTTGTATTCTGTGTTATCTTTTATTTAATTGTATTTTTACTTTTATTTTATTTTATCTATTATTTTCATTTAACATCTGTAATATATTATTACTCTGTGGTATAATGTAACCCCTATTTAAATCATTATGTTTGGGATTATATTACCCCCTTTCCATGCATACTCCATTTACATATATCTCTGTATCTCTGTACCTTTAAACCATCTCCTTATGTTTTTTTAGATGTGACATGTTTTTTTACTTATTTTTTTTATGAACTTTATAAAACAACCTTTGTTTTCCTTCCTTTTTTTTTCCTGAACTTTATAAAACAACCTTTTTTTCTGAACTTTATTAAACAACCTTTGCTGTGTTTTTTTTTATGAACTTTATAAAACAACCTTTTTTTGTTGTTGTTGTTTTGTTTTTAAAAACAACTTTCTCACCCTCGTTTTTACATTTAAATAATTTAAATGGACTCATCACCCTTATAACTTCACTCCCATACTTTTGAATCCTAATTTTTAAAAGTGTTTTTAAAAATTGTCTCTGATAGGCCAATCACACTTTTGGCGCAATTTTCAAATTAACATGGCCCTATTTAAACAACCCCTGCCAGGTTACTACTTTTATCCCATTCTGAAGAAGCCACTTATGGTGAAACGCGTTGAGTATTATTTTATTTCCTCTACTACTCTCTTAACCTATCACAATTGAGAGCACTATTGCTGCTTTTTATTTTTCTATATTGGAGCCTTGGATCACCAGACGGTGCTGACGGACGTATCGCCGCTACAAATCCTATAAGCGGGGATTATACCGCTGTACGCTATCCACACCAGAGCTGGCCATAGCTCCCTCAAATGTGAGTTTTTTACCTCTTCTTATCTGCACACTGAACCACATCAAAATTGAGAGCACTTTTGTCGCTTTCTGTCTTTCTTTTCCGAGTTCTGGACTACCAGACGGTGTTGACGGAGACCCCCTCCCTACATATCCCATAAGTGGGGATTATACCGCTGTACGCAATCCACACCAGAGCTGGCCATAGCTCTCTTGAATGTGAGTTCTCTACATTTTGTTACCTATCACACCCTGAACTTTCATACTATACCATTAGTCGCCTCTACCTCTCTTGTATTTACATATACGGAACGGTCTACACTAGACGCATCCACAGAGGAACTCTATCAAGTATCCTAGACCATCTATTGGCACCCTAGCAATACTTTACTGGACTATCTACCCTTATTTGGCGCAGCCCTTCCATATCTTTTTGTATCTATCCACCGAAGGACCCGAGGGGTTTTCCTTCATTTGGGTTGCTGCCTACCTTGACTAATTTTGTGATTACTAGCGCTGAATTCTTTTTGTGTTTATCTGTACCTACCCAGAACGCGATAGCCAGGAAAATAAAAGATAGCGCAGACATGGACAAACACACAGCACAACAACATGAAACACCCAAATCCTTCCACAAAGTATGGGACCCTTGGCTGGAGGGGGATACGTCTCTGCCATGGTAGCCAACCCCTGAGCACCCCATACAGGATGTTCAAAATGTTTGTGGCAAAACTACCCACTTCATTGTGCAAGAACTTTGTTCATTCGGTTATTTCCATCTGCAAAGTCTATGTGCATTCGTATGTTAACTTCAGAATCAGGACGTACTGTTCGTGAAAATGAATAAACTGCCAAATGCCGTGTGTCTCCAATTATTAACTGGCAACATAGAGAAAACCGCAAAACCCTAATGGTTTAATGAGTGGTCGCCGTTCGTATGAACGAACACGTGGCTGCGGCCATCTTTGCGGACGAACGTCCAGCTGTGTTTGGTCGTCGAGTGCATGGAACTAAAATCGGCTACTTAACCTCGCGAACACCGCTGGACTTCCATACCGTTCGTGCAAATAGACCCGTTCGTCAAAATAGAATGGTGTTCGGCTAATTGAAACCCACGAACTTCCTACACACAACTAGTCACTATATTAATGTGTATTTTCAATGGTTAATTCGTATGAACTCTTGAAAGAAGACCAGTCAAAGCCTGCAATTGCCTGGAACTATTTTGGGGCTTGCGCTTCATGGCAGACCGGTCCAGAACTTCATTCGAATGGCTTTTCTATTCTAACAAACTAATCTGAGCGGTAATTCAACAGATTGTGCGCTCAGATCACAGCTATTCTCTTTCGTGGAGTTCAGACACATATTTTGCGGGTTATGTATTTTTAACCAATATTTTGTGATTTTCTGTACGGAGAGATAATGTAATTAAAGGTGTACTCTTACGCAATTATCTCTCCAGTACAGAAAAGGATGATAGGAAATATTATTGTGCACAAAGTTTTCCACACAGTCCACCAGGGGAAAACCCCTGGAATGTAATTAAAGAAACCACTTGCATGGGGATATGTATAAAACTGGCTGTGGTTCAATAAAAGTTCAGTTGACTCTTAAACTGTGTGTCGTCCATTTGTTGGGAAATGGGATGGTGATTATTACGCTACTTTGGATTTACAGGTTGACTACGACTACCAGCGGAGATATCGTGGATTATATCTATACTCTGCTACAATGTTCTAAAGACATAACAATCTTCCTACAGTGCGATTATGATGCTTTTAACATAATGGTTGTTTCTTAGCAGGTAATTTGGAATAATTTATTTAAAATACTGCAACAACTGTTCCCATATTATACATTTTATACTTGACTGAGTATAAAAATGTTTTAAAGAGACAAGTGTATTAAAATTTGAAAAGGTTACTTGTTTTAAAAATTACTTCACATATAAATGTTGCAATTTTCCTAATTGCTTTGATTTAGACTAAGGTAAAAACAAAAAAGTCTGTAATTTCTGAACAACTCAGCAGGTACCATCCAGTAGTTTTGATCTAAATTTCAGAATTATCCTCTGACGTATTTTTCCTAAGATGACAGATCTGTTGGAAAGAAGCATGAATTCAGAACGTACAACAACTTACCTGAACATTTCTATTGAGGCTTATTGCTGGCATGAATACACCTTCAATATTCTCAAAGGCTATGGGACCCTGCTGCTTCCCATTTATATGAAATATCAGAATACCTTTTCCAAGATCCAAGAGGATGCCTACTGTAGTTCCGTTGCACACACCACCTTCCGTTCTGTAAAAGTTCAACAAACGATCTTAGATACGTGGAACATTAAATCATATATGTGCTTTTCTGTTATTACAGTATATTAAATATTCAGTATAGAACCACTATATTAATTATGTGCTCAGAGACTTTGGAGAGCTGCCATTTGATATTACACTGTCAAGGTTCAAATGAGATTCAAGGTGAATTCAAAATGCACATCCTACCTGTTTATTTTATTAAATAGCCACAGCCTCTGGATAGATGCAGGGGGATGGCCAGGTCACCTATTATTTTTTTTAATATTCCCCACCCAATGCCTATGTCTGAAGGTACATTTACCCCCATTATTTTACAGGCACTATTCCCATGGGATGGGACATTTCTAGTGACTGAGCAGCAGTTCCAAACATTTAGTAGATATGCACTCACCTGCCTCATTGCATAGTATTTGTATATTTATTTATGTATTACTTTTTTAATGTGGCGCTGGCCAGCCATCACAAAAAGAACCCTTGCATTGGCGAGCATTATTTAACTGCTTCCTGCCAGCAGATCACCTGGCACCCCGACTGGGTACCTCTGTTGAAGGATGCTCCTAGAGTTTCCTGAGGACTCCAAGCACTCTGGCAGACACCACAATCACCGAATCTGAGAAGCATATAAATCCTCTCAAGCCTCTGAATGCTGTAGACAGTTGAATAGGAAACCATACGAATAGGTTTACACTCCTAGCAGTCAAACTGGAACAGCATACAATAAATCCTCCCCCAAGAATGAGACGACACTTCACTTTGAGGGTTAAAACAGGAACTCAAGATTTATTCACACACTGTCTTATAAAGGATTCTCCCATGCAAGGGAGGGATTTACAATACACCAATCACACAATGGTTACATCCCACAGATTCCCTCAACTTAGCCTGAGAGGTAATCCAATTATACATACAGTTAAAACATACTTTTTACCCAACTTTCATAACTCTAAAACCATACATCACATTCACATAAAAATTACATATTCACAATCAATCCATTCAGGGGAACAACATATTAAAAAAATGGCATGAATCAGACCAGGGGTTCAAAAGTTAGTAAAGTATCTTTTAAAAACCCCTGCCAGCATGGCTTTCTGGCCCAGACCAGTTTCAGAGTCTTCTATCCTGGAGATAATTGAGAAGTAATTCAATTATCTCCCAGGACAGAGACAAGACTCCATTATGCACATGGTGAGCACAAAGCATTAAAATACTATAAAATACACAAAGTCACATTTTATACATAAAACACAGACATGTCACATATCCCCAGATAGCTGGGATCTGAGCGCACAAAACTACCGAATAGCGCTCAGATCCTATTCACACAGTTCAATTGCCATGGAGCCGAAGTCTTTAACTACACGAATGGGCTCCATGGCATAGCTATCTGGGTTAACACATTCACATAAAGTTGGGTCCATAGTCCAAAGGCAAGAGGCGGGCAAGCAGCCCCCTCCAAGGACACGTGGCAAGGTCGGTTTCGCCACAAATATTATTTCAAATTATCATTTGCTTGCATTAAAGCAAGAGAACAATTTGCAAATGTACATCCTACTTGATGCATTCGGTCCCTATTCAGTTTAAAATCCACACTTTGGATGGATATTGTGTGTAGGATTCACATGCAAAAGCACCAATTGTAATCCAGACACTAAATGCATCCGGGTGAGTGCTGCAGATTCACTCAAGCTAACCGAATTTCAACTAGGGTCAGACTTGCCCACCAGGATACCAGGAAATTTCCCTGTGTCAGTTATTTTCCTCTCAGACTGTGTCAGCCTGTGTCAGTCCGAGGGGATTAAAGAGAGAGGAGCTGGGGGCTGGTGCAGCCACAATTAGGCTGCTGGCATCCAGAGGAGACAGAGACAGAGGTTCTGGCCACATGCCCCGCCCCACACACAAGCCTGACTCCCGAATGTACACCGCCCCCCCCCCATTCAATCTCTGCCTCCACATGCAAGTTGCTGACCTCGCTGGAAGGAAGAGGCCACAAAATGCCAATGTAAGGAAACCAAGTGTATTTAAACCTCCTTTGGTAGTTTCCTCCTGAACCGCCAGAGCCTAGTATATATAGTTTTCCGTTCGGAAGTTGCAATAAACGAAATCCATATGAAATAGCAATAGCAATAGCTTCACAAGATAATTCCCTTAGTAAAGCATACGAATTCCAAATAACAGCCGAAGTCAAGAATCAGGATACAAGATGAACTGGCTTTAATTCACACACACAGCCTTTTATGCAAGTCCCCATGCAAGGGGACATCCCACAGGGAGGGACAACATGTAACCAATCCCGTACAATAAAAACATAAAGCACACCCAGCACAAACACATAATTCCCTCCCCTAGACCTGGAGATAATCAAGCCTGATAAAGTAATAACTTGATTATCTCCAGGCAGAAAAATCACTGTTTTCCCCAATATCTGGAATCTTTATACATGGAGTATCCCCACAAATAATATGTCCCCTGATAGCCCCGATTTGGGTGACCAACATATTCAAATTTCACCCAGATCGGTTCAGGGGTTCTCAAAAACCATGGAAGTCCTTTTTGACTGGTTCACCGTGGGTGGGCTGCCCAAAACAGTTCCACAAGTTTGGGCGGTTTTGCCGGTCACTTTAGAAAAGGGAGAAAAACTAATAAAAGTGCTGAATGGATTCCCCTGGCTCCTAGCAGCGATTGTTCCCCTCATTCGTATGCACAACCGTACCGAATAGCGCTCTTCTAGCTAATCGGTACATATAGTTCCAGCGTTGGGTTTGAGACCGGTGTTCGGGAAGTCGAGTGTCCGATTTTAGTTCCAGACACTCGACGACCAAGTCCCGCTGCCTTTGTTCGTAGGAAAAAAGATGGCCGCGGTTTTCTCAGCTACGTGGCGTTCGGCAGTACGAACACTGGCCGCACACGTAGGGGGTTTAGTTGATGCCGGTTTTGAAGTTAAATGGCACAGGGGGTGGTCTTTGTTCGTCAGTTTCATCTGCCGACTGGAAACATGAAGAAAATAGAAGGGAAACATGCAGAAATACAGAATACAAGGGTCATTTCTTCACAGTCAACTTCACCTTCCAGTGCCAGGCAAGATTCAATCCATGACAGTGAGTGTGTGTGTGTGTGTGTGTGCCTGCTAGTGAGTGTGTGTGTATGTCAGTGAGCTTGCCTGTGGCCAGCATTTGTGTGTCAGTGAGCATGTGTGCGTTAATGAGCTTGTCTGTAGTGAGCATGTGTGCCAGTGTGCTTGTGTGTAGTGCGCATATGTGTGTCAGTGAGCTTGTCTGTGGTGAGCATGTGTATGGCAGTGAGCTTTTCTGTAGTGAGCGTGTGTGCATCAGTGAGCTTGTCTGTAGTGAGCGTGTGTGTCAGTTACCTTGTCTGTCAGTGAGTTTGCATTTTTTTTGTTCAAAATGAAACATTGTTAGTTTAAAAAAGACTGACTACTAAAATTTTTAGCTGCCTCCTAAATTCCAAACAAATATATATATATATATTACACACAATACATGGCACAATGAGTGATTTTCTTTAAAGGGCTGCTTTGCATCCCTAGTCCAGCCCTGACTCCAACTGTATTTTATTTTAGTGAACATGAGAATTGCGATTGCAGTTGCAATTTGATAATTTTCACTGGATTTTGTCCATGTCTTTCCATTAATCCTGCCTGCTTCTGTTCCTGACAAGCCAGGAGAGCGCTGTGCGGTGGAAAGGTTCGCATGAATGATGTTAACATTCACTAACTATGAGTCAGGGGGAACATTTGTTTATTTTCGTTTGAAAACTCCCGAAAGTTAACCGGCAAAAGCACCAAACATCCTGGAACTATTTTGGGCATGGGAGCACGTGCCGATCGCCCGGTGGCGATTCGGTTAGAATTCATGGATTTGAGCGTTGTTTGGACTACGTGGGTGCTCAGATCCAGACTATCCGGGTATATAATACCTGTGGGGGTTCCTAGCAATATTATGTGTATTTTGGGCTGTTTTATGTAATATGTGCCTCTAGTGCCTGGGAGATAATTAGTTTAACCCCTTAAGGACCAAACTTCTGGAATAAAAGGGAATCATGGCATGTCACACATGTCATGTGTCCTTAAGGGGTTAAGCTAAAGTAAACTCATATAAACTGATCAATAAAGCCATTTACAGGTGAAGTGAATTGATTTTATTATTACAATGTTAATGGGTGGATATATTAGGCAGCAAGTGATCCGTCAGTCCTTGAATTTTTATGTATAGGAAGCTTTACTGCCGGGAGGCACCAGACTACGCTTGAGTGCTGCCGTCACAACGGTCAAGTGGAAGTCACGTGGATGCACCACGTGGATGCACCAAGTTGGGGCAGTTGGGGAAGGCCGGTGGGAGGGTGGTCTGCACAGACAGAGTGGAGGAGTTGGGGAATAACCAATATGGCGCCCAGTCTCCTCCCCTCCTTTATAGCTATTGGGACTCCTCCTGCAGGGGTGGTGGGAGCCAATCATATGATTGGTGTGATGGTACAATCCATTACTCCGTCAAGCATTCCCTTCTTCTTCCCATAAAATAAAATCACCAAGTAATCCACAGAGTAATAAATCGCTGGTATCGCCAAATAATCCACACATGAGCCAAAGCTTAATGCTGGAACAAGACTGACTTTTAATGACACACACTCTGCTTTTATGCAATTCTCCCATGCAAGAGAGACACCCACAAACAATTATACATTACCCAATCACACAATGGTTACATCCCACAGATTCCCTCCCCTTAGCCTGAGAGGTAACCCAATTATACGTACAGTTTAAAACATACTTTTTACCTAACATTTATAACTCTAAAACCATACATCCAATATTAATAACAATAGTTACATATTATTAATCAGCACATTCCAAATACAAACATACCCAAAAATCATACGAATCCGTTTAGCCGTTCGGGAGATAGTTATAAGTCACTTTTGACCGACCGCAGGCACCTTTTCATGCCCAATACAGTTCCATGGATTTGGGCTGTGCGGTCGGTCTATTTTACACCGTGAAAACGACTAAGTCCCATTCGAACGAGCGCTGAAATCTTCGAACAGGACTTAGTCTCCAGCCGCAGTGTCGAAGAAGGTATGGGTCAGCGGTGTTCGTGCATTTGGGTAGCCGCAAGCAGTTCCATAGATTTGGCTGCACACACCGCTGACCGCGTTCAAATAAGTTAAAATGGCCGCCGCCACGTGTTCGTTTGTCGACGACTTCGGCACTTCGACGACTTCGGCACTTCGACTGCATTCGACAGAGTGGAGGAGTTGGGGAATAACTAATATGGCACCCAGTCTCCTCCCCTCCTTTATAGCTATTGGGACTCGTAGGGACCGTGAAAACGACTAAGTCCCATTCGAACGAGCGTTGAAATCTTCGAACAGACCAAGAAGCCTATGACCCAAGGGACACCCTCGACCGGCTCGCCACGTAAATATACCGGCACAATGGACGATTATGTGTCCACGCCGGTGGATCTTAGAGGAGTTGGGCCAGTAGCTAAAATGGCGCCGGCCTCCCCAGGGGCCGAAAGCGTAGGAGTTTCATCTGAGGAGGGAGACCGGAGAGATGTGCTGAGTCTGATCCAACAAGAACTCACCCGGATCTCTGCACGCATGCACACGAAGGTGGACTCCAGTGGATTGCTGCAGGAATTCTGAGCGGCTGTATGGGAGGAGATCTCTGCAATACCCACGGCCTTGTCTGCTGTGGAAGTGAGAGTTGACGCCCTGGAGACCGAAGAACAGGCGAGCCGCTCCCAACACAGGGCCGCAGAGATAGCTGCCACAAGGCAGGGGAACCTCCTCCTGACACTGCGGCGACAGGTAGAGGACCTGGAGAACTGCAGTCGCCGTCAGAATATCCGGATCCGTGGACTACCGGAGCCGGACGCTGCACAACTGCAAGACACGGCCCGGGCCCTCTTCCAACATATTCTGGGCCGTGAATGCCCAGTGGGCATCCAATTTGATAGGATTCACAGAGCCCTGGGTCTCCACGCCAGGATGGGAAACCCAGGGACGTCCTGTGTTGCCTATACGCCTATAGCCTGAAGGAAGCACTGATGACCGCCACTAGAGGAACTGATAAGATCGTGTTCCAAGGCGTGGAGGTGGCACTGTTCCAGGATCTGTCAAGACGCTGGATGCCAGAAAAGCGCTCCGGCCCATTACTGCTGCCCTTCGGGAGAAGAATGTGCCCTATCGCTGGGGGTTCCCTTTTAGCTTGCAGATCAAGCACGGTAATCCATGGCTGCATATTCGCTGAGGACCCTCCGCATTCCACACATACGCACCCGTAATTGGCTCCTGGAGACACCGCTGGCACCAAGAGGAAGACAAGGTGACCAGAGCCAATAGCCGGAACAACCGCGGGTGAGGGAGCCCCCCACAAGGATGCTGGGAGGCCCTACTGATGCGGAGGAGTAATGGGACTACCAGCTGAGGTGTGTGGACTTCCACGAAGGTACTGTGGTTGTAGAGGCTAGGTTGGGTGGCGGTCAGCGGCCTTCCAAGTGGCCCTTGCTCTTCCCTTCCCTCTTCCCCCCTCCTCTCCCCACCCCGCCGCGAGACAGGCGGAGGACAATACAACAAAGAGAGAGACGCTTCCCCCCTTCCCTGTCCCCTGCTCCCGCCCTTTACCCCTTGCCGGGACAGTACGAATAGCATGAGATGAGCTCCCTCCCTGGGGCTTTGGGTGGGGAGAGGGAGGACAAGGCCTTGACACCCAGGGGGCTCAATGGAACAGATTGGCCCCTCGGGCTCTACTCTTTAAGTGGGGTGTAATGCTGCCCTAGTACTATAAACAGGTCGCTAGAGGGTGGTTGGTCTGTGAAATTGCGACACAGTATGCGCTGGGGTGGTTGGATGGGGGTGGGGGATGGGGGGGTGGTTTATGGGGGAGGTGGGGAACCGTTAACAGTAGAAAGAGCAGAAACAAGCACCGCTGCCGTACAAGACGCCACTGAACTGGGGCTTGACCACGGGTACGACCCGGCAGAGTGCGGGTCCACTTCCACTTAACAGCTAACACACCGAACCTAGATATGTAAATAGTTACTGGTTCATTTCACATTAGGCCGGCCGGGGGGCGGTAGTGGTGGGTACAGCCTGCACAGATACATTTAACACCCAGACCGAAAGACACGGGTCCTTTTGCACGGGCACCGCGCACGACTCCCCGGACAGACTGAGGGTAGTAGACGGGAGGGCCGTGGGAGACTGAGTCAATTAAGAGATTGGGGAGGCCTGACAAGAACCTCCCCTACAGTCAAGTCCAACTCTCCCCTTATAGGGTCGACCTACTAGGTCACGGACTCCTCCCCCTCCTGACAGAACCCCCTCCCCCTTCTGACAGACCCCCTACGAGTCGTTGTCCCCTCAACCCCCACTCTCTCTCCTTTTCCCACTGTCCCTGCTCTCCCCCCTTGCCCCTCCCCCCTTGCCCCTCCCCCCTTGCCCCTCCCCATGGCTGGGCCGCGGACTGGGGGGTTCTGCCCCGCCCCTTTGCGCCTCTGGACCAACAACCTGAGGGGACTGAATGCCCCGGAAAGGAGGTCGCACCTGCTTTGGTCCTTGTGGGCCGCTCGGGCCTCAATAGCATTCCTCCAGGAGACCCATTTCAGAGGAGGGGTAGGCCCCGTCCTTCGAGATACAAGGTTCCCTACTGGATATTTTGAGAATCACCAGGTGGCCAAGAGGGGTAGCGATACTCTTTGCACGACACATACCGTTTTGAGTTCCGAGACAAAGGCGGTTCCGAATGGCCGCTACTTATTCCTTAAAGGCACGATTGCTAATAAGAAATACACCCTCATGTCAATATACGCCCCAAATACGGGCCAGCACCGCTTTCTCTCCAGGACCCTCCGACAGCTGGACAAGTTTAGGGAGGGACTCCTCATAGTAGTGGGAGACATCAATGTCCCACTGGATCCACGTATAGATACCTCCAGAGGACGCAGCTCGCACTCTAAATTTATGTATACGAGTGGCTGGAAAAGCGCTACGATAAACAGGTCTGGCCGATACCTGGAGAGTCCTTCACGCTGAGGACAGGGATTTCTCGTTGTATTCGCAGGTGCATCACGGACATAGCTGCCTCGACTATATTTTGATCGCGCAGGAATACCTGCACCTTCTCCTGTCCTGTGACATCCAAACGGTGGTCTGGTCGGACCACGCTCGGTCCTGGCTACGATGCGCTCTCCTCTCTTCAAGCCTAGCAGTAGACAGTGGAGGCTTAATGAACAGGTGCTGGGGGACTCCCTGCTCCAAGCTGAGGCGAGGGAGGTCCTGCGACAATATTTCGCAGACAATCATACAACAGACACCTCGCCCCAGATATGTTGGGAAGCCCACAAATGTGTCCTATGGGGCCATTTCATCAAGACCTGTTCCAAACGTAAAAAGGAGCAAAATATCAAACTAAAGGACTTGTACGCATGAACTTCGCTGCTTGAACAGGCACACAGATTGGACCTGACGGACGACAACTACCGTACCCGCTTAGAAGCCAGAAGAGACATGAAAAGCCTCCAATCCCGGAATCTATCGCATACACTCCATAAATCCCATAGATTCTACTATGAGCATTCCAACAAATGTGGGCCTATGTTAGCTAGAATGCTGCAAAAGAAACGACGACAGTCACAAATCACAATACTGCAAACAGCGGGTGCACCTCCCATAAGAAGGCCGGATGGAATAATGACTGAATTCCAGGAGTTCTACACTAAGCTCTACAACCTGCCGGTGGACACTGGGATAGTGGAGACTCAACAGAGACTGGTCAGAGTCCGGGAATACCTGGAGCTACACGTGTCCCGGAAGCTCACGCAAGCCCAGGCAGAGGTCCTGGACGCACCCATTACCCTGGAGGAGCTCTTGGGCGCCCTTAAAGCCGCAAAGGTGAAAAAAGCCCCGGGACCAGATGGCTTCCCGGTACGATATCTACGGACCTTCGGGGAGATCCTCCTACCGGAGTTGCTGGTGAGCCTTAACTCCATTTTGGAGGGAGGGATGTTTCCATGGCTACGGTGGCAGTAGTGCCGAAGGAAGGGAAAGACCCCACTTTGTGTGCCGGTTATAGACCCATCTCCCTCCTCAATGCGGATCTCAAATTATTCACAAAGATCCTCGCCCTCCGGGTGGGTGGGGTGGCTCCGGACCTTGTACACCCAGACCAGACTGGGTTCATCCCTGGACGAGAGGCGAAGGATAATACGTGCCACCAACCTAATACATGCCACCAAGACAACTGCCCGCGGGGGCCTCCTGCTCTCCACAGACGCCAAGAAGGCTTTTGATCGGGTGGATTGGCAGTTCATGAGGGAGACCCTACGGGCGATGGGCTTTGGCCCCCATATCCAGACCTGGATAGCGGCCCTATATGCGACCCCGAAGGCCCGCCTGAGGATAAACGGAGCCCAGTCCCTTACCTTCTCGATTAGCAATGGAACGCGGCAAGGGTGCCCCCTGTTCCCTCTCCTGTTTGCCCTCACGCTAGGGGTTCGCTGTTGGAGGAGGAGAGCACAAGGTAGCTGCCTATGCAGATGATCTGCTATTTTTTATTGCAAACCCAACGGTGACACTCCTGAATTTACTCCGGGCATTTCGGTCATACGGGGCACTCTCCAACTTAAAATTGAATGCGGATAAATCTGAGGTGCTGCCACTCAGTCTACCCCCTGGCCTGTCGGACCAACTGAGGGTGAATTTCCTCTTCAGGTGGTGCACGCAGCGAATTAAATACCTAGGCATATGGCTGACGGAGGACCTATCCAGGCTGTTCCCCGAAAACTTTCTGCCCATACTGGCGATGCTGGGGCGGATATGAAGATATGGGGGGCGACATGTGTGTCCTGGTTCGGGAGGATAAAGCCCCTATTCTACCTTCAGACAGACTATTTATGTAGGTTGCTTTATTTCTCTTATGTTTTAGTCACCCTGTACCCATTATAGGTGCAGGGTGTGTGTAATGTAATTGTTTATAGTGTGTCTGTGTACTGTGAAATGTATTGCCTGCTCTCCCGTACTGCTGAGGTTTGCTACCAACTAAGTGGATTTGGCTATGGAGCTTGTCTAGTGCCCTCTGTTGGTAGCAACAGCAATATGCACTACCTGAATAGCAAGACTGGTTCATTTGCATATTTGGGTAGATTTTCATATTGCTAATTCGGCAGGCACATGTCCCTTGTCCTCCCACCGCCCCTTCCCCACCCCACTTAGAAAATGACGCCTTGCACGGGGCACTCCAGATTAACCTGAACTCACACACTACGGACTCAAAACCAACTACACCCGGACAGATAACTGACGTGACTCCATTAGCGTAGAGTACGAGACTGAAGCTCCCGAACATATACCGTATACGGTAACGGTGCTAGCTCTAGACCATGTTTCGTGTGCGGCCTTAGTGAGTGTGGAGGAAAGTGATCTACCTGCCAGATGGGCCTCCCTAGACCCGACCTTCATGTTTAAGGTCAATCAGAAAATGTTTCAAAGTTTAGATAGCACAGTTGCAACTAGTTGTTCTGTTCATAACTTAGGCTGGGGGGGAATATAAACTTAAAAATGAGAGCTAGTACATCTGGATGTGTTGTAAACTGTTGGATTATGTACGCTTTCAATTTGTTTATTTTCTGTACAAATGTATACAATGCGTCAAAAAAACAAAGATTGACAGAAAAGAAAAACATGATAAGCTTAGAGTCATGTCTACAAATGCTCGCAGTTTAGGGAATAAGATCCATGAACTTGTGGCAATAATGGCAACTGATAATGTAGATTCAGTCGCTCTTACTGAGACATGGTATAATGAGAAAAATGACTGGGACATAGCAATACCAGGGTACTCTTTATATAGACCCTGTATGTGAAGGATAGCATAAAATATAGCCTAAAGTTAGTGAGGCGATCTTAGAGTTAATTTGGGTTACGTTAGAATTTGGTAATCACACAGTAACTCGTATAGGTCTGATTTATAGGCCCCCAGGATAAATAGAAGAGTTAGATAATCTACTAGTTGCGGAAATAGCTAAAATGACAATGAAGGGGGAAGTTATCATCATGGGTGACTTTAATCTTCCTGATGTGAATTGGAAAACCAAAATAGCTGCTTGTGCCTGGAGCACACATATTCTGAACTCCCTACTGGGATTGTCTCTAAAACAAGTCATGGAGGAGCCAACTCGTAAGGAGGCCATACTAGTTAACAAATGGAGATTTGGTATCAGATATTACTGTAGGTAAAAGTTTAAGATACAGTGGTCATCAGTCAGTGTGGTTTAATATAAGAACAGTATATGTAGGTGATGGAAGTGGACTCAATCCTTCGTCTGGAATTCAGGGTGCTCTAGTGGATAAGTCCCAGTACCAAAAAGTACCCTTTGTAGCATTTAAATAAAGAAAATAATCCAGGCACTCCAGCGTATTCAAGCTTGACAAAGGCCCTAGGTGTCGAAACATTGCTCTTTGGTTCCTTGTTCCAATAAAGATTGCCTACAATTTGGAATACGCTGGAGTGCCTGGATTATTTTCTTTATTCAAATAATATAAGAACAGTGACTGAGTCACACCACACAAAAACAAAAGTTTTAGACTTTAGAAAAACAGACTTTCCTAAAATTAGAATATGTGTAAAGGAGTCATTATCAGACTGGATCAATTTTAATGGAGTCCAAGAAAAATGGGATTATTTTAAAGTTGCACTGCTGAAGGTAACATAAAATTGCATTAGGCTTGTCAGTAAAAGCAAAAAATTCAAGAAACCACTGTGGTACTCCACAGAAGTGGCCAAAATAGTAAAAAACTAAAAAACTAAAAGTTAGCATTTAGTAATGATCCATTAGGATTAGGCAGAAAGAGGCTAAGCAAGTTATAAGAGCTACCAAATCACACACAGAAGAGAAAATAGCACAGTCAGTAAAAAAATGGGATAAAACATTTTTTAGATATATAAATGACAAAAGGAAAGTAAAACAAGGATTAGTTAGATTAAAAACAAAAGCAGGAAGCTATGTAGAAGAGGATAAAGGTCTAGCTGACTGCCACAATGAATATTTTTGTTCAGTATTTACAGATGAAAATGAAGGAAAGGGGCCTCAGTTGGGAAAAAGGACAAATTAGTAATTTGTTACATGTGAGTTTACAGAGGAAGAGGTTCTATTTCAACTGTGAAAAGTAAAGACAAATAAGTCAATGGGACCTGATGGAATACACCCAAAGTTATTAAAAGAGCTTAGTGGTGTACTAGCAAACCCATTAACAGATTTATTTAACCAATCATTGTTAACAAGAGTAGTCCCAGAAGATTGGAAGTTAGCAAATGTTGTGCCCATTCACAAGAAAGGTAGTAGGGAGGAGTCGGGCAACTATAGGCCAGTAAGCCTTACTACAGTAGTGGGGAAAGTAATGGAAAAATGTTAAATGATCGGATTGTTGAACATCTAAAAACACATGGATTTCAAGATCAGAGACAACATGGGTTTACTTCAGGGAGATCATGCCAAACTAATCTTATTTTATTTTTTTTGATTGGGTAACTAAAATAATAGATCTGGGTGGTGCAGTAGACATTGCTTACCTAGATTTCAGTAAGGCTTTTGATACTGTTGCATATAGAAGGCTTAGCAATAAACTGCAATCTTTAAGTTTGGATTCCAATATTGTTGAATGGGTAAGGCAGTAGCTGAGTGACAGGCAACAGAGTATATTCGAAGCATGGGCTTGTAACCAGTGGGGTACCTCAGGGATCTGTACTTGGACCCATTCTCTATAATGTTTTTATTAGTGATATTGCAGAAGGTCTTGATGGTAAGGTATGTCTTTTTGCTCATGGTACTAAGATATGTAACAAGGTTGATGATCCAGGACGGATAAGCCAAATGGCAAATGATTTAGGTAAACTAGAAAAATGGTCAGAGTAGTGGCAACTGACATTTAATGTGGATAAGTGCAAGATAATGCATCTTGGACGTAAAACCCCAAGGGCAGAGTACAGAATATTTGATAAAATCCTAACCTCAACATCTGAGGCAAGGGATTTTAGGGTTAAGTTTATTTCTGATGACTTTAAGGTAGGCAGACAATGTAATAGAGCATCAGGAAATGGTAGCAGAATGCTTGGTTGTATAGGGAGAGGTATTAGCAGTAGACAGAGGGAAGTGCTCATGCCATTGTACAGAACACTGGTGAGACCTCACTTGGAGTATTGTACGCAGTACTGGAGACCATATCTTCAGAAGGATATTGGTAAACTGGTTTATTGATTGCAGGATAAAACTTACAAAAAAGGTTAAAGGAACTTAACATGTATAGCTTGGAGGAAACAAACAGAAAAAATATAAACGAGACACTCATGACTATATAACCAAAACAGCATATGGTAATAAGAATAAAAACAAGAAACTTAACTTAACTACAGAGTGAAAGAAGAGAACCCCGACCATTTTAGTCAACAAAAAAATAAATTCCCTAGGGGGAAAAATCACCAAGATAGACATTACCCCACACATACATATGTGTGAAATCGTAAGACCCCCAACATTGATACATCCAAGTGGCGGGTACAACGGTACCACGGTAATGGATTTAATAGACTGGATAGTACATATGCGAACAATAACGATACCCCTCCTCGCAGGAATAGGCTTTAACCGTCATCTCGACCCAATAGAGGAGACAGGGTTTTTTTTTAGAAAAATGAGGGAGGAATTGGGATTCCCTCACCCCCCCTCAAATAAATGCCCACGACCAAGAGAGGTAGAGAAAATAGGGCAGGAAAAATAACTCAACACATCAATCACAAACAACTACCGTATATACTCGAGTATAAGCCGAGTTTTCAGCACATTTTTTGTGCTGAAAAACCCCAACTCGGCTTATACTCGAGTCAATAGTCTGTATTATGGCAATTTGCATTGCCATAATACAGACATGGGCTGTGGGGGCTGTCAGAGAGTGTACTTACCTCTCCTGCAGCTCCTGTCAGCTCTCTCCTCCTCCACGCCGTCCGTTCAGCACCTCGGTCAGCTCCCAGTGTAAGTCTCGCGAGCTGATAGAGGTGCTGAATGGACCGGTGCAGAGGAGGAGGAAGCTGACAGGAGCTGCAGGAGAGGTAAGTAAACTCTCTGACAGCCCCCTCCTCCCCCCCACTGAACTACCAATGCCACTAGACCACCAGGGAAGGAGCCCCCCTCCCTGCTATGTATAAAGCAGGGAGGGGGGACAAAAAAAATAAAATAATAAATATTACAAATAAAAAAATAAAAAATAAAGATTAAAATAATAAAAATTAATAATTAAATAAAATAAAATAATAAAAATTAATCATAAAAAAATATTAAAATAATAAAAAAATAAAAAAAAATTGCCCACTCCCCACCAAGGCTCTGCAACACACACACACACACACACACACTGCATTCATACACACACTGCACACATACTCATACACACATACACACACACACTGCACTCATACATACATACACACACTGCACTCATACACACACTGCACTCATACACACACTGCACTCATACACACACGCTGCATTCATACACACACGCTGCATTCATACACACACGCTGCATTCATACACACACACTGCACTCATACACACACTGCACTCATACACACGCTGCACTCATACACACGCTGCACTCATACACACACTGCACTCATACACACACTGCACTCATACACACACGCTGCATTCATACACACACGCTGCATTCATACACACACACTGCACTCATACACACACTGCACTCATACACACGCTGCACTCATACACACACTGCACTCATACACACACTGCACTCATACACACACACTGCACTCATACACACACACTGCACTCAAACACACACGCTGCACTCAAACACACACGCTGCACTCATGCACACGCGCTGCACTCATACACACACGCTACACTCATACACACACGCTGCATTCATACACACACTGTAAATAAATATTCAATTAATATAATTTTTTTAGGATCTAATTTTATTTAGAAGTTTACCAGTAGCTGCTGCAGTTCCCACCCTTGTCTTATACTCGAGTCAATAAGTTTTCCCAGTTTTTTGGGGTAAAATTAGGGGCCTCGGCTTATATTCGGGTCGGCTTATACTCGAGTATATACGGTAAATATGAATACAGGGAGTGCAGAATTATTAGGCAAGTTGTATTTTTGAGGATTAATTTTATTATTGAACAACAACCATGTTCTCAATGAACCCAAAAAACTCATTAATATCAAAGCTGAATATTTTTGGAAGTAGTTTTTAGTTTGTTTTTAGTTATAGCTATTTTAGGGGGATATCTGTGTGTGCAGGTGACTATTACTGTGCATAATTATTAGGCAACTTAACAAAAAACAAATATATACCCATTTCAATTATTTATTTTTACCAGTGAAACCAATATAACATCTCAACATTCACAAATATACATTTCTGACATTCAAAAACATAACAAAAACAAATCAGTGACCAATATAGCCACCTTTCTTTGCAAGGACACTCAAAAGCCTGCCATCCATGGATTCTGTCAGTGTTTTGATCTGTTCACCATCAACATTGCGTGCAGCAGCAACCACAGCCTCCCAGACACTGTTCAGAGAGGTGTACTGTTTTCCCTCCTTGTAAATCTCACATTTGATGATGGACCACAGGTTCTCAATGGGGTTCAGATCAGGTGAACAAGGAGGCCATGTCATTAGATTTTCTTCTTGTATACCCTTTTTAGCCAGCCACGCTGTGGAGTACTTGGACGCGTGTGATGGAGCATTGTCCTGCATGAAAATCATGTTTTTCTTGAAGGATGCAGACTTCTTCCTGTACCACTGCTTGAAGAAGGTGTCTTCCAGAAACTGGCAGTAGGACTGGGAGTTGAGCTTGACTCCAAACTCAACCCGAAAAGACCCCACAAGCTCATCTTTGATGATACCAGCCCAAACCAGTACTCCACCTCCACCTTTCTGGTGTCTGAGTCAGACTGGAGCTCTCTGCCCTTTACCAATCCATCCATCTGGCCCATCAAGACTCACTCTCATTTCATCAGTCCATAAAACCTTAGAAAAATCAGTCTTGAGATATTTCTTGGCCCAGTCTTGACGTTTCAGCTTGTGTGTCTTGTTCAGTGGTGGTCGTCTTTCAGCCTTTCTTACCTTGGCCATGTCTCTGAGTATTGCACACCTTGTGCTTTTGGGCACTCCAGTGATGTTGCAGCTCTGAAATATGGCCAAACTGGTGGCAAATGGCATCTTGGCAGCTGCACGCTTGACTTTTCTCAGTTCATGGGCAGTTATTTTGCGCCTTGGTTTCTCCACACGCTTCTTGCGACCCTGTTGACTATTTTGAATGAAACGCTTGATTGTTCGATGATCACGCTTCAGAAGCTTTGCAATTTTAAGAGTGATGCATCCCTCTGCAAGATATCTCACTATTTTTGACTTTTCTGAGCCTGTCAAGTCCTTCTTTTGACCCATTTTGCCAAAGGAAAGGAAGTTGCCTAATAATTATGCACACCTGATATAGGGTGTTGATGTCATTAGACCACACCCCTTCTCATTACAGAGATGCACATGACCTAATATGCTTAATTGGTAGTAGGCTTTCGAGCCTATACAGCTTGGAGTAAGACAACATGCATAAAGAGGATGATGTGGTCAAAATACTCATTTACCTAATAATTCTGCACTCCCTGTACAGTGGGAATTTTTTATTTATAGGACAAAGTCCTTAGTAAAGAGCAAATTAGTCTATTAAATAAGGGCCTTAAGTTTGCCCCAAAAAGAGGTGTGGATAAATTCGATTTTTTTTTTTATAAAACCGAAGATCCCATCATTAGCAATAAATTGGAGTCAGACATCATACATACTAAATTAAAGGATAAATCTTCCTTTTTTCTAAAATGGCAGGTTTCTGACGAAATGACAACTTTTCAAAAAATGGTGAACCATGAACTAGAATTATTGAGACTTTTAAATAAATATCAATTGAATTTAAATATACAAGAACGCAGAACATTGAAAGATCTGAAAGAGGACATTAGTATTGTCGTCAAACCGCCCGATAAGGGCGGTGGGTTAGTTATTATGAGCCAAAATTTTTATTTTACAGAATCTTTTAGGCTCTTAGGAGATGACACCACATCCGCCAAATTACACACTAATCAAACAATGGAGATACCGCAGAAATTTTTGGCATTAGTAGAGAGAGGTTCTAAACCAGAAAGAGTACCATTACCTTAATATCAAACCCCCAAGGATCCCCACATTCTACTTCTTGCCAAAGATCCATAAACACATCACCCACTTCCCCGGAAGACCCATAATTCCGGGCATTAATTATGTATCGAGCAGGCTCTCGGAGTATGTGGATCATGTCCTGCAGCCTCTGGTGCAGAAATGTCCTTCTTATTTAAGAGATACCACTAATGTATTGCAGATTTTGACTACTTGTTACAGCAGATTGGCTTCTCTGTACACCATTATTCAAAATGATATGCAAATAAATGAAAAGTATACCCTTTGCCTCTAGAAAAAAAAAACACAAATAAAACGTCAGTAAAATTACTCATATAATAAATGCAACAGACTAAATAATAAAGTCCAACAATGGTCTG
Source organism: Pelobates fuscus (assembly GCF_036172605.1). Classification (NCBI taxonomy): domain Eukaryota; kingdom Metazoa; phylum Chordata; class Amphibia; order Anura; family Pelobatidae; genus Pelobates; species Pelobates fuscus. Next base: position 276,913,302 of record NC_086318.1, on the reverse strand, counting down.
TGCAAGTCCCTTTTTTCCTGGTGTTTTCTTTTATGGTGTTACTCCATGATCAAATAGATATGAAAATGCAAAGAAAAAAAAAGGGTAAATTAGTGATTTACTATTTCACTACAAAAAGGGAATCCTTTGTATTTTAAAATAAACTGACTTTATTAGAATCTTAGCTAAAAGCTAAGTATCAATATAAAAAGCTTCACATAAAATAAAATTGGAATTAAAACAAACTCCAGATATCTTTAAATGAATAATAATAAGGCTTCGTTATGATATGCCTACTAATTAATTCAGAAAGTACTGGGTGCAGACCTTATGCTGTTCTCGGCGTCCCGCAATCAGCAGTTCAGATGTTAGTTTGGTGGTAACAGTAAAGGTGAATGCTCCCCAGGCACTGGCTTTCTGTGATGTGAGTTGTGTCCCTCCAAACGCGTTTCTCCGTTCCAACGGCTTTATCAATGGATGCGGACTTTTCAGGTAATTGCCGCTTTTATAGCGGACTCTGATTTTCATTTTACACTTAATCATAAACAGTGTTTCAAACTTCTGGAATTCCATAATAGTCATTAATGGTACAATGTTAATAGTATAACACATATTTTCAAATTCTTATTTGCGATCATGCTCACAATGTTACATTTTTGTTACTGTGTGTAACCATGGTTACTCCCGCTGGATACAAATTTAAACGTAACTGTCTTTCTTTCAACTGTCATTATATAGACATAATTCACAGGGCATTTCTCCAATATACAGTCATGTATTGGTACACTTTTTATTGTTAATGCTCTCTAAACAAGGGAGTGATACCAGTGCACTCAAAAATAAATGTATTAAAATAGTATTCACAATCCGATGTTTTGCAGTGAATACTATCCTCTAGGTTTAACCTATACAAGTAGGTATAACTCTCTTCCAATTATTAATATTAATTCACAAAAATATAACTCCACAAAATACAAAAATACTCAACAATAAAAATAATAATAATAATAAAAATAATGTTAATATGAGAAAGAGAAGTAGTTTAATAGATACAATTGCAAATCTATATTCTCTGATTTAAAGGTGTATACATATTAGAAAGTTGTGTTTTGTCACTGGAATACAGGATGGGGTTATAAAGTGAGATCACATATCACATAGGGAATCTAACAGCTTATAAGGCTAAAGATCATGGAAAATAGATAGAGCTATGCCATTATTAATGCAAAGGATAAATTGCATGAGAGGAGATAAGTATGATGTTAGACCTCTTAATTAAATAGTACTGTACTCCTATGAGGCACTATTACTATTATTGTGATTCGAGATTAATACGATTTTGGATCAGTAAGTGACTCAATTACTATTCTCTAGGAAGTGATAGGTTATTATCTATCGCTATTTATCCTAAAAAATGGCATAATTCAAATTCTGCATTCAAGCCATTTGGTTGTAGTGTATTTAGATTGTATATCCATTTCATCTCTTGTATGCCTAGCTGTTTCGTGTGGTCTCCACCTCTCCAGTGTTTCTTTACTTTGCATATGGCTTTAAAGTTCAAGAGGCTCATATCGGCTCCATGGTACTGTGCAAAATGTGCCGATACTGTATGTTGCATAAATTTCTTTTTGATATTTAGCATATGCTCTCTGATTCTTATATACAACTTTCTTTTTGTTCTGCCCACGTACTGGAGTCCACATGGGCATTCCAGTATGTCGATTATATTCACACTTTGACACGTAATGAAGTCCTTAATTTTAAATACTTCATTACGATTATTAATTTTTCTATTAGAGATTTCATGTACTCCTTTCAATGAGGTGTTTCTGCTGGTTTTGCAAGCAATACACTCATTGCAGTAGAAGAAACCTTTCTTTTTTGTTCTTGTTTCTTCCTTCTTGTTTACTTTCAGATGATTGTTTGTCAATTTGTTTTTGAGGTTCCTAACTCCTCTAAATATTATCCTGGGTTTTTCCGGTATGGTACTAGTCAATAATTTGTCTCTTTTGAGTAGGTGCCAGTGTTTCATCAGGATCTTTTTGAGTTGTATATTCTCTTTGCTATAATCCAGAATGATGGGTGGGAAAAGATTAGTTTGCTGTGGTGTTACTGTGTCATTTCTTTCCTTTTCTCTTAGCAGGTTACTGCGTTCTATATCCTTCACTCTCAGTAAGTCATGTTCTACTTCCTTAGGATCATAGTTTTTAGCCAGAAAATGTTCTTTTATTTTCTCTGCCTGTTCTGTATATACTTGTTGGTCTGTACAATTACGCCTTAATCTTCTAAATTCATTGTATGGTACATTTTTCAGCCATGCTGGAAGATGGCAACTTTCCTTTAAGATGAAACTGTTAACATCAACATCCTTGAAATGTGTCTTTGTTTTCAGGATACCTGACTCAATATAGATGGTAAGGTCAAGGAAATCCACAGATGTAGTGCTGTGGATTGCTTGCAAAACCAGCAGAAACACCTCATTGAAAGGAGTACATGAAATCTCTAATAGAAAAATTAATAATCGTAATGAAGTATTTAAAATTAAGGACTTCATTACGTGTCAAAGTGTGAATATAATCTACGTACTGGAATGCCCATGTGGACTCCAGTACGTGGGCAGAACAAAAAGAAAGTTGTATATAAGAATCAGAGAGAATATGCTAAATATCAAAAAGAAATTTATGCAACATACAGTATCGGCACATTTTGCACAGTACCATGGAGCCGATATGAGCCTCTTGAACTTTAAAGCCATATGCAAAGTAAAGAAACACTGGAGAGGTGGAGACCACACGAAACAGCTAGGCATACAAGAGATGAAATGGATATACAATCTAAATACACTACAACCAAATGGCTTGAATGCAGAATTTGAATTATGCCATTTTTTAGGATAAATAGTGATAGATAATAACCTATCACTTCCTAGAGAATAGTAATTGAGTCACTTACTGATCCAAAATCGTATTAATCTCGAATCACAATAATAGTAATAGTGCCTCATAGGAGTACAGTACTATATAATTAAGAGGTCTAACATCATACTTATCTCCTCTCATGCAATTTATCCTTTGCATTAATAATGGCATAGCTCTATCTATTTTCCATGATCTTTAGCCTTATAAGCTGTTAGATTCCCTATGTGATATGTGATCTCACTTTATAACCCCATCCTGTATTCCAGTGACAAAACACAACTTTCTAATATGTATACACCTTTAAATCAGAGAATATAGATTTGCAATTGTATCTATTAAACTACTTCTCTTTCTCATATTAACATTATTTTTATTATTATTATTATTATTATTTTTATTGTTGAGTATTTTTGTATTTTGTGGAGTTATATTTTTGTGAATTAATATTAATAATTGGAAGAGAGTTATACCTACTTGTATAGGTTAAACCTAGAGGATAGTATTCACTGCAAAACATCGGATTGTGAATACTATTTTAATACATTTATTTTTGAGTGCACTGGTATCACTCCCTTGTTTAGAGAGCATTAACAATAAAAAGTGTACCAATACATGACTGTATATTGGAGAAATGCCCTGTGAATTATGTCTATATAATGACAGTTGAAAGAAAGACAGTTACGTTTAAATTTGTATCCAGCGGGAGTAACCATGGTTACACACAGTAACAAAAATGTAACATTGTGAGCATGATCGCAAATAAGAATTTGAAAATATGTGTTATACTATTAACATTGTACCATTAATTACTATTATGGAATTCCAGAAGTTTGAAACACTGTTTATGATTAAGTGTAAAATGAAAATCAGAGTCCGCTATAAAAGCGGCAATTACCTGAAAAGTCTGCATCCATTGATAAAGCCGTTGGAACGGAGAAACGCGTTTGGAGGGACACAACTCACATCACAGAAAGCCAGTGCCTGGGGAGCATTCACCTTTACTGTTACCACCAAACTAACATCTGAACTGCTGATTTCGGGACGCCGAGAACAGCATAAGGTCTGCACCCAGTACTTTCTGAATTAATTAGTAGGCATATCATAACGAAGCCTTATTATTATTCATTTAAAGATATCTGGAGTTTGTTTTAATTCCAATTTTATTTTATGTGAAGCTTTTTATATTGATACTTAGCTTTTAGCTAAGATTCTAATAAAGTCAGTTTATTTTAAAATACAAAGGATTCCCTTTTTGTAGTGAAATAGTAAATCACTAATTTACCCTTTTTTTTTCTTTGCATTTTCATATCTATTTGATCATGGAGTAACACCATAAAAGAAAACACCGGGAACAAAGGGACTTGCACAGACCATTATTGGACTTTATTATTTAGTCTGTTGCATTTATTATATGAGTAATTTTACTGACGTTTTATTTGTGTTTTTTTTCTAGAGGCAAAGGGTATACTTTTCATTTATTTGCATATCATTAACTCAATAGGTTGTCAGGTTTCCTATTACATATACCCTCCTCCTTAGAAAATTAATTAGCGCTCCACTTTTTGAACACTATTATTCAAAATGAATTAGGCATACAAGCTACTGCCTTCTTTTTAGAAACAGTTTGTTTTGGAATCTACAGAGCTGATACTTAATAATAATTATGTTTGGTTCAGGAACGATTTTTACCTGCAGAGACGTGGTACAGCTATGGGCACCAGGTTTTCCCCCAGCTACGCCAATCTGTTCATGGCTTTCTGGGGTTGCCATTTGAATGGTGGCGGGCGCTGGGGGAAAAACCTGGTGCTCTACAAGAGGTACGTAGATGACCTCTTTCTCGTATGGAGGGGAGGCGAATCTCTTCTCTTGGAATTTATTGCCCATGCCAACCGTAATGATTGGGGGGGTGGCACTGTCTTTTCAATATAGCGAAACCCAGGTAGATTACTTGGATCTTACCATCTACATCGAGAATAACAGCATAAAGACCAAAACCTACTTCAAAGCTGTGGATGTGAACAGCTATATTGAGAAGACAAGCTGTCACTACAGTCCGTGGTTGGACAATGTGCCTTAGAGTCAATATCTCAGAATCAAGAGAAATTGTTCAGAACCAGCTGTATGTATCACTCAGGGACAAAGAATCACTAAGGATTTCAAAACCAGAGGCTATAGTGATTCAATTCGGCAAGGTGCTCTGAATTCTGTTGATCAAATTGCAAGAGAGGATCTTCTAAACTATAAAACAAAAGAACAAACCATATGGTAATTCCATTTATATGCCAATATTCAGGGAATCAAAACGAACAGTTACGCAAAATCATAGCTAAACATTGGCACTTATTGTTAAAAGATACAGTATTTAAGGAGATTCTATCAGGTAAACCGAAGATTGTACATAGGGGTTTACCTAACTTGAAAAGGATTTTAACAGATGGGATTATTAGAGAAGAAAAAGATAAACAAAACGCAAAAAATATTTTAGACAATTTTTCAGGTTTTTTTTGGGATGTGGCAGATGTAGGGCCTTGCCAACTAACCCACTGAGGAAAGCAACATATTGCAGAATTTAGGGTAAATAAAAAGATCTATATAATTAGAGACTGTGACGAAGTACCCTTCGCCACTTGTGCCTGGAGGGGACTACTGGCTAGCCTCCTGCCTTCCGACTATGGCCCATGTGCTGATAGCTGTATTTTAACCCGCAGAAAGGTTTATTTGTGTATTTCTGCCGGGGCGTTCGGGACTTTCAGTATGTGAGTAGTGCTATCCCAGATAGCAATGCCATGGAACCTATTCATGCAACAAAAGACTATGGAAAAGACTTTGGCTCCATGGCGATTGAACTGTATGTATGTGATCTGAGTGCCATTCGGTAATAATATGCGCTCAGATCTAAGCTATCTGGGGATATGTTGCATGTATATGTTTTATGTAGTAATGTAACATTGTGCAATTTTATGTCTTTTTGTAACCATGTGGTTAATGGAGTCTTGCCTCTGTCCTGGGAGATAATTTGATTATGTCCCAATTATCTCCAGGATAGAGAGGAGGGATTGTGATGTCACTGTGGGAGTGTTTTGTTTGTATTGTCTGTGATTGGCTAATATCCAATATGTGCCCCATTGTTCCATCAGGTCCCCTAGGGGAGTGTCCACCTGGAGGACACTTGCATAAATACCGGGCAGGTAGCCCTCAATAAACCAGACCAACTTGCACCTTTCTTGAAGCCTTGGCTCATGCTTGGGGGAAGGGATACCTACACTCTGAGGATTGCTATAATCACTTACTTCCCAGAGTAAGCTCTTGTAAGAGCTTGATTTGTTCCTGCTATGCTCTCTGGATTTAGGAGAGGTTCACCCACTGGGAGCTGGATCCTGGTTGTGGATCCAGGGTGGGTGAGAGACAGCGAGACCCCGGCGCAGCTGCATCACTGGAAGTGGGGTCCGCAGTGCTGATGGTGTCGGTTGGAGTGCTCAGAGTCCTCGGAAAGCGCTGGCGGAGGTACTCAGTCGGAGTGCCAGCGGTCTGTCACAGAGACTGTATCACATGCAATACTAAAAATGTGTTGTATATGCTCACCTGCCCCGTGGTTTAAATTATATAGGAAGAACCACTAGGCTATTGAAGACAAGGATAGGTGAGCATGTGTATAACATCAGTAGGAAGTTCGAAAAGCATCAGGTCTAGTGATGTACCGAACTGTCCGCTGGCGAACAGTTCCCGGCGAACTTAGCGTGTTCGCGTTCGCCGCGGCGGGCGGACACATGCGCAGTTCGATCCGCCCCTATTCGTCATCATTGGGCAAACTTTGACCCTGTGCCTCTCGGTCAGCAGACACATTCCAGCCAATCAGCAGCACTCCCTCCCTTCCACACCCTCCAACCTCCCTCCCAGCATCCATTTTCGATTCATTCGGAAGATGCATGCTTAGTGAGAGGAGGGAAAGTTTAGCTGCTGCTGATTAGATAGGGAAATTGATAGCTAGGCTAGGGTATTCAGTGTCCACTACAATCCTGAGGGACTCATCTGATCTCTGCTGTAAGGACAGCACCCCAAAAAGCCCTTTTTAGGGCTAGAACATCAGGCTGCTTTTTTTTCCCTGTGTAATGTAATTGCAGGTGCCTGCCTGCCAGCTTCTGTGTGAGGTTCACATTGGATACTGTGCCCACTTGCCCAGTGCCACCACTCATATCTGTTTTTACAATAGGTTAAGCTTTAGATTTAAAAGAAATATTTTTTTTTCACTGTAATAGAAGAGCAGTTGCCTGCCTGCCAGCTTCTGTGTCAGGTTGGATGCCTTGCCCATTTGCACAGTCAGTGCCACCACTCATATCTGTTTTTACAATAGGTTAAGCTTTAGATTTAAAATAAATTTTTTTTTTTCACTGTAATAGAAGAGCAGTTGCCTGCCTGCCAGCTTCTGTGTCAGGCTGGATGCCTTGCCCATTTGCACAGTCAGTGCCACCACTCATATCTGTTTTTACAATAGGTTAAGCTTTAGATTTAAAATAAATAATTTTTTTTCACTGTAATAGAAGAGCAGTTGCCTGCCTGTCAGCTTCTGTGTGAGGTTCACATTGGATACTGTGCCCACTTGCCCAGTGCCACCACTCAGATCTGTTTTTACAATAGCTTAAGCGTTAGATTTAGAAGAAATAATTTTTTTTCACTGTAATAGAAGAGCAGTTGCCTGCCTGCCAGCTTCTGTGTCAGGCTGGATGCCTTGCCCATTTGCACAGTCAGTGCCACCACTCATATCTGTTTTTACAATAGGTTAAGCTTTAGATTTAAAATAAATAATTTTTTTTCACTGTAATAGAAGAGCAGTTGCCTGCCTGCCAGCTTCTGTGTGAGTTTCACAGTGGATACTGTGCCCTCTTGCCCAGTGCCACCACTCATATCTGTTTTTACAATAGCTTAAGCTTTAGATTTAAAATAAATAATTTTTTTTCACTGTAATAGAAGAGCAGTTAGTTGTCTGCAAGCGTCTGGGTGTCAGGCCTACTTCAGCGTGTGCTCTGCAGACCTGTGCCAGCGTGCTTTGACAGTTGCCAATCATATCTGGTGTCTCTTTAGCGTGCTTTTACAAAGAAAAAAGGTTTCCAGTGTAAGCTAATAGCAGCCAGTCAGTGTCCTTCAAGCGGCTCTGTCAGGCCTACAGTGTGTGCTCTCCAGAACTGTTCAAGTGCACATTGCCAATCATATCTGGTGTCTCTATAGCGTGCTTTTAAAACCAAAATTTGGTTTACACTGTAATAGAAGAGCAGTTGCCTGCCTGCCAGCTTCTGTTTGAGGTTCACAGTGGATACTGTGCCCTCTTGCCCAGTGCCACCACTCATATCTGTTTTTACAATAGCTTAAGCTTTAGATTTAAAATAAATAATTTTTTTTCACTGTAATAGAAGAGCAGTTAGTTGTCTGCAAGCGTCTGGGTGTCAGGCCTACTTCAGCGTGTGCTCTGCAGACCTGTGCCAGCGTGCTTTGACAGTTGCCAATCATATCTGGTGTCTCTTTAGTGTGCTTTTACAAAGAAAAGGTTTCCAGTGTAAGCTAATAGCAGCCAGTCAGTGTCCTTCAAGCGGCTCTGTCAGGCCTTCCTTCAGCGTGTGCCCTGCACAACACTGCCAGCATGCTTTGACAGTTGCCAATCATATCTGGTGTCTCTTTAGCGTGCTTTTACAAAGAAAAAAGGTTTCTAGTGTAAGCTAATAGCAGCCAGTCAGTGTCCTTCAAGCGGCTCTGTCAGTCCTTCCTTCAGCGTGTGCTCTCCAGAACTGTTCCAGTGCACAATGCCAATCATATCTGGTGTCTCTATAGCGTGCTTTTAAAAACAAAATTTGTTTTTCACTGTTATAGATTGAATAGCAGTTACTTGTCTTCAAGCGGGTGTGTCAGGCCTACAGTGTATGCTCTGCAGAACTGTTCAAGTGAACATTGCCAATCATATCTGGTGTCTCTATAGCGTGCTTTTACAAAGAAAAAAGGTTTCTAGTGTGAGCTAATAGCAGCCAGTCAGTGTCCTTCAAGCGGCTCTGTCAGTCCTTCCTTCAGCGTGTGCTCTCCAGAACTGTTCCAGTGCACATTGCCAATCATATCTGGTGTCTCTATAGCGTGCTTTTAAAAACAAAATTTGTTTTTCACTGTTATAGATTGAATAGCAGTTACTTGTCTTCAAGCGGGTGTGTCAGGCCTACAGTGTGTGCTCTGCAGAACTGTTCAAGTGCACATTGCCAATCATATCTGGTGTCTCTATAGCGTGCTTTTAAAAACAAAATTTGTTTTTCACTGTTATAGATTGAATAGCAGTTACTTGTCTTCAAGCGGGTGTGTCAGGCCTACAGTGTGTGCTCTGCAGAACTGTTACAGTTCACATTGCCAATCATATCTGGTCTCACAGTAGCTTGCACGCATAGTACCACTAATCCCCCAAAAAATGACAGGCAGAGGCAGGCCACCCCGCAGGGGCCGTTGTGGTCGTGGTGCTGTGATTCCCTTTTGCCCTAGAATAATGCCCAGTTTTCAGAAGCCACGTACCCTGAACTTGAAAAGTTCTGAGGACATAGTTGACTGGCTAACACAGGACACCCAATCTTGTACAGCCTCCGCTCGGAACATTGACGCACCATCCTCCTCCAGCTTAGCTTCAGGCACCTCTCAAGATACCACTCACCCGCCTGCCGCCACCACCAAAACTAGCACCACAGCCGCTTTACTTGGTGTCAGAGGAGTTATTCACACACCCGTTTGAAGAAATGAGTGATGCGCAACCATTATTGCTAGAGGATGTAGATAACAGGGATATGTTTCAGGCAGGCAGCATTAAACACATGGAGGTACGGTGTGATGATGATGATGTTGTACCCGCTGCTGCTTCCTTTTCTGAGTTGTCAGATACACGCGAAGCGGTTGATGATGACGATGGGTCCATGGATGTCACGTGGGTGCCCGCTCGGCAAGAAGAAGAACAGGGCGAAAGTTCAGATGGGGAGACAGAGAGGAGGAGGAGACGAGTTTGAAGCAGGGGGGTGTCGTCGCAAGGAGCTAGTGGCACAGTCAGACAGCATGCATCGGCACCCGGGGTCAGCCCGACAGCACGCCAATCAACGCATGCTGTGTCCACCACCAGAATGCTGTCATTGCAGAGCTCAGCAGTGGGGCATTTTTTTTGTGTGTCTGCCTCTGACAACAGCGATGCCATTTGCAACCTGTGCCAAAGGAAACTGAGTCGTGGGAGGTCCAACACCCACCTAGGTACAACTGCTTTGCGTAGGCACATGATCTCACATCACAAACGCCTATGGGATCAACACATGAGTACAAGCAGCATGCCTACTCTAAGCCGCCATCCTCCTCCTGGTCCAGCATCTTCAGCCACGTCAACCACTGCTGTCCTCCTTGCCCCCTCTCAACCATCCGCCACTCCGTCTCCCGCCTTGAGCAGTTCCCGCTCATCTGCCCACAGTCATGTGTCTGTCAAGGACATGTTTGAGCGTAAGAAGCCAATGTCACCAAGTCACCCCCTTGCCCAGCGTCTGACAGCTGGCTTGTCCGAACTATTAGCCCGCCAGCTTTTACCATACAATCTGGTTGAGTCTGAGGCGTTCAAAAAATTTGTAGCTATTGGGACACCGCAGTGGAAGGTACCCGGCCGGAATTTCTTTTCACAAAAGGCAATCCCCAACTTGTACTCGATTGTGCAAAAGGAAGTCATGGCATGTCTGGCACACAGTGTTGGGGCAAGGGTCCATCTGACCACTGATACCTGGTCTGCAAAGCATGGTCAGGGCAGGTATATCACCTACACTGCACATTGGGTAAACCTGCTGACGGCTGACAAGCAAGGAATGCGTGGCATTGTAGAGGAGTTGGTGACACCGCCACGAATTGCAGGCAGTCCTGCTGCCACCTCCTCTACTCCTCCTACTCCATCCTCTTCCATAACCTCCTCGGCTGAGTCCTCTTGTGCTGCTGCGTCTTGCACCACATCAACGGCACCCCCCCAGCTCCCCAGGTACTATTCCACATCCCGGATACGGCAGTGTCACGCCGTCTTGGGTTTGACTTGCTTGAAAGCAGAGAGTCACACCGGACAAGCACTCCTGTCCGCCCTGAACGCACAGGTGGAAAAGTGGCTGACTCCGCAGCAACTGGATATCGGCAAAGTGGTGTGTGACAACGGAAAAAATTTGATAGCGGCATTGAAGTTGGGCAAGTTGACACATGTGCCGTGCATGGCACATGTGTGTAATCTGATCGTACAACGCTTTGTGCATAAGTACACAGGCTTACAGGACGTCCTGAAGCAGGCCAGGAAGGTGTGTGGCCATTTCAGGCGTTCCTACACGGCCATGGCTCACTTTGCCGATATCCAGCGGCGAAACAACATGCCAGTGAGGCGCTTGATTTGCGACAGCCCTACACGTTGGAATTCAACACTCCTAATGTTCGACCACCTGCTCCAACAAGAAAAAGCTGTTAATGAATATTTGTATGACCGGGGTGCTAGGACAGCCTCTGGGGAGCTGGGATTTTTTTTGCCACGTTACTGGACGCTCATGCGCAATGCCTGTAGGCTCATGCGTCCTTTTGAGGAGGTGACAAACCTAGTCAGTCGCACCGAAGGCACCATCAGCGACATCATAACATTTGTTTTCTTCCTGGAGCGTGCCCTGCGAAAAGTGCTGGATCAGGCTGTAGATGAGCGTGAAGAGGAAGAGGAAGAGTTGTGGTCACCATCACCACCAGAAACAGCCTTATCAGCATCGCTTGCTGGACCTGCGGCAACGCTGGAAGAGGATTGTGAGGAAGAGGAGTCAGAGGAGGATTGTAGTTTTGAGGAGGAGGAGGAGGTGCAAGACTAAACACAACAGGCATCCCAGGGTGCTCGTTGTCACCTATCTGGTACCCGTGGTGTTGTACGTGGCTGGGGGGAAGAACATACCTTCAATGACATCAGTGAGGAGGAGGAACGGGAAATGAGTAGCTCGGCATCCAACCTTGTGCAAATGGGGTCTTTCATGCTGTCCTGCCTGTTGAGGGACCCTCGTATAAAAAGGCTGAAGGAGAACGACCTGTACTGGGTGTCCACGCTACTAGACCCCCGGTATAAGCAGAAAGTGGCGGAAATGTTACCGAATTACAACAAGTCGGAAAGGATGCAGCATTTGCAAAATAAATTAAAAAGTATGCTTTACACAGCGTATAAGGGTGATGTCACAGCACAACGGGAATCTAACAGGGGGAGAGGTGGAAGTCATCCTCCTCCTCCCACGACCATGCCGGCAAGGACAGGACGCTTTAAAGACGTGTTGTTGATGGAGGACATGCGGACCTTTTTAAGTCCTACGCATCGCCACAGCCTTTCGGGATCCACCCTCAGAGAGCGACTCGACCGACAGGTAGCAGACTACCTCGCCTTAACTGCAGATATCGACACTCTGAGGAGCGATGAACCCCTTGACTACTGGGTGTGCAGGATTGACCTGTGGCCTGAGCTATCCCAATTTGCGATAGAACTTCTGGCCTGCCCCGCTTCAAGTGTCCTGTCAGAAAGGACCTTCAGTGCAGCAGGAGGTATTGTCACTGAGAAGAGAAGTCGCCTAGGTCAAAAAAGTCTAGATTACCTCACCTTTATTAAGATGAATGAGGGATGGATCCCGAAGGGACTGACACTGTCACTGGGCGATACATTCGATTAAAAAAGGCCTGATGAGATGAGCTGCCTTGGGCTAAAAATGGTCCACACGCTGCTGTATTTTAGCTCTGAATGAGAAGACGCTTAGCTTAGTCAGGTTGCTACTTTGTTACTTAGAAGCTAGACTTAGGCTGGGATAGAACTTTTGATTTCCACTTTTATTTCGCTAAGTTTTACAGCCTAGTTAGGCATCCACTTTTCTACCAATACCTAGACTTAGGCTGAGCTCGTATTTTGTTTTGTTTTTACAATACAAGGGGTTGGGAATAAGTGGGCATCTGAGTCCTGGCTGGATGGGAGACATTCCCTGATCTGAGAGACAGGGGCAGCTCCTGTGTCTCTGGGGAAAGCTCACAAACTAGCAACTTCATACTATTGTAACTTTGTATCTTTCCCTAATAGCACTACTCTGGTACCTTAGCATTCTATCAATAAGCACTAACAGATCGTCCCAGCTACTTTGTCTACATTATTTTTGTATAAGCAATCCACTACCTTTGTAGTTTGGGGCTGACTACTACTCAGTTAAATCGACCTACTTGGGTATCTTTACATACAGGGGGAAGTTTTCCAATTCTATTATGACTTCATTGTTTTTCCACCACACTGTATGCCTTTGATCCCGATTTATCTCACCAGTGCAGTAAGCATCCCCACGGTTTACCATATACTCCAGGGAAGGACACCCTGGGGTCTGGGGTATCCCCCCAGAATATACAGTTGGGCTACATTTTATGCAGACACTCTGACACTATAGGGTTGATCTGTGTTCTGGTGCTTTATACATTTAGGTAGATACTCTTTTACCGTATGCTAGTATGAGCAAATAGCCTCTAGGGGTTGTGGTACAGTACTCTCTACAGTGATCTGTCCAGTACCCCCCTCATCGTCAGTACAGCCATATGGACCAACCCCCACTCCTATACCCCATGATTTTTTTTTAGTCTCTGTACGTTTTTCTATTAAAGATTTATTATTTTCCTTACTCTGTACATCTATTACTCTGCACACCAAGGGAGTGAATACCCTATTGTGGGCACACCCTCAGTCGAGTGTGTTCTGGTAGATGGATTTTGCTTTCCTCTCCGAACACCTCAATTCTTGGGATTTATTCTATTTTCTAATACTTATTGCGTTGGGGTAAGCCCTTTAGTTGTTGCCCATTTAGTCCTTGCCTTGGCTCCAGAGCTGGACCTTTCTAGCTCTATAGCCATCTTCCTATTCCTAATATAGCTCTGAATGACGTTTGACTTGGGTGACTTATCCGCCACCAACTAGGGTTCAAGCCGCCATGTTTTAGGGCACTTTCTGCCTGTGAAACAAACATCAATTTTTCTGGCCGCTGCTACAGCAGCGGCTGCAACAATACCAAATTTTTCAGGCATGTGTACATGCCTAATTTTTAGGCCCACTGGTGCAGCACTGTGGCTTCAAAAACCAAACCAAAAAAAAATCCTCCAAGATGGTACCAATATACCAGTGGTCTAAGCATCTTCCCACCTTGGCCTAAAAAGGGGAGGTGATTCCACAATTAAAAATCGCTGCCATATACACGTCCACTGATAGGAGACGCAGAAGGTATTAAACTGATATGAACAATACTAAACTCACCACTCCTATCTGGTGGCACATTAGCTTGCCCGCGCAGTGCCCCAAATTTAAAGTAAGAGGACCGACCAAGCATCTTCTTCCATCTCTCTGTTACATAAATCAATGCCATATCCATAGAAATTGTAGAGAATATCCAGGATAGTTTTACAGGGCCAAATCATGTCGCCTGTTGAAAGAGGTGACCTTGCTCGGGTCCCAGGTGTGCGGTTCCTAAAATGGCTGCCATATACATGTCCACTGATAGGAGATGCGGAAGGTATTAAACTGATATGAACATTTACTAAACTCACCACTCCGAGTGCTGTTATTTATTTAATTTTTTGGTGGTGAGGCTTTACAGGACAGAGTGCTTCTCCACGGGACATGTTAACTCACGGGCAGCTGGCTCATCAAGGAACCAGAGCAGCTTGAACGAGGTGACCTTGCTCGGGTCCCAGGTGTGCGGTTCCTAAAATGGCTGCCATATACACGTCAACTGATAGGAGACGCGGAAGGTATTAAACTGATATGAACAATACTCCACTCCTATCAGTAGGTCCATCCCATTGTGATTTATGCCCCCCACCCACCGCGCAGGGATGGGGGCCGGGGGGGAGGAAAGTAGCCCCCCCCATTGTGATTTATGGCCCCCACCCACCGCACAGGGGTGGGGGCCGAGGGGGGGAGGACAGTAGGTCCCCCCATTGTGATTTATGGCCCCCACCCACCGCGCAGGGGTTGGGGAGGACAGTAGCTCCCCCCAGTGTGTATCATGGGCTTTGAGGACAGGTGTCAATCCATACCTGCCAAGTGACCCTATGTAGGGGGAACAGTCCCTATTCTGCTCTGTGTCAGTGTGTATCATGGTCTCTGTGGACGAGGAACAGTCTCTATTCTGCTCTGTGTCAGTGTGTATCATGGTCTCTGTGGACAGGGAACAGTCTCTATTCTGCTCTGTCTCAGTGTGTATCAGGGGCTTTGAGGACAGGTGTCAATCCATACCTGCCAAGTGACCCTATGTAGGGGGAACAGTCTCTATTCTGCTCTGTGTCAGTGTGTATCATGGTCTCTGTGGACAGGGAACAGTCTCTATTCTGCTCTGTGTCAGTGTGTATCATGGTCTCTGTGGACGGGGAACAGTCTCTATTCTGCTCTGTGTCAGTGTGTATCATGGTCTCTGTGGAAGGGGAACAGTCTCTATTCTGCTCTGTGTCAGTGTGTATCAGGGGTTTTGAGGACAGGTGTCAATCCATATCTGCCAAGTGACCCTATGTAGGGGGAACAGTCCCTATTCTGCTCTGTGTCAGTGTGTATCAGGGGTTTTGAGGAAAGGTGTCAATCCATATCTGCCAAGTGACCCTATGTAGGGGGAATAGTCCCTATTCTGCTCTGTGTCAGTGTGTATCAGGGGTTTTGAGGACAGGTGTCAATCCATATCTGCCAAGTGACCCTATGTAGGAGGAACAGTCCCTATTCTGCTCTGTGTCAGTGTGTATCGGAGGTTTTGAGGACAGGTGGCAATCCATATCTGCCAAGTGACCCTATGTAGGGGGAACAGTCCCTATTATGCTCTGTGTCAGTGTGTATCAGGGATCATTAGGATAGGTGTCAATCCATATCTGCCAAGTGACCCTATGTAGGGGGAACAGTCCCTATTCTGCTCTGTGTGAGGAGGAGGAACGGGAAATGAGTAGCTCGGCATCCAACCTTGTGCAAATGGGGTCTTTCATGCTGTCGTGCCTGTTGAGGGACCCTCGTATAAAAAGGCTGAAGGAGAACAACCTGTGCTGGGTGTCCACGCTACTAGAACCCCGGTCTCTATTCTGCTCTGTGTCAGTGTGTATCAGGGGTTTTGAGGACAGGTGTCAATCCATATCTGCCAAGTGACCCTATGTAGGAGGAACAGTCCCTATTCTGCTCTGTGTCAGTGTGTATCAGGGGTTTTGAGGACAGGTGTCAATCCATATCTGCCAAGTGACCCTATGTAGGGGGAACAGTCCCTATTCTGCTCTGTGTCAGTGTGTATCAGGGATTTGACTATCTTTATTCAGATTCAGATTAAAAAATTACAATTCCAGGAAAAAATTAACAAACATTTACAAGAACATGTTATGCACATCATAGAAACAACGTGAACCTCTTTAAAGCCACAAACTTAAGACAAAAAATACGTACACACAATGTGTAAGGGTTTGAAAGAATATTCTGAATCCTTACATGTTTACTTTATCATTTGTTTGATTTTTGTGAACCATATATAAACTACAAGCAGCGTGAAAACTATAAAAACTCAAGTGGCCATGCTGATCAAATTAAATAGTATGCTTTACACAGCGTATAAGAGTGATGTCACAGCACAACGGGAATCTAACAGGGGAAGAGGTGAAAGTCATCCTCCCCCTCCCACGACCCTGCCATATCTGCCAAGTGACCCTATGTAGGGGTAACAGTCTCTATTCTGCTCTGTGTCAGTGTGTATCATGGTCTCTGTGGACGGGGAACAGTCTCTATTCTGCTCTGTGTCAGTGTGTATCAGAGGCTTTGAGGACAGGTGTCAATGTTAGGTGATTTCTGCCCTTTATGGATTAAAAGCAGACTCTGCATCAACTGTGTAATTTTCCATGGGAGTTTTGCCATGGATCCCCCTCCGGCATGCCACAGTCCAGGTGTTAGTCCCCTTGAAACAACTTTTCCATCACTTTTGTGGCCAGAAAGAGTCCCTGTTGGTTTTAAAATTCGCCTGCCCATTGAAGTCAATGGCGGTTCGCCGGTTCGCGAACATTTGCGGAAGTTCGCGTTCACCGTCCGCGAACCGAAAATTTCAGGTTCGCGACAACACTAATCAGGTCTCTCTGCATTTTAGAGACTACCACAATAGCGATCCCTCTCTATTCCGCTTTAAAGGCATTCAGAAGATACAACACGATTGGAGAGGGGGCGATTTTAACCAAAAAATGGGAAGGGCAGAGATGAAAATGATATATAAATTCAACACTTTGATTCCCAATGGCATGAATAAAGATTTTGAATTGTGCCATTTTTTATAATGCAAGTTTTATAATTTATAACTTTATAATTCCCTTTTTTATATATATTTTGTATATCTACATACACATCTATTTATATCCATGTTTATATACATATATTTATTTTATATTTCTACATTTTATATATGTAAATTATATTTTATATTGTGCAGACCAAAAAATCCATGATTATTTATATCATGTATCCACTACATCTCCACTGCTCCCATTGAAGTTTATTGCATATTTTGAACCTAGAAATGTATGCATAATTGCACTTTAACAGCTTTCCCTTGTTTGGTGTATATCAGTCTGACCAATGCTCTTCATGTTACAATTTTTAATATGGGTCTTCGTCTTTTTAGAACATTAATTGCGTATTTTAAAAATGTAATTGAGTCTTTATGTCAAATATTTCCATGTCATAGTTTTTAACATCTATTTTCTTCTTCTTTTTTAGAACATTATGTCTTTGTAAAATGCCATTGTGTTTTTTATGTTAAAACACCTTTTTTGCTCTGTATATGCCAAGTGTTTATCTTTTAATATATGTGCACATTACCAATGCTGTTCGGAGTATGTATTACAACATAATTTGATTTCTGATTATAAGTTCAACTTGGTCAACATGGAGATTTTTTTTTAATTGTTATTGTATCATTATGCATTGAAATGAAACAGAGACATTCATTCTCTGTTGATTTTACCTTTAAATAAAGGCTGGACTTTGTATTTGCAGTTAGTAGGAACACTTGAGGGCGGAACTTTTATTGCCCTTAAATGTTCCTCTACCGCCAGTAAAGACTACACTCCTTACGTTCTGAAGAAGCCGGAAGGCGAAACGCGTCTATGTAAGAACGTACTGACGTAATCAAGGTGGGCGGCACCTGCAAACCCCGGGAACGGATTTAAACTTTGACGGATCATTGGGATTATTACTGCGAAGCACGGACACATGAAGGGCTACCTCCAGACCCATTATATTGTGTGACCCGGTAGGACACCCGAGCTACAGACCATCTTTGTAGATCCTGATGAATTTGCTCAAGATCCCTCATGCAAAGTGCTTGTGAGTAACGGAGCCTCTCTGCCTGCATAAATCTCACTTATTGCCACACTGTAAGCAGTATTTAACCATTTTTAACTATTTTATTACATTGTCATTAAATTTGTCTTTTCCTATTTATCTTTGACATATTGCATGATTATTTCACATTTTTCTCTTTGCATGTCACCGAGATCTATCTGCAGCATATAAGTATACATTTTGCTGTTTTACTTTCTCACATAAGGTTTATAGGCGGATTTTCCTGCCATTTGCGCTCCACTTATCCCTCACCTTTCGTACTTCTTTATAAGTGTGTTTGTGTCTGGAACCACAACACCTAAGTGTGCAGCAGCATATTGCTTGCTCTATACAATACTGTATCGTCTTTATTACATGTAAGGGTGTTTTTTGTATATTAGTTTTTCCCATTTTTTATTATATTCACCCTGAATGCCTTTTTAGCGCTTTTTATCATATTCTATTTTTACAGTAAATGAGGAGACTATATTTAAAAGAAGAAAAACTACCACAACAAGAGGACATAGTCTTAAATTAGAGGGGCAAAGGTTTAAAAATAATATCCGGAAGTATTACATTACTGAGAGGTTAGTGGATGCATGGAATAGGCTTCCAGCTGAAGTGGTAGAGGTTAACACAATAAAGGAATTTAAGCATGCGTGGGATATGCATAAGGCTATCCTAACTATAAGATAAGGCCAGGGACTAATGAAAGTATTTAAAAAAAAAAAATTGGGCAGACTAGATGGGCCGAATGGTTTTTATCTGCCGTCACATTCTATGTTTCTATGCTTCCTGTCTCAACCCTTGGCTTCCAACATCCTGCTTATTATTTGTGGTCTCTTGGCTTCTGCCCTTCGGCTTATATCTTGACCTCGCTCATTCCCTGCCAGCCCTGACCATCGCACTGCCTGACACTGCTTTCTGCCTGGTCCTCTCTGTAAATAAAGGCCCTTACAGTATCACTCTCAGGCACTTGGGAAGGTCATTTTTGCAAGGCATTTTGGGGTTCCTCTCCAAAATAACCAACTGGTGGATTATCACAAGCCTCAAAGGTATTTCACTAGTCTCTGAATGACTGCAGGTCATGGAACGCTAAAAAAAAAAAAATAGACACATTTGTATGGAAAAAAAGCACAATTCTGGGAATATTCAAAAGGTACAGAACAAGACATCCCTTACACCAAAGGAGTTCATGAGTCATTTGGACAACAATAGGTCTTGTAAAATGGACTCAAAGGAAAACACATCCTATTCAGATGGACTTTTTAAGACAATTCGACAAGAAAATATCCAACTGGATGCAGAGTTTGTAAAAGAACAATTGTTATTGGTTGTCCAAAAAGAAAAAAAAAACTTTCCAAGGGATTCCCATTAAGAGAACCAATCTGGCACATGATCACCATGGATGTGAACTTACAAGGATGGTGAGGTACACAATGGAAACAGGGGAGGTACCAATGGAAACAGGGAATATGGTCCAGCGGTGAGAGAAAAATGCATTCCAATCTATGAGAAACTGAGAACAATATTCAAAGCTCTACAATAATCTCTTTGTTCTAAAACAAATGGACAACAGAGTAGTGCAAACTCCTATTTAATCAGACATCTTCAAGCCCAGAAAATATTTTAACAGATTATCTCAGCAGATCAGAGATTCACCCGGGAGAATGGAAACTTTACTTGTAAGTCTTCAGGGCACACCCCAGATCAATTTGGTGGCATTCGATCTGGTCACACCCTAGAACGATTTTATGACAACTGGCAGGAATACCCATGTTCCAAAGTCTTCTGCCTTCATCTAGATCATTGTGTAGCAGGATAAGAAGTGCTCTCTCAACCATGCAATTCTGATCTAAGGGAATTCTCTCCTCTACCGCTGATACACTGCCTGTTTTCTACAAAGGTGATAGCAATCATCAATCATTTATCCTTCCTATGGCATCTGCCTCAACTATAAGGAGATGGATATCTAACGTTATCCCTAAAGCGTACAACCTGACAAGCTCCACCTGATAAGATTATGATACACTCTACTAGGTCTTTGACGACCAAGTTTAAAAATTAGATCTTTCTTAACACAAAGTAAGAAAGTAAGTAGATAGACAGTTTAAGTCACAGGCAAGTGACGTGTGGCTAGTGCTGCATAAACCAGTGTTTTAACTCCTAAATGCATAGAACCAAGCAGTGAGACTTCCAAGGTAAGATCTATACACCAAAGTTGTTTTGGTGCTTTGATTGTCTTTTTAAAGCGGCACTGTCATGACGAACTTACCTTTCTCCTAATGATTCCTCTTATCTTCCTTTCTCAGGATCTGTTCATTTCTTCCTATCTGATCTAGTTTTCTTTAAAACATAAGATAAAGTAGGGACTACTTTGTCTTATGTATTTTTCCTACGCTTGACCAGCTTTGACCCAAGGAGGAGTCTCACTACTTGGTTAACCTCGCTCCATTTCCTGTGGTCAAATACATTTTCCCACAATACTCACCCTTAGTAACTTATGTACCCTTAGTAACTTATAGGGTACTTATGTAACAGTTTAAAAGGAGTTGGAGCCCAGTTGCAAGAGATGGCACTGGGAGAAGGCAAAAACCAGAAGCGCAGTACAGATTAAGGGGAAATCCAAAGGCAGGGTCAGACAAGAAGCAGAAGTCAGGACTGGCAGCAGAGTAATGTAGTCGGTAAAGCAGGCAGATATCAGAGTCCAGGATATCAGTCAGTAGTGTTACGGGCAAATGCAAATATTGTATTCCTCAAACCATGTACTTTGTCTTTAAGAGATATTGCAAACTGACAAGGTGTTAGAAATGGAACATCTTGTTTTTCATAACTGTTTCTTTAGGCAATAACTTCTTACCTACCTTCAGTGCATAATATGTTTACGGCATTTTATCCCAGACTAAATATAATAACAATAATGCATAAACAAGCTTCAAGGCTATGCTACGACTCTTTCAGTACATAATATACTGTGGTAACCCTAAATAGATAAAGATGTTCAGACTTTAAGATGCCATCTTGTCTCAAGTCAGGGAACTTCCCCATGACGTGTGCACCCTTACGTTTTTATGGCCTTGTATTTTTGCCAAGTTAAGGGAGGTCCTAAAATTAATAAAGTAAAATAAGTGTTACTTTTTCATATATGAACTATGGTAACCCTAAAATGGAGACACCTAAGGTATAAATAGGTGTACTTTTAAATGTTAAGGAACAGAGGAGAGACTTGGAGACAGATGCTGCGCCATCTTAAAATGACAGAGAGGCTGACATGATGACATGTTCAGGAGGGTACGTTAATCTATTAATGATATTTGCAAGCATTTAGTTTAATCTTATAAACTCTGCTATAAATTATTGTAATGGATTTTATGTCTATATTTATATTTTTATATAATAAATATCTAAAAAGACAATCCTCATTTTATATTGTATTCTTAATTATTTATATATTTTAAATAGAGGATCTCTTACTAACTATATAATATTATGGCTAAGATAGCTGTATGGTTAGCCATGCTAAGTTCTATGCTTTAACCCCTTAAGGACCGAGGACGGTTCAGGACCGTCATCGGCATTTTTGCGTTGCCGACCGCTGACGGTCCTGAACCGTCCTAACGGTCAGATGTACTTACCCGATCGCCGTCATTCCCCCGGCGGCGATCGGCGTTGCTCCCGGTGTGGGGAGACTGCCTGCAGCCCAGACAGTCTCCCCATGGCGGATTAGGACCCCTGGGGCCATGTGATCGCTCAACAGAGCGACCACATGGTCACAATAGGTGTCCATGTGTCTGCCTGCAGGGGGACTGTCTGTGCTGACAGGCAGTCTCACTCCTAGTGTAAAATCAGAAAAAAAAAATAAAGGTTAAAGTTAATAAATACAAATAATAATTATATATGTGTATATATATATATATATATATGATATATAGACGTATATTATATATATATATCATATATATATAATGTTATACTAAGTGTATTTTTATATTAATATGTACATATATTAATATAAAAATACACTTATAATTAAATTACACACGTGTATATATATATAATATATATAATAACTATATATATTGTATATATATATTATTATAAAATACAAATAACAAGTAATTTAAATTAAATAAAAAAATTAAAAAATAATAATAAAAATAAAAAAAATTATATATCTATATGAAATTTTATTCTAACTGTATTTTGATATTAATATATATATATATTTATATCAAAATACACTTAGAATGAAATTGTATATATATCTATGTATATATAAATAAATAAAAGGAATACGAACTATACATATGTCCATATACAAAATTACATAAATAATTATATAAATATACACGTAGACTTCAAATATATACCGTATATACTCGAGTATAAGCCGAGTTTTTCAGCCAATTTTTTGGGCTGAAAAACCCCAACTCGGCTTATACTCGAGTCAGAGTCTGTATTATGGCAATTTGCATTGCCATAATACAGACTGGGGGAGAGGGGGGCTGGCAGAGCTGTACTTACCTGTTCTGCAGCTCCTGTCAGCTCTCTCCTCCTCCGCGCCGTCCGTTCAGCACCTCGGTCAGCTCCCAGTGTAAATCTCGCGAGAGCCGCGTTTCTCGCAAGACTTACACTGGGAGCTGACAGAAGAGCAGAACGGACGGCGCAGAGGAGGAGAGAGCTGACAGGAGCTGCAGAACAGGTAAGTACAGCTCTGCCAGCCCCCCTCTCCCCCCACTGAACTGCCACTGGACCACCAGGGAAGGAGAGCCCCCCTCCCTGCCATATATCAAGCAGGGAGGGGGGACGAAAAAATAAATAAATAAATAAATAAAATAATAAAAAAAAATTAATAATAAAAAAAAAGGGGTATAAGGACCACTATGGGAGGGGGGGGGGTATAAGGACCACTATGGGAGGGGGGGGTATAAGGACCACTATGGGAGGGAGGGGGTGGGTTAAGGACCACTATGGGAGGGAGGGGGGTATAAGGACCGCTATGGGAGGGAGGGGGGTATAAGGACCACTATGGGAGGGGGGGGGGCGGGGTATAAGGACCACTATGGGAGGGAGGGGGGATAAGGACCACTATGGGAGGGAGGGGGGGGTATAAGGACCACTATGGGAGGGAGGAGGGGGTATAAGGACCACTATGGGAGGGAGGAGGGTATAAGGACCACTATGGGAGGGAGGGGGGTATAAGGACCACTATGGGAGGGAGGGGGGGATAAGGACCACTATTGGAGGGAGGGGGGTATAAGGACCACTATGGGAGGGAGGGGGGGTATAAGGACCACTATGGGAGGGGGTGGGGGGGATAAGGAACACTATGGGAGGGAGAAGGGGGATAAGGACCACTATGAGAGGGAGGGGGTGGGATAAGGACCACTATGGGAGGGGAGGGGGAAGTAAGGACCACTAGGGGAGGGGAGGGTAAGGACCACTGGGGGAGGGGTGAGTCAGGACCACTGGGGGGGAGTGAAGGAACACGGGGGTGGGGAGGTAAGGACCACTGAGGGAGGAGGAGGGGAAGTCAGGACATATGGGGGGGGGAGGGGGCGGCAAATTTTTTTTGCCTACGGCGGCAAATATCCTTGCACCGGCCCTGCCCACACTGCATTCACACACTGCATTCATGCACACACACACTGCATTCATGCACACACACACTGCATTCATACACACACTGCACTCATACACACACGCTGCACTCATATACACACACTGTAAATAAATATTCAATTAATATATTTTTTTTAGGATCTAATTTTATTTAGAAATTTACCAGTAGCTGCTGCATTTCCCACCCTAGTCTTATACTCGAGTCAATAAGTTTTCCCAGTTTTTTGGGATAAAATTAGGGGCCTCGGCTTATATTCGGGTCGGCTTATACTCGAGTATATACGGTAAATATGCATATATATTTAAATTCTACGTGTGTATTTATGTAATATGTTTACATAATTAAGTAATTTTTTTGATTGCAATTTAAGGGACCTGCCTGCCAACCCAGGTCGAAAGTCCAGAGAATTTAATTTGTTAGCACTGTATTTTACCCTGTAACGTTCTACGACACCCTAAAACCTGTACATGGGGGGTAATGTTTTACTCGGGAGACTTCGCTGAACACAAATATTAGTGATTCAAAACAGTAAATCATATCACAGCGATGATATTGTCAGTGACAGTGACTTTCCTTTTAATTTTTCACACACAAACAGCACTTTTACTGATGATATAATTGTTGTGATACATTTTCCAGTTTTGAAACACTACTATTTGTGTTCAGCAAAGTCTCCTGAGTATAACAGTACCCCCCATGTACAGGTTTTATAGCGTTTTTGAAAGTTACAGGGTCAAATATATGGGTCAAATATTTTTACATTGAAAATGGCCAGGTTGGTTACGTTGCCTTTGAGAGCGTATGGTAGCCGAGGAATGAGAATTACCCCCATGATGGCATACCATTTGCAAAATAAGACAACCCAATGTATTGCAAATGGTGTATGTCCAGTCCTTTTTAGTAACCACTTAGTCACAAACACTGGCCAAAATTATCGTTCAATTTAGTTTTTTACTTTTTTCACACACAAACAAATATGAACGCTAACTTTGGCCAGTGTTTGCGACTAAGTGGCTACTAAAAAAGTCTGGACATACCCCATATTGAATACCTTGGGTTGTCTAAAAATATGTACATGTGGGGTGGTATTCAGAGATTTATGACAGATAATAGTGTTACAATGTCACTATTGAAACATTTTAAAAATGTATGTTTTGAAACTGCAATATCCTACTTGTACTTATAGCCCTATAACATGCAAAAAAATAGCAAAAAGCATGTAAACACTGGGTATTTTTAAACTCAGGACAACATTTTGAATCTATTTAGCAGTTTTTTTTTCCATTCACTTTTGTAGATGAGTAAAAGATTTTTCACATAAAAGTCAAAAAACATGTATTTTTTTCAATTTTTCATCATATATTTTCATTTTTTTTAAATTAAATTACATGAGATTATATAGATAATGGTATGTAAAGAAAGCTCCTTTTGTCCTGAAAAAAACAATATATAATTTGTATGGGAACAGTAAATGAGAGAGCGGGAAATTACAGCTAAACACAAACACCACAAAAGTGTAAAAAGATGCCTGGTCGCAAATGTACAACATCGCAAAAACAGTCCGGTCCTTAAGGGGTTAAGACGTTATAGTGGTAAATAAGGGAACCAGCCATGGTTACAATTGGCGCCCAATGTGGGGCTTGTACTTGGAAGCTTTAACTATAAAATAAAAAATACCTAGGTAACCTCTTATACGTAAGAGAAGACACAATACTTTGTCATGGCACAAGTCTTGAAATATCAAGAATCTAATGAGCTATTTGTAGCCCAGACTCAGAGAGAGATCTTCATCGTGAACTTATGCAAGGCACTTGGAGTTCAGGTGCCAGGTACATTGTAATTAGCATACAATGCTGAAATTGTGGATCTTAATTAATATCATAAGAGAACAAATATACATATTTGGAAAACTCCCTAATATGCCTAATACACCAACACAGCATGGCCCATTAGTTTCAGAACAGTGGGTTGTAGGCAGGGGGCAGCCATGTTCTCTCTGTAGTTGCATACATTTGCATGAGCAGAAAAAAAGATGAATGTACAATGCTGTCAAAAGAAAAGTGATAAGACCGAGCAATGAAAGACTTGCTATTATATTACTAATAGATTTTGAATATGATACGTTTTATAAAACAGTCATAATTTCCATATTGTCAGTTACACTTGCTGTTGATTACAAATCAGGAATTATAACAGCATAACTATTTTTGGAGTCTGGAGTTTCCAGCCAAGGTTGTGGAGATACAGAGAAATGTAAACATTGCTTCCATTCCAAGGAATTGAGAAGTTTTTTTTATTTTAATATTTCAAATTATGAACAACTTTATTACATACAGACATAAAGAGAAAGACATGGCTTTTAAAAGTATTCATTGCAGTACAATGCAGTACACTGCAGCATATATTTTATATAATATATGCTAAGTAGCTTATATTTTTTCCTAAACAGAGTTAAAATTATACTACCCTCCTAGGAAATCTGTTAATATAAAAAAAAATATATAACAGAAGTGCAACAGGTTGTTATACATCCTTTGCTTCTCTAAATTCTCTGCAAAAATAAATATTTATAAAATAATTAAAATATATATGTAAGATAAATCAGGTCAAAATAGAATTGTAACTATACAGGATCTCTGATAACTTTTAAACTGAAATAGTTGAAAGGCTTATTTTTTTTTTTTCAGTGTTTGATTTTTATTGAAAGTTTTTCATAATAACAGACAATGGGGTACATAAAGGAAGAGGGGGATGGGGTGAAGATGCAATATGTGTATAAATGTGGAAAGCGAACAATGTCGTTTCGCAAATGTACAGAATAATTACAAATGGATTACAAATGACTTAAAGACATATTAAGGTCCCATTACAGCAGCATACATAGCCTATATCATGATGCTTTAGCTATACCTGCGGAAATGAGTATTAGCGTCAACTAGAGATAGCAGGAGTCACATAGATGAGGTATTTGGCATACCATATTCTCAGTGTATTGACGACAAGACCTTATTTCTCATAGTTATACAAAGTGCTTAAAAACATATTCATGATATATTGTTGATATATACAATTATGTCTATTGCAGAGATATGATAACAGTCAGAGAGTATAGTAACCTGTTGCATATAAGGACCAGTTGAGGCGTATAGCATAGTGTGTCCAATTTAGCACACCCTTGTGGTGTGTGCGTTGTGTGAGAGGTCGCAATGTTGTTGTTAACATTACCCACACGAAGATGAGATGTGGGTGGTAGTATTATTGACAGCATGTGTGTCGGAGTAATAATGTGGGACTTTAAATCTTAGAGTTAAAGTGTTCTTAAGTGATTGTACTCTCATTTGAAATTTGCCCGGGTGTCTATACTGTATACACGTAGCCCTATTGTAGATTGTCCACTCAATAGTTGAAGCGGATTGGTTAAGGAGCGACTAGCTTGGGGTAGGCTCTGATGAATGTTAAAGTGACTTTCATTTGAAGTATGAATGTGGGCCGATATCAATGTTAAGCGTGTTGCAGTCGCAGTGGATTGCGGTGAATTTCTAGGTTTCACGCATCTTCGATTGTGAGAGGAATAGGGGACAGGTAAGGTATTAAAGGTATAGAGTAACATGGTGTTGTTGGGCGGGGAGAGAAAAGTAGGGTAGGAAGCCCAATATTTGACATACATATGTAGGGGGTACTTTATATGTTGAAAGCATCATATCAATTTAGTGAATTGTTTATAGGTAGAATCCCAGTTCTCCCATTGTTTATTGAATTTGGACAAGTCTCCTCTCTTAGCCCATTCCCTCTCATGAAAATGAATAGTGTTAACTTTGTTGATTAATTCTTGCAGAGAGGGAATGATGCTGCTTTTCCAGTGAGATGCAATGCATATTTTTGCAGCTATTAAGATATTTATAATTGCTACTTTTAAAGGAGTGCATATTAATTCAGGTAGTAGGTGGAGTAAACAACCTGCTGGGCTTAGAAGTATTGGCATGCCGTATAAAGAGTGTATAACATTTTTCACATAATACCAAAAAGTTCGAAGTTTCGGGCAGTCCCAAAAAATGTGTAAGAGTGAGCCTATACCTTTGTTGCATCTCCAACACGTGGAGATGGAGTTAGGGTAGATTTTGTTTAGTCTATTAGGAACTAGATACCATCTCATTAATACTTTGAAGTATGCTTCCCATAGGGTTGCGCATTTAGTGTATTTTTTGGTGGATGATATGGCTGTGAGCCAATCTTGTATGTGAAATTCTTCGCCCAAATCACGTTCCCATCTGATCATATAGGGAAGCTTAGCAGGGGTATGGTCTGCTGACTGTGCTAAGTAGCATAGTTTGAGGAATTTCTGCGGGAGACGAGATTTGGTAGACATGTAGCAAGTGTGGCCTATTAGACTTAGTGATGGTAGGTCTAGATGTGTAAGAGCAGCAGTGTTTATTATATGTTTTATTCTTAAATATAGGAATATATCTTGGTGTGGCAAATTGTGAGCTGACTGTAAGTCAGGAAAGGTTTGAAGGCCTGTAGAGTCAAATAAGGAGTATACATGAGTCAGACCGTGCAGTGGCCAGTGGTGTATGGGAAGGTTTGGTGATATCGAGGTGAGAGCTCCTATAGGAGCTAGGTAAAGTAGTTCTTCTTTGGGACATAATGTTGTACTCCATGAGTTCCAAGAGTGTAGGAGAAATTTTGTGCTAGGTAAAAGAGACGTGGAATTGTGGTGACCCTTGGACCACAATACGTTGTGCAGGGATGGGACGTTACCACAAGCTTGTTCCAGTTTAAGCCAAATCGGGTTCGTTTTCTTCGTCATGATGTCCAAACTCTGTGCTAAGGAAGAGGCCCTATAATATTTATTAACATTGGGAACACCCAGTCCTCCTTGATGGATGGGACGCCATAAGGAATGGAGTGCAACTCTTGGGGGTTTTCTCCTCCAAATGTGTGCATTTATCACGGTTTGAAATTTGGTAAGGATAGAGTTCGGGATAGTGATGGGTAATGTACGGAATAAGTAGAGTATGTGGGGTAGTGCCATCATTTTGATCGAATTTATCCTGCCTATCCAGGATGTGTTCAATTTGTCCCATTGTCTCACTTGAGTTGAGATTTTGTGCAGGACCGCTTCGTGGTTCTCTTTTATGGTCTGTGATCTGGATTGGGTTAATTTAATACCCAGGTAGGTTATGGAGGTCTTGCGCCAATCGAAGGGGAATTGCGATTTTAGGGTATCGATTGTCCGAGTAGTTAAATTCAGTGGAAGTATCTGGGTTTTAGTAATGTTGTTTTTGTAAAAAGAAACCATGCCATACGTATTCAGAGTACTTAAGAGGTGAGGAATGGTAGAAGACGGGTGTTTCAAAAAATATCGTCCGCGAATAAGGCAAGCTTTTTCTCTCATGCAGGGGTTTGAAGGCCTGGAAGTAAAGGATCTTTTTTAATTGTGCGAATACGAGGCTCCAAGCAAAGAATAAATATTAAGGGGGACAAGGGACAGCCTTGCCTTGTTCCATTAGAAATATTAAAGTTAATGGATGAGAAGCCAGTATTGAAAACTTTTGCTGATGGCATGGAATAGAGGGCCATAATGCTAGTGAGGAAAAGATCAGAGAAACCATAGGCCTTTAGTGTGGCCATCATATAAGACCAGTTCAGGCGATCGAAGGCCTTTTCTGCATCAAGGGCCATGAGGACCCCTGATTGACGATGACGGGTGGCCCAATCTATCAAATCCATACAGAATCTGGTGTTATCGCCTACCTGTTTGCCTGGCACGAAGCCTGCTTGCTCTTCAGAGACCAAATTTGGTAGCTTATATTTTAATCTATTAGCTATCAGTTTTGCATATAATTTCACGTCTGCGTTTAGCAGAGATATTGGGCGTAAATTACCACATGATGTGGGTGGTTTGTTTGGTTTAGGCAGGGTAATGATGTATGCTTCCAACATTTCCCTCGGAAAGCTGCCTATTTTTTGTATTGTGTTAAAGAGTTTTGTGATATGTGGGGTAAGTTGTGGTTCCATTTTAATATAGTAATAGTTGGAAAGTCCATCTGGGCCAGGGGCTTTATGCTTCGGTAGGGACTTAATGGCTGCGGCCACTTCATGTTCTGTGAATGGAGTGATCAATTGATCGTTTTGTTGTGGTGTAACCTGTGGAAGTGAAATGTTTTGTAGAAACGTCGATATATCTTGGTTGCTCGGAGTGTTTATGTTTTTATCTAAATTGTAAAGATCATTATAGAATGATGATAGTTCGTTGACTATATCTATGGGATTAAATAGTTTTGTGTTCGATTTGGAGATAATGTACGGGATTTTTGTTTGGAGGTATTTGGATTTAAGTTGATTAGCTAATAACTTGCCGGCCTTATTACCCAGAGTGTAATATCTTTGCTGGAGTTTTGTTGCCTTATTGGCGAAATCCTCAATTCTAAGATTCAATATTTGTTCGCGTAGTATTGCGATTTGTTTCGTGGTAGAATGGGAGGGTGAAATTTTGTTGGAGTTTTCCAATGTTTCAAGTTGTCGGTGAAGTGAGTCATTTAGATTGCCAGCTATTCTCTTTTTAGTTGAGCCTAGTTTGATGAATGTTCCTCTTAATACGGCTTTGTGCGCTAGCCATTGGGTTTCTGTAGATGTATCGGTAGTGGTATTGTTAGTAAAATATTCTTGTATTTCTAGGGCAATTTTCCTCGCATTATCAGGCGAGTCAAGAATGGATTCGTTTAAGCGCCAGGTGCCTCGGCCTTTTGTAGGATAGGGTACTGCTATGGTGATAATGATCGGTGCATGGTCGGACCAAGTCCGTTGACCTATGGTTTGATCCAGGAGATGGGGCAGGGTTGATTTATCGAGTAAACATAAGTCTATTCGTGTATATGTTAAATGAACTGGAGAAAAAAAGGTGAAATCTTTGGCTGTGGGGAATAGATTTCTCCAGGTGTCAAAAAGATCATGTGAAAAAATAAGGTTTGAGAACAGTTTACTATTATGAATAGTGAGTTTGTTAGGTTTTTGATTGTTGACACGCTGGATATACAGCGAGGGATCAAGGGTGCAATTGCAGTCACCGCATACTATGACATGACCATGTTTTAGGGTAGATATCTTTTTTATAGCCTTATTGAGAAAGGAGACTTGAGCGTCGTTAGGAGCATAAAGGGAGGAAATTGTAACTTGGATACCATTAAGTTCACCAACTAAAATAAGCAGTCTGCCTGTTGGGTCAGCATATTGCCTAGTGGGGGTGAACACCCAGTCTTTGTGAAATATAATTGCCACTCCTTTAGATTTATTTGGTGCATATGCATGGTACTCTGTTGGGTATTTGGATGATCTCAAGTGAGGTGGATTATTTTTGCAAAAGTGTGTCTCTTGGAGGCAAACTATAGCAGCCTCAGAATTGTGCATATCTCTTAGCACTTGACTTCTTTTGTAGGGGCTGTTTAGACCTTTTACATTGAGGGAGAGAATTTTCAGTGTGTTAATCAACATTATAGGTAGTTACGGTGTGCGAGTAGTAAAATGGTCGCTCTAAATTAATTGGGAACGTTTTAGGTCTGCGTAAATTGTTGTTCACATTGAAGGCTTCTAATATTGGGGCTTGAAAGTAGGTATTGAGAAGTACATTGTGGACCCCAGAGGGTAAGCTTTGGTACATAGGTGGATTACAAGGGGAAATTGAGGGAAGGGTAACAACATTAACGGGATAACTATATACACAGTCATTTTCTCTAAGCGGAAAATGTAAAGTGGTCATTTTAAGACACTATGCGTGTCTCAAGTGGTGACCAAGGGGGGGTGATAGAGCTCCTACAACCTGGTGGTATTGATCCTGTAGTGAGTAACTGCAGGGAAGACAGCACGCTATGTATTAATAGAACATGAGAGAATCGTTGCGTGTAGAAGTTATCTTAACTATTCGATTGAGTCCGGATTTGTAATGTAATATGTCCTATGTGAGGTGCGAGCTTGCTAGCCTTAGTGCGGCTAGGACCCTGAATACTAAGAGTATAGTACAAGGATTCTCAAATTTAAATAAATTGAAATGTGAATGGGGAGTAGGGAGGATTTGTTCTTTGGCAAGTGGTCGCGATGCCTTGCAAAACAAATGAGTGTTTGAAATGATCTCTAGGTGTAGAGTGGTGGATTGTAGCCATCAACTTAGGGTTGAGGGTGTCAATTAACGTATATAGTAGCCATGAAGCACACGTATTACGTTATTCTTAAGTATAACATAGTTCTCAACATCATAAGTTATAAACAATGAGAATAAACAATATTAGTGACATAACAAAAATTTTTTTGCAATATATACACTTATCATTTAAATTGGGGGCACGGGCTGGAGGTGTTCATAGTCAAAATCAAAATTAGGGCACTATGTGTAGTTTAGGAAGGACTTACAAAATAGGATAGCCATGTAGACGGCGAGTGTCGTGGGGTGAATGAATACCTGTCGCCAGATATCTACATTACATGCGAAGCTTGCCTTCCACAATGTATATAGTGAGCACAAAATTCAGTGGTGCGTTGTAACCATCTACTTAACTTTAAGGGTGTCAATTAACATGTGTAATAGCCATGTAGTACACGTACATCGTTATCCAAAGCATAGTATAGTTTTAAAAATAATAAGTAATAAGCGACATTAGAGACATATCATTAAGATGTTTACAATATATGCAATTTCCAATTAAATACATCTAGATCGTCAGCAGCAAAGAAATTGCGTTGAGAATAGCAGCGTGGATATGAACTTCCAGTTACATTTGCAGCAAGGAATAGTGTGGTATATAATCAGAGTTAGGGCATATGCGTAGCGTTAGAAGGGGATTTATAAAATAGGAGAGCTATAAAGATGGCGAACGTCGTGGGACGTTTACTTGTCGCCATATAGGTACAATACATGCAAAGTGTGCATTTCAAATTGTGTATAGGGAGCCCGAAAAACATTTGAGTGAAATTTTGCGAATTTGTTATATTGTTAAATAAGAATATGATAAGGTGGACAGTAACCGATATGGGCAGAAATAGAAAAGCACATGGTTATGCTTTAGAATGAAATCAGCGGTAAACCGCTTTAGACCAGGCATTGATGTTATATGGAACGGTACCGTCAATGACTCAAATGGTCGGAATTTGGTATTTACTTTGGGTAATAATATTAGGTTTGGTAGTAACATGTAGGATGATAATGTGGATGCGTGCCCAGTTACAAAAAAAGTGTACGTTTGCGATTACCGATAGGTAAAGGTGGATAAAAGGAAAAAGCATAATCAGTAAGGGTAAGTGAACATGGAAAGAAAGTAATACACGACAGATCGTGTTATGCTGTGGTATCACAAAAATAATACTTATACTCATCGCGACTTATATTTGGAAGTAGAGTGATAGTTCATGTGTTGCGAGCCGGTGAACCCGCCATCTTCCACTCTTTTTGAAGACGTCTTGGAGAACAGCTTCTGGACGGAGATTTAAGCAGAACTGCATTGGAGTTAGTCCACAGGCCCCATTTGATGAGGAGTTTCATTCCTTCTTCTGGTTCGTTGATTACGTGTGTTTTGCCTTGCCGCCATATCAGTATTTTTGTGGGATAGCCCCATCTGTAAGAAATTTTGTTGTTGCGTAAAGTCTTTGTGATGGTTAAAAATTCCTTCCTTCGTGCCATGGTGGTGGCTGATAAATCAGCATATAAGGAAATTTGTTGGTAGGGATCCGGGAGGGTGTCAGCTTTCCGGGCCGCATTTAGTAGAGCGTCTTTATGTGTGAAGTAGTGAAACTTCACTATGACATCTTTAGGGACATCTCCTGCCATGCGGGCCGGGCGTGGTAGCCTGTGCATGCGGTCGAAGGTCCAAGCAGAGTCGGGCAATTCCGGGACCAGGGATTTGCATACAGATAGTATGAAGGCTGGTAAAGTGTCGTGGGATACATCGTCCGGGATGCCCCTGAACCGGACATTCTGTCTTCTCGACCTATCTTCTAGGTCGGCTAATTTAAATTTAAGTGTGGTATTTTCCTCCGAAATTTTTTGTAGTTTGTCAGCCAATTCATTGTGGGCTAAACAGATGTCGTCGGATCTGTGCTCTAGTTGACTCGTTCTGTCGCCCAGAGCTGAGATTTCTTTCCTTAATTCACAATCAATTTTCAGAAAGTCTTGTCGTATGGTTGATCGGAGTTCTTGCAGCATTCTATGTAGGCTAAGGTCTGTAACCGCGGTACCAGAGTGTTTTGATGAGGTCGACTCGCAATCAGAGTTAGCTTCAGATAGGTTAGCCAAGTCGCCGCCATCTTGAAATCCTCGTCTGCGATATTTTTTCTTATTTTTTGCCATGTCGGGCAAGTTCAGTTGCTTGGGAGGAGACATTAGTGTAGGTTGCCTCTTTGGGAATGTAAGTAGTCGCTAATTTGGCAGTTATCGCTATTGTTGTCGCTCGTTAGGTTAGTAATTCGCCGGAGCTCTCAATCCATGCGACTGCACTCGCCGGAACGTTGAAAGGCTTATTTAAATAAAATGTTAAATATATTTACAGCTTTAAATGTAACCAAAATATACTAAATGATGTGTTAAGCAGACAGCCCAATTCACTATAATAGCATAAATATTCTATTATTTAGAGTGCACAATTCCTGCACATAATGACTATGCTTATTCAGGTACAGACTTTAGTCTATTGCAATGGCAAAAGGATTAAAGTTCACCAATTTTAAAAGGGAAAGCTTACTTAAATCAGGGGTACTATCCCACTGCACCTGTAGTGCTAGCAGTAAGGAAATTAGAACAATGATATTGTACTACTGACTGTAATCAGATCAGACACATGTAATCTCAGTGAATTTCATAAACTAGGCTTTCATAAAATAGCATAAAATAATGTGAAGAAATGACTCTATTATTCGGTATTTTTTGCATATTTCTTGCTTTTTCTGTGTATTTTCATTCGGCAGATGGGAATGCCGAACAAAGACCACCCCTGGCTCACTTAACTTCAAAGCCGGCATCACTTTCGCCCTCTATGTGTGCGGTCAGCGTTCGTACTGCCGAACGCCACGTGGCAGAGAAAACCGCGGCCATCTTTTTTTCGTCAAACAAAGGCAGCGGGACTTGGTCGTCGAGTGTCTGGAACTAAAATCGGACACTCGACTTCCCGAACACCGGTCTCAATCATACGAACGCTGGAACTAGTGATACCGATTAGCTAGAAGAGCGCTATTCGGTACAAATATGCACACGAATGAGGGGAACAATCGCTGCTAGGAGCCAGGGGAATTCATTCGGTACTTTTATTCGTTTTTTCCCTTTTTCTAAAGTGACCGGCAAAACCACACGAATCTCTGGAACTATTTTGGGCAGCCCACCCACAGTGAACCGGTCACAAAGGACTTCCATGGTTTTTGCGAACCCCTGAACCGATCTGGGTGAAATTTGGATATGTTGGTCACCCAGATCGGGGCTATCAGGGGACATAGGATTTGTGGGGATACCCCAGGTATAAAGGGGTGTTCCAGAAATTGGGGAAAACAGTGAATTTTCAGCCTGGAGATAATTAGGTTGTTACTATATCAGACCTGATTATCTCCAGGACTCGGGGAGGGAACTGCCTGTTTGTGTTAGGTGTGTTTTATATTTTTACTGTCCAGGATTGGATAAATGTTACTCCTCCCTGTGGGATGTCCCCTTGCATGGGGGCCTGCATAAAAAGCCATGTATGTGAATAAAAGTTAGTTCTACTTGTATCCTGATCCTGGACTCTGACTGTTATTTGGAATTCGTATGCTGTACCAAGGGAATTATCTTATGCAGCTGTTATATTTCGTATGGATTTCGTTTCCTGTAACTACCGAACAGAACTCTCACTACCTTAGACTCTGACCTTTCGGGAGGAAACTACCGAACGCGGTTTGGCTAGACTTGGTTTCCTTACAACTGGTGGCAAGCGGAGGGATTCGAATCCCGAATGGACATTTCAAACCAAGCAAGGGAATGAAAGGCTCAGCAGTACCAGCTACTTAAAAGAACCACACTAAAGGACTTACTGGAAGCTCGAGGCAGAGTGGCAAGTAACAAGACAAAAGCCACGTTAATTGCAGAATTAATACAGAGCGATAATACCAGTAATACAGAGATGGATCAAGAGGAAGAAAACGTGATGCAAAAGGACATCTGATGGATGATCAGTCTATTGGGACCCAGCCCAACTGCAGAGGCGGTTCTGCAGGTCATGGCACAAGCCAGACAATCGCAAAAAGAGCGAGAGGACCGGGACAGACCGTCACAGGGAGATTTACTACACTCCCCGGGAAGTACTGGGGAAATACCAAAGAAGGTAAATTATGCAGCCTTTAAATCTTTTAATGACAATGAGATGGAAATTGACAGTTACTTGCAAGACTTTGAACGTCAATGTGCACTGGAGGGATTAGACTCCACGAAATGGGCTGCAGTCATTAGCAGTAAATTGTCAGGTAGAGCAGCCGAGGCGCTACGAGCAGTACCTGAGGGGGACATACATAATTATGAAAAAGTAAAAGACATTTTGTTGGCCAGATATGCTGTAACTCCGGAGGCATACCGGAAAAAGTTTAGAGATCTGAGGAAGACTGGGAGAGATTCCCATACGGAATGGGCTTTTCGGCTACAACGGGCGGCCCGCAATTGGATGAAGGGCTGCCAAGCAACCACCCTGGAGGATGCTTTGCAACTAATGTTACTGGAGCAATTTTTTAATCACTCTGCAGGGGACATAAAAGACTGGGTTGAAGATAGAAAACCAAAAACTGTGGAGGAAGCCGCCAGGCTAGCGGATGAGTACCAGGATAACAGGAGGAAGGAGCAAGGGGTGAGCAGACCACCTTTTAAGCCTAATTACACAGCTCCAACAACCCCTACCCCTCCTAGACCCTCCATGAGTAACCCCTCACCGAACCCAGCAAACACACCTCGACCCCCTGCAGTGTGCCATTATTGCAAGCAACCAGGACATTATAAGAATCAGTGCCCTCGCTTAAACCGGGGAAGCTGGGAAAGGCAACCCCCACAACAACCCAGGGCAGCTGCTCATTGTGTGCAACAAGAAAGCACAACCTATTTCCCTAACCAAGAAGAACAGTGGAGTGTGTTACACAAGGTCAACCCAGTTCAAGCTGGGGGTGACAACCGGGACCACCACCGCCAATGGATTACCGTAGATGGCGTGGGGGCCCGGGCGCTGAGAGACTCTGGGGCTACTTTGACTGTGGTGCAACCTCACACGATCAGAGCGCAAGCTCGCACCGGACGCACAGTCGCTGTGAGGGTGGCTGGGGGCGCTATCCACAAACTGCCCACCGCTAATATCCTTGTTGATTGGGGTTCCGGGTCCAAACAGCTGGAGGTTGGGATTATGCAAGAACTACCCACCGAGGTTTTGTTGGAAATGATGTGGGATGCTTAACCTCTCAACTAGCCCGAGACCCCCCTGCCGAGGCATACCCGGTTACCACCCGAGCTCAAGCCAGACTGGAAGCTCCGCTGCACTCTGAGGAAAACCAGGTAAGAGTCGAAATACCCCCCTTACCCGATCCTCCCTTTCCTTTCTGGGATACCCCCCAGGAGTTTGAACAAGAGCAGCGTACCGACCCCACATTAGAGGGTTATAGGAAGGCAGCGGCCGTTACCCCAGGGAACAACCCGCACGAAAAGTTTGAGTGGTATAAGGGGTTGCTGTATAGAGTGACCGAGGGGGTGGGACAGGGGGCCACCCAGGTCATCAAAAGACAGTTAATTGTACCCCGTAAATTCCGGGCTGAGTTGTTAAAACTCAGTCATGACATTCCCCTAGCAGGACATTTAGGGGTTAAAAAGACAAGGGACAGGTTAACCCAAACATTCTTCTGGCCCAGGGTCACCCAGGACCTCAAGTATTATTGCAGGACGTGCAACGTCTGCCAAAGGGTAGGGAAAAGGGGAGACCTTCGGAAGGCCAAACTTCACCCATTGCCCATTATAGAACAGCCCTTTCACCGAGTAGCGGTGGATTTAATAGGACCCCTCAGCCGACCCAGCCAGTCGGGCAAAAAGTTCATACTAACCGTAGTCGACTACGCCACTAGATACCTGGAGGCAGTCGCCCTCCCCAATATAGAGGCAGAGACCGTGGCAGAGGCCCTTGTTCAGATATTCACCCGAGTAGGTTTCCCGCAGGAGATCCTTTCCGATCGGGGAACTCAGTTCACGGCTACCCTGACACAACAATTGTGGCAGAGCTGTGGAGTGAAACCCCTGTTCAGCGCCCCGTATCATCCCCAGACTAACGGGCTCTGTGAACGTTTCAATGGCACGCTAAAACAGATGCTAAAAACCTTTACAGAGTCCCACAAGAATTGGGAAAAATTCCTTCCCCACCTTCTGTTTGCCTACCGTGAGGTGCCCCAGGCCTCCACTGGGTTTTCCCCCTTCGAACTCCTGTACGGGAGAAAAGTTCGGGGCCCACTGGAGCTCGTACGGGAACACTGGGAGGGCAATACAGATGAGGGGGGAGTCCCTATCGTCCAGTATGTCCTGGAGTTCCGGGACCGTCTGCGGGCTCTCACCTCATCGGTTCGGGAGAACCTGCAGACGGCCCAGGAGGACCAGAGGAAATGGTACGATAGGGGAGCCCAAGATAGAGTACTGGACTTAGGGCAGAAGGTATTAGCTTTGAGGCCAGTTAAAAAGGATAAGCTGCAAGCAGCCTGGCAGGGACCATTTAAGGTAGTAGAACGGGTTAGCGAGACTACCTACATCGTGAGCAAATGCTCAGATGAAAGGCTGACCAAAGCCTTCCATGTGAATATGCTCAAACCATATTTTGAGAGAACAGAGGATGTGGGCGCCGTGTGTGCCCGCGCCATGGAAGATAGTGAGGGACTACCCCTCCCGGATTTGCTAGACACCGCCCCCTGTACTATTGACCAAGTAAGCTTGGGTCAAAATTTAAACCCCCTAGAGAAGGGTGAGGCCACGCAACTGCTAAAGAGATACCGAGAGATGTTTTCAGCCACCCCAGGCTATACCTCCGCTGCGGTACACCGCGTGGAAACCCAGGGAGAGACGCCACTGCGGCAACAACCATATCGGATCCCGGAAGCAGTGCGTGAGAGTATGCTCACCGAGTTAAGGGATATGTTATGGCTAGGGGTAATAGAACCCTCTCAAAGTCCTTGGGCCTCCCCGGTAGTACTAGTACCGAAGCGCGACGGCACCACGCGCTTCTGTGTAGACTATTGGAGGCTTAACGATCGTACCATAACAGACGCCTACCCCATGCCCAGAATAGATGAGCTCTTAGACCGTATGGCGGGGGGGAACTACTTGACTACCCTGGACCTGTGCAAAGGTTATTGGCAGATCCCCTTGGAGCCTGCGGCCATCCCCAAGTCGGCATTCGTCACCCCTTTCGGGCTATACCAATTCAAGGTTATGCCCTTTGGGATGAAGAATGCCCCGGCTACATTTCAGAGGATGGCCGATAGGCTCCTGGAGGGGTTTCAGGACTTCGCATGCGCGTATCTAGATGATATTGCCATCTACAGCCGCACATGGGGAGACCATCTGGGTCATGTGTCCAGGGTACTCAAACGAATCCA
Organism: Pelobates fuscus; assembly: GCF_036172605.1. Taxonomy (NCBI): domain Eukaryota; kingdom Metazoa; phylum Chordata; class Amphibia; order Anura; family Pelobatidae; genus Pelobates; species Pelobates fuscus. The sequence continues at coordinate 276,873,797 of NC_086318.1, read as the reverse complement.
GCTCGCAGGGCTCACATTAAAACCCGACAAATGTCACGTAGGCCTGGCCGAGGTACAGTATCTCGGCCACCGGGTGGGCTACGGTAGACAGCGTCCAGAGCCAGCTAAGGTAGAGGCCATAGCTAACTGGCCCCAACCTCGGACCAAAACCCAGGTACTAGCCTTCTTTGGGACGGCCGGTAATTATAGAAAGTTTGTCCCAGAGTACAGCACCCTGGCCAAACCCCTCACCGACCTTACCAAAAAGGCCCTTCCCAAACAGGTTTCCTGGACCCCAGAGTGCACAGACGCTTTCCAGAAGCTTAAAGCGGCATTGAGTGAGGCTCCTGTGTTGGCAGCACCCGACTACACTAAACAATTTCTTGTACACACAGATGCCTCCATGTTTGGGCTGGGAGCCGTGCTAAGCCAAGTGGGAACAGACGGCATGGAACACCCGGTGGCATACCTCAGCCGTAAACTGTTACCCCGAGAAGTCAGCTATGCCACCGTAGAAAAAGAATGCTTGGCCCTCGTGTGGGCACTCAAGAAGCTACAGCCCTATTTGTATGGGCGGGCATTTACCCTTATGACTGACCACAACCCCCTGGTATGGCTTAACCGGGTAGCCGGAGACAATCCCAGGCTATTACGGTGGAGCCTAGCTCTTCAACCTTATAATTTTACTATGCAGTACCGGCCCGGCAAATAAAATGGTAATGCGGATGGCCTGTCACGCCAGACCGAACTGGACTCCTAAGCATCTACTTTTCTCGGACATCCCCAAGCCAACCCGACAGGGTCTAGGTGGGTATGCCGACCTATGGACTTATAGGGGAGCAGTGTGAAGAAATGACTATTTGTTCGGTATTTTTTGCATATTTCTTGCTTTTCTGTGTATTTTCATTCGGCAGATGGGACTGCCGAACAAAGACCACCCATGGCTCACTTAACTTCAAAGCCGGCATCACTTTCACCCTCTATGTGTGCGGTCAGCGTTCGTACTGCCGAACGCCACGTGGCAGAGAAAACCGCGGCCATCTTTTTTTCGTCAAACAAAGGCAGCGGGACTTGGTCGTCGAGTGTCTGGAACTAAAATCAGACACTCGACTTCCCGAACACCGGTCTCAATCATACGAACGCTGGAACTAGTGATACCGATTAGCTAGAAGAGCGCTATTCGGTACAAATATGCACACAAATGAGGGGAACAATCGCTGCTAGGAGCCAGGGGTATTCATTCGGTACTTTTATTCGTTTTTTCCCTTTTTCTAAAGTGACCGGCAAAACCACACGAATCTCTGGAACTATTTTGGGCAGCCCACCCACAGTGAACCGGTCACAAAGGACTGGTTTTTGCGAACCCCTGAACCGATCTGGGTGAAATTTGGATATGTTGGTCACCCAGATCGGGGCTATCAGGGGACATAGGATTTGTGGGGATACCCCAGGTATAAAGGGGTGTTCCAGAAATTGGGGAAAACAGTGAATTTTCAGCCTGGAGATAATTAGGTTGTTACTATATCAGACCTGATTATCTCCAGGACTAGGGGAGGGAACTGCCTGTTTGTATTGGGTGTGTTTTATATTTTTACTGTTCAGGATTGGATAAATGTTACTCCTCCCTGTGGGATGTCCCCTTGCATGGGGACCTGCATAAAAAGCCATGTATGTGAATAAAAGTTAGTTCTACTTGTATCCTGATCCTGGACTCTGACTGTTATTTGGAATTCGTATGCTGTACCAAGGGAATTATCTTATGCAGCTGTTATATTTCGTATGGATTTCGTTTCCTGTAACTACCGAACAGAACTCTCACTACCTTAGACTCTGACCTTTCGGGAGGAAACTACCGAACGCGGTTTGGCTAGACTTGGTTTCCTTACAAATAAGATTAAATATCTGTTACGATTGCCTCCGGTCTAGCAGGAGGTTGGATCGCTTGGGTGTCCTGGTTCCCGAAGTCAGAGAGTCAAAAGAGGTTCCAATCAGTAGAAACATGTAAGTGTAGCATATCCCACTAGCTATAGTAAAGCTAGGATTCCCGGATCCCTACAACAAGAGTCGAGGCTGCGAGTTGAGGGTAAAACGAACTGAGTTTAATGGCACACAAGCATGGCAATTTATGCAAGTCCCCAGGTCCAGGGACAGCCCCCTATGGACCCGATGGGATACAGGTACAATGCAACTAGTCAACCAATCACAATACAATGTATCTTTCAAACTAGTACCCGCCCAGCTTGGAGATAATGAGGCCAACGGTTATACAATCTAATTATCTCCAAGCGCCCAAAAGACCATGCTTTATTGTATCCGAGAAAACAGTGTAAAAATACATAACTTTGGCATTTTATAGACAATATAGTTCATTCTACGAATCGTTCGGTAGCTCAGATCTGGGTACATCAAACATACGAATTGCGCCCAGATCCAGCGAACAGAACCTATAAAGTTTTGTTCGGCAGTTTGATTGTGAACCCCTGATGGCGGCCATGTTTTTAGGTTGGTCAATGGACAGCGGGACCTTGACTCCGTACTTATGGAGCGGAGGTCGGATACATAGTCACACGAATCCCCGCTATCAGTCTGGTTGTCCCGGCCGTTCGGGACACGAACGGAGACCGCCCGGAAGAGGTACTTAACCTGCGGTTAACCACAAGATCAACGTTCTAATTGATGCCACACGCCAGAACGTAGGTGGTCCCCCATTGGTGAGTCTTTCTGCAGTTTCCCTTTGGGGAACTGTATACAAATGGGGACCGTCAATTAGTTTGTGGTTAACCGCAGACCGCAATGCCTTGTGCGGTTAATGAGCGGCACACTCCGCTCGCAGGGTGGTCGGCTGTTCGGTGCTACGAGAGGTTACGAGGTTAAGTGGCGGCACACGCCAAAGGCTGGGGGGTCCCTCGTTCAACGAATTGGCCTTTATAAGAGTTTCTGTATTCTGTTCGTGCAGTCTGAATGCCGGTAGAATAGTTTTTTTTTTATAAATGAAATTAGTCAGGTTGCAACAATATATCAACTTCTTGTAACAATATCAATGTTGTTTATATATAAATATATCAATGTTGTTTATAAATAAATATATATAGACTAGGCAATAAGAGCATTTACATGCTGTCTCAGAGCCAGGAACTGATTTCTAAAAAATAAAAAAAAAAGAGGTTTAAAAATCTAGAGAAAACACCACGGTCAACCACACATTATGGGTGAAATAATTGCTTCTTTAAAAGCTATATGCTGCTGCAATTATGTATATAAATACAGATTAGGGCACAGCGTAGAAATAAAAAATACAGTTTCAAATCTCATATATGGGGATTCAGTTCCACCACATGACAATATTCTAAAGTATCACGATATTGGTGAATCCTTCACTAATTCCAGTGGAAGGTAGTGCTAACGCTGAAAGAGGCTAATTTTAATAATAATAATACTAATAATAATTATATATATTATATTATATTTAGAACTTTATTTATCTAGCAAGTAAATAAAAGCAGATTGCAATGGATGCCATTACAATATTGCTTTGCCGATTGAGGTCAGAGCTTTAAAGAATAAATAAATAAATACATCAATATTCTATGGCTTGCTAAACCACTGGCTTATAATGAACAGTTGGCACAACACTTATAAAATTGTTTGTAATACTGCACATTTTAGCTGTGACAAAATAATATACAGGTTAAAAATGCTATTTCACTGTTTAATAGACTTACCCAGTATTTAAGGACGACACGTTTCTTGCAAAGTAATCGGGACTTTGAGTGAGGTTCTAACTACGTTTAATTAATTAATTTACTAAAGAAAAAAAGAAAAAAGTTTTTTTTGTTTTTTTTCCCCTTGCAAGTGAATTTTCAGTGCAAGGTCATTTAGTGTTCACAGACTATTCAGTTTTAAAAAGCTGTTCTTTATCTCACACTATGAACGGCCTTGTAATTCGTATGCACACTAAAAGTTGGCTTTTAGATGCACATTGTTTTGCTTTAAAATTCCATTGTTAATACAGGAACTAAAGTAATTTAAAGAAAGTATGTTAATTGTAAAAGATTTCATTTATCAATTTTGGTCCACTGTTCACTGATCTCTCGAATCTCAGTCTGGTGTTCAAACTGTTTTTCTCACGATACGTCATGAGTTTATATACACAACTGCATATTGCTTTGTGGAAACAAATTGAAAGGTGTTTTTTGTAATCTTTTTATGTGTTAGACATTTTCTTATGTATTATATGAGCATGAATATAGATTTTATAAGGCCACTTGTATGTACTATGTATAACTCTCTCTTCTCTTCTTTTCCATTATTCCTCAAAGTAGGTGCTTATTTCTTTGCATCCACAAATATTTCATAAGATTTAACATTAAGACGTACTGTTCCTTTAAATGTGATCGTTTTTATATTATCAATAATAGATACACTGTTTTTTTAAATATGATCGCTTTTATACTATTAATGGATTGCTTCTTAACAATATGTGTATTTTAGTAATGTGATGTTAAGTAAATCTGTTTCTTTAAATGTCTCTTTTTAGAAGTTCACATACATGTGAGTTTTGGTAGGGGCGCTGCGCAGTGGCTAGCGTTGCCCTCAATAACTCTCATACGATACCAGTGCTGTTGGGGTGCTGTTTCTTGCGCTAGGACGCCATCTCACCGCTGCCACCAAATGTTACGGTTGCCTTCAGGCTGGCTGGAAGTTGGACCATAGAAAGGATGCTCCTAGCACTCACCATCAGCACCGTAGACACCATAACTACTGTGTAGACACCATAAGTACTGCAGACTCCACGAACCGCCGCTGCTGGGCTAGGTTCTCGCCGTCTGCTATCTACCCTGGACCTACGACCAGGCTCCAGGTTCCAGTAGGTGAACCTCTTCCTGCTGTAGAGCGAAGCAGGATCAGGAACAAGAGCTCTTATAAGAGTTCAGTAGCTAAGGGAGTGTGATGAGCATAGCAATCCCTGTAGTGATTATAGCTGTCCCCTACAAACATGAGTCTCTTATGTAGGTTTCCCTTAAATAGGACCACCCACAGGGTTTTACAGAACAACCAATAACATACGCACATTACAGAAAACACTCCCAGCAATTACACACAAAATCCTCCCCTCTGCCTGTGATATAATTATGGTACACAATGCTTAACATAATTATCACAGGCAGGAAAAATACAGTTTTTATACATACACTGTAACTTTAAAAATATACGTCCAATAAAAATTACATATTCAGAATCAGCACAATTTAAATATAAACATAACCAAAAGTCATACAAATCCCTCCAGTGGATAAAAAGTTAGATGGAAGTCCATTATGACCGACCGCAAGCACATTTTCCTGACCAAAACAGTTCCATAGATTTGGGCTGTGCGGCCGGTCAATTTTATGCAGAAAAATGACTAGGTCCCATTCGAACATGCGTTCGAATCTTCGTACGGGACTTAGTCTCTGCAGCTGAAAGTTCAGTGTAGGAGAAGGTAAGGGTCAGCGGTGTTCGGTGAAATGTGTAGCCAATTTCAGTTCCATGAATTTGGCTACACATACCGCTGACCTCGTTCGAATGAACAAAGATGGCCGCCGCCATGTGTTCGTTTGCACGAACTGCGGCCACCCAGCGCTCAGCAATTAACCTGCAGTAACCTCACAGCCTGGGAGGTAAATTGCCTGCACACTTCCACTTCTGGGTGGTCCGCCTGTGTGGTACTTGGTTGAGTAAGCCCCATTTACTGAACCAAGTGGGAGAAAGCCAGGAAGAAGTTATTGTACAGGTCTGGAGACACAGTCTTAAAGGGGCATTGTTCACCAAAGTCACAATATGTCCCCAGATGGTTCTTAAAGGGCCATACACACCCGATAAAAATCCATAAGTTTTCTCCCAGGGGCCATAGTCATGAGGAAGGAGGCTGGCAAATAGGCTTCTCCACAACCCAGGGAAGCAGGTCATTTGTCATTTGTCATTTAACCCCTTAAGGACACATGACATGCGTGACATGTCATGATTCCCTTTTATTTCAGAAGTTTGGTCCTTAAGGGGTTAAAGGGCCAGTTACAAATGGCAGTTTGTAACAGCTTGTTGCTAAAGTTTTCTGTAGTGCTGTGTTATGTTGTTGGGGTGAAGTGAGTGGGGGCGTGGTGCCGTCTTATTTTCCTAGGCTTTGCGACTAGAAGTGTATGAATCGTGTATGAAGGCCTGGCAACCCCCATTTCGTCGATCTCTGTGTGTTGTCCGACCGTGCGGCGGTCAAACCATGGGAATCTTCCTTATAAGGGGAGTTAGGTCGTTTTGAACAATCTTTCCAGCACATCGGGGGTTTGTTTCCAGGCTCATCTTTAATTATTTTGAGGGTCCGTAATGGTATATTTTCCCTTGTCCTTTGTATATGGGTGCTTGGCCCTAGGGGCCTTGTAGCTCATGAGTTCATTGGCAGATGGGGCACCGTGGTTAACCATCTCTGCAAGACCCTGACCCAACCTTTGGGGATTGCTGTCTGTACTGAGGCTGCAACTGCAGTATTAACATAGGCTGAAAGTCTTGAGTGAGAGGCTGGGCGAGTTCCTAACAATGCGAGTCTGTTGTCCTTTTGAGAGGTCGACGTTTCAGTCCACCGTTGTGGACTTTCATCAGGACATAAAATACACTATACAATATTCAACTTAAATAAGAAAACACTAACTTACCAAACCACCTCCACCTGTGTGCTGGCGTGGTCCGTTCCCCATCGCGCATGGGTGTCAATCCGCTCAACCCCTTCCGGTGTGATAGTGCAGCCTATCCATCACCATGGTGACTGATAAACAGATCGCGAAAAAACGGCGATCCGTGTTTACATGATCCTATGTAAAGTGACAAGTGATTAGTGCCAATTGCTCAATCCTAATGTCGAGCTGTCATAAGAAGACCAAGTGAATCTGCTTGAGATCTACTATATAGATCGAATACTCAGCAATATAGGCATATGAACATGTCTGTGAATCAATGCTTGCAAAGTGCTATGTGCAAAAATACATGTGACGAGACCAACCTCGCCACATTGCATTGGAGGAGCCTGGTTGCCTGCCTGCTGCCTTTGGATTATGGACCGGCAGCTAAAGGGTTAATTTTACTGTGCAGAAGGATTTCTTTCTCCCTTTCTGCACAGCCGTTCGGTAGATTCTATCTACTGAACAAACAGCCTGTTTGCAACCTCCCCAGAGCCGTGGGAAGCCGGCCGGCACTGTTAATTGGCCACCCAGAAGCTGGAGTGTGCTGCCAATTTACCTCCCTGAAGCTGTGGTTAACCGCAGCTTAATTGATTGTTACTGGGTGGGCGCGGTTACACTTAGCGGCCACTAGGTGGTGGTGTTCTGGAGCTCACCGGGCAGCCAGCGCTTTTCTGCCCGGCTTTCATGCACCAAAATCGGACACTTTTACGTGCAGGCACCGCTGAACCTCCAGCCCCTGGTTCTAATTCGTATGGATTTGGTGAATGCATGGAAGTTCGGTATTTTATGTTGGAAGAATGTTTTAACCCAGATAGCCATGCCATGGAGCATATTAGTGTAATTAAAGACTTTTGGCTCCATGGCAATTAAAATGTATTCATGTGGTCTGAGTGCCATTCACCTAATAATGTGCACTCAGACCTGAGCTATCTGGGGATATGTTACATGTCTGTGTTTTATGTATAAAATGTGTCTTTATGTATTTTAAAGTGAAAGTCTGTCTCTGTGTCCCCACGTGTGTAATGGAGTTTTGCCTTTGTCCTGGGAGATAATTGAATTACTTCTCCAGGGCAGAGGGGAGGAAGCCAGGATGCATTGTGGGGATGCTCGTGAGTTTTGGTGATTTTACAGTAGCTGTGCCTGTTTGGAAAAGGGGATTATCGCCTAAACGGATTTTAACCCCTTGTCTGCTGAAACTGTCCGTTACAATTGGTGGCAAGCGGCGGGATCGTTCCTACAGCCAGAAGGACAGCTACAGGAGACACCATTGTTTTGGATTTTATAATTTGAGGGCAACGCATGTCCAGTACAGCGACCCTGACAACACCAGGATGGAACCAGCAGTGGAGCATGAGGAGGGTGTCATGGATGACCGAGATGCAGTCCGCAAAGGCATCTGGTACTAGGCACTGGGTATGGTGGAGTACCAGCGGGGCGAGAGACTCCCCAAGGAAGACCAGCGATCGCAGAAGCGACTAGCCCTGCGGATGCCCTTCCTGGGAGAGCAGCCCCTGGAGGAATGGGTAAAGGAATTGGAGCTCTGGGTATGGCAGGAGATGTGGCTGGAGGATGCCTACCAGGCGCTCTGGTGGTATGGGGCACAGGACAGCCGAGCATGACAAGCCAGAGGGAGAGGAGTTTGATGGTCCTGGCTTGTTATGGCAGTCTTTTTCAGAGCTTGAATTTGGGAGCCCTACACAAGCCCGGTTCAGTGATCTCTTGGAGTGGAGGGAGAGCAGGTATGAATGGGACGACACTCACGAGATGGAGCAAGACCTGGTCCACCTAGTGACCCGGGAGATGGAGCTAGAACAGGGCTACCAGCAGCTGTTCCAATACTATGAGAAGGCTCAGCAGGAGAGCAGCAGGACAGACCCAGAGCCAGACCCATTCAGAGGGGACAAGATGGTAAAGTTTTACTGGGAAGAACCCCAGGTGGCCAGTGGAGATGGGACCGAGGTCTCTCCACCGGTCCTGCAGGGAATTGGGAGCCCAGTCTCCATTCCCCAGCGGCAGTGTAAAGTGCAGGGAGAGGAGAGCAGTGTCCTCCCTCCCCAGCGGCAGGCTGAGTTACAGGGGGCAGAGGTAGTTGTTCCTGCCCCCCAGCAGCAGAGTGATATGCCGGTAAGGCAGTGTGAAGTGCAGGGAGAGGAGAGCAGCGTCCTCCCTCCCCAGCGGCAGGCTGAGTTACAGGGGGCAGAGGTAGTTGTTCCTGCCCCCCAGCAGCAGAGTGATATGCCAGGAAGGCAGTGTGAAGTGCAGGGAGAGGAGAGCAGCGTCCTCCCTCCCCAGCGGCAGGCTGAGTTACAGGGAGCAGAGGTAGTTGTTCCTGCCCCCCAGCAGCAGAGTGATATGCCGGGAAGGCAGTGTGAAGTACAGGGAGAGGAGAGCAGTGTCCTCCCTCCCCAGCGGCAGTGTGATTTTTTGGGAATTGGGAGCCCAGTCTCCATTCCCCAGCGGCAGTGTGATGTGCCAAGAATTGGTAGCCCAGTCTCCATTCTCCAGCGGCAGTGTGATGGGCCGGGAATTGGGAGCCCAGTCTCCAGTCCCCAGCGGCAGAGTATCCAGCAGGTTATAGAGAGCCCAGTCTCCTTTCCCCAGCAGCAGGACTCTGTATTGGGAGGAGAGACAGTCGGTCTCCCTCCACAAAGACTGGAAGTATGTATGGGAGAGGAGCTTGTTACCACCTCTCCCCAGCTACGGATCATTAATGGGCAGGGAATAGAGAGCTCAGTCTCCATTCCCCAGCGGCAGAGTGTTCTATCGGGAGAGGAGCTTGTTACCCCCTCTCCCCAGCGACAGCTTAATGTACCAGGGGGAGACTGTAGATATTTTATTTAGTTTTGTAAAATGCTTCCAAAATTAAACAGAATAACAAAATAAATAACAAAATAACAATAGCAACCAACTCAAACATAATACCAAATGAAACATAAATACCCCAAATTAAACATAAATACTGAAATAAACTCTGGAAGGGGCACTATTAGGGGAGTAAACCCATACCAAAATTAAATAACTGGGATATAACAGGGAGAGGGATTAACATAAAGGGGGGGGGACTAAATCATAAGGGGAGAAATTTAAAAGGCGGGGGGCTCCATTACATCATGGAGCACTGGGAAGGGGAGGAGAAAGGCGGAAAATTTCTCTAAGGGGGTCTACATAACAAGGGGACAAGGGGGGGGACAGGACCCAATTTTTCTCAAGTCCACAGCCAGCTAAACATAACCACATACCAAAACATAATAACAATAATAGACATAATAATAAACCTAGTAAAACCCACCACCCACTTGGAGTCCATTTCTCTGTCCATCACCATAACCCACCACCCACATGGAGTCCATTTCTCAGTTCAAAACAGTTCAAAACCACACAACCCACCACCCACCTGAAAACAAGTCCATAACCCACCACCCAAAAGGAGTTCATTTTTCTGTTCAAACCACATAAACCCACCACCCACATGAAAATTCTTGTCCATAAACCCATCACCCATAACCCACCACCCGCATGAAATTCTTGTCCATAAACCCACCACCCACATGAAAACCATTTTGTTCAAACCCACCACCCTCAAGGAGTCCATCCCTCCGTCCATAAGACACCCTTAGTGTTTTACCCCCCACCCAAAAGCAGAATGTTCAATTGTCCATATTACAAAATCACACACAAAACCCACCCTAACCCAAACAGTACCAAAAACCGTGCAAAACCATTACCATAACCTAACTACCCTACACTACCCTACCTATACGCAGAGGAAGGTACTCGTCTGCTAAAGTGTGGTAGCCTTCCATGAAAAGGAAAAAACTGTTCAAAATCTAAGGGGGAAAGGCGAAAACAGATTTGGAATTCCCTTTACCAAGACAAGGGCGACCATGGAGCGGTTCAAGGCGGGTGGACCTTGAGATTTCGCCAGAAACGCTGCCAAATGGACGAATCCATAGAGGCCCTTTCGGTGGTATAGATCCCACGAACCGCCCTCAGAATGTCTGCTACCACCACCTGACAGGAAAGGTCTTTACGTTGAAGGGAAACCTGACACCGTGCCATCCAAGTGAAATACTTAACCACTGAACTGACTACATAAAGAGTGCCCAAATCAAAAGCCCTCCTCCGTGAGTTGGACGTCCCGTACGCCCACTCCGCGTAAGTCCAGCGGGATAAGCAGGGGATGCCCAAGGCGGCTGAGACCTCTTTGTAGACCTGTACGTTAAAGGGGCACTCGAGGAGGAAGTGGTCCATGGACTCCACCTCCCCGGAACATTCCACCCGAGGACAACCGCAATCCGTTATGTTCCTGTACTTCAAGTTCCCTTGAACGTAAAGTCTACCGTGGAAGGAGAGAAACGCGTATTTCTCCGGAAGGCGCCTGGAGTTGATGTTTTTCAACCCCGAGGCGAGAGTACTTGGCGGGCAGTATTCAAAGCAAGCTGAATGCCAAAGTGGGTGGCCAGGACCCTCCCGTCGAGAAGCTTCTTGGGAGTGTCCCGAACCTCCTCCACCGTGACGTTCCACCTGCGCAGAATTCCAACTCCCTCGATGACCGAAGTCGGAAGATAGCTAGAATGCCGAACTCTCATGCTCTTCACCCTCCCACCCTGAAACCAGTCTACCAGGAAAGGTGTGACCCACTCCCTGAATATACATACCCAGCCAGGCTGCTCATCCTTCAGGAGAGCCCCAAAGTTCCTTTTCAGGAAGTTGTTAGTTAAAAAGACGATGGGGTTGACCATGGCCAGACCCCCGTCTTTTCTGGCCAGGTAAGTGACCTCTCTTTTGATGAGGTTCAGCCTGTTCCACCACAACATGCGGAAGAACAGCGCAAACATCCGAGCGTGGAGGGACCTGGGCAAAAGGAAGATGTTACTGACGTAGCCGAATACGGTCAGAACATAGGTTTTGATCAAGTTCACCCGTTCCTGAGAGCCAGATCCCCTGGTCCGAACACCACCCCCAAGATCTTAATTTCAGGCTGGGCCCTCGGGAAACCGTCTGGAAGAGGGAACTGGTCCCCCTCCTTCCCGCACCAGAAAACTACGCTCTTGTTCCTGTTGACACGAGAGGCTGAATCGGCAGAATACGCTAGGATTAAATCATCCACCTCCGTGGCCTCCCGAGTATCGGAGACCACTATGGAGATGTCATCAGCATAGGCAACAACCCGTAAAGGCCTCTCCGGAGCCCTGGCCACTCCCTGTAACGTGCTCGCCTCGACCCTTCGGATGAAGGGATCGACTGCAAACACGTACAAGAGTGGGCTGAGAGGACAGCCTTGCCGGACCCTGGATCGGATCCCAAACGTCCTGCCCCTCCACCCGTTCACAAGAGCGAAGCTTTCGGCCCCTCTGTACAAGGTGATTATCCAATTGATGAATTTTCCCGGCAAGCCATACTTCCGCAAGACTGACCACAGATAACGGTGATCTACCCGATCAAAAGCTTTGGACTGATCAAGTGCCAGAAGGTATATCCCCCTTTCTCCGGCCCTGCACTTCTCGAGGGCTTCCCTGACTTCGAAAACGGCATCAAAGACAGTTCTGCCCCCGATTGAACAGTACTGGGAGGTGGATAGGACACGCCTCGCTAGGCCCTGTACTCGTTTAATCAAAATCTTTGCCAGGACCTTCCTGTCGACATTTAACAGGGATATGGGGCGCCAGTTCCCCACATCCGCTGTGTCGAGCATGTTCGGCTTGGACAGCAAGATCAGGGCAGAAGTCCTCATCGAGGGTGGCAATAATCCTTGAGCCAAGCTCTCATTAAACTAATAAAACACAGTAAAAAGGGAAAAATTGATACACAGTGCTCAAATCACCAAAATGTGAATCACTCCAATCACACTAAAAGTGTATAAAACAATATAAAAAGTAGTATGGTGAGAGCAGGTATTAATACACCAAGTAAAAGATAAATAAAATATATAAAACAGGCAATATTACCATCAATCTTGAATGTCCTAAAAATATAAAATAAAGGACATAGTATAGCCTGTATAAAATGGTAACAATTAAAATAACTTAAAAATTGTCCACTCACGTGGTGCTGAGCCTTAAGCTCTCATTAAACACCTCGGTCAGATGAGGGGCCAAGAGGTCGCAGAACTGTTGGTAAAACTCAGCCGTCAGACCATCAGGACCTGGCGACTTACACTTGTTCTGCTGTTGGATACTCTCTGTGACCTCTTCTATAGTGATCTCGCTGACCAACTCGTCAAAAGAGAGGTCGCTATGCTCAGGGAGCGTGAGCTCGCTTAAGAAGTCATCCACCCTTCTCCCGTGGGAGGTTCCCGCCTCGCTACATTGGGGGCTGCCCTTTCCGAGGAGCTCAATATAGTAGTCGCGGACCACCTTCAGAATCCCGCGAGGAGACTCCTCGAGGGTCCCGTCGGTGCCCCGCAGACTAGGGATGGACTTGGTACCTTCCTTCCGCTTGCAGCTAAGATAAGGATCGGGCGAGCGGTACGGCCCATGATCCCTCTCTTTTACAAGGGGGGCGTACCTGTCATACTGATAACTCCTCATCAGGTCTTTAACCGCCGCAATGTCCTCGGGGTCACCTCCCTGCGAGATCAGGATGTCTAACCTCCCAAGCAGGCCCAGATACATCTTGTACCTGGAGGACTGCATGTTTCGGGCGAGATTGCGAAACAGCCGTTGAGTTCTGGCCTTCACCATCTCCCACCACTCAGACTTCGTTTGGCCTATGTCGGCCAATGTCATCTGATCGTGAAAGAATTCCATGAAGGCTTGCTGAACTCTCTGTTCCACCAGGAGGTCTGAATTTAGCCGCCAGATCCCTCTACCCTTAGGTGGGGTACTATGGACGTTCAACTCGCAAGACAAAATGTGATGATCGGAGAACTCCACCGGTGTAAGCACGGGTGCCGCCACCAGGAAATTCTCCTTAAAGAAAAACCTATCTATCCTACTCTGACAGCTACCTCTGTGATAAGTGTACCCACCCGTGGGATTGGGAGTGTGATGAAGGTACACATCGACCAATCCAGCCTGACTAACCATCTTATTTAAAAAATAGGAGTCATACCCCAGCCTCTGAGTGGCGTCTCTCCTGTCTTGAGGCCTAGTTATGGTGTTAAAGTCACCGCCAAACAGGATTTGCTGGGATGTATAAAGGTAAGGCTCTATCTCAATAAACAGGCGCTTCCTCTCCCACTTAGATTGGGGGCCATAGATGTTAATTATCCTGTAAGGTTGCCTGCCCAGTGAGACATCTAAAACCACACACCTTCCTTTTTGCAACTCAATAACCCTGTTGATGCCAACATCAACGTCCTTAAATAGGATGGCGATTCCCACATATCTCTCTGTGGCTAGAGAGAAGTAGGAGGGCCCCCATCTCCAGTCCCGCTTTGCAGCGTGCAGGGCCGCGAGGGTTTCCAGCCGGGTCTCCTGTACCAAGATGACATTGTACGGAGCCCGGCTGAGGTGGTCGTAAACCAAAAAGCGGGCCCTGCTGGACTTAATGCTGTTTACATTCACCGTAGCCACAGAGAGTACAGGAAAAGTCGCCATAAGGGCATTAAGTATAAGGAGACTTTCCCTTCCTTCTGCGATACCCCTCCTCCTCCGTGTCAGAACCGAGGAACCTCTTCACTGAGACTCCGGAATACAGTGGCCCGTCGTCTCTCAGAAGCACCTCCTGTCCCACCTCAACCTCTGCCACCACCTCGGGGAGGTTCGCCATCTCCTCCTCGAACTCACAGTCGGCCCAGCTGGAGGACAGTGCCTCGTACCTGTTAGGCCGGGCCTCCTGCAACCCCGAAGAGGAGGATGACGCCCTTGCCATACCACCCTTATAAGTGGCGTCTACCCCTTTCGGGGGTTTTGCCGCAGGGGGTATGGCGGTCTTCCGGGGTGAGGGCAGCATCGAGGTTTTGGAGGGGGGGGTTTCTTACCTTTCACCGTGCTCCACTCAAGGGACTGTGCATCTAGGGAACGTGCATCTGGGGACTTCTCAGTGGGGGTAACCTTCACCGTGGAGAGTTTAGGAGGGGGGGCCTAGGGGGAGGGGGCCTAGGGGGAGCCATAATGGCTGTGGAGGTAGTGCTTTCTCTACGTATACTTTTCGTGAGGGGACGTGAACTTGCTGCCTTCCCAGGGTCCTGAGATGGTGCAGAGACCGAGGGGAGGATGGGCTGTTGCTGGGGCAGGGAAACCCCTGTGCCAAAGATGGGCACCGTAGTTGAACTCGCTACCTGAACCCCTAACCCAGCAGAGTCCATCTCCACCGGCTCCTGACTCCAGATGGACTCGATATTGTGCTGGGCTTCGGGGCAGGTGCGGTACGTGTGACCCATCTCTGAACATAGATGACACCGGATCTCCCTGCAGCTGTCCCGAAGGTGCCCCACAGCGCCGCACATAGTGCATTTGAGGACCGTACAGGCATTGCTGTAATGCCTGTACGATCCGCACTTGTGGCATACCCTGGGCTGACCAGGGTAAAAACAGGATACCCGGTCAGCCCCGATAAAAAAACTATTAGGCATATGCTGTGTGACACCTCGAATCTCTTGCAGCAACACTGAAACAGTCCATCCGCCTGTCCAAATCCCATCCTCATCTAAAATCTTAACTGGTGAGGATTTAACATCCCCAAACCTCTTAGTCCAAACAAGGATGTCTGCTATGGGGATGGATTCATTTCTCACCAGGAAGGTGACCTTCTTAAGACCCTGGCGACAAATGGCCACAGCGGTGAATCCTGCCCACTTTGTACCTTGTGCAGACCTGGCCGCTTCCCACCCAGCCCAGAAGCGATCCAGGAGCTGCGACGTCATAAAGGAGACGTCGAACTCCCGGGTGCCCGAGGCATGGATGAGCGCGTACAGGTCCACGGGCGCAAATCCCATATCCTTTAGCCGGGTCACCAGCCACCGTCTGTCAGGCACCTGGGTCTCACCCCCACAGACGAGCCGTACCACGTTCCTCCTGTTCCCAAAGGAAACCTGAGGACGGGTAGCAGGCCCGTCCGCAGATAGGCGAGGTGGCCCAGATGCCCAAACATTGGGCGCACCGGGACCCACCGTCTGGGAATGATTCGGGCGGACTCCCCTCGCTGAACCAGAGGCCTCGGTCAAACCAGAACCCTGGGCGACAACCTGGGAGTGCCTAAGGGGAACCCGTGTACCTGCTTGTGCGTCTAAACTATTTATAACCGCGGCACCCTTTGTTAGGGTGCCTGTGCCCGTGCTCGTGCCCGCCACCTGTGTACCAACTAACCCCAGTGAACCAGGGGCAGGGGCAACATAACCTGAGGTGGGGGCAACATAACCAGGGGCAGGGGAAACAATACCAGGGGCAATAGTACTGGGGCGGGGGCAACATAACCAGGGGCAGTGGCAACATCAACATTGTGCAGGTTTCTGGGGCGTACAGGTGTTGCCACCTGTAGGGTTAGTATCCCTGGCCCCAGGCTTCGGCAAGGCCTGAACATCATCATTGTACATATACTCAGTATTTGAGCACTCACCCTCCTCTGTGGAATCTCCAGACCCCCTGACAGAGGTCTCAGGCTGACGCCGGGCGATGTTTTTCTTATTCTTCTTTTTCTTCTTTTTGTCCTTTACGGAGCCCTCCCCAAGTTCATTTCCAAACTTGAGGAGAGACTCCTTAATCAGCCCTCGACCTCTGTCCTGCACTTTCAGCTGTCACTCTTCACCTTTCTCTCCGTCCCACTCCTCTTCACTGTCCTTCTCTCTGGCCCTCCTCTCTGTCTCAGCAGCGCCCCCTGGAGTAGCAAGGGCAGAGGTACATGGCTCCCCAGGTGAGTAATGGGAGTTGGAATCCAAGTCCTTGCTGGACTCCTCACCTGGGGACATGTCCCTCCTGCCCTCCATAGCCCTCTGCCTCCTGGACCTCGCAGCGTCCTTGGCTCTCTGTTGCAGGATGGCCTGGATGTCTGCTATTTTCTTTTCAGTCTGGAGCAGGGTGTAGGATAGATGCTGCTCCACTAATTTTTTCTCAGCTATAGCGGCCCTCAAAGGACCTCTTTTGTAATTAGAGGTCCTGTTTGATATTTCCCTCTGCTCCCTTAGCTCTGCCTGGACCCCAGCTAGGCCCGAGTCTGCCTCGGCATGCTGGGCCTTCAGGGACACAAGCAGACCCCGGAGCCTGTCAGAAGGTAGCCCCGAAAAGACCCTGGCCTCAACCCCCTCACCCTTTGCAGCCTCAGCATAGGTGAGGGAGGCCTGAGGGGCCTTGCTGGTACTAGCCACCTCAGGGGGGGTCTCAGGGACTACAACCTCCTCGGTACCCTCTCCCACCTCCAGGGACGGGGGGGGCTGCTCTAGGAAGTGGAGGCCACTGCTGGCAAGTTCACGGCACTCAGCCAGCAGCCCAGAGAGCAGCTGGATATCGGCCCTGGTGTGGGCCGTGGCTCCCTGGGGGACCCCCACTCCCCTTTTCCATGCACCAAGCTTCCTGGACATCCCCCCCGCCAGTTCCTCCAACAGGGAGACCTGGTTACGGACTTGCCGGGAGAGGGCCTGGTGTTCAGTCCAGGACAGGCCCCTGGTATCTGCCTTACCTTCCCCAAAGGCCAGCTCAGCCTGCAGCTCGTCCAGCCTGACCTTCCATCCCCAGGCTGGGGAGGAAGGCCCGAGGGCCATGCTGCCTTGGCCCAGGCAGAGCCCCCTGCTGCAGTAGTCCTTAGCCCAGTAATTGAGCTCAAAAAACGGATACAAACACACTCAGGGTTCCTGGGAACACCCAGAGCAGGCAAGCACAGCTCCACTCCCCAGCAGCAGTAGCGAAACTCCTCCCACCCCAGTGGGAGGAGAGACTGTAAGCCCCACACCTGTGCAGATGGGACAGTGGTCTCTGCACTTACCACACAGGGGGTAGGGACGGTCGGTCCTACCCCCCCACGACAGGGCTGGTTAGCCAAAGGGGAGACAGTCGGTCTCCCCCTTCCGCAGCAGAGCTATGCACCTAAGGGGGAGACAGTCAGTCTCCAGCAACCAGGCTCCAACCAGACTACTCCGGTGGTAGTACTGGCACCAGGACAGAGTACCGCTGGTCTCTGCCCACTCAGCAACCCACCAAGGCAGCCTACCAGTCCCCCACACAGCCGTTGTGAGGCACCTGGACATGGACAAGTTTCTCCTCTAAACAGGTGTAGTAACCATTTATTGTGGGTGGGCTGTACTGTTTTTTCTGCTTTGTGGGTGGGCTGCTGGACTAACAAGGGCACTGACCGGCAGGAGGTCAGGTACCCTGTTAGTCTGTTTGGAAAGGGGGAGAGATGGGACGAGACCAACCTCGCCACATTGAATTGGAGGAGCCTGGTTGCCCACCTGCTGCCTTTGGATTATGGACCGGCAGCTAAAGGGTTAATTTGACTGTGCAGAAGGATTTATTTCTCCCTTTCTGCACAGCCGTTCGGTAGATTCTATCTTCCAAACAAACAGCCTGTTTGCAACCTCCCCAGAGCCATGGGAAGCGGGCCGGCGCTGTTAATTGGCCACCCAGAAGCTGGAGTGTGCTGCCAATTTACCTCCCTGAAGCTGCGGTTAACCGCAGCTTAATTGATTGTTACTGGGTGGGCGCGGTTACACTTAGCGGCCGCTAGGTGGCGGTGTTCTGGAGCTCCCCGGCCAGCCAGCGCTTTTCTGCCCGGCTCTCATGCACCAAAATCGGACACTTTTACGTGCAGGCACCGCTGAACCTCCAGCCCCTGGTTCTAATTCGTATGGATTTGGTGAATGCATGGAAATTCGGTATTTTATGTTGGAAGAATGTTTTAACCCAGATAGCCATGCCATGGAGCATATTAGTGTAATTAAAGACTTTTGGCTCCATGGCAATTAAACTGTATTCGTGTGGTCTGAGTGCCATTCACCTAACAATGTGCACTCAGACCTGAGCTATCTGGGGATATGTTACATGTCTGTGTTTTATGTATGAAATGTGTCTTTATGTATTTTAAAGTGATAGTCTGTCTCTGTGTCCCCATGTGTGTAATGGAGTTTTGCCTTTGTCCTGGGAGATAATTGAACTACTTCTCCAGGGCAGAGGGGAGGAAGCCAGGATGCATTGTGGGGATGTTTTACTGCTGTATGTCTGTAATTGGTACTTGTATGTCCGTTGTTACAGTCTCCCATTTGGTCCCCTAGGGGAGTGTCCACCAGGTGGGAGACCTGCATAAATACAGGGGCAGGTAGCCCTCAATAAACAGACCACTGCTTGACCCTCAACACGGAGCCTTGTCTCGTTCTTGGGGGAATTCACTGTATGCTGATAGGGACTGACTGCCAGGAGTGTAAGCCGCTTGGGAGCTTTTCCTGTTCGTCTGCTAGCAGCAATTCGTGAGGTTCCAGTTCGGGAGTTTGGAGTGCTATCTTATTCCCTTGTATGCAGTTCGGGAGTTTGGTGCATTCACCTATATCCAATTTGTGAGTTTTGGTGATTTTACAGTAGCTGTGCCTGTTTGGAAAAGGGGATTATCGCCTAAACGGATTTTAACCCCTTGTCTGCTGAAACGGTCCGTTACAATACACTTTATCTATTTCTATATAAGTACACATCACAGTGTATATACTAAAGTGTGTAGTGGGAAAAAGGTAAATATAAATTTACCCCAAAAAATGCAAAGAGTGCAAGTAATATACATGGAAACCGTGCAGTGCTGTGATAACCTCTTAAAGTGACATGTGCCTAAATTTACATGCAATCTAGCTCTTAAGTGTGACATAAGGAGGGAAAACACTTTGCTAATATGGGGTTACAGTGTGACATAATATGCAATCAATACCTAAACTATGCTAAATATATTAAAAATGTAATAATCTACTGCACACCAGTGTAGTTCCCAGGTTTAGGAGTTATAATCAAAATCCCGTAAAGGGATTACTTATAGACTAATTTATCTACATATATCGTGATAATTATTTGTATACTCACTGATCTACATATGGACACTAAACAGCGACTGGAGTAATGGTCCCTCAAATGGATCCATGTACTCATAATAAAGGTGCCTATAGTATGGTCCATATGAGATCCTCTGGGGATGTACGCTGTAAAAATCTGTGCAGAGATAAAAAAAATAATAAAATCAATATGGTAACTCATCCAACAACTTAAATAAATGATATAAATGTCAATTTTTCATTGAGGCCCAAAGGGGCCATGGTATTCAGTTCTCGGATCCAAAATGCCTCTCTTTGCAACAATGCAGTAGATCGATCTCCTCCTCTTCTAGATATTGGGATATGATAGATGGCAAAACACTTGAGTGATGTCAATGGGTGTTTCTGTTCGAGGAAATGGCGTGCCACTGGTTTGTCAGTGCAGCAATCTCTAATCGCCGTGCGTATACTCGATCGGTGCCACCTTATTCTTTCACACAGGTGTGTGTCCGTTTTCCCAACATAACTTAATCCCCAGGGACGTGAAAGTTTGTAAATGACGTGGTCGGTTTTACAAGAAATACGGTGTCTAATCAAATATTTCCTCCGAGTGTGTGGATGGATAAAAGACTTAGTGGGGATGAGATGCCCACACGCCACGCATCCTAGACAGCGAAAGCTTCCCACAGATAGCTCTGTTCCGGATCAGTGAGGACTAACAAGTCTCGCAAGTTTTTCTCCCTCTTGTAGCATATAATCGGGTTCTGAGAGAATATTGCAGGCAGGGTTGGATCTCCCGTCAGAATGTTCCAATTACTCCTCACAGCTTGAACAAGTTTGGTACTAGCTGAATTAAACTTCATTGGGAAAGTCAATCTAGGTGTCTTTGGTTGTTGCTGGGTACTCATAGTATTCGCCATTTCCAATCTTGCTTTATGTAGAGCTGCATCAAGTATGTGTCGGTTATACCCCCTCGTGAGGAATTTGTTGTACATGATGTCCACTTGGTTTTCAACCCATTCAACAAGGGAATTATTTCGAAATACTCTTAAGAACTGGGTGTATGGTAGAGATTTTTTACTATGTTCAGGATGTGCACTCTTGAAATTAAGTATGGTATTTCTGTCCGTGGGCTTTGAGTACAGTTGGTACTCTATTTTGCTATCTTTGATGAAGATCTCCAGATCCAAGTATTGTACAGTTGTATCGTTGATATTGGCTGTGATTTTAATGGGACTGGGTAAACTGTTAATGGCCTTCACAAACTGATCAAAATAAAATCGATAAATCGTACAAAGGAGGTGGGATACACCCAGTTCTTAAGAGTATTTCAAAATAATTCCCTTGTTGAATGGGTTGAAAACCAAGTGGACATCATGTACAACAAATTCCTCACGAGGGGGTATAACCGACACATACTTGATGCAGCTCTACATAAAGCAAGATTGGAAATGGCAAATACTATGAGTACCCAGCAACAACCAAAGACACCTAGATTGACTTTCCCAATGAAGTTTAATTCAGCTAGTACCAAACTTGTTCAAGCTGTGAGGAGTAATTGGAACATCCTGACGGGAGATCCAACCCTGCCAGCAATATTTTCTCAGAACCCGATGATATGCTACAAGAGGGAGAAAAACTTGCGAGACTTGTTAGTCCGCACTGATCCGGAACAGAGCTATCTGCGGGATCAGAGTAAATTTCTCAATCCGGGAAGCTTTCTCTGTCTAGGATGCGTGACGTGTGGGCATCTCATCCCCACTAAGTATTTTATCCATCCACACACTCAGAGGAAATATTTGATTAGACACCGTATTTCTTGTAAAACTGACCACGTAATTTACAAACTTTCATGTCCCTGTGGATTAAGTTATGTTGGGAAAACGGACACACAACTGTGTGAAAGAATAAGGGGGCACCGATCGAGTATACGCACGGCGATTAGAGATGGCTGCACTGACAAACCAGTGGCACGCCATTTCCGCGAACAGAAACACCCATTGACATCACTCAAGTGTATTGCCATCGATCATATCCCAATATCTAGAAGAGGAGGAGATCGATCTACTGCATTGTTGCAAAGAGAGGCATTTTGGATCCGAGAACTGAATACCATGGCCCCTTTGGACCTCAATGAAAAATTGACATTTATATCATTTATTTAAGTTGTTGGATGAGTTACCATATTGATTTTATTATTATTATTATTATTATTATTATTATTATTTTTTTAATTCTTTATTTTATTTGTGCATAGGTTGTACAAACAGGATGGCAATGCCACAACAGCTATTGCTAGCCTCATAAACATCGGTATTACATTATATATATCTGGCATGTAAGGTCATAGCACATTTTTAGGAAAAATAAAAGTTGCTGACATCTTAGTAACTGCAGATTATGTGGAACAGAACAGGATACGCAACGCACTGATCAGGCAGTTAATTATACATTTACAATGTACAAGGCATTTTAATATTCTGCACATTTTTTGTTAAGCACGGTAAATTACAAGCTAAGCAAAGCATGTCTAGGTTACACGTTCGTCAGGATGATGCGACTAGGCGGGTCAGAGTCCTCGGCATGTTGATAAAGTTATAAAGGTAAGAAAACATATGTAATAAGATAGGCTAGCCTAGTGTGTCTGGTGTACTGGTGTGCGTGAGACATTAGACAGGACGTTGGGTCCAACGTGAGTAGGTGCTAATAGTGGTAATCAGGATTATAAAATAAAACATAAGGCTAAGAATTAAGCAGGCTATAATGCTTATTAAGTACCAGGAGCCCAAGACCCCCAAAGCCCCTCAAGCACACAAACATCTTACGTGTATCAGCTGCCATAATAGTGAAGGAATTAGTGCAAGGACGAGATTAACAAAATTAAAGTGAACACAAGGAATATGATTCAGCATGAGCGCTAAATTACTTAGAGCCCAATTAGGTCGTGGAGTGTCCAGGTATAGTATAAACAATCTAGTCCCGCTGTGTGCAGTTCCAACCTCATACTGCAGCTGCCTCTCCCAGCCAGACATATCAACCGATTCCTGTACGCAGGTGGGTATAGGAGCAGTCAGGGATATACAGCCAGCCGGCTAAGCAGCCCTTTGTGGACATGGTGCCTCTTCGGCCCTGGGTCAGTGTGAGGGCTGGTACCTTCCTGCCACGAGCCTGGGGTCCTTTCAGGTCCAGGGTCTTTCCCGGCGGGCGGGTGCGTTGGGCTGCGCATGGGTCTGGCGCATGTTTCCGAGTGGCGCCTGCGGGTCAATCCCCTCATTGCCCTCTGTCCAGGTGGGCGATTCATGCGAGTTGCTGGGGCTTGGCATGTTTTGGTGCCCTTCTGAGGTTTCCCAGTCCTCTTGGAGCTGCCTGCTAGTGCTGTGGGTGGGCCAGTGAGAGGTATGGCAGCAGCTAGTCGTGTGTGGGCCAGTAGCTGGGTCCAAAATTTAGCAAAAATTGCGTCCAGAGAGTCTCTCACCGGTAAATTAAGGCCTGGTGATGCAGGCTGCTGCTGCTTTCCAGGAGTGTAGTCGTCGCTTGTGGCCGCCATCTTAGAGGCCTGCTCCTCCAGTCCGTCGGCTGAGGTTGCCGGTTGTATCAGCAGAGTAGGGACCGGGCCGGTTCTCTGTGGCGGGGACCGGGATAACCCCCACTGGTCCAAGGGGGGGGGATGATTTGTGTTTGTCTGCGGCTCTGAGCGGCAAGCGGGAAGCGGCTGTCTTCCCCGCCCGTCCTCTCTCATAGGCCACAGTCTTCCGCCTCGGTTCCCGGGCATTCCGGGTGGCAAGTCAGGTATCTGCGGGTTTGCACTGGGTTCCCCAAGCTGAATAGCCTCGTTGTGCGGGTGTTTCAGGGTTGCAAACCCCGATTTCTGGCATTTATGTTGCCGTCCGTCGGGAGCTCAAGCAGAGCACGTCTTACTCACTTGCTAGTCAGGCTTTACAAATAATTATCATGATATATGTAGATAAATTAGTCTATAAGTAATCCCTTTACGGGATTTTGATTATAACTCCTAAACCTGGGAACTACACTGGTGTGCAGTAGATATTTACATTTTTAATATATTTAGCATAGTTTAGGTATTGATTGCATATTATGTCACACTGTAACCCAATATTAGCAAAGTGTCTTCCCTCCTTATGTTACACTTAAGAGCTAGATTGCATGTAAATTTAGGCACATGTCACTTTAAGAGGTTATCACAGCACTGCACGGTTTCCATGTATATTAGAGCACTTGCACTCTTTGTATTTTTTTGGGTAAATTCATATTTATCTTTTTCCCACTACACACTGTGATGTGTACTTATATAGAAATAGATAACGTGTATTTTTGCACATAGCACTTTACAAGCATTGATTCACAGACATGTTCATATGCCTATGTTGCTGAGTTTTCGATCTATATAGTAGATCTCAAGCAGATTCACTTGGTCTTCTTATGACAGCTCGACATTAGGATTGAGCTGAGCAATTAGCACTAATCACTTGTCACTTTACATAGGATCATGTAAACACGGATCGCCGTTTTTTCGCGATCTGTTTATCAGTCACCATGGTGATGGATAGGCTGCACTATCACACCGGAAGGGGTTGAGCGGATTGACACGCATGCGCGATGGGAAACGGACCACGCCAGCACACAGGTGGAGGTGGTTTGGTAAGTTAGTGTTTTCTTATTTAAGTTGAATATTGTATAGTGTATTTTATGTCCTGATGAAAGTCCACAACGGTGGACTGAAACGTCGACCTCTCGATCTATTGGAATAAAAGTTTTTTTTACTTTTTGCAACACAAAAGTCCTTGAGTGCTGGCTTTCTATGAACTCTATACGTTTGTGCAGCTGAGCACCGGGCAGAAACTGAAGGAGAGCCGGAGTGCAACTCCCATCATTTTTGTATATATATATATATATATATATATAAGGTCTAGGTACATGTGTAAATGTGTTAGGACACTTAGTGTGCCTCCATGTACAACTGAGAGCCATCCAGGATACCAGGCAACCTTAGCCTGCTCTAAGTGAGGCCATAATGGTAGACAGCCAGAAGAGGGGTCACCTTTTATGCGATCAGGAACAATTGTCGAGTTGAAATAAGGGTGATATCCCCTGTGAGATAGGGAGGCATGAGGAGTCTCAACACTGTTAGGGATTTACCCTAGTTATGTCCCAATAAGTTAGGGTCAGTATCACTGAGTATGTGTGAAATATATGTGTTCCCCGTAGTTGCATCATAGAGGTTGTGGCAAACCTAGCCACTTCTGGAACACTGGACTTTACTTGTCAAAAGGTTGTCTGTATTTTATGCTGTGTTATGTATGTATTCTGCTGTGTCTTATGTGGCCATAGTAATTCGTATGCTAGCAGCCGTAAGCCACTAGCATTCAATTACTTTGTTTCACGAACCGCGACTATCCGGGCCGTTCGTGAAACGAATATGGGCCCCCCTGATAGACCACACATTAAGGGACGTGTGGCGCTTGTTAACCGATTGCAACAATATTAACAAGCTCCTAGGTGGCCGTCGTTCGACTACCGACCACGCGGCGGTCGGCCATCTTGGATCCTTTGTCTCTTCAGCGGTGTTTGGTCGTCGAGTGCCTGGAACTGAAAACGGCTACTGGACGACATGAACACCGCTGGACTTCCAGAGCGGTCGGGAGTTCCGCCCGTATCACACTATGTTTTCCATCGGTGTTCGGTAGTTTTAAACTATTTCGTATGCCGTTCGGTAGTTGTAGCTGGGATCTGAGCAGTATTCTCACAAAATGTAACCCCAGACCCCAGCTATCTACCTAACGTCCATTCATACTAAAAGAGTGAATTATGCGAAAGTTATGGATTTTAATGTGAATTGTCAGTTCTGCTGCACGAGGAGATAATCCACTTAACGGTGTATTCCAGTGGGAGTATCCGTCTCGTGCAGCAGTGCCTGATGGGAGAAATGTCCAGAATGTTAATTCCACCATGTAGTCCCCTACTGTATTGCCCCTGCTAAGTCTGTCTGGAAACCCCTTGCATGGGGACTTGCATAAATACTGGAAGTGGTGAATAAAGACCTCAGTTGACTCCCAGACTGTGTTTCGTCCGGTTATTGGGAGGATTGGGATATTGCCTTACTTTTCAGCGACTGTAGATTTACCTGTAATACCAGCGGAGATCGTGGATTATAATACTGCACTCCGCTACAGAGGTTGATGTGGTATGGTACTGTTCTGGCATGCAGTCCCTATATAGCACCAAGAAGAGGGGTTACCCCTATTAAGGTGTTTAGAGACATTGGAGTGCTTGGGGGGTCACCCAAGCTTAAAGGGGGGTCACCCCTAGAAACTGCTCACCATTACCTGGTATGTATAAATAAATAAATATGCTGGGGTTCACCCTAGCGATATGGGGTCTCCCCAATAATAATAATAGTGTGCGTAGTAGTCCCATGGGGAATGCACAACTGGAAAGGGGGGTCACCCCAGTAGTAAGGGGGGGTCATCCCAATAATAAGTGCATGCTAATCCGTTGGCGAATGCACATCTGCGAGTGGGGGGTCACCCCAGTAGTAAGGGGGGTCACCCCAATAACAATAATAATAAGGTGTGCGGTAGTACGTTGGCAAGTGCACAGTCCCCCTACCGAATCCCTGAGGCAGTGAAGGAGGAAATGAGAAAAGAGATCCAGGAGATGTTGAGGCTAGGAGTCATAGTGCCATCAGACAGTGCCTGGGCCTCGCCAGTTGTTCTAGTGCCCAAAAAGGACGGAACCACCCGGTTCTGTGTGAACTATAGACTCCTCAATGACCGTACAGTGATGGATGCATACCCGATGCCTCGAGTGCACAAACTATTAGATCGCATTGTCAGGGGACGATATCTGACCACTATTGATTTGTGCAAGGGATACTGGCAGATCCCCCTGGCCAAGGAGACTATTCCCAAGTCGGCGTTTGTCACCCCGTTTGGCCTGTACCAATTCAAGGTCATGCCATTCGGGATGAAGAATGCCCCAGCCACATTTCAACGCTTGGTGGATAGGCTCCTTGATGGCTTCCAGGACTTTGCTTGTGCGTACCTGGATGACATTGCGATCTATAGCGAAACCTGGGGGGAACACTTAAAACATGTAGAGGCCGTACTGGACCAGATTCGGGCCGCGGGCCTAACTCTGAAGCCAGAAAAGTGTCACTTTGGTATGGCCGAAGTCCAGTACTTTGGACACCGAGTAGGGTGTGGGACAGCTACCAGAACCAGCTAAGGTCAAGGACGTGGCTAACTGGCCCACACCCCACACCAATACTCAGGTACTGGCTTTCTTAGGGACGGTCGGGTACTAGATAGAACGCGCCTGTTCTATCTGCCCCCGTCCCTAACAAAAGATTTGTCGTCTATACAGATGCGTCCATGTACGGACTGGGGGCAGTTCTAAGTTAGATTGGGGAAGATGGAAGAGAACACCCTGTCGCGTACCTGAGTAGAAAATTGTTACCCAGGGAAGTGAACTACGCGACAGTGGAGAAGGAGTGTTTAGCCCTGGTCTGGGCTTTAAAGAAACTTACACTGTATTTGTATGGTCAGGAATTCACACTTATCACTGATCATAATCCCCTGGTATGGTTGAATAGAGTGGCTGGAGGTAATGGCTGCTTACTGAGATGGAGCCTAGCTCTGCAACCATACAATTTTTCCATCCAATACCGCCCTGGCAAGTTCAACGGGAACGCAGATTGACTGTCCAGGCAAACCGAACTTCTGCCCTAACAGCCGGCCGGACACTAGAAAGGTTAACTGTTACAAAACCCTACCCTATACCTGGGAATATTTACTGCTACCGGCCCTTTAGATTATAAAGACATATTGTTTATCCAGCAAAAGACATTGAACTGGATATAATTGAAGGTGCTTACCTTTCGTGGGGATTAATATTTAAAACAGTTCGGGACTTTTAAAGCATTCGCCTACTTGTGAGATCCAGACGGTATGGACCCAGCATTCATCGTACGAATGCCAAACTACCGAACACCGGACCACCCTGCTACCTAATTATGTGGTAATTTACCTCCCTGATCGGCACATCCAGTTCTCATGGGAAACGCACGAACACTTTTTGTTTAAGTTCCTGGGTGGCCACCATTTTACTCGTGGCCGCGGCCAGCTTACCTCCCGAACAGTGGTGTTTTGCCGTCGAGTGTCTGGAACTAAAATCGGACACTCGAGTAGGCGAACACCGCTGAGACCTCCATAGTACCGGAAATTCGTGTCAAAACTACCGACCGCCCTGCCGTTCGGTAGAAAGACTAATTAGCCTATGGGGATTCTGACGAACATCAAGATACCCCCGGATGAAGTTTTTCGGGACTTTTAACACACGAACAAGGACTGACCGTAAGGCCAAAACTTATGGAACTATTTTAGGCTATTATGCCTTTAAGAATATCTTCCTCTGGAACCTGATGTTCTTTTCAATTCTTTCCCAGACAAAAGCTTTGCTCATTTTAATCAACCACCTTTATTCATAAACAGGGCTATACATAGGACACAGGGTCACACATTTAGACTTGAAGAAAGGAGATTTCATCTAAGGCAAAGAAAAGGTTTTTTTACAGTAAGAGCAATAAGGATATGGAATTCATTGCCGGAAGAAGTGGTTTTGTCAGAGTCTATACAGATGTTTAAATTGCAATTGGATAAATACTTGCAAAAACATAACATACAGGGATACAATTTCTAATTAGTGGGCTAATAGCTGCTTGATCCAAGGAGACATCTGACTGCTATTTTGGGGTCAAGAAGGAATTTTTTCCTAGTTTGTTGCAAAATTGGAAGCGCTTCAGACTGGGTTTTTTGCCTTCTTTTGCATCAACAGCAAAAGCATATGTGAGGAAGGCTGAACTTGATGGACGCAAGTCTCTTTTCAGCTATGTAACTATGTAACTATGTAACATGCAAAGATCACACTATGGATGTTTTACTGTTACAACAATGATCAAAGATGCTGGGAGCATAAACACATAAAGACTGTTGGAGAACTTTGGTTTAATAATTTAAAGAAGAAATGCTCTCCAATGCCCACAGTTTAATGGAGAGAGTGTTACGGGCAAATGCAAATATTGTATTCCTCAAACTGTGTACTTTGTCTTTAAGAGATATTGCAAACTGACAAGGTGAAATGGAACATATTGTTTTTCATAACTGTTTCTTTAAGTAATAACTTATTACCTACCTTCAGTGCATAATATGTTTATGGCATTTTATCCCAGACGAAATACAATAACAATAATGTATAAACAAGCTTCAAGGCTATGCTACGTCTCTTTCAGTACATAATATACTGTGGTAACCCTAAGTAGATAAAGATGTTCAGACTTTAAGATGCCATCTTGTCTCAAGTCAGGGAACTTCCCCATGATATGTGCACCCTTAATTTTTATGGCCTTGTATTTTTGCCAAGTTAAGGGAGGTCTTAAAATTAATAAAGTAGTATAAGTGTTACTTTTTCATATATGAACTACGGTAACCCTAAAATGGAGACACCTAAGGTATAAATAGGTGTACTTTTAAATGTTAAGGAACAGAGGAGAGATTTGGAGACAGACGCTGCTCCATCTTAAAATGACAGAGAGGCTGACATGATGACATGTAGCCAAACGCACAGCTTAAGCGGAACAGGGCCTTGACAGGGGTTAGGAGGCGGGCCCAGGAGGAACAGACAGGACAGGTGGGTTATGGGATATGTGGGTTTGGCTATTTAAGGGAGGAGCCATTTTGTGATGTTCACTTTTAATTTCCTACCCGGTTTAGTTTGTGTGCATCCCGGTGCTCTCTAAACTTGCTGGGTAGGGCTTTTCTCTTTTGTTTCCTCTGCAGGGCCATGGATGTCGTGGAGAAGCTTCTGGAGGGGATCAGGACAGCGGCGCGGCAACAGGGAGCGGAATGGGTGCAGGCCCAGCTGGGCCCGGTCCTTGCTGCGGCGGCAGGACGTGAGGTCGGAGATTCGCGCCCGGCGTGGGCCAGGAGGCCCCCGAGGCGTTTGAGCCCAGGTGGAGAACCGGAGGTCGGTGGCACGGGAGTGCAGGAGGCAGCCAGTGGAAGTCGCAGCAGGCCCAGGAGCTGCCTGGTCGAGGCTCGGCCTCCCAGTGTGCGGCCGGGGCTTCGGCTCAGTGAGTCTAGACGGGCGGCTGCCCTGGACATCGCTGACGCACCCCCTAACATGGATGGGGCCGTGCGCGGAGCAGGATCCAAATTGGCGGCGGGACGGCCTGGTGCGGGGCCTGGCGGGGCGGGGTCTCGGCCCAGGAGGGCGCCCCCATTGGTCATGGCGGTGGACAGCAGCACGCGGACTGGGACGGTCCGCGACGGGCCCAACGTACAGCAGGCAAGTGCAGGTGGCCCTTCCGGGGGTCCCCTTGACGTGGTGGGCAGACGGGGAGCGAGGCCCGATTCAAGGGAGCGGGTGGACGGAAGGGGGGGTGGGCGAGCGGCCCAAGGGGAGCAGGGGTCGGGCGGAGGGCCCCCAGGTGGGGTGCGGGATGCTGCGCAGGGGTCTCTCGGAGTGCAGACTGGGCAGGCTTCAGTGGGGGAGGGTGGGAGGTCCCTCGGTAGTTCGCAAGCGGGGCGGAGGGTGGGGCCCGCGGGTCCGGTAGATGTTAGGAGGGCGGTAGAGGGTAAGGGGAAAGGAAAGGCTCCGAGGCCCGGTCGGTCGGGGATAGCTGTCGCGGGGTGCCACCGTCCGCATCCGTAGAGGGCCCCGGGGGAGGTGTCTCTGGTCTGGGTTCCGTAGGAGCAGGGGTAGGTCGGGCTGAAGCAGGGTTGGGGCGCGGGGCAGGAAACGGGGGGGCGGGTCTAGTTCGGAGTCTGGTAGTGCTAGCCCCTCGCCAGTTAGGGCCCCCAGGACGCGCAGACGGAGGCCCCAGCGCAGGCGCTCAACGTCAGGGAGTTCGGCGGGGTCCGGGTCCCCCAGGTTGCATCGACGGGGGTTGGCATTTAGGGGTGATGGTAGGAGTCGTAGTCCACGTGGCAGGGCTCTCCGGGCCTTTGGGGCGCGACGGCGGGACGACACCCGGCGGGAGGCTTTGGTGGTTGGCAGGCGCTCCCCGGTTCGGGACGGGAAGGTAGTGGCGGAACAGTACGCCTTGCCCAGGACTTCTTCTCCTCTTTCCAGGTCCCGGAGTCGCTCCTCCTCAGAGTTTTCCAGGCACCGGGTGGGCTCCCTGGTTGGCGGGACATCGGCGGATGTCGCTCATCCTGGACGGGCAGTGACGGACAGCGCAGCCCCGGGTATCCTCGGCTCAAGGGGCTTGGCCGGTGAGTCTACTGAATCGCTACAGTCCAGTGCGCTAGTGCAAACACTGCAATCACTACTCCACTCACTGGGAGCGGGGGGTGGTACACAGGGTAGCGTAGGGCAGGTGTGGACGCAAGGGGGAGGGGAGGCGGGGTCCGGTCTAGGGACCCCGGCGGCGGTTGCGGGCGGGGAAGCCGTGTCGGCTTCCAGCGTGGGCGAGGCGGGAAGCGAACGGGCGGAGTTGAATGGTGGGGTGTCGGAAGCAGCGAGGCAGCATGCGTATATGTCCTTCGCGGGCCCGCTGGGGGTGCACCTCAAGCAGGAGGTGAAAGATAAAATCTGGAAAGGGGAATTTTGCGAGATCTTCTCTCTTCTTCCCTTGGAGGACTTTCTTGACCTCAAGGAGGAGGACAAGAAAGACGAGAAGAAGGAGGAGGAGGAGAAACGGCGGAGGTATCGCAAGATACCGAAGTCTTTTGGTAACTGGCTAAGGGCATTCTGTATCCTGGCCAGCGTAATCGGGGAAAAGTCGCCGGGCTCCTGCTCGTCCCTGTTTTGCTACTTGGACGGCATATGGGAGGCATACCACACCTATGGCGGATTGGCATGGTGGCGGTATGATGAGCAGTTCCGGCAGCGGCTGGCGGCGAATCCAGGCATGCGGTGGGACCAGATGGACCTGCCTCTCTGGATGAAGCTCATGATGGCGCAGAAGGCGCAGCCCTTTCAGCACGCGGCTGGCGCTAAGGGTCAGTCCTCCTCGTCGGCCGCCTCGCAGAAGGGCTTATGCTGGCTCTTTAATGAGGGTCAGTGCAAGTGGGGCGCAGCTTGCCGCTTCAAGCACGAGTGCTCGGTGGTGGAGTTTCCAGAGGTGGTTCGGGAGAAGCTAGACAAGGAGGTGCGGTTGGGTAGGTGAACGACGACATTGATAGGGACCTATGCTCGGTCTCTTATGCATCATTTGACCAGGCGGTCGAGCTGGTGAGGAGAGCCGGGCGTGGTGCGTTGATGGCCAAGGTGGATATCGAGGCCGCTTTTAGATTGCTTCCGGTACACCCGGCGTGTCACCACCTGTTGGGGTGCTTCTTCGAAGGGGGCTACTTTGTAGATTTGTGCCTTCCCATGGGGTGTTCCATTTCGTGCTCTTACTTTGAGAAGTTTAGTTCATTTCTCGAATGGGTGGTGCGGATGGAAGCGGGAGAGCGGTGGTGCACTATCTTGATGATTTCCTGTGTGTGGGGCCGGCCGGCTCTCCCGCGTGCCAGCACTTGTTGGGGACTATTCAATGGGTGGCGGGCTGCTTTGGGGTGCCACTGGCGGCGGATAAAACGGAGGGCCCGACTGAGTGCCTTAGTTTCCTGGGTCTGGAGATCGATTCAGTGCGGGGGGAATGTCGGCTACCACTGGCGAAACTGGAAGGGTTGCGCGGCGTGGTGGCCGAGGTGCGTCGGGCACGGAAGGTGACCCTGCGCCGCCTGCAGTCGCTGGTTGGCATGCTCAATTTCGCCTGTAGGGTGATACCCATGGGTAGGGTGTTTAGCCGCAGCTTGTCGGCGGCTACCGTGGGGATTCGTTCCCCTCACCATTTCGTACGGGTATCTTCATCCATGCGGGCAGACTTGGGGGTGTGGGATAACTTCCTCAAGGATTTTAACGGGACGGTGTTCTTTCGGCAAGGGGGCGTGTCGACAGCCGAGCTGAAGCTGTATACCGACGCGTCGGGTAGCGTGGGTTTTGGGGCCTACTTCAGCGGGAGCTGGTGTGCGGAAAAGTGGCCGGAGGCGTGGGGGCAGAGCCCCCTCATACGTAACCTGGCTTTTCTAGAGCTGTTCCCACTGGTGGTGGCATTGGCTCTGTGGGGGGACCGGTTGAGGGACCGGAAGGTAGTTTTCTTCTCGGACAACATGTCCGTGGTGCACGCGGTTAATAATCAGTCTGCGGCATCGAAGCCGGTGGTGACACTGCTGCGTCGCTTTGTTTTGTTGTGCATGTCCCTGAATGTGGTCTTTCGCGCGCTATGTGCCAGGGTACTTGAACGAGGTAGCTGACGCTCTGTCTCGTTTTCAGTGGTCCCGGTTTCGGATGATGGCTCCGGAGGCTCAGGACATGGGTCAACCGTGCCCGGTCGAGATGTGGCAGCTAGGAGCGTCCTGCTTGGCGGACTCGTGAAGGCTTCGCTGGCGCCGGCCACATGGGCCGCCTACAGTAAGGTCTGGAGTTCATGGGAACGTTCCTGGGGCGGGCTGGGCCGTGGGGTACGAGGGGAGCCGCCTCTGGATGCCTTCTTGTGGTTTACCTTTCAATTACTGGCGGGGGGCGCCTCCCCGGCGGTGATTGACAGGAACATGGCAGCAATGGCGTTTTGGTTCAAGCTCCATGGGGGCGCGGACCTTACCAAGGCGTTCATTGTCAGGCAAGCGCTCAAAGGGTATCGGAGGGCTCGGAAGGTCCCCGATGCTAGGCGCCCAGTGTCGGTGCATGTGCTGGAGGGGCTTGTTCAGGTGCTGCCCGACATTTGTTTCAATGCATTCGTGGTGTCGCTATTCCGTGTGGCATTTCTTTTGGCTTTCTTTGGGGCGTTCCGCGTCGGGGAGTTGGTGAGCAACACCCGGGCGGCCACGGGGGGCCTACAGGTGTCGGGGGTACGTATACTGGGTGGGAAGCTGGTGGTACACTTGGCTAGGTCCAAGACGGATGTGGAAGGTAAGGGCAGCGACGTTACGCTGGGGGCTTTGCCGGGCTCAGCACTGTGCCCAGTAGCTGTGGTTTCGGAGTATTTGGATCGGAGACCCGCGCTTGGCGGGTCCCTGTTGGTCCACGCGGATGGCTCGTCGCTTTCTCGCTTCCAATTTCAGAAGGTTTTCAGTCTGGGTCTGGGTCGGATGGGACTGGATGCCGGCACGTACGGTACCCATTCCTTTCGTATTGGGGCGGCCACGGAGGCCACGCGTCTGGGTTTGGGGGATGAGGTAGTCAAGCGGATTGGGAGATGGGAATCTGTTAGGTTCCGCTCATATGTACGCTTGGGTCTGTTGGATCACTAAGGGGCCTTGGGGCGGCCTTGGGGGTACGGGGGTTTTTATCCTGTGTTTTTCTTTCTTCCCCAGGCCGGGTCGCTTGGATCGTGGGTCATTCCTTCGTTTTCTGGGCTGGAAGGAGGGCTGAAGCTCGAGCTCAAGGCCAGCAGCTGGGCTTTCCGGAAGGCCAGCTTGTGGTGCGCTGGTGGGGGTATCGGAGCTTCTGCTGGGGGGACGTCTGCGGGGCAATATTCAGAATGGTCGCAGGCGGGGCGCGGCCGGACATGCTAGTCTTGCATGCAGGCGGTAATGACCTGGGGCTCACCCCGCAGCAGAGGTTGGTTAAATGGATGAAGCAGGATCTTAATAGGTTGGTGGATCTGCTTCCCGGGGTGATGCTGGTATGGTCAGAGATTGTTCCGAGGCGGCGGTGGCGGTACGCACGGGACCCGGTAGCCATTGACAGATGCAGGGGTAAGGTGAACAGCCTGATGGCGAGTTTTGTCAGGAAACTGGAGGGAGTGGTGGTGAGGCACCAGGAGCTGGAGGAGGGGTTGGCTGGGTATTACCGCTCGGACGGTGTACACCTTTCGGCTGTGGGTTACGACCTGCTGAACTTGGGTCTGCAGGAGCGGATGCAGAGGGCGTTCCTTCTCCGGGGTGGCAGAGCTCAGACAGCTTAAGGGGTCAAGGTCTGAGCTTGTGGCGGGATAGGGAGCTGAGAGAGAGGACATAGGCTCCCTATGAGGAACGTGAGGAACATGGAGAATTTGGAATTATGGTCAATGGTGGTTTCGAGTCCTGGAGGTGTCTCAGAACCTGGTGGGGCAGTGGTATCCGGGTATACCCTTGCCATGGTTACTTATGGTTGGCACTTGTTCGGTTCAAGTTGGCGAGGTTGGAAAATGTCGTTATATATTTGTATTTGTTATGTTGGGGGTCATTGCCCTTTATTAAAAAGAAGGATACGGATGAGAGGGGCGGAAGGTGGGGGCAATGACCCATGTTTATATGTTAATTTATTATTAAAGCAATATTATCGTTATATATTATATAATTATTTAATAAAGCTGTGGACAAATTTTCCCATATACCAGAGTGTCAGTGTGTTATTGGGTTAGGTATGTGGGGGGTTTTGTCCAAGGTTCCGACAGCCCATATGGCGACTATACACCGGTCATGTTCAGGAGGGTATGTTAATATGTTAATGATATTTGCAAGCATTTAGTTTAATCTTATAAACTCTGCTATAAATTATTGTAATGGATTTTATGTCTTTATTTATATTTTTATATAATAAATATCTAAAAAGACAAAACTGTATTGCTTCCAAGACAATCCTTACCGTATATACTCAAGTATAAGCCGACCCGAATATAAGCCGAGGCCCCTAATTTTATCCCAAAAAACTGGGAAAACTTATTGACTCAAGTATAAGACTAGGGTGGGAAATGCAGCAGCTACTGGTAAATTTCTAAATAAAATTAGATCCTAAAAAAAATATATTAATTGAATATTTATTTACAGTGTGTGTAAAATGAATGCAGTGTGTGCGTATGTGTGTGTGTATGAGTGCAGCGTGTGTGTATGAGTGCAGTGTGTGTGTGCATGAATGCAGTGTGTGTGTGCATGAATGCAGTGTGTGTGTGCATGAATGCAGTGTGTGAATGCAGTGTGTGCAGGGCCGGTGCAAGGATATTTGCCGCCGTAGGCAAAAAAAAATTTGCCGCCCCCTCCCCCCCCATATGTCCTGACTTCCCCTCCTCCTCCCTCAGTGGTCCTTACCTCCCCACCCCCGTGTTCCTTCACTCCCCCCCCCAGTGGTCCTGACTCACCCCTCCCCTAGTGGTCCTTACCCTCCCCTCCCCTAGTGGTCCTTACCCTCCCCTCCCATAGTGGTCCTTATCCCACCCCCTCCCTCTCATAGTGGTCCTTATCCTCCTTCTCCCTCCCATAGTGTTCCTTATCCCCCCCATCCCTCCCATAGTGGTCCATATACCCCCCCTCCCTCCCATAATGGTCCTTATACCCCCCTCCCTCCCATAGTGGTCCTTATTCCACCCCCTCCCATAGTGGTCCTTATACCCCCCTCCCTCCCATAGTGGTCCTTATACCCCCCTCCCTCCAATAGTGGTCCTTATACCCCCCTCCCTCCCATAGTGGTCCTTATACCCCCCTCCCTCCCATAGTGGTCCTTATCCCCCCCCTCCCTCCCATAGTGGTCCTTACCCCCCCCCCTCCCTCCCATAGTGGTCCTTATACCCCCCCTCCCTCCCATAGCGGTCCTTATACCCCCCTCCCTCCCATAGTGGTCCTTAACCCACCCCCTCCCTCCCATAGTGGTCCTTATACCCCCCCCCCCTCCCATAGTGGTCCTTTTACCCCTTTTTTTTATTATTAATTTTTTTTTTATTATTTTATTTATATATTTTTTTTTCGTCCCCCCTCCCTGCTTGATATATGGCAGGGAGGGGGGCTCTCCTTCCCTGGTGGTCCAGTGGCAGTTCAGTGGGGGGGAGAGGGGGGCTGGCAGAGCTGTACTTACCTGTCCTGCAGCTCCTGTCAGCTCTCTCCTCCTCTGCGCCGTCCGTTCTGCTCTTCTGTCAGCTCCCAGTGTAAGTCTCGCGAGAGCCGCGGCTCTCGCGAGACTTACACTGGGAGCTGACCGAGGTGCTGAACGGACGGCGCAGAGGAGGAGAGAGCTGACAGGAGCTGCAGGACAGGTAAGTACAGCTCTGCCAGCCCCCCTCTCCCCCCAGTCTGTATTATGGCAATGCAAATTGCCATAATACAGACTCTGACTCGAGTATAAGCCGAGTTGGGGTTTTTCAGCCCAAAAAATGGGCTGAAAAACTCGGCTTATACTCGAGTATATACGGTATTTTATATTGTATTCTCAATTATTTATATATTTTAAATAGAGGATCTCTTACTAACTATATAATATTATGGCTAAGATATCTGTATGGGTAGCCCTGCTAAGTTCTATGCTTTAAGACGTTATAGTGGTAAATAAGGGAACCAGCTGCGGTTACAGTAGCGAAAGAAAAGATCCGGCAGGAAACACCAAACAGGCAAAATGACCAGATGCTAGGTTTCAGGCAGGGCTGGCTTTTACAGCCTGCAAATTAGATGCAGCTGACC
This sequence comes from Pelobates fuscus, assembly GCF_036172605.1. Lineage (NCBI taxonomy): Eukaryota > Metazoa > Chordata > Amphibia > Anura > Pelobatidae > Pelobates > Pelobates fuscus. The sequence goes on along the minus strand of NC_086318.1, from coordinate 276,836,799 downwards.
TTAATTGGAAAAGGGCTACAGATGGATCAGCACCGCTTAACCCCTTAAGACCGCAGCCAAGTGTACAAGTTATGATCAAAACAAAACGTACAAAACCTGGAATTTGCGCTATATGTCTGTCCAACCGTAATTCACCTCTTTCATATTAAATGCACCCACACTTATTATATATAATTGTGGCGAAACCAACTTCGCCACTGTGGGCTGGAGAAGCCTGGCTGCTAGCCTCCTGCCCGCTGACTGTGGCCCCTGGACATATTGCGCTTTAAAGACTATGTTTGGGCATGTACTAATTTATATTGCTGCTACTGGCCCTTTAAAATCAGCGATGGACATTTTGGGACTACTGTCCCTTTAAGACTGTGAAGCATATCCTATTGTACTGCCTGTATATTGTATATGTATTTATGTATGCAGTTAACCTGGGTTAAATATATATGCAGCCTTCATCTGATTGTTCGGTAGAATCACTCCATTCCTTGTATTGAGGAAACTACCGAACAACCAGACCACCCAGGACTAAGTGTGCCTCCAATTACCGTTTGCAACAATGTTGCAAACGGGTAATTGGCAATCAGAGCAGTGTGGTCTTTGTCCTCTGGGTGGCCGCCATTCAGGAAACCAACACGTGGCGGCGGCCATCTTTAACTACCGAACAGCGGTGTTTTGCCGTCGAGTGTCTGGAACTGAAATCGGACACTCGACTAGGCAAACACCGCTGAGACCTGCAGACTTCCAGGATTTCGTGGGGAAACTACCGAACGGCCCGCAGTTCGGTAGAAAGAAACATACGAACTAGGGGATTCATGCGAATCCCCCTTAGTCTCTATAACCCAAGTAATTCGTCTGTTTCATTCACTTGTTTGTGACCGACCGCAGGGCCAAAATGCATGGAACTGTTTTCGGATACTTTACCCATGCGGTCGGTCAAATCTTTGGAACCTCATATCTCCCGAACCATTCATCCGAATGATGTGATTCTTGGATATGTTGTCCCCCTGAATATGGAGGTGTAGCATATGTATTTGGGGTACATCCAGGAATTGGGGAAAATGGTGTACGGTATAATTATGTTAAGTGCTAATCTAAGGGGAGGAAATGTGTGGGAGGTACATCCATGTGATTGGTTAAATTCATCCTCCCCCTGGGAGTGTCCTGTATGTACTTGGTTGTAATAAAAGCCAGACTGGGTGTCCCAGTCCAGACTTCTTGCTTAACCCTCAAAGCGATGTGTCGTCTCGGTCTTTGGGGGAATGGGATTGTATGCTGACTGCCAAGAGTGTAAGCCGATGTCTGCTTTTCTTGTTCAGCTGTTCCAGTGTTCGTGTGGTTCCAGTCGGGAGAATGGTGTTTGCAGTAGCTGCCTGTGCATCAGGAAAGGGGATTATCGCCTAAACTGGGTTTTATCCTCTTGTAAGTGAAACGGTCCGTTACAATTGGTGGCAAGCGGCGGGATCGTTCCTACAACCGGAGGGACAGCTACAGACAACACCATTCCTGGATTACAAAGTGAGGGCAACGCCAGTACCCGTACAGCGCCCCTATCTTCAAGGAACCAACTGCAGCAGAGCAAGCATGGCACCCAGCTACACGCAGGAGGAGTTTGACAAAGAGCTGAGATCACGACTGATTTTCTTCGGACCCAACCCCCCGGAGAAATGCGTGCGGCTTGTGAGTGGACATGTAGATGAGTACCTGCGGTTCATGGCAGATCCAGCCAAGGGTATCGGTCGCCCTATCCGGCGACAGAGTGCGTTTCGGGGACTCAAAGGTGTACCCCAGGGAGATGATGGTGTCGTCCATCCTCCCCAGCAGCCGTGTGTGTCCAAGGGAGCCGAAGGTGCAGTCCTTCCTCCCCAGCGGCAGGCTGAGTTACAGGGGGCAGAGGTTGTTGTTCCTGCCCCCCAGCAGCAAAGTGATATGCCAAGAAGGTAGTGTGAAGGGAAGGGAGAGGAGAGCAGCGTCCTCCCTCCCCAGCGGCAATGTGTGCCCCAGGGAGCTGATGGTGTCGTCCATCCTCCCCAGCAGCCGTGTGTGTCCAAGGGAGCCGAAGGTGCAGTCCTTCCTCCCCAGCGGCAGGCTGAGTTACAGGGGGCAGAGGTTGTTGTCCCTGCCCCCCAGCAGCAAAGTGAGATGCCAAGAAGGCAGTGTGAAGCGAAGGGAGAGGAGAGCAGCGTCCTCCCTCCCCAGCGGCAGTGTGTGCCCCAGGGAGCTGATGGTGTCGTCCATCCTCCCCAGCGGCAGTGTCTATCCCAGGGAGCTGATGGTGTCGTCCATCCTCCCCAGCGGCAGTGTGTCCTGCAGGGAGCAGAGACAGTCAGTCTCGCACCCCAGCAGCCGGACAAGAGAATGAAAGGGGAGACAGCTGGTCCCCCTTTCCACCAGCAGAGAGAGTGGCAGGGAGAGGAGCCTGCTAACCCCCCTCCCCAGCGGCAGTTTACCGTCCAGAGAGAGGAGCTTGTTACACCCTCTCTCCAGCGGCAGCCTAACCCACCAAGGGGAGATGTTAAGCCCCACATCTGTGCAGATGGGACCGTAGTCTCTGCACTTACAGCCCCAGGGGTAGGGACGGTCGGTCCTGTCCCCCAGCCACAGAGCGATATATCTAAAGGGGAGACAGTCGGTCTCCAGCAGCCAGGCTCCCACCAGACTACTCCCGTGGTAGTGCTGGCAACAGGACAGAGTACCGCTGGTCTCTGCCCCCTCAGCAACCCACCAAGGCAGCCTATCAGTCTCTCACCCAGCCGTGGGGAGGCACCTGAACTTGGACAAAATTCTCCCTCACCCAGGTGTGGTAACTGTTTATTATGGGTGGGCTGCTCTACTACTTCTGTTCTGTGGGTGGGTTGCTGGACTAACCAGGGCACTGACCGGCAGGAGGTCAGATACCCTGTTAGTCTAATTGGTAAAGGGGAGAATTGTGGCGAAACCAACTTCGCCACTGTGGGCTGGAGAAGCCTGGCTGCTAGCCTCCTGCCCGCTGACTATGGCCCCTGAACATATTGCGCTTTAAAGACTATGTTTGGGCATGTACTAATTTATATTGCTGCTACTGGCCCTTTAAAATCAGCGATGGACATTTTGGGACTACTGTCCCTTTAAGACTGTGAAGCATATCCTATTGTACTGCCTGTATATTGTATATGTATTTGTGTATGCAGTTAACCTGGGTTAAATATATATGCAGCCTTCATCTGATTGTTCGGTAGAATCACTCCATTCCTTGTATTGAGGAAACTACCGAACAACCAGACCACCCAGGACTAAGTGTGCCTCCAATTACCGTTTGCAACAATGTTGCAAACGGGTAATTGGCAATCAGTGCAGTGTGGTCTTTGTCCTCTGGGTGGCCGCCATTCAGGAAACCAACACGTGGCGGCGGCCATCTTTAACTACCGAACAGCGGTGTTTTGCCGTCGAGTGTCTGGAACTGAAATCGGACACTCGACTAGGCAAACACCGCTGAGACCTCCAGACTTCCAGGATTTCGTGGGGAAACTACCGAACGGCCCGCCGTTCGGTAGAAAGAAACATACGAACTAGGGGATTCATGCGAATCCCCCTTAGTCTCTATAACCCAAGTAATTTGTCTGTTTCATTCACTTGTTTGTGACCGACCGCAGGGCCAAAATGCATGGAACTGTTTTCGGATACTTTACCCATGCGGTCGGTCAAATCTTTGGAACCTCATATCTCCCGAACCATTCATCCGAATGACCTGATTCTTGGATATGTTGTCCCCCTGAATAAGGGCTATCAGGGGATACCTGTTTTGGAGGTGTAGCATATGTATTTGGGGTACATCCAGGAATTGGGGAAAAAGGTGTACAGTATAATTGTGTTAAGTGTTAATCTAAGGGGAGGAAATGTGTGGGAGGAACATCCATGTGATTGGTTAATTTCATCCTCCCCCTGGGAGTGTCCTGTATGTACTTGTTGGTAATAAAAGCCAGACTGGGTGTCCCAGTCTTGAGTTCTTGCTTAACCCTCAAAATGAAGTGTCGTCTCGTTCTTGGGGGGGATTGGATTGTAAGCTGACTGCCAAGAGTGTAAGCCGATTGTATGCTTTTCTTGTTCAGCTGTTCCAGTTCGGAGTGTTATTTCGTATCCAGATCGGGAGTGTGGTGTTCTGCAGTAGCTGTGCCTATATCCAGAAAAGGGGATTATCGCCTAAACGGATTTTTCCCCTTTCATGCTGAAACGGACCGTTACAATAATTTTATTCAGGGGAAACAGGGCTTTCATTTAACCCCTTAACACCACAGCCAAATGTACAAGTTGTGAACGAAACAAAATGTAAACAAAACCTGGCATTTGCGCTATATGTCTGTCCAACCGTAATTCACCTCTTTCATATTAAATGCACCCCCCCCTTATTATATATCATTTTATTCAGGGGAAACAGGGCTTTCATTTAATATCAAATATTTAGCTATGAAACATAATTTAATATGAAACAAATGGGGGTAAATAAGATTTGTTTTTATTTTTTTAGTTCTACATGACATTTTAACTGTCAATGTCATAATACTGTTTGCTTTTACTGCAATAAAATACACATATTTGTATTCAGCAAAGTCTCACGTGTAAAACAGTACCCCCTATGTACAGATTTTATGGTGTTTTGGGAAGTTACAGGGTCAAATATAGCGTGTTACATTTGAAATTGAAATTTGCCAGATTGGTTACGTTGCCTTTGAGACTGTATAGTAGCCCAGGAAATAAATTTACACCCATAATGGCATACCATTTGCAATAGTAGACGACCCAAGGTATTGCAAATGGGGTATGTCCAGTCTTTTTTAGTAGCCATTTGGTCACAAACACTACCCAAAGTTAGCGTTAGTATTTGTTTGTGTGTGAAAAATGCAAAAAACGCCAATTTTGGCCAGTGTTTGTGACTAAGTGGCTACTAAAAAAGACTGGACATACCCCATTTGCAATACCTTGGGTTGTCTACTATTGCAAATAGTATGCCATCATAGGGGTAATTTGCATTCTTTGGCTACCATAGGGTCATAAAGGCAACGTAAGCAATCTGGCGAATTTTAATGTGAAAAAAATGAAACACAAGCCTTATATTTGACGCTGTCATTTTTGAAAACACCATAAAACCTGTACATGAGGGGTACTGTTGTACCCAGGAGACTTCGCTGAACACAAATATTTGTGTTTCAAAACAGTAAAAAGTATTGCAGCAATAATATTGTCCGTGTAAGTGCTGTTTGTGCGTGAAAAATGCAAAAAACTTCACTTTTACTGGCAATATCATCATTGTAATACATTTTACTGTTTTGAAACACTAATATTTGTGTTCAGCGAAGTCTCCCGAGTAAAACAGTACCCCCCATCTACAGGTTTTATCGTGTCTTGGAAAGTTATAGGGTTAAATATAGTGCTAGCAAATTAAATTCCCTATACTTTCGGCATGGGTTGTCAGGCAGGTCCCGCTAATTGTAATTAATTAGGATACCTAATTATGTAAAATTATTACATAAATATATGTGTAGAATTAATATATGTATATATATACATATGTGTATATATACGTATATATAGAATTTTTTTTAAATATTTTTATTTATATATAGGTATATATATAGTGATATATACGTATATATTTATGTATATAGATATATATATTATTTCGTTCTACGTGTATTTTGATATAAATATATATATATATATATTAATATCACAATACAGTTAGAACAAAATAAAACACATCTATATATTTTTTAATATTTTATTTTTAATTATTTTTTTATTTTTTTTTACGTATTTACATATTTTTTTTAATATTATTTATAAATATATATATATAACAATAATTATATATATATATATTTAATCAGTATCAGTCTACGTGTAATTTGATATTAATATATATATATATATATATAATTATATATATTAATATTAAAATACACCTAGACGGTGTATGTGTGTGTGTGTGTGTATATGTGTATATATATACTTAGATCATATATATATATAATATATATATGTGATCTAAGTATATATATTTATTTTTTACACTTATTTGAACTTATTTGAATTTGATTTCAGCCAGCAGGGGGACTAACTGTCATTACAGTTAGTCCCCCTGCTGGCAATGCCTGAGCCAGCTATCCCGGCCATGTGATTGTGAGGTCCTCGCAAGGACCTCACTCTCACATGGCCCGGGGGGGCTGAAGAGAGCAGACGTGCCGCGGGGGGCTCCCTGGGAGTCCCCCCAACCGCGATCGCCGGCGTGGGATCGCCGGCGACCGGGAAAGTTACTAAAAACCGGAGGGCGTACTATTACGTCCTGCGGCGTTTAGAGCCGCTTTTAAAAGGACGTAATAGTACGCCCTCCGGTCTTAAGGGATTAACATCAAATATTTAGGTATGGAACATAATTTAATATGAATAAAATATAAAACAATGGGAGAAAATAAGATTTTAGAAAATTTTCTTAGTTCTACATGACATTTTAATCTCATAACACTGTTTGCTTTTACTGCAATAAAATACACATATTTGTATTCAGCGATGTCTCGCATGTAAAACAGTACCCCCTATGTATAGGTTTTATGGTGTTTTGGGAAGTTACAGGGTCAAATATAGCGTGCTGCATTTTTCATTTTTTTCACATTGAAATTCGCGAGATTGCTTACGTTGCCTTTGAGACCGTATGGTAGCCCAGGAATGAGAATTACCTCCATGATGGCATGCCATTTGCAAAAGTAGACAACAAGGTATTGCAAATGGGGTATGTCAAGTCTTTTTAGTAGCCACTTGGTCACAAATACTGGCCAAAGTTAGTGTTAATATTTGAAAATGCATCACCAATTTTGGCCAGTGTTTGTGACTAAGTGGCTACTAAAAAAGACTGAACATGCCACATTTGCAATACCCTGGGTTGTCTACTTTTGCAAATGGTATGCCATCATGGGGGTAATTTTCATTCCTGGGCTACCGTACGGTCTCAAAGGCAACATAACCAACCTGGTGAATTTTAATGTGAAAAAACTGAAACGCAAGCCTTATATTTGACCATGTAACTTTTGAAAATACCATAAAACCTGTACATGAGGGATACTGTTATACTCAGGAGACTTCGCTGAACACAAATATTAGTGTTTCAAAACAGTAAAACATATCACAACAATTATATCGTCAGTGTAAGTGCCATTTGTGTGTGAAAAATGCAAAAAATGTCACTGTCACTGACGATATCGTCGTTGTAATACATTTTACTGTTTTGAAACACTAATATTTGTGTTCAGCGATGTCGTCCGAGTAAAACAGTACCCCCTATGTACAGGTTTTATGGTGTCTTGGAAAGTTACAGGGTTAAATATAGTGCTAGCAAATTAAATTCCCTGAACTTTCGGCCTGGGTTAGGGTAGGTCCTGCAAAGTGTAATTAATAAAATGACCTAATTATGTAAAATTATTACATAAATATATATGTAGAATTATTATATATATATATATATATATATATATATATATATGTATATAATTTTTTTTAATTATTTTTATTTATATATAGGTATATATATGATATACAGGGAGTGCAGAATTATTAGGGAAGTTGTATTTTTGAGGATTAATTTTATTATTGAACAACAACCATGTTCTCAATGAACCCAAAAAACTCATTAATATCAAAGCTGAATATTTTTGAAAGTAGTTTTTAGTTTGTTTTTAGTTATAGCTATTTTAGGGGGATATCTGTGTGTGCAGGTGACTATTACTGTGCATAATTATTAGGCAACTTAACAAAAAACAAATATATACCCATTTCAATTATTTATTTTTACCAGTGAAACCAATATAACATCTCAACATTCACAAATATACATTTCTGACATTCAAAAACATAACAAAAACAAATCAGTGACCAATATAGCCACCTTTCTTTGCAAGGACACTCAAAAGCCTGCCATCCATGGATTCTGTCAGTGTTTTGATCTGTTCACCATCAACATTGCGTGCAGCAGCAACCACAGCCTGCCAGACACTGTTCAGAGAGGTGTACTGTTTTCCCTCCTTGTAAATCTCACATTTGATGATAGACCACAGGTTCTCAATGGGGTTCAGATCAGGTGAACAAGGAGGCCATGTCATTAGATTTTCTTCTTTTATACCCTTTCTTGCCAGCCACGCTGTGGAGTACTTGGACGCGTGTGATGGAGCATTGTCCTGCATGAAAATCATGTTTTTCTTGAAGGATGCAGACTTCTTCCTGTACCACTGCTTGAAGAAGGTGTCTTCCAGAAACTGGCAGTAGGACTGGGAGTTGAGCTTGACTCCAAACTCAACCCGAAAAGGCCCCACAAGCTCATCTTTGATGATACCAGCCCAAACCAGTACTCCACCTCCACCTTGCTGGCGTCTGAGTCGGACTGGAGCTCTCTGTCCTTTACCAATCCATCTATCTGGCCCATCAAGACTCACTCTCATTTCATCAGTCCATAAAACCTTAGAAAAATCAGTCTTGAGATATTTCTTGGCCCAGTCTTGACGTTTCAGCTTGTGTGTCTTGTTCAGTGGTGGTCGTCTTTCAGCCTTTCTTACCTTGGCCATGTCTCTGAGTATTGCACACCTTGTGCTTTTGGGCACTCCAGTGATGTTGCAGCTCTGAAATATGGCCAAACTGGTGGCAAGTGGCATCTTGGCAGCTGCACGCTTGACTTTTCTCAGTTCATGGGCAGTTATTTTGCGCCTTGGTTTCTCCACACGCTTCTTGCGACCCTGTTGACTATTTTGAATGAAACGCTTGATTGTTCGATGATCACGCTTCAGAAGCTTTGCAATTTTAAGAGTGCTGCATCCCTCTGCAAGATATCTCACTATTTTTGACTTTTCTGAGCCTGTCAAGTCCTTCTTTTGACCCATTTTGCCAAAGGAAAGGAAGTTGCCTAATAATTATGCACACCTGATATAGGGTGTTGATGTCATTAGACCACACCTCTTCTCATTACAGAGATGCACATCACCTAATATGCTTAATTGGTAGTAGGCTTTCGAGCCTATACAGCTTGGAGTAAGACAACATGCATAAAGAGGATGATGTGGTCAAAATACTCATTTGCCTAATAATTCTGCACTCCCTGTATACGCATATACTTATGTATATAGATATATATTATTTCGTTCTACATGTATTTTGATATTAATATATATATTAATTTTAAAATACAGTTAGAACGAAATTACACATGTATATATATATTTTTATTTATTTTTTATTATTTTTTTATTTTATTTTTTACGTATTTACATATTTATTTTTTATTATATATAAATATAATTTAATCAATATCATTGTATGTGTATTTTGATATTAATATATATATATATATATATATATAATTATGTATATATTAATATTAAAATACACTTAGTGTATGTGTATGTGTGTATATATACTTAGATCATATATATAATAAGTATATATATATGATCTAAGTATATATTATTTATTTTTACACTGATTTAACATGTTTTATTTTATTTTCAGACGGCAGGGAGAGTACCTGTCATTACAGGCACTCCCCCTGCTGGCATTGTTATGGACGGCTATGCTGATCGCGATAGGGACGGAATAGAACACCGTGCGGTCTTAAGGCGTTAATCCAGGCAAGGGGTCAGTTAGCAGAATAATGCAAACAGAAACTGAAGCACGGCAGAGAACCTGACTGGGATGCTGAAACTGTGAGTTCAAACCCAGCCAGGTCTCTTAAAGGGGCCTTGCTGTCTGCAGGACTCGGGCTGTGCCGTGACACCCTTCCTCCATGATCCCTAGTTGCTTCATTCGCCGATCGAACGCCAGCAAAATTACCAAATTGTCACTAACACAATGAGTACAGTTTGTACAGAAATTCACACATTTTGTTTGGATAAAATTTCATTTGAATGAATGAAATTCCGATCTGATTCATGCCATGGGAATTAGGGAGCTATCTACTAACTGTACTCATTGTGCTAGGCTGAAATTCTGTAGTTTCACTGGTATTCGAATGGCGAGTGAAGCAACTAGAGATCACGGAGCAAGGGTGTGTATTGTGGCTTAAGCTTCTATTTGGGTCAAAGCTGGTCATGTGTAGGAAAAATAAAAAAGTAGTCCCTAATTTGTCTTATGTTTTAAAGAAATCTAGATCAGATAGGAAGAAAAGATCCTGAAAGAGGAAGAGAAAGATAAGTTCGGCATGACAGTGACGCTTTTAGGTCCGAGTAGCTGAACTGAAAGCACAGCTGTAATGGGAAAAGGGGCTGACTGGTCCCCTGACTTGGGATCCAGACATGTCCTGCTATGGATTCTGTTCCTTTTTCCTAGTTAACATGGAACATCAGTTCCTTCCAGACAGGAATCAACCCCTCTTTCCCCTTCATCCCCTCAGACAGGAATCAATCAACCAATCAACCAATCCCTCTGACATCTCCTTCTTCCATACAGGAATCAATCCATCTGCCTGTGCTGCCTCTAATTACTGCCTTTACTGAGGCACCTGCAACTCACAGGCTACATTTTTTGCCTACCGGTTGTATGACTCAGTAGCTGATCCCAAATACCAGTGAGCAGTGAAGCCAGATGACAGGTCTTTAGACACTGTTCCAAAAGTAACTAAATTATATATTTATTTTTAAACTGGAACTACCCTTTAACAATGCTAAATTTTACTTAATGTGAGAGATTTAAATCTGTATATAAGACTGTGGAGAGTTAGTGCGTGATGATGTAATACACACATGCCGTGAGGGGAGGGGAACGTTTCAACACGGAAGATAAGGGACTCAGATAAATGAGGGAGAGAGCGGACCATGAGGCATGCTGAGACGCTGAAAAGCTGAGTTCAAGGTTTGAGTAAGGAGAGAACGCGACTGATACAGCTACAAGAGATAAGGTAGAGATAAAGAGAAAAGTGGCGGGGAGGCTGCCTGTGAAGATTTACTGCACAGCTCTACTTTACTCCAGATTTATTTGGATAAGGATTCAAACTTAAACAGCTTAAAAGAAGACCAGTTTACAGAGGTAGAAAAGTGGATCGCAAAAAAACAATCTCCTAAACACTGACAAAACTGTCACAAAGATCTTTGGAACAGCACCTAAATTACACAATTCCCACCTATCCATCAAAACAAATTCAAATAGCACACTGACCGCAGTCCACTCTTTCAAATACTTGGGTATGTTAGACCCCAATCTATCTTTTGGCCTCCACATTGAAAATCTTGCATCTGAACGTTATCCAAAACTAGATGCCCTGTACAGAAATGATTGTACAGCAAATGCTGATGCCAATCATTGATTATTGGGATGTAGTATATGCACCTGCACCGCAATCCCACATTAATAAACTCAATACATTGTATAACTCGTTCTGCTGATTTGTACTACAATGTAATTACAGGACTCCTCATTGTGACATGCTAAAAGAACTAAACTGGCTGTCGCTGGAATCCAGACGCACCCTTCATCTTTCCAGCCTTGTGTTTAAGAGCTTTTCTGGGAAGCTCCCACCCTACCTGAGCAGAAAGCTCTCCTTGGCTGTTCCCACCTCCTATAACCTCCGATCCATAACCAGCACTTTAGTCTACCTCAATACAAAAAGAAAGCGGCTCGATCCTCCTTTTCCTACAGAGCGCCGCAATTGTGGAACGACCTCCCGCATACTTTAAAATCTTCCCTAAGCCTAAAGTTCTTTAAGAGATCCCTCTCTAGATACCTCAAAACAGAATGCATGTGTTATGGTTGATTATATATTTCCTACCTGTTCTATGTTAAATTTTGTATATATTGTGTATTAATATTGTTTTTGTGTTTTATTGAACCCTGATGTATCAATGCAATGTTTTGTGGACTCAGGACATGCTTGAAAAATAGAGAAATCTCAATGTATCTTTCCTGGTAAAATATTTTATAAATAAATAAATTTTGAGTTAAATTGTGGAAGTAAAACTAAGTGAACGACTTTCTGCAAATGTTTAAAGATATTAAGTAAACGTGCCTGAACCCAAAAAGAAGAATACATGCAGATATATTTTGTTAAAAAAATAATAATAAATATATATATATATATATATATATATATATATATATATATATATTAAAGTATTTAATTTTAAATATATATATATATATATATATATATATATTGTATTTCTTTTTATTAACCCCTTCCCGACCGGTGACGGAAATTTTCTGTCAACCTTGTCCTTCAGTTAAGGACCGTTGATGGAAAATTTCCGTCATTTACTAAAGTTAACCCCAGATCGCCGCAATTGCGGAGTTAACGGTGCTCCGGTCTGCCTCTGTATTAGAGGCAGACCGGGAGCACCCGATCGGGCTGCCCCAGCACCGGTGCTCGCTCTGACAACATGTCAGAGCGAGCACATGTGCTCAATGTACTTACCTTCCGCCTCCCTGCACTTCCGGGTTCTGTGTGAAGTGCAGGGAGACGGATCTTCATTGATCCTGCCCCCTGGTGGAAAAAAATAAAATAAAAGTTAAATCCCACCCCCCCTTTCCCCTGTTTTAATAAAACTAACCCCTTCCCTGCCAATCGATCACTGACTACAGTGATCAATTGGCAGGGTATACATTTTAATGTCATCTGATTTTTTTTTTTTAACCCCTGAGGGTTATTTATTATTTTTTTAACCCTCAGGGGTTAAATTTATTGTATTAATTAATTTAAATATTTAAAAATTATATATTTAGCTAGCTGGGATGGGTGGAAGTTAGTGGGTAATTGGGGAATTTGGTGTTAGGCTAACTAGGGGTTAACGTTAAATATTTTTTTAAATAAGCTTTAAAAAGGTAAAAAAAAATTTTTTCACTGTTTTAGTAACGTTTAAGTAAAAAAAAAAATACCACCCCCCTTTACCCAGTCTAAATAAAAATTAACCCCTTCCCTGCCAGTTGATCACTGCCTACAGTGATCAACATACAGATCGCAGTATTATACTGTGATCTAATTTTTTTTAACCCCTGAGGATTAACTTTTATTTATTTTTTAACCCTCAGGGGTTAAATTTATTTAATTAACTAATTGAAATATTGTATAATTAAAAATGATCCCACGCTAAGGTTCAAAAAATGCCTTTTGAATTGCCCTGGGATGTCTTCTTTAAGAAATGGTATGCCTTTATAGTGTAGTTGTAATATGTAGCCTGCTCAAGTGCTCCAAAGTGGGACACGGACGCATCAAAACCCTCCATGAAAATTCACACTTAAAAAACGTAACTTGTTATGTCTCTTTTACAGCAGTGTAACTTCACAAAATAGTGTCTAGGTCATACATTGGGCATATTGTTTTACTCAGAAGGCTTAGCTGAGCATAATTTGGGGGGTTTGAACTTAGTGGCACATATGAAATGTACAACTTTGGCATATATTGGTGAAAAAATGGGGACATGTTAAAGCACAATATGCACCATATGAGATACCCTGAGGTGTCTACTTTTACAAATGGTAGGCCTTTGTGAGTTTTTTTTGAAAAGTCAAACTGCTATAATACCCCAAATTGAAGCATAGGCCCATTAAATCCGCCTCTCAAAATTCTACTGTAAATGTTGAAACGGACAGGTCTCCTATATGGCACTGTCGTTTCACGAAATAGTGCCAAAGACATACAATGGGGGTACCGTTGTACTCAGCAGAAGTAACTGAACACATAATAAAACCTTGTACAGGAATAGCACACACCAACTTTACAAAATACACATGAGAAGTTCTTTGTTATAAGTTTGTGTGCCAAAAACCCCAAAATACTAAATTTTATTCCAATATTTAGCAGAGATTGGCGGTGAAATGGCTACTTAGAAAGTGTCAAAACAACCTTAGGACAATAGCCTGTGATGTCTACTTTATATAAATATATACTTTTGTGTGGCAATTTTGTTTTCTTTTATGGCTATTAAGCTTACAAGACAAACATACCAAATTCTAAAATCGCTCCATATTAAAAGTTTATTTTACTCCTTGTGCTTTGTGACCTGTAACTACCAAAAAAAACTGAAAATCCCAGACACATTATATATTCTATAAATCAAAACAACTAAATTAATTTATTTTTAATTACTTTCTTTAACCTGCACTAATTAGGCACACATTATTATTGCAAAAACTGTACAAAAAACACAATTTCTTTCTTTTTTTTTTGCATTTTTCTCTATTTTATTAATAATAAATAAGTATATATATATATATATATATATATATGTTACATCAAATTAAAGCCATTTCTGTCCTCTAAAAAACAGTATATAATATGCATCGGTGCAATAAACGAGAGAGATGCAAATTGAAGTTGAACGCATACAGCAAGAAAATGCAAAAATTGCTTGTGTCATTAAGCGTAAGACAAGCTTCTGAAGCTGTGTCCTTAAGGGGTTAAGTTATTTATCAGTAAAATAACAATTTTATAAATATACATACATTTACATAATGAGTATGAAAAAACTCATACATATAAACAAAAGAAAAAAATTCCGAATATAACCATAGAGCACATTTTATATGTCTTCATATAGCAGACCATAAACTGGCTTTATATTATTATTATTATTATATTATTTATAGAGCGCCGCCAAATTCCGCAGCGCTTTACAATGGGTGGACGAACCAGACAAGTTGGACACACAGGAACAGAGGGGTTGAGGGCCCTGCTCAATGAGCTTACTTGCTAGAGGGAGTGGGGTAAAATGACACAAAAGGTAAGGATAGTATTAGACTAGTGATAGTTGCAGAAGAGGAATCAGTTGGGAGCTATTAAGAGTTTAATTGATACGCTTTTATGAAGAAGTGGGTTTTTAATGATTTTTTAAAGGAGTGGAGACTGGGTGAGCATCTAACGGAGGAGGGAAGCGAGTTCCACAGGAACGGTGCAGCCCTCGAGAAGTCTTGAAGGCGAGCATCAGAGGTGGGAGTACGGACAGAAGATAGACGTGAGTCTTCAGCAGATCGTACAGGCCTAGACGGGACATACTTGTGTATAAGGGAGGATAGATAGGTGGGAGCAGCATTATGTAGACATTTGAAAGCAAGAACAAGAATTTTAAATTGAGCTCTATATTTTATAGGAAGCCAATGTAGGGACTGACAGAAGGGTGAGGCATGGGAGGTGCGGGCGGACAGGAAGATGAGCCTCAACGCCGCATTCATTATGGACTGTAATGGCGCAAGTTGGGAGCACGTAAGACCACTGAGAAGTGGATTACAGTAGTCAAGGCGAGAAAGTACAGTGGAATGGACCAACACCTTAGTCGCATCTGGCGTTAAGTAGGGGCGGATGCGCGCAATGTTTTTGAGATGGAAATGACAGGATTTGGCGATAGAGTGAACATGAGGCTTGAAGGAAAGGTTGGAGTCAAAGAGAACACCTAGGCAGCGAGCCTGCGTGGTGGAGCTGATGGTAGCACCATTGACTTGGAGGGAGACAGACACAGGAGTAACACTTGAGGGAGGAAATACCAGAATTTCCGTTTTGGTCAAGTTTAGTTTAAGGAAGTGGGCTGCCATCCAGTTAGAAACAGCAGAGAGGCAGTCAGAGACACTAGTCAAGAGGGACGGGGAGAGATCAGGAGAGGACAGGTAGATTAGCATGTCAATAACTTGTCTTATATGAGAACTATGTGTGATATTATATTGATTGCTTTTATAGCATTCTATGCTTAATTTACAATCATACATCCATCTATATGTATCAAACAATAGAAAGTTTATGTGATTTATCATTTAATTATTTTGTTTTCATTTATCACATGATTAATTTCCTCAATTAGAGTGTTATATATCTGTTTCATTGGATTATTTCTGTGTGCATTATATTGGATTGTACCTTTTTCCATCTCCAATTGAGTTATAATTTGGGCATTTAGTTGACAAAAAATTGGGGTGTCTGTTTTTTTCCATGATCTGGCAATCAAAAGCTTAGTAGCAGTAAGGCAATGGGTGACCAGGGTTTCGTTTTTTTATTCTAGCTTATTGTTATACAAATGTATTAAAGCTTTTTCTGGAGTAAAATTTAATCTAACGTTACTTATTTCTGTTATTATTTTAAATGTGAGATCCCATGTTAGTTTGATACGTGGGCAGTTCCACCATATATGAGTGGTAAAACAAAAAGGAGGAAGAGTCTGCGCTAATTCAATTGAGCAGCAACCCTAAAAGGGAAATCCCTCGGGAAACCCTTTTTTTGGAAACAAGAAAATGCAAGAAAGGGGGTTAAGGGCTGCGCTTGAACAAAAGAAGTAAAAAGTGTATAAAAATATATATAGATAAATTAAACAATAATAGTAAAATCAAGTAAAGTTCATCCGGATATATAAAAAATATAACTTGAAACAGTCTCACTGGTGTGTAATAATACGGTAATGATCCTCAAGTGTTGCTCCATCCGTATGGTAGGTAGTCCATATATGTGAAGATAAAAGAGAAAAGAAAAAGCTGCCAATGGTGAAATATTGTATGTCCAGATGTGGTATATAATCAAAGGAAATGTATTTCACTCACATTTGTTGGAGCTTTAGCCAGCTCTAGGAGAAGAGACACTTAGTGGTTTAATCCACACTATCGGATGTACTTAGATGGTTGGTCCGTCTATCCGGCTTGGAATTCTTGTAGTGTAGGCTAGGACCTACTCAGATATGCGTTGTTCTTTAATGCTGGGGAGATAGGTCCGCCTTTCCGGTATTGGATGGTAGATGTCCACGGAATATATATAAAACAGCAAATAGTGCTCTCAGTGTGAACAACAAGGTAATATATTTAAAATAATTATACTTACAAGAATAGAGCAGACAGATACTGCTCTATTGCCACAGCGCTGGTGGAATTATCCCCACCTAAGGATTTCTTTTGACGGGATACACTTCGAGTAAGTAATAAAATAAAAAATAGAAGGATAAAAAGTAATAATAAAACTATAAGATAGTAATGTAAAAATTAATAGTATAAAAATGCCAGGAGTAGAAAAAAGTGTATAAAATACAATAAAAATAAGTATACAATTGGTCCTAGTATAAAAGGTAACCAAAAATAACTTTTATTGATTAAAATACACTTATTAAAACCATTTACGCGTTTCACCTTTGGGGTTTTCTCAAAATGGTAAAAGAACAGTACACCTGGCAAGGAACTGAATATATAAGTTTACAGAGGTTGAATATGGCGCCAAAATTTCAGTGCACCAATCACAGACAAGTATTAAAAACAAAACTTTCAATACATTTCAAAATTACATTAAAACCATATAGGTGCATTTATATAAGCCTAATTAGGCTTAGGAAATTTAAATATTATTAAAACGAAGCTTTTTTAAAAAAAGGTTTAAAAGGATTTTAAAAGGATCTCATTACATTTGGTCCCGATCATGTGATGCATCTCAAATTAACATTAAAACCATATAGGTACATTTGTATAAGCTTAATTAGACTTAAGGAATTGAAATTTTATTAAAACAAGGCTTTTAAAAGGAATTTAATTACATTTGGTCCCCATCACGTGATCGGGACGCAGCGCGCATGCGCAGATCATCTAATGGGCGAAAATACTTCCTGGTATAGGTGGAGTGCTCAGTGGTCGGCCAGGGACACAGTGCTCTATGGGAAATAGAACAAAAGTAAACAAATAAAAAAGATTATCCAAAAACACTGGCATATTTTAGAACAAGATGAAAAACTTTCTAAAATTATTCCAGAAAAGCCGAGTATAATTTTTAGAGGGGCTCCTAACGTTAAATCTATTCTAACCACCAATTTCACCAAAGAAACCAAATCAAATAATCTTGTATCCTTTTTCCCCCAATCTTTAGGCTTTCACAAATGTAAGAACTGTAGTGTGTGTAAAACAGCTGATCCTACAATGCCACCAAAAATAATAGAATTTACCTCAAACAAAACCAAGACCACTTTCAAAATAAAAGAATGTATTACATGTAATACCAAGAATGTCATATACTTATTGGAATGCCCGTGTGGCTTCCAATACGTTGGGATGACCACTAGATGTTTAAAAATCAGACTTGGTGAGCATTGTAGGAATATAAAAAATGGTTATCTAAATCATTCTTTATCTAAACATTTTTTAATGCATAATAAAGATCTCAAAATGCTAAAATATATGGGAATAAAAAAATGCTCCTTACCCTGGAGAGGAAGAGATATAAAAAACATATTAGGTAAAACTGAGATGGAATGGGTCTATAAGTTACAGACCCTAATTAGTGATGTACCGAACTGTTCGCCGGCGAATAGTTCCCGGCGAACTTAGCGTGTTCGCGTTCGCCGCGGCGGGCGGACACATGCGCGGTTCGATCCGCCCCCTATTCGTCATCATTGGGCAAACTTTGACCCTGTGCCTCTCGGTCAGCAGACACATTCCAGCCAATCAGCAGCACTCCCTCCCTTCCACACCCTCCAACCTCCCTCCCAGCATCCATTTTCAATTCATTCTGAAGCTGCATGCTTAGTGAGAGGAGGGAAAGTTTAGCTGCTGCTGATTATATAGGGAAATTGATAGCTAGGCTAGGGTATTCAGTGTCCACTACAATCCTGAAGGACTCATCTGATCTCTGCTGTAAGGACAGCACCCCAAAAAGCCCTTTTTAGGGCTAGAACATCAGGCTGCTTTTTTTTTCTGTGTAATGTAATTGCAGGTGCCTGCCTGCCAGCTTCTGTGTGAGGCTCACAGTGGATACTGTGCCCACTTGCCCAGTGCCACCACTCATATCTGTTTTTACAATAGCTTAAGCTTTAGATTTAAAAAAAATATTTTTTTTTTCACTGTAATAGAAGAGCAGTTGCCTGCCTGCCAGCTTCTGTGTGAGGCTCACAGTGGATACTGTGCCCACTTGCCCAGTGCCACCACTCATATCTGTTGTGACAATAGCTTAAGCTTTAGATTTAAAAAAAAAAAAAATTTCACTGTAATAGAAGAGCAGTTGCCTGCCTGCCAGCTTCTGTGTGAGGCTCACAGTGGATACTGTGCCCACTTGCCCAGTGCCACCACTCATATCTGTTGTGACAATAGCTTAAGCTTTAGATTTACAAAAAAATATTTTTTTTCACTGTAATAGAAGAGCAGTTGCCTGCCTGCCATCTTCTGTGTCCGGCTGGATGCTGTGCCCATTTGCACAGTCAGTGCCACCACTCATATCTGTTGTGACAATAGCTTAAGCTTTAGATTTAAAAAAAATATTTTTTTTCACTGTAATAGAAGAGCAGTTGCCTGCCTGCCATCTTCTGTGTCAGGCTGGATGCTGTGCCCATTTGCACAGTCAGTGTCACCACTCATATCTGTTGTGACAATAGCTTAAGCTTTAGATTTAAAAAAAATGTTTTTTTCACTGTAATAGAAGAGCAGTTGCCTGCCTGCCAGCTTCTGTGTGAGGCTCACAGTGGATACTGTGCCCACTTGCCCAGTGCCACCACTCATATCTGTTGTGACAATAGCTTAAGCTTTAGATTTAAAAAATATATATTTTTCACTGTAATAGAAGAGCAGTTGCCTGCCTGCCAGCTTCTGTGTGAGGCTCACAGTGGATACTGTGCCCACTTGCCCAGTGCCACCACTCATATCTGTTGTGACAATAGCTTAAGCTTTAGATTTACAAAAAAAATATTTTTTTTCACTGTAATAGAAGAGCAGTTGCCTGCCTGCCATCTTCTGTGTCCGGCTGGATGATGTGCCCATTTGCACAGTCAGTGCCACCACTCATATCTGTTGTGACAATAGCTTAAGCTTTAGATTTAAAAAAAAATATTTTTTTTCACTGTAATAGAAGAGCAGTTGCCTGCCTGCCATCTTCTGTGTCAGGCTGGATGCTGTGCCCATTTGCACAGTCAGTGTCACCACTCATATCTGTTGTGAATATAGCTTAAGCTTTAGATTTTAAAAATATATATTTTTCACTGTAATAGAAGAGCAGTTGCCTGCCTGCCAGCTTCTGTGTGAGGCTCACAGTGGATACTGTGCCCACTTGCCCAGTGTCACCACTCATATCTGTTGTGACAATAGCTTAAGCTTTAGATTTAAAAAAAATAATTTTTCACTGTAATAGAAGAGCAGTTAGTTGTCTGCAAGCGTCTGGGTGTCAGGCCTCCTTCAGCGTGTGCTCTGCAGACCTGTGCCAGCGTACTTTGACAGTTGCCACTCATATCTGGTGTCTCTATAGCGTGCTTTTACAAAGAAAAAAGGTTTCCAGTTTAAGCTAATAGCAGTCAGTCAGTGTCCTTCAAGCGGCTCTGTCAGGCCTACAGTGTGTGCTCTCCAGAACTGTTACAGTGCACATTGCCACTCATATCTGATGTCTCTATAGCATGCTTTTACAAAGAAAAAAGGTTTCCAGTTTAAGCTAATAGCAGCCAGTCAGTGTCCTTCAAGCGGCTCTGTCAGGCCTACAGTGTGTGCTCTCCAGAACTGTTACAGTGCACATTGCCACTCATATCTGGTGTCTCTATAGCATGCATTTACAAAGAAAAAAGGTTTCCAGTTTAAGCTAATAGCAGTCAGTCAGTGTCCTTCAAGCGGCTCTGTCAGGCCTACAGTGTGTGCTCTCCAGAAATGTTACAGTGCACATTGCCACTCATATCTGGTGTCTCTATAGCGTGCTTTTACAAAGAAAAAAGGTTTCCAGTGTAAGCTAATAGCAGCCAGTCAGTGTCCTTCAAGCGGCTCTGTCAGGCCTACAGTGTGTGCTCTCCAGAACTGTTACAGTGCACATTGCCAATCATATCTGGTGTCTCTATAGCGTGCTTTTACAAAGAAAAAAGGTTTCCAGTGTAAGCTAATAGCAGCCAGTCAGTGTCCTTCAAGAGGCTCTGTCAGGCCTACAGTGTGTGCTCTCCAGAACTGTTACAGTGCACATTGCCAATCATATCTGGTGTCTCTATAGCGTGCTTTCACAAAGAAAAAAGGTTTCCAGTGTAAGCTAATAGCAGCCAGTCAGTGTCCTTCAAGCGGCTCTGTCAGGCCTACAGTGTGTGCTCTCCAGAACTGTTACAGTGCACATTGCCACTCATATCTGGTGTCTCTATAGCGTGCTTTTACAAAGAAAAAAGGTTTCCAGTGTAAGCTAATAGCAGCCAGTCAGTGTCCTTCAAGCGGCTCTGTCAGGCCTACAGTGTGTGCTCTCCAGAACTGTTACAGTGCACATTGCCACTCATATCTGGTGTCTCTATAGCGTGCTTTCACAAAGAAAAAAGGTTTCCAGTGTAAGCTAATAGCAGCCAGTCAGTGTCCTTCAAGCGGCTCTGTCAGTCTTTCCTTCAGCATGTGCTCTCCAGAACTGTTACAGTGCACATTGCCAATTATATCTGGTGTCTCTATAGTGTGCTTTTACAAAGAAAAAAGGTTTCCAGTGTAAGCTAATAGCAACCAGTCAGTGTCCTTCAAGCGGCTCTGTCAGTCCTTCCTTCAGCGTTTGCTCTCCAGAACTGTTACAGTGCACATTGCCAATCATATCTGGTGTCTCTATAGCATGCTTTTACAAAGAAAAAAGGTTTCCAGTGTAAGCTAATAGCAGCCAGTCAGTGTCCTTCAAGAGGCTCTGTCAGGCCTACAGTGTGTGCTCTCCAGAACTGTTACAGTGCACATTGCCAATCATATCTGGTGTCTCTATAGCGTGCTTTCACAAAGAAAAAAGGTTTCCAGTGTAAGCTAATAGCAGCCAGTCAGTGTCCTTCAAGCGGCTCTGTCAGGCCTACAGTGTGTGCTCTCCAGAACTGTTACAGTGCACATTGCCACTCATATCTGGTGTCTCTATAGCGTGCTTTTACAAAGAAAAAAGGTTTCCAGTGTAAGCTAATAGCAACCAGTCAGTGTCCTTCAAGCGGCTCTGTCAGTCCTTCCTTCAGCGTGTGCTCTCCAGAACTGTTACAGTGCACATTGCCAATCATATCTGGTGTCTCTATAGCGTGCTTTTACAAAGAAAAAAGGTTTCCAGTGTAAGCTAAGAGAAGCCAGTCAGTGTCCTTCAAGCGGCTCTGTCAGTCCTTCCTTCAGCGTGTGCTCTCCAGAACTGTTACAGTGCACATTGCCAATCATATCTGGTGTCTCTATAGCGTGCTTTTACAAAGAAAAAAGGTTTCCAGTGTAAGCTAATAGCAGCCAGTCAGTGTCCTTCAAGCGGCTCTGTCAGTCTTTCCTTCAGCATGTGCTCTCCAGAACTGTTACAGTGCACATTGCCAATTATATCTGGTGTCTCTATAGTGTGCTTTTACAAAGAAAAAAGGTTTCCAGTGTAAGCTAATAGCAACCAGTCAGTGTCCTTCAAGCGGCTCTGTCAGTCCTTCCTTCAGCGTTTGCTCTCCAGAACTGTTACAGTGCACATTGCCAATCATATCTGGTGTCTCTATAGCGTGCTTTTACAAAGAAAAAAGGTTTCCAGTGTAAGCTAATAGCAGCCAGTCAGTGTCCTTCAAGCGGCTCTGTCAGGCCTACAGTGTGTGCTCTCCAGAACTGTTACAGTGCACATTGCCAATCATATCTGGTGTCTCTATAGCGTGCTTTTACAAAGAAAAAAGGTTTCCAGTTTAAGCTAATAGCAGCCAGTCAGTGTCCTTCAAGCGGCTCTGTCAGGCCTACAGTGTGTGCTCTCCAGAACTGTTACAGTGCACATTGCCAATCATATCTGGTGTCTCTATAGCGTGCTTTTACAAAGAAAAAAGGTTTCCAGTGTAAGCTAATAGCAGCCAGTCAGTGTCCTTCAAGCGGCTCTGTCAGGCCTACAGTGTGTGCTCTCCAGAACTGTTACAGTGCACATTGCCAATCATATCTGGTGTCTCTATAGTGTGCTTTTACAAAGAAAAAAGGTTTCCAGTGTAAGCTAATAGCAGCCAGTCAGTGTCCTTCAAGCGGCTCTGTCAGTCCTTCCTTCAGCGTGTGCTCTCCAGAACTGTTACAGTGCACATTGCCAATCATATCTGGTGTCTCTATAGCGTGCTTTTACAAAGAAAAAAGGTTTCCAGTGTAAGCTAATAGCAGCCAGTCAGTGTCCTTCAAGCGGCTCTGTCAGGCCTACAGTGTGTGCTCTCCAGAACTGTTACAGTGCACATTGCCACTAATATCTGGTGTCTCTATAGCGTGCTTTTACAAAGAAAAAAGGTTTCCAGTGTAAGCTAATAGCAGCCAGTCAGTGTCCTTCAAGCGGCTCTGTCAGTCCTTCCTTCAGCGTGTGCTCTCCAGAATTGTTACAGTGCACATTGCCAATCATATCTGGTGTCTCTATAGTGTGCTTTTACAAAGAAAAAAGGTTTCCAGTGTAAGCTAATAGCAGCCAGTCAGTGTCCTTCAAGCGACTCTGTCAGGCCTACAGTGTGTGCTCTCCAGAACTGTTACAGTGCACATTGCCAATCATATCTGGTGTCTCTATAGCGTGCTTTTACAAAGAAAAAAGGTTTCCAGTGTAAGCTAATAGCAGCCAGTCAGTGTCCTTCAAGCGGCTCTGTCAGTCCTTCCTTCAGCGTGTGCTCTCCAGAACTGTTACAGTGCACATTGCCAATCATATCTGGTGTCTCTATAGCGGGCTTTTACAAAGAAAAAAGGTTTCCAGTGTAAGCTAATAGCAGCCAGTCAGTGTCCTTCAAGCGGCTCTGTCAGGCCTACAGTGTGTGCTCTCCAGAACTGTTACAGTGCACATTGCCACTCATATCTGGTGTCTCTATAGCGTGCTTTTACAAAGAAAAAAGGTTTCCAGTGTAAGCTAATAGCAGCCAGTCAGTGTCCTTCAAGCGGCTCTGTCAGTCCTTCCTTCAGCGTGTGCTCTCCAGAACTGTTACAGTGCACATTGCCAATCATATCTGGTGTCTCTATAGCGTGCTTTTACATAGAAAAAAGGTTTCCAGTGTAAGCTAATAGCAGCGCGTCAGTGTCCTTCAAGCGGCTCTGTCAGGCCTACAGTGTGTGCTCTCCAGAACTGTTACAGTGCACATTGCCACTCATATCTGGTGTCTCTATAGCGTGCTTTTACAAAGAAAAAAGGTTTCCAGTGTAAGCTAATAGCAGCCAGTCAGTGTCCTTCAAGCGGCTCTGTCAGTCCTTCCTTCAGCGTGTGCTCTCCAGAACTGTTACAGTGCACATTGCCAATCATATCTGGTGTCTCTATAGTGTGCTTTTACAAAGAAAAAAGGTTTCCAGTGTAAGCTAATAGCAGCAGGTCAGTGTCCTTCAAGCGGCTCTGTCAGGCCTACAGTGGGTGCTCTCCAGAACTGTTACAGTGCACATTGCCACTCATATCTGATGTCTCTATAGCGTGCTTTTACAAAGAAAAAAGGTTTCCAGTGTAAGCTAATAGCAGCCAGTCAGTGTCCTTCAAGCGTCTCTGTCAGTCCTTCCTTCAGCGTGTGCTCTGCAGAACTGTTACAGTGCACATTGCCAATCATATCTGGTATCTCTATAGCGTGCTTTTACAAAGAAAAACGGTTTCCAGTGTAAGCTAATAGCAGCCAGTCAGTGTCCTTCAAGCGGCTCTGTCAGGCCTACAGTGTGTGCTCTCCAGAACTGTTACAGTGCACATTGCCAATCATATCTGGTGTCTCTATAGCGTGCTTTTACAAAGAAAAAAGGTTTCCAGTGTAAGCTAATAGCAGCCAGAGAGTGTCCTTCAAGCGGCTCTGTCAGTCCTTCCTTCAGCGTGTGCTCTCCAGAACTGTTACAGTGCACATTGCCAATCATATCTGGTGTCTCTATAGCGTGCTTTTACAAAGAAAAAAGGTTTCCAGTGTAAGCTAATAGCAGCCAGTCAGTGTCCTTCAAGCGGCTCTGTCAGTCCTTCCTTCAGCGTGTGCTCTCCAGAACTGTTACAGTGCACATTGCCAATCATATCTGATGTCTCTATAGCGTGCTTTTACAAAGAAAAAAGGTTTCCAGTGTAAGCTAATAGCAGCCAGTCAGTGTCCTTCAAGCGGCTCTGTCAGGCCTACAGTGTGTGCTCTCCAGAACTGTTACAGTGCACATTGCCACTCATATCTGGTGTCTCTATAGCGTGCTTTCACAAAGAAAAAAGGTTTCCAGTGTAAGCTAATAGCAGCCAGTCAGTGTCCTTCAAGCGGCTCTGTCAGTCTTTCCTTCAGCATGTGCTCTCCAGAACTGTTACAGTGCACATTGCCAATTATATCTGGTGTCTCTATAGTGTGCTTTTACAAAGAAAAAAGGTTTCCAGTGTAAGCTAATAGCAACCAGTCAGTGTCCTTCAAGCGGCTCTGTCAGTCCTTCCTTCAGCGTTTGCTCTCCAGAACTGTTACAGTGCACATTGCCAATCATATCTGGTGTCTCTATAGCATGCTTTTACAAAGAAAAAAGGTTTCCAGTGTAAGCTAATAGCAGCCAGTCAGTGTCCTTCAAGAGGCTCTGTCAGGCCTACAGTGTGTGCTCTCCAGAACTGTTACAGTGCACATTGCCAATCATATCTGGTGTCTCTATAGCGTGCTTTCACAAAGAAAAAAGGTTTCCAGTGTAAGCTAATAGCAGCCAGTCAGTGTCCTTCAAGCGGCTCTGTCAGGCCTACAGTGTGTGCTCTCCAGAACTGTTACAGTGCACATTGCCACTCATATCTGGTGTCTCTATAGCGTGCTTTTACAAAGAAAAAAGGTTTCCAGTGTAAGCTAATAGCAACCAGTCAGTGTCCTTCAAGCGGCTCTGTCAGTCCTTCCTTCAGCGTGTGCTCTCCAGAACTGTTACAGTGCACATTGCCAATCATATCTGGTGTCTCTATAGCGTGCTTTTACAAAGAAAAAAGGTTTCCAGTGTAAGCTAAGAGAAGCCAGTCAGTGTCCTTCAAGCGGCTCTGTCAGTCCTTCCTTCAGCGTGTGCTCTCCAGAACTGTTACAGTGCACATTGCCAATCATATCTGGTGTCTCTATAGCGTGCTTTTACAAAGAAAAAAGGTTTCCAGTGTAAGCTAATAGCAGCCAGTCAGTGTCCTTCAAGCGGCTCTGTCAGTCTTTCCTTCAGCATGTGCTCTCCAGAACTGTTACAGTGCACATTGCCAATTATATCTGGTGTCTCTATAGTGTGCTTTTACAAAGAAAAAAGGTTTCCAGTGTAAGCTAATAGCAACCAGTCAGTGTCCTTCAAGCGGCTCTGTCAGTCCTTCCTTCAGCGTTTGCTCTCCAGAACTGTTACAGTGCACATTGCCAATCATATCTGGTGTCTCTATAGCGTGCTTTTACAAAGAAAAAAGGTTTCCAGTGTAAGCTAATAGCAGCCAGTCAGTGTCCTTCAAGCGGCTCTGTCAGGCCTACAGTGTGTGCTCTCCAGAACTGTTACAGTGCACATTGCCAATCATATCTGGTGTCTCTATAGCGTGCTTTTACAAAGAAAAAAGGTTTCCAGTTTAAGCTAATAGCAGCCAGTCAGTGTCCTTCAAGCGGCTCTGTCAGGCCTACAGTGTGTGCTCTCCAGAACTGTTACAGTGCACATTGCCAATCATATCTGGTGTCTCTATAGCGTGCTTTTACAAAGAAAAAAGGTTTCCAGTGTAAGCTAATAGCAGCCAGTCAGTGTCCTTCAAGCGGCTCTGTCAGGCCTACAGTGTGTGCTCTCCAGAACTGTTACAGTGCACATTGCCAATCATATCTGGTGTCTCTATAGTGTGCTTTTACAAAGAAAAAAGGTTTCCAGTGTAAGCTAATAGCAGCCAGTCAGTGTCCTTCAAGCGGCTCTGTCAGTCCTTCCTTCAGCGTGTGCTCTCCAGAACTGTTACAGTGCACATTGCCAATCATATCTGGTGTCTCTATAGCGTGCTTTTACAAAGAAAAAAGGTTTCCAGTGTAAGCTAATAGCAGCCAGTCAGTGTCCTTCAAGCGGCTCTGTCAGGCCTACAGTGTGTGCTCTCCAGAACTGTTACAGTGCACATTGCCACTAATATCTGGTGTCTCTATAGCGTGCTTTTACAAAGAAAAAAGGTTTCCAGTGTAAGCTAATAGCAGCCAGTCAGTGTCCTTCAAGCGGCTCTGTCAGTCCTTCCTTCAGCGTGTGCTCTCCAGAATTGTTACAGTGCACATTGCCAATCATATCTGGTGTCTCTATAGTGTGCTTTTACAAAGAAAAAAGGTTTCCAGTGTAAGCTAATAGCAGCCAGTCAGTGTCCTTCAAGCGACTCTGTCAGGCCTACAGTGTGTGCTCTCCAGAACTGTTACAGTGCACATTGCCAATCATATCTGGTGTCTCTATAGCGTGCTTTTACAAAGAAAAAAGGTTTCCAGTGTAAGCTAATAGCAGCCAGTCAGTGTCCTTCAAGCGGCTCTGTCAGTCCTTCCTTCAGCGTGTGCTCTCCAGAACTGTTACAGTGCACATTGCCAATCATATCTGGTGTCTCTATAGCGGGCTTTTACAAAGAAAAAAGGTTTCCAGTGTAAGCTAATAGCAGCCAGTCAGTGTCCTTCAAGCGGCTCTGTCAGGCCTACAGTGTGTGCTCTCCAGAACTGTTACAGTGCACATTGCCACTCATATCTGGTGTCTCTATAGCGTGCTTTTACAAAGAAAAAAGGTTTCCAGTGTAAGCTAATAGCAGCCAGTCAGTGTCCTTCAAGCGGCTCTGTCAGTCCTTCCTTCAGCGTGTGCTCTCCAGAACTGTTACAGTGCACATTGCCAATCATATCTGGTGTCTCTATAGCGTGCTTTTACATAGAAAAAAGGTTTCCAGTGTAAGCTAATAGCAGCGCGTCAGTGTCCTTCAAGCGGCTCTGTCAGGCCTACAGTGTGTGCTCTCCAGAACTGTTACAGTGCACATTGCCACTCATATCTGGTGTCTCTATAGCGTGCTTTTACAAAGAAAAAAGGTTTCCAGTGTAAGCTAATAGCAGCCAGTCAGTGTCCTTCAAGCGGCTCTGTCAGTCCTTCCTTCAGCGTGTGCTCTCCAGAACTGTTACAGTGCACATTGCCAATCATATCTGGTGTCTCTATAGTGTGCTTTTACAAAGAAAAAAGGTTTCCAGTGTAAGCTAATAGCAGCAGGTCAGTGTCCTTCAAGCGGCTCTGTCAGGCCTACAGTGGGTGCTCTCCAGAACTGTTACAGTGCACATTGCCACTCATATCTGATGTCTCTATAGCGTGCTTTTACAAAGAAAAAAGGTTTCCAGTGTAAGCTAATAGCAGCCAGTCAGTGTCCTTCAAGCGTCTCTGTCAGTCCTTCCTTCAGCGTGTGCTCTGCAGAACTGTTACAGTGCACATTGCCAATCATATCTGGTATCTCTATAGCGTGCTTTTACAAAGAAAAACGGTTTCCAGTGTAAGCTAATAGCAGCCAGTCAGTGTCCTTCAAGCGGCTCTGTCAGGCCTACAGTGTGTGCTCTCCAGAACTGTTACAGTGCACATTGCCAATCATATCTGGTGTCTCTATAGCGTGCTTTTACAAAGAAAAAAGGTTTCCAGTGTAAGCTAATAGCAGCCAGAGAGTGTCCTTCAAGCGGCTCTGTCAGTCCTTCCTTCAGCGTGTGCTCTCCAGAACTGTTACAGTGCACATTGCCAATCATATCTGGTGTCTCTATAGCGTGCTTTTACAAAGAAAAAAGGTTTCCAGTGTAAGCTAATAGCAGCCAGTCAGTGTCCTTCAAGCGGCTCTGTCAGTCCTTCCTTCAGCGTGTGCTCTCCAGAACTGTTACAGTGCACATTGCCAATCATATCTGATGTCTCTATAGCGTGCTTTTACAAAGAAAAAAGGTTTCCAGTGTAAGCTAATAGCAGCCAGTCAGTGTCCTTCAAGCGGCTCTGTCAGGCCTACAGTGTGTGCTCTCCAGAACTGTTACAGTGCACATTGCCACTCATATCTGGTGTCTCTATAGCGTGCTTTTACAAAGAAAAAAGGTTTCCAGTGTAAGCTAATAGCAGCCAGTCAGTGTCCTTCAAGCGGCTCTGTCAGTCATTCCTTCAGCGTGTGCTCTCCAGAACTGTTACAGTGCACATTGCCAATCATATCTGGTGTCTCTATAGTGTGCTTTTACAAAGAAAATGGTTTCCAGTGTAAGCTAATAGCAGCCAGTCAGTGTCCTTCAAGCGGCTCTGTCAGGCCTACAGTGTGTGCTCTGCAGACCGGTGCCAGTGCACATTGCCACTCATATCTGGTCTCACAGTAACTTGCACACATAGTACCACTAATCCCCCAAAAAATGGCAGGCAGAGGCAGGCCACCCCGCAGGGGCCATCGTGGTCGTGGTGCTGTGATTCCCTTTTGCCCTAGAATAATGCCCAGTTTTCAGAAGCCACGTACCCTGAACTTGAAAAGTTCTGAGGACATAGTTGACTGGCTAACACAGGACACCCAATCTTCTACAGCCTCCGCTCGGAACCTTGACGCACCATCCTCCTCCAGCTTAGCTTCAGGCACCTCTCAATATACCACTCACCCGCCTGACGCCACCACCAAAACTAGCACCACAGCCGCTTTACTTGGTATGTCAGAGGAGTTATTCACACATCCGTTTGAAGAAATGAGTGATACGCAACCATTATTGCTAGAGGATGTAGATAACAGGGATATGTCTCAGGCAGGCAGCATTAAACACATGGAGGTACGGTGTGATGATGATGATGTTGTACCCGCTGCTGCTTCCTTTTCTGAGTTGTCAGATACAAGCGAAGCGGTTGATGATGACGATGCGTCCATGGATGTCACGTGGGTGCCCGCTCGGCAAGAAGAAGAACAGGGCGAAAGTTCAGATGGGGAGACAGAGAGGAGGAGGAGACGAGTTGGAAGCAGGGGGGGGTCGTCGCAAGTAGCTAGTGGCACAGTCAGACAGCATGCATCGGCACCCGGGGTCAGCCCGACAGCACGCCAATCAACGCATGCTGTGTCCACCACCAGAATGCCGTCATTGCAGAGCTCAGCAGTGTGGATTTTTTTTTGTGTGTCTGCCTCTGACAACAGCGATGCCATTTGCAACCTGTGCCAAAGGAAACTGAGTCGTGGGAGGTCCAACACCCACCTAGGTACAACTGCTTTGCGTAGGCACATGATCTCACATCACAAACGCATATGGGATCAATACACGAGTAGAAGCAGCACGCCTACTCTAAGCCGCCATCCTCCTCCTGGTCCAGCATCTTCAGCCACGTCAACCACTGCTGTCCTCCTTGCCCCCTCTCAACCATCCACCACTCCGTCTCCCGCCTTGAGCAGTTCCCGCTCACCTGCCCACAGTCATGTGTCTGTCAAGGACATGTTTGAGTGTAAGAAGCCAATGTCACCAAGTCACCCCCTTGCCCAGCGTCTGACAGCTGGCTTGTCCGAACTATTAGCCCACCAGCTTTTACCATACAATCTGGTTGAGTCTGAGGCGTTCAAAAAATTTGTAGCTATTGGGACACCGCAGTGGAAGGTACCCGGCCGGAATTTCTTTTCACAAAAGGCAATCCCCAACCTGTACTCGATTGTGCAAAAGGAAGTCATGGCATGTCTGGCACACAGAGTTGGGGCAAGGGTCCATCTGACCACTGATACCTAGTCTGCAAAGCATGGTCAGGGCAGGTATATCACCTACACTGCGCATTGGGTAAACCTGCTGGCGGCTGACAAGCATGGAATGCGTGGCATTGCAGAGGAGTTGGTGACACCGCCACGACTTGCAGGCAGTCCTGCTGCCACCTCCTCTACTCCTCCTACTCCATCCTCTTCCATAACCTCCTCGGCTGAGTCCTCTTGTGCTGCTGCATCTTGCTCCACATCAACGGCACCCCCCCAGCTCCCCAGGTACTATTCCACATCCTGGATACGGCAGTGTCACGCCGTCTTGGGTTTGACTTGCTTGAAAGCAGAGAGTCACACCGGACAAGCACTCCTGTCCGCCCTGAACGCACAGGTGGAAAAGTGTCTGACTCCGCAGCAACTGGATATCGGCAAAGTGGTGTGTGACAACGGAAAAAATTTGATAGCGGCATTGAAGTTGGGCAAGTTGACACATGTGCCGTGCATGGCACATGTGTGTAATCTGATTGTACAACGCTTTGTGCATAAGTATACAGGCTTACAGGACGTCCTGAAGCAGGCCAGGAAGGTGTGTGGCCATTTCAGGCGTTCCTACACGGCCATGGCTCACTTTGCCGATATCCAGCGGTGAAACAACATGCCAGTGAGGTGCTTGATTTGCGACAGCCCTACACGTTGGAATTCAACACTCCTAATGTTCGACCGCCTGCTCCAACAAGAAAAAGCTGTTAATGAATATTTGTATGACCGGGGTGCTAGGACAGCCTCTGGGGAGCTGGGAATTTTTTTGCCACGTTACTGGACGCTCATGCGCAATGCTTGTAGGCTCATGCGTCCTTTTGAGGAGGTGACAAACCTAGTCAGTCGCACCGAAGGCATCATCAGCGACATCATACCATTTGTTTTCTTCCTGGAGCGTGCCCTGCGAAGAGTGCTGGATCAGGCCGTAGATGAGCGTGAAGAGGAAGAGGAAGAGTTGTGGTCACCTTCACCACCAGAAACAGCCTTATCAGCATCGCTTGCTGGACCTGCGGCAACGCTGGAAGAGGATTGTGAGGAAGAGGAGTCAGAGGAGGAATGTGGCTTTGAGGAGGAGGAGAAGCAAGACCAAACACAACAGGCATCCCAGGGTGCTCGTTGTCACCTATCTCGTACCCGTGGTGTTGTACGTGGCTGGGGGGAAGAACATACCTTCAATGACATCAGTGAGGAGGAGGAACGGGAAATGAGTAGCTCGGCATCCAACCTTGTGCAAATGGGGTCTTTCATGCTGTCCTGCCTGTTGAGGGACCCTCGTATAAAAAGGCTGAAGGAGAACGACCTGTACTGGGTGTCCACGCTACTAGACCCCCGGTATAAGCAGAAAGTGCTGGAAATGTTACCGAATTACAACAAGTCGGAAAGGATGCAGCATTTGCAAAATATATTAAAAAGTATGCTTTACACAGCGTATAAGGGTGATGTCACAACACAACGGGAATCTAACAGGGGGAGAGGTGGAAGTCATCCTCCTCCTCCCACGACCACGCCGGAAAGGACAGGACGCTTTAAAGACGGGTTGTTGATGGAGGACATGCGGACCTTTTTAAGTCCTACGCATCGCCACAGCCCTTCGGGATCCACCCTCAGAGAGCGACTCGACCGGCAGGTAGCAGACTTAACTGCAGATATCGACACTCTGAGGAGCGATGAACCCCTTGACTACTGGGTGTGCAGGCTTGACCTGTGGCCTAAGCTATCCCAATTTGCGATAGAACTTCTATCCTGCCCCGCTTCAAGTGTCCTGTCAGAAAGGACCTTCAGTGCAGCAGGAGGTATTGTCACTGAGAAGAGAAGTCGCCTAGGTCAAAAAAGTCTAGATTACCTCACCTTTATTAAGATGAATGAGGGATGGATCCCGAAGGGACTGACACTGGGCGATACATTCGATTAAAAAAGGCCTGATGAGATGAGCTGCCTTGGGCTAAAAATGGTCCACACGCTGCTGTATTTTAGCTCTGAATGACGTTTGACTTGTGTGACTTATCCGCCACCAACTAGGTTTCAAGCCTTAGGGCACTTTCTGCCTGTGAAATAAACATCAATTTTTCTGGCCGCTGCTACAGCAGCGGCTGCAACAATACCAAATTTTTCAGGCATGTGTACATGCCTACTTTTTAGGCCCACTGGTGCAGCACTGTGGCTTCAAAAACCAAACCAAAAAAATTCCTCCCAGATGGCACCAATACACCAGTGGTCTAAGCATCTTCCAACCTTGGCCTAAAAAGGGGAGGTGATTCCATAATTAAAAATCGCTGCCATATACACGTCCACTGATAGGAGACGCGGAAGGTATTAAACTGATATGAACATTTACTAAACTCACCACTCAGAGTGCTGTTATTTATTTACATTTTTTGTGGTGAGGCTTTACAGGACAGAGTGCTTCTCCACGGGACATGTTAACTCACGGGCAGCTGGCTCATCAAGGAACCAGAGCAGCTTGAACGAGGTGACCTTGCTCGGGTCCCAGGTGTGCGGTTCCTAAAATGTATATACATATACACGTACTCCTATCAGTAGGTCCCCCCATTGTGATTTATGCCCCCCACCCACCGCGCAGGGGTGGGGGCCGGGGGGGAGGACAGTAGGTCCCCCCATTGTGATTTATGGCCCCCACCCACCGCGCAGGGGTGGGGGAGGACAGTAGGTCCCCCCCAGTGTGTATCAGGGTCCCTGAGGACAGGTGTCAATCCATACCTGCTAAGTGACCCTATGTAGGGGGAACAGTCCCTATTCTGCTCTGTGTCAGTGTGTATCAGGGGCTTTGAGGACGGGGAACAGTCTCTATTCTGCTCTGTGTCAGTGTGTATCATGGGCTTCGAGGACAGGTGTCAATCAATACCTGCCAAGTGACCCTATGTAGGGGTAACAGTCTCTATTCTGCTCTGTTTCAGTCTGTATCATTGTCTCTGTGGACGGGTAACAGTCTCTATTCTGCTCTGTGTCAGTGTGTATCATGGGCTTTGAGGACAGGTGTCAATCCATACCTGCCAAGTGACGCTATGTAGGGGTAACAGTCTCTATTCTGCTCTGTGTCAGTGTGTATCATGGTCTCTGTGGACGGGGAACAGTCTCTATTCTGCTCTGTGTCAATGTGTATCTTGTGCTTTGAGGACAGGTGTCAATCCATATCTGCCAAGTGACCCTATGTAGAAGGAACAGTCCCTATTCTGCTCTGTGTCAGTGTGTATCATGGGCTTTGAGGACAGGTGTCAATCCATACCTGCCAAGTGACCCTATGTAAGGGTAACAGTCTCTATTCTGCTCTGTGTCAGTGTGTATCATGGGCTTTGAGGACAGGTGTCAATCCATACTTGCCAAGTGACCCTTTGTAGGGGTAACAGTCTCTATTCTGCTCTGTGTCAGTGTGTATCAGGGGTTTTGAGGACAGGTGTCAATCCATATCTGCCAAGTGACCCTATGTAGGGGGAACAGTCTCTATTCTGCTCTGTGTCAGTGTGTATCAGGGGTTTTGAGGACAGGTGTCAATCCATATCTGCCAAGTGACCCTATGTAGGGGGAACAGTCCCTATTCTGCTCTGTGTCAGTGTGTATCAGGGGTTTTGAGGACAGGTGTCAATCCATATCTGCCAAGTGACCCTATGTAGGGGGAACAGTCCCTATTCTGCTCTGTGTCAGTGTGTATCAGGGGTTTTGAGGACAGGTGTCAATCCATATCTGCCAAGTGACCCTATGTAGGAGGAACAGTCCCTATTCTGCTCTGTGTCAGTGTGTATCAGGGGTTTTGAGGACAGGTGTCAATCCATATCTGCCAAGTGACCCTATGTAGGGGGAACAGTCTCTATTCTGCTCTGTGTGAGGAGGAGGAACGGGAAATGAGTGGCTCGGCATCCAACCTTGTGCAAATGGGGTCTTTCATGCTGTCGTGCCTGTTGAGGGACCCTCGTATAAAAAGGCTGAAGGAGAACGACCTGTGCTGGGTGTCCACGCTACTAGACCTCCGGTCTCTATTCTGCTCTGTGTCAGAGTGTATCATGGTCTCTGAGGACGGGGAACAGTCTCTATTCTGCTCTGTGTCAGTGTGTATTAGGGGTTTTGAGGACAGGTGTCAATCCATATCTGCCAAGTGACCCTATGTAGGGGAAAAGTCCCTATTCTGCTCTGTGTCAGTGTGTATCAGGGGTTTTGAGGACAGGTGTCAATCCATATCTGCCAAGTGACCCTATGTAGGGGGAACAGTCTCTATTCTGCTCTGTGTGAGGAGGAGGAACGGGAAATGAGTAGCTCGGCATCCAACCTTGTGCAAATGGGGTCTTTCATGCTGTCGTGCCTGTTGAGGGACCCTCGTATAAAAAGGCTGAAGGAGAACGACCTGTGCTGGGTGTCCACGCTACTAGACCCCCGGTCTCTATTCTGCTCTGTGTCAGTGTGTATCATGGTCTCTGAGGACGGGGAACAGTCTCTATTCTGCTCTGTGTCAGTGTGTATCAGGGGTTTTGAGGACAGGTGTCAATCCATATTTGCCAAGTGACCCTATGTAGGGGGAACAGTCTCTATTCTGCTCTGTGTCAGTGTGTATCAGGGATCATTAGGATAGGTGTCAATCCATATCTGCCAAGTGACCCTATGTAGGGGGAACAGTCCCTATTCTGCTCTGTGTCAGTGTGTATCAGGGGTTTTGAAGACAGGTGTCAATCCTTATCTGCCAAGTGACCCTATGTAGGAGGAACAGTCCCTATTCTGCTCTGTGTCAGTGTGTATCAGGGGTTTTGAGGACAGGTGTCAATCCATATCTGCCAAGTGACCCTATGTAGGGGGAACGGTCTCTATTCTGCTCTGTGTGAGGAGGAGGAATGGGAAATGAGTAGCTCGGCATCCAACCTTGTGCAAATGGGTTCTTTCATGCTGTTGTGCCTGTTGAGGGACCCTCGTATAAAAAGGCCGAAGGAGAACGACCTGTTCTGGGTGTCCACGCTACTAGACCCCCGGTATAAGCAGACAGTGGCGGAAATGTTACCGAATTACAAGTCGGAAAGGATGCAGCATTTGCAAAATAAATTAAAAAGTATGGTTTACACAGCTTATAAGGGTGATGTCACAGCACAACGGGAATCTAACAGGGGAAGAGGTGAAAGTGATCCTCCTCCTCCTCCCACGACCACGCCATATCTGCCAAGTGACCCTATGTAGGGGGACCAGTCCCTATTCTTCTCTGTGTCAGTGTGTATCAGGGGTTTTGAAGACAGGTGTCAATCCTTATCTGCCAAGTGACCCTATGTAGGGGTAACAGTCTCTATTCTGCTCTGTGTCAGTGTGTATCAGGGGCTTTGAGGACGGGGAACAGTCTCTATTCTGCTCTGTGTCAGTGTGTATCAGGGGCTTTGAGGACAGGTGTCAATCCATATCTGCCAAGTGACCCGATGTAGGGGTAACATTCTCTATTCTGCTCTGTGTCAGTGTGTATCATGGTCTCTGTGGACGGGGAACAGTCTCTATTCTGCTCTGTGTCACTGTGTATCAGGGGCTTTGAGGACAGGTGTCTATCCATATCTGCCAAGTGACACTATGTAGGGGTAACAGTCTCTATTCTGCTCTGTGTCAGTGTGTATCATGGTCTCTCAGGACGGGGAACAGTCTCTATTCTGCTCTGTGTCAGTGTGTATCATGGGCTTTGAGGACAGGTGTCAATCCATGCCTGCCAAGTGTCCCTATGTAGGGGTAACAGTCTCTATTCTGCTCTGTGTCAGTGTGTATCATGGGCTTTGAGGACAGGTGTCAATCCATACCTGCCAAGTGACCCTATGTAGGGGTAATCCATACCTGCCAAGTGACCCTATGTAGGGGTAACAGTTTATATTCTGCTCTGTGTCAGTGTGTATCAGGGGTTTTGAGGACAGGTGTCAATCCATATCTGCCAAGTGACCCTATGTAGGGGGAACAGTCTCTATTCTGCTCTGTGTCAGTGTGTATCAGGGTTTTTGAGGACAGGTGTCAACCCATATCTGCCAAGTGACCCTAAGTAGGGGGAACAGTCCCTATTCTGCTCTGTGTCAGTGTGTATCAGGGGTTTTGAGGACAGGTGTTAATCCATATCTGCCAAGTGACCCTATGTAGGAGGAACTGTCCCTATTCTGCTCTGTGTCAGTGTGTATCAAGTTTTTTGAGGACAGGTGTCAATCCATATCTGCCAAGTGACCCTATGTAGGGGGAACAGTCTCTATTCTGCTCTGTGTGAGGAGGAGGAACGGGAAATGAGTAGCTCGGCATCCAACCTTGTGCAAATGGGGTCTTTCATGCTGTCGTGCCTGTTGAGGGACCCTCGTATAAAAAGGCCGAAGGAGAACGACCTGTTCTGGGTGTCCACGCTACTAGACCCCCGGTATAAGCAGACAGTGGCGGAAATGTTACCGAATTACAAGTCGGAAAGGATGCAGCATTTGCAAAATAAATTAAAAAGTATGGTTTACACAGCTTGTAAGGGTGATGTCACAGCACAACGGGAATCTAACAGGGGAAGAGGTGAAAGTGCTCCTCCTCCTCCTCCCACGACCACGCCATATCTGCCAAGTGACCCTATGTAGTGGGAACAGTCCCTATTCTTCTCTGTGTCAGTGTGTATCAGGGGTTTTGAAGACAGGAGTCAATCCTTATCTGGCAAGTGACCCTATGTAGGAGGAACAGTCCCTATTCTGCTCTGTGTCAGTGTGTATCAGGGGTTTTGAGGACAGGTGTCAATCCATATCTGCCAAGTGACCCTATGTAGGGGTAACAGTCTCTATTCTGCTCTGTTTCAGTGTGTATCATTGTCTCTGTGGACGGGTAACAGTCTCTATTCTGCTCTGTGTCAGTGTGTATCATGGGCTTTGAGGACAGGTGTCAATCCATACCTGCCAAGTGACCCTATGTAGGGGTAACAGTCTCTATTCTGCTCTGTGTCAGTGTGTATCAGGGGCATTGAGGACGGGGAACAGTCTCTATTCTGCTCTGTGTCAGTGTGTATCAGGGGCTTTGAGGACAGGTGTCAATCCATATCTGCCAAGTGACCCTATGTAGGGGTAACAGTCTCTATTCTGCTCTGTGTCAGTGTGTATCATGGTCTCTGTGGACGGGGAACAGTCTCTATTCTGCTCTGTGTCAGTGTGTATCAGGGGCTTTGAGGACAGGTGTCTATCCATATCTGCCAAGTGACCCTATGTAGGGGTAACAGTCTCTATTCTGCTCTGTGTCAGTGTGTATCATGGTCTCTGAGGACGGGGAACAGTCTCTATTCTGCTCTGTGTCAGTGTGTATCATGGGCTTTGAGGACAGGTGTCAATCCATATCTGCCAAGTGACCCTATGTAGAAGGAACAGTCCCTATTCTGCTCTGTGTCAGTGTGTATCATAGGCTTTGAGGACAGGTGTCAATCCATGCCTGCCAAGTGACCATATGTAGGGGTAACAGTCTCTATTCTGCTCTGTGTCAGTGTGTATCATGGGCTTTGAGGACAGGTGGCAATCCATACCTGCCAAGTGACCCTATGTAGGGGTAACAGTCTCTATTCTGCTCTGTGTCAGTGTGTATCAGGGGTTTTGAGGACAGGTGTCAACCCATATCTGCCAAGTGACCCTATGTAGGGGGAACAGTCCCTATTCTGCTCTGTGTCAGTGTGTATCAGGGGTTTTGAGGACAGGTGTCAATCCATATCTGCCAAGTGACCCTATGTAGGAGGAACAGTCCCTATTCTGCTCTGTGTCAGTGTGTATCAGGGGTTTTGAGGACAGGTGTCAATCCATATCTGCCAAGTGACCCTATGTAGGGGTAACAGTCTCTATTCTGCTCTGTTTCAGTGTGTATCATTGTCTCTGTGGACGGGTAACAGTCTCTATTCTGCTCTGTGTCAGTGTGTATCATGGGCTTTGAGGACAGGTGTCAATCCATACCTGCCAAGTGACCCTATGTAGGGGTAACAGTCTCTATTCTGCTCTGTGTCAGTGTGTATCAGGGGCATTGAGGACGGGGAACAGTCTCTATTCTGCTCTGTGTCAGTGTGTATCAGGGGCTTTGAGGACAGGTGTCAATCCATATCTGCCAAGTGACCCTATGTAGGGGTAACAGTCTCTATTCTGCTCTGTGTCAGTGTGTATCATGGTCTCTGTGGACGGGGAACAGTCTCTATTCTGCTCTGTGTCAGTGTGTATCAGGGGCTTTGAGGACAGGTGTCTATCCATATCTGCCAAGTGACCCTATGTAGGGGTAACAGTCTCTATTCTGCTCTGTGTCAGTGTGTATCATGGTCTCTGAGGACGGGGAACAGTCTCTATTCTGCTCTGTGTCAGTGTGTATCATGGGCTTTGAGGACAGGTGTCAATCCATATCTGCCAAGTGACCCTATGTAGAAGGAACAGTCCCTATTCTGCTCTGTGTCAGTGTGTATCATAGGCTTTGAGGACAGGTGTCAATCCATGCCTGCCAAGTGACCATATGTAGGGGTAACAGTCTCTATTCTGCTCTGTGTCAGTGTGTATCATGGGCTTTGAGGACAGGTGGCAATCCATACCTGCCAAGTGACCCTATGTAGGGGTAACAGTCTCTATTCTGCTCTGTGTCAGTGTGTATCAGGGGTTTTGAGGACAGGTGTCAATCCATATCTGCCAAGTGACCCTATGTAGGGGGAACAGTCTCTATTCTGCTCTGTGTCAGTGTGTATCAGGGTTTTTGAGGACAGGTGTCAACCCATATCTGCCAAGTGACCCTATGTAGGGGGAACAGTCCCTATTCTGCTCTGTGTCAGTGTGTATCAGGGGTTTTGAGGACAGGTGTCAATCCATATCTGCCAAGTGACCCTATGTAGGAGGAACAGTCCCTATTCTGCTCTGTGTCAGTGTGTATCAGGGGTTTTGAGGACAGGTGTCAATCCATATCTGCCAAGTGACCCTATGTAGGGGGAACAGTCTCTATTCTGCTCTGTGTGAGGAGGAGGAACGGGAAATGAGTAGCTCGGCATCCAACCTTGTGCAAATGGGGTCTTTCATGCTGTCGTGCCTGTTGAGGGACCCTCGTATAAAAAGGCTGAAGGAGAATGACCTGTGCTGGATGTCCACACTACTAGACCCCCGGTCTCTATTCTGCTCTGTGTCAGTGTGTATCATGGTCTCTGAGGACGGGGAACAGTCTCTATTCTGCTCTGTGTCAGTGTGTATCAGGGGTTTTGAGGACAGGTGTCAATCCATATCTGCCAAGTGACCCTATGTAGGGGGAACAGTCTCTATTCTGCTCTGTGTCAGTGTGTATCAGGGATCATTAGGATAGGTGTCAATCCATATCTGCCAAGTGACCCTATGTAGGGGGAACAGTCCCTATTCTGCTCTGTGTCAGTGTGTATCAGGGGTTTTGAAGACAGGTGTCAATCCTTATCTGCCAAGTGACCCTATGTAGGAGGAACAGTCCCTATTCTGCTCTGTGTCAGTGTGTATCAGGGGTTTTGAGGACAGGTGTCAATCCATATCTGCCAAGTGACCCTATGTAGGGGGAACAGTCTCTATTCTGCTCTGTGTGAGGAGGAGGAACGGGAAATGAGTAGCTCGGCATCCAACCTTGTGCAAATGGGGTCTTTCATGCTGTCATGCCTGTTAAGGGACCCTCGTATAAAAAGGCTGAGGGGAACGACCTGTTCTGGGTGCCCACGCTACTAGACCCCCGGTATAAGCAGACAGTGGCGGAAATGTTACCGAATTACAAGTCGGAAAGGATGCAGCATTTGCAAAATAAATGAAAAAGTATGGTTTACACAGCTTATAAGGGTAATGTCACAGCACAACGGGAATCTAACAGGGGAAGAGGTGAAAGTGATCCTCCTTCTCCTCCCACGACCACACCATATCTGCCAAGTGACCCTATGTAGGGGGAACAGTCCCTATTCTGCTCTGTGTCCGTGTGCATCAGGGTCTCTGAGGACAGGTGTCAATCCATATGTCAAGGTGTCAATATGTCATATGTTAGGTGTCAATCCATATCCATTGTGATTTAGGAATGTTAGGTGATTTATGCCCTTTATGGATTAAAACCAGACTCTGCATCAACTGTGTAATTTTCCATGGGAGTTCAGCCATGGATCCCCCTCCGGCATGCCACAGTCCAGGTGTTAGTCCCCTTGAAACAACTTTTCCATCACTTTTGTGGCCAGAAAGAGTCCCTGTTGGTTTTAAAATTCGCCTGGCCATTGAAGTCAGTTCGCCGGTTCGCGAACATTTGAGGAAGTTCGCGTTCGCCGTTCGCGAACCGAAAATTTCGGGTTCACGACATCACTAACCCTAATACCAAATGGACTTAATGCAGATTTTGACCTATACAATTTTTTATGATATGCTTAATTAACAATACCCTCATTTTACAACAAACTTTTTATTTTATATAATTATACCGTTTGTCATTTTATTTTAATTTTATTCTCTTTGTAGAGTATTTCCAATAACATAACAATATCAATGTTCTTATTTATATGAATACCTTCAACATTATTTCCTGACATCCTTTGTTTCTATAAAAACCCTTATGTACAAATAGCCTGTATTTTAACAAATGGTTCTATATTCTAGTTATGTCTCTTTTAATTGCAAAACCAGATTCCCGGCATGTATTTTACGATAGGAGCGCCCAGTGACCGGCAGGACTCTATTTCCCATAGAGCACTGTATCCCTGGCCGACCACTGAGCACTCCGCCTATACCAGGAAGTATTTTCGCCCATTAGATGATCTGCGCATGCGCTCTGCGTCCCGATCACGTGATCGGGACCAAATGTAATTCAATTCCTTTAAAAGCCTTGTTTTAATAAAATTTTAATTCCTTAAGCCTAATTAAGCTTATACAAAAGTACCTATATGGTTTTAATGTTAATTTGAGATGCATCACATGATCGGGACCAAATGTAATGAGATCCTTTTAAAATCCTTTTAAACCTTTTTTAAAAAAAGCTTTGTTTTAATAATATTTAAATATCCTAAGCCTAATTAGGCTTATATAAATGCACCTATATGGTTTTAATGTCATTTTGAAATGTATTGAAAGTTTTGTTTTTAATACTTGTCTGTGATTGGTGCACTGAAATTGTGGCGCCATATTCAACCTCTGTAAACTTATACATTCAGTTCCTTGCCAGGTGTACTGTTCTTTTACCATTTTGAGAAAACCCCAAAGGTGAAACGCGTAAATGGTTTTAATAAGTGTATTTTAATCAATAAAAGTTATTTTTGGTTACCTTTTATACTAGGACCAATTGTATACTTATTTTTATTGTATTTTATACACTTTTTTCTACTCCTGGCATTTTTATACTATTAATTTTTATATTACTATTTTATAGTTTTATTATTACTTTTTATCCTTCTATTTTTTATTTTATTACTTACTCGAAGTGTATCCCGTCAAAAGAAATCCTTAGGTGGGGATAATTCCACCAGCGCTGTGGCAATAGAGCAGTATCTGTCTGCTCTATTCTTGTAAGTATAATTATTTTAAATATATTACCTTGTTGTTCACACTGAGAGCACTATTTGCTGTTTTATATATATTCCGTGGACATCTACCATCCAATACCGGAAAGGCGGACCTATCTCCCCAGCATTAAAGAACAACGCATATCTGAGTAGGTCCTAGCCTACACTACAGGAATTCCAAGCCGGATAGACGGACCAACCATCTAAGTACATCCGATAGTGGGGATTAAACCACTAAGTGTCTCTTCTCCTAGAGCTGGCTAAAGCTCCAACAAATGTGAGTGAAATACATTTCCTTTGATTATATACCACACCTGGACATACAATATTTCACCATTGGCAGCTTTTTATTTTCTCTTTTATCTTCACATATATGGAGTACCCACCATACGGACGGAGCAACACTTGAGGATCATTACCGTATTATTACACACCAGTGAGACTGTTTCAAGTTATATTTTTTATATATCCGGATGAACTTTACTTGATTTTACTATTATTGTTTAATTTATCTATATGTATTTTTATACACTTTTTACTTCTTTTGTTCAAGCGCAGCCCTTGACCCCCTTTCTTGCAGTTCCACCATATATGTATCATGGAACCGTCCAAGTCAAAGCATCTCCAGCAATTTGGAGGATTGCTTTGGCAAATTTTGTTTAACCTCCTCGGAACCATATACCATCTGTAGCTAACTTTGACAAAGTTTTCCAGTATATTTAAACAATGAAAATGTTTTTTGATTTTAAGAAATGTAAGACACCAGGAGTTGAAATCTATCTTAATATCAAGATCTCTCTCCCAGTTTTTAAATGTGGTAGAAGTATTAGTTTGGTTTGTAAGATTCAATAATTCAAGTATAATAGAGTATTTCTTGTTCATAGTTTCTATGGAGAGAATCTTTTTAAATAAATTTCCCTTTTCTCTGTTGTAATTCAGAAGGTGTATTTTTAGAAAGCTCTTTAAGCGCAAATAGTTAAAGATTTCCCTCGGAGGTAGAGCCAATCGAGCTTTTACAGTGGGGTAATCCATTAGTTGGTCTTTCTCATATATGTCCTTAATGCAAATATCCGATTCGGTATACCAGTTTTTCAAGGTTATATCTTCCATGATATTTTCTAAAATTTTAAGAGATGTTGTTTCTGGGATTTGATCTGTAATTCCCCAAAAATGTTTTACGCTATACCATTCGTTTATTGTTTGCGAAATAATCGTTGTTTTACATTCTGGTATATTAACATTTTTTTTTTACATTAGCCCAGAGTAATATTTCTAAATTTGGCATCTCTTCTCTGTATGTTTCTAATGTGTACCATGCTTGTTCTTTACAATCTGCAGCTTGTATATTTAGTGCCTGGGACATTATAATTGCTTGATAAGTATTTTTAATCAAAGGGTATTCTAAACCACCCCGATTGGTTTTATTCGCCAACGTTGTTGTGTTAATTCTCGGTTTCTTACCCCTCCATATAAAATCTGTGAAGCTGCTCTGTATTAAATTTAGCCAATGTATTGGAAGCTTAAGGGGAATCATACGGAACAGATAGATCCATTTTGGGACGATATATGCTCTAATCGTATTAATCCTGCCCCACCATGATATTGCATGGGATCTCCATTCTTTAAGCAATCTATTCATTTCTTTTAGTTGTTTTAAGAAATTAATTTGCATCAAACGAGCAACATCTGTAGTCAACAGAATACCTAAGTACGGAAGCTGAGTAATTGACCAACTGAATTAGTAATTTCCCCTTAACCTTTGCAGTTTTTTTTTCTCCATGTTTGTTGTTAATGCAAGTGTTTTGTTAACATTCATTTTAAAGTTTGAAACTTCCCCATATGTTGTTATCTCTTGCATTAGCAGTGGTAGTGACTGTTCAGGATCTGTAATAGTTAATATAACGTCGTCTGCATATAAACAGATCTTAAGTTCTTCATTAGGGATAGAGATCCCTTTAATTCCTATATTTTGTCTTATTAAGCAAGCCAAAGGTTCCACTGAGATAGCATATAAGAGTTGTGAGAGTGGGCAGCCCTGTCTCGTTCCGTTAAGAATTTCAAACCATTCAGATCTTAGATCCCTACCAATTACTCTAGCTGACAGCACCGAGTATAGAGCCTCCACTGCCCCCATGAACCACCCATCAAAACCCATTTTCAGCATGGCCTGTTTTAAAAAATCCCAGTTGACCCTGTCGAAAGCCTTCTCGGCATCAATCGACAGGGTCAACAGAGGCACCCTAGTTTTTTGGGCCCAATCCATTACTTCTATCAATCTTCGAGTATTGTTATTTGATTGCCTCCCTGCAACAAAACCTATTTGATCTTTATGTATAATATCCGGCATAACTACTTGAAGTCTGTTTGCCAATATAGCTGAATACAGTTTAACATCAACGTTTATTAATGATATAGGGCGATAGTTTGATAATTCTGTTGGAGATTTACCATGGTTTTAATATCGGACTAATATGTGCCCGCAGAAGATCTACCGAAGCATGGCCTGCTTTTGATATTTCATTAAATGTTTCAGTTAGCATGGGAATAACTTGCTTTTTAAAAGTTTTATAAAATTGGTTGGTATGTCCATCAGGGCCTGGAGCTTTTTGTTTTGCAAGATTTTTAATTGCCCATTCTAATTCATCTGTTGTAAAAGGCTTATTTAGATTTTTTAATCTGGTCTTTTGAGATTTTAGGCATTTTTATATTTGATAAATATCTTTTCATGACTGTTATTGGGGGATTAAGGTTTAGATTATATAATTTACCATAGAACTTCCTAAATGCTTCAGCTATA
Organism: Pelobates fuscus; assembly: GCF_036172605.1. NCBI lineage: Eukaryota > Metazoa > Chordata > Amphibia > Anura > Pelobatidae > Pelobates > Pelobates fuscus. The sequence goes on along the minus strand of NC_086318.1, from coordinate 276,792,105 downwards.
TCTTCAGGCTTAATAATATTTTCATCGCCTACTATGATTTTATAAATCTTTCTTTCTAGGTTTTGTTTTTTTAGTCTATTTGTTAACATAGAATCTACTTTGTTATTTTTATAATAAAATTGCATTTTCAATTTATTTAAATTTTTTTGAATTCTCGCTTCAACTAATTTGTTTATATTGAATTCGCAAATTTTAATCTTTTCTTGCCTCTCTCTTGAAAAATTATCTTTATTTAGTGCTGATAAAGTGTAGAATTCTATGTATAAGTCTGACAGTTTTATCTCTCTATTAATTTTTTGTTGACTCGCCAATTTGATCCAGTAGCCTCTTATCACTGTTTTGAATGTGCACCAAAGACATTCTTTAGTTATTTCATCTGTTTCATTTTCTTTAAAACATAAATCCATCAAATTAGTCATATATTTGATATTTGGTTTAGCTTCTAATAGATGGTCATCTAGTCTCCATATTGGCGGTATTTTTTTATATTCTTTCTGTTACTTCAGCAAATATTAGATCATGGTCCGACCATGTATTTTCTTTTATATTGACTGACATAAGGCATTTGGAAAAATTTAAATTACCAAGAATTAAGTCGATTCTTGCCGCAGAGCCATGAGGGATCGATCTATGAGTATAATTTTTTTCATTAGGATGTTTCATTCTCCAACAGTCAATCAAGTCAAATTTATTTACGATTTTATTCATTTCTTTAGCCTGTTTAACTAAGTTTTGATAAATTTTTTGGTTGATTTCTACTTGTTTATCCATAATGGGGTCCAGTATACAATTAAAATCTCCTGCTATCACAACTAACCCTTTTTTCAACTGTTCAGTAAGTCTCAAGATCTTATTTAATATTTTAATCGGGTGTTTGTTTGGTAAATATACATTTACAAGTGTATACATTACTCCATTCAGTAGGCCAATTAGTATCAGAAATCTACCCTCCGAATCTGCATTTTGATATTGACATTCAAGAGAAAATAATAGATACCCCATGTAGCGGAGAGCTGATTTCTCGCAGCTATTCTCCACTTAAGATCCCAGTGAGGCTCAGGAACAAGTCAATAGCAAATCCACAAGCAGAGTTTCCAGCAGGTAAAAGGTACAGCAATATCCCAACAGCAATCCCAATAACTGGACGACACACAGTTTCAGGAGCAGAACTGACAATCTTTTATTCCAGGGTTCCTTATAAAGCATGCTCCCATGCAAGGGAGGGATTAACATCAATTAGGACAGTAACCAATACAGTACTTGTTACCTCCCACACATCTCCTCCCCTCAGAGTGATTCATAATCCCCTTAACTTATACAGTATTTTACCCCCAACCATGAATGTACCCCTAAACCAACACATAACCTGAATATTAGGGTACCGCTAGGTAGCCCTGATCTGGGTGACTATTATATCCAAAATTCACCCAGATCGGACCAGGGGTTCGGTAGTTAGGTGGAGGGTGAAGTTTGACCGACCGCACACGAGTTGGTAAAAAGGGTTCCATGTGTTTGGGCCCTGCGGTCGGTCTCCGTTCGGCAGTAAAAACACACAGTTATATTCGCCATCCACATTTCAATTCACCTGGATATTGGTTCCCTCGTTCGGTACTCTGTTTCTACCGAATGGGGATTCGTTAGGACTCTCCGTTCGGCAGTTACGGAGTTCTGGAGGTCTCAGCGGTGTTCGGTTGTTTGAGTGTCCGATTTGAGTTCCAGACACTCGACGACCAAACACCGCTGAGAGTTTCATGCATAAGATGGCCGCAGCAACGTGTACGCATACCGAATGGCGGCCACCCAGATACAATCCTAACGAGCTTGTTAACCTTAATTGCCGACACACTTTTCTCCGGGGTGGTCCCTCAGTTTCCATATACATAGTGTACGGATGGAAACTACCGAATAACATACGATTAAATACATAGGATTATAACAATAGGGAAATTAACATAGGCATGATATACTGAACACAGTCACATAGGCATATTATAGGACAGGCTTACTGTATTCCGCTACACTGCTCCCCCTTGCCCACAAGCCGGCATACACAGTCTGATCCCATATGGATCGGCTTGGGGATGATCGGGGTGCTCACGGATCATTTCTCCAGATCAGTTTGTCATGACAACCCGTCAGCGTTTCCATTTTGTTTACCCGGGCGGTACTGAATGTTAAAGTCAAAAGGCTGCAGCGCCAAACTCCAGCGCAGCAGCCTGGCATTGTGCCCAGCCACCCGGTTCAGCCAGACTAACGGGTTGTGATCCGTGAGCAGGGAAAAAGCCTGTCCATATAAATACGGTTGCAACTTCTTCAAGGCCCACACCACAGCCAGGCATTCCTTCTCGATGGCGGCGTAGCTTACTTCTCGGGGTAAAAGTTTGCGACTGATGTAAGCCACGGGGTGCTCTCCGCCATCGGCCCCGACTTGGCTCAGTACTGCCCCCAATCCAAACATAGAAGCGTCTGTGTGAACAAGAAAACGTTTAGTTGGATTGGGAGCTGCCAAGACAGGGGCATTAACAAGTGCATTTTTCAGGTGTTGGAATGCCTGCTCACACTCCGGGGTCCAGGTTACTTGGCGGGGAAGGTTTTTACGGGTCAGGTCAGTGAGGGGCTTGGCCAGGGCACTGTAATGGGGACAAACTTCCTGTAGTACCCTGCTGTCCCTAGGAACGCTAACACCTGGGTTTTAGTCTTAGGGGTCGGCCACTGGGCTACAGCCTCTACTTTGGCTGGTTCCGACTTTTGTTTGCCACAGCCCACTCGGTGGCCCAGGTACTGTACCTTGGCCATCCCAATGCTACATTTAGCTGGTTTCAAGGTCAAACCAGCTTCCCTGATCCTGTCTAGAACCGCTCCTATATGGGCCAAGTGCTCCTGCCAGGTATTGCTAAATATGGCAATATCATCGAGATATGCGCAGGTATAGTCTTGGAACCCATCTAGGAGGCGGTCCACCATCCGCTGGAAGGTAGCCGGCGCATTTTTCATCCCAAACGGCATGACCTTGAATTGGTACAAGCCGAATGGGGTGACAAAGGCGGACTTAGGGATGGCGTCCGGGGCCAATGGGATCTGCCAATATCCTTTACACAGATCAATAGTGGTAAGGTATTGACCTCTGGCCATCCGGTCTAGTAACTCATCTATCCTAGGCATCGGGTAGGCGTCAGATACTGTCTTCTCATTCAATCTCCTGTAATCCACGCAAAAACGGGTTGTACCGTCCCGTTTTGGTACGAGGACCACTGGAGAAGCCCAGGGGCTATCCGAGGGTTCAATTACCCCTAGCTGAATCATTTCCTCAATCTCCTTGCGCATATTCTCCCGTACCGCTTCAGGTATGCGGTACGGGGTCTGGCGCATGGGAAGTTTTCCCGGGGTTTCTACTCGGTGGGTAGCCAGAGGGGTGTATCCAGGTACATTAGAAAAGGTCTCCTGCTTTTCGTGCAGTAGTTGCTGTACCTCGATACGCTCCTGGGGGCTCAACCGATCCCCCAATACAACTTCTCCTAAATCCCCAGATAGCTGTTCGTCTCCCAGCAGATCGGGGAGGGGTAGGCTGTCACATTCTTCAGAGGTGGGTGCGCAGATAGCCGTCACCTCCTCTGAGCGTTCCTGGTAGGGCTTCATCATGTTCACATGGATCATGCGTCGCCCTCCAGTTCCTGCGCAGTGGCCAATTATATGAGTGGTGTCACATCGTTGTTCTACCACTCTATAAGGACCTTGCCAAGCGGCCTGTAGCTTATCATGTCGGACAGGTTTTAAAATTAAAACTTTCTGCCCGACCTGGAAGCTACGGTCCCTGGCGCCCCTATCGTACCATGTGCGCTGACGCGTCTGAGCCGCCTGTAGGTTCTCCTTTATCGTCTTGGTTAGTGCTTCTAGGCGATCTCTGAGGGCCAACACATATGGTACAATAGGGGTGCCGTCGGCGCTACGGTCTCCCTCCCAATGTTCCCTAATTAAGTCTAGGGGCCCCCTTACCCTCCTCCCGAATAGCAGTTCAAATGGGGAAAATCCCGTAGATTCCTGCGGCACCTCCCTGTAAGCAAATAGTAGGTGAGGCAGGAATTTTTCCCAGTCTCGGTGGGTTTCTGCAAAGGTTCGGAGCATCTGTTTTAAGGTGCCATTGAACCGTTCGCAGAGCCCATTAGTCTGGGGGTGGTAGGGGGCACTAATTATGGGTCTGACTTTACAAAACTTCCAGAGATGTTGGGTGACCTCTGCCGTGAACTGAGTACCCCGATCTGAGACGATCTCCCTGGGTAACCCCATCCGGGAGAAAATCTGCATCAGAGCCTCAGCCACGGTCTCAGCATGTATGTTGGTCAGGGCTACCGCCTCGGGGTAGCGAGTGGCGTAATCCACTACTGTCAAAATGTACCGTTTGCCCGATGGGCTGGGTTTCCGGAGGGGGCCTACGATATCTACTGCTATCCTATAAAAGGGTTCTTCGATTATGGGTAGCGGGTGTAACTTGGCCTTACGTCTATCCCCCCTTTTGCCTACCCTCTGGCATGTATCGCAGGTATTGCAATATCTGCGCACCTCCTGGCTAATCCCGGGCCAGAAGAAACTTTGGGTCAGCCGATATCTGGTACGACTGACCCCCAAATGTCCGGATAGCGGAATATCGTGCGCTATTCGGAGTAACTCGGTCCGGTACCTCTGAGGTACCACAAGCTGTCTTACAACAAGTGGGTCTGACCCAGCTACCTGCTTATCCGACTCTCTATACAATAACTGTCTGTCCCACACAAATCTTTCCCCCTCCGCCCCCGGTTGGTCAGAGGTGACCTTGTCTCTATATACTTGTAGGGTAGGGTCAGTGATCACCTCTGCTGCAAATTCGTCATGGGGGGCCCAAGGGATACAGTCTAGGGGAGGGGAGGAATCTCTTACCTGGACCTCCGGCAGTGCGTTGTAATCCTGGGTGCGGGCCTGTTGCCTGGTGACTACTGGGTGTGCTTCCTCAGTAGCTTGGGGCTCAAATGCAGAGGTGAGTTTGCCCAGATCATTCCCCAATACCACCTCAGCAGGTAATTGCGGCATTAATCCCACTTCCACATTCCCTGACCCTGCACCCCAATGCAAGTGTACCCTGGCTGTGTCTAGCCGATACACGGCTCCCCCTGCAACCCTGACAGCCACAGTCTTATTTGGTTTTGGCCCTGTCAGAAACCAAGTGGCTCTGGACCAAGGTGATGGTGGCTCCCGAGTCTCTGAGCCCCTGCATAGGCTTCCCCTCTAGGTATACGGTTTGCCTATGGTGCTGCCGGTTATCCGCCTGTACCTGCAATGGGTTGGCCTCATGCAACACTTCCCACTGTTCCATGGCTGTGACTGGAGCGGCAGAGCCATAGGGAAGTGGTGTCTCGTCCTGGTAGTGGTGCGCTGCTGCTCTCGGTGGTGGTGGTGGGGCCCCTGGTCGGATCCAGGTGTTGCGGTCTCTAGACTGTGGGCAATCTCGCTGGAAGTGCCCCCACTTCTGGCACCGGTGACATTGCACAGAAGCAGAGGTGCGATATCTCGGTTGCGCTGCTGCCGGTGCCGGTGGAGGGAGTTGTCTCGGTGGGGGCTGCGGGTTAGGGGAGAAAGAGTTTCCTCCCAGCGGTCGCATAGCAGGTTTAGCACTCACTGCCTTGGTTTGTCTGCGGGCATCCATAAAATCATCTGCCTTTTTAGCAGCTTCGGTGAGGGATGTGGGGTTACGATCCCTCACCCATTCCTGCAGTTCTGCTGATATCCCCTCATAAAACTGTTCCAATAACAACATTTGTAACAAGTCCTCCATGGACCGCGCTTGGTTTGACTGTATCCACCCGAGAGCTGCCCTTTGTAGCCGGCAAGCCCACTCTGCGTGCGAGTCCTTTTCTGCCTTTTTCAGTTCCCTGAAACGCCTCCGGTATGCCTCTGGTGTCATTGCATACCGGGCCAGGATAACCTCTTTTACAGGGCTATAGTTTCTGATTTCAATGTCTGGTATAGTACGGTAGGCTTCAGCTGCCCTCCCTGATAGCCGTCCTGCTAATATGGGTACCCAATCTTCCCTTGGTATGTTATGCAGAGTACACAGTCTTTCAAAGTCTTGGAGGAAGGCATCTATATCCTCCTCCGCTTCTACATACATTTTAAATGCTTGATAGGGAATTTTGGGCTTACCCTCTTGTGCCACAGCTCCTGCTGGACTTCTTTCTGGTGTTTGTGGTCTCCTTTTGCGCATCACAAACTCCTGCACCTCTGTCATGGTTTTAGAGATAATCTCTGTTGGTGGATTTTCTCCATAAAAGGCCAGTCTGAACTGTACTTGTCTTTGGAACTCCTCCTGTTCTGTTTCATTTCTTTGTTCCGTGACCAGAACCTCCTCTGCTCTGTATTCTGCCATCACTTCAGTGATGAGTGTTGCCTTTGATTTGCTGCTGGCGGAAACACCTTTTGCTTCCAGAAGGTCTTTCAAAGTGGATCTCTTTAGTGTAGCAAGGTCAATCTCCATTAATCCTTGTTGCTCTGTGAGTCTGGATCCCAGCGCTGCCAACCAATGTAGCGGAGAGCTGATTTTTCGCAGCTATTCTCCACTTAAGATCCCAGTGAGGCTCAGGAACAAGTCAATAGCAAATCCACAAGCAGAGTTTCCAGCAGGTAAAAGGTACAGCAATATCCCAACAGCAATCCCAATAACTGGATGACACACAGTTTCAGGAGCAGAACTGACAATCTTTTATTCCAGGGTTCCTTATAAAGCATGCTCCCATGCAAGGGAGGGATTAACAATAATTAGGACAGTAACCAATACAGTACTTGTTACCTCCCACACATCTCCTCCCCTCAGAGTGATTCATAATCCCCTTAACTTATACAGTATTTTACCCCAAACATGAATGTACCCCTAAACCAACACATAATTTGAATATTAGGGTACCGCTAGGTAGCCCTGATCTGGGTGACTATTATATCCAAAATTCACCCAGATCGGACCAGGGGTTCGGTAGTTAGGTGGAGGGTGAAGTTTGACCGACCGCACTCGGGTTGGTATCCGAAAATGGTTCCATGTGTTTGGGCCCTGCGGTCGGTCTCCTTTCGGCAGTAAAAATACACAGTTATATTCGCCATCCGCATTTCAATTCACCTGGATATTGGTTCCCTCGTTCGGTACTTTGTTTCTACCAAATGGGGATTCGTTAGGACTCTCCGTTCGGCAGTTACGGAGTTCTGGAGGTCTCAGCGGTGTTCGGTTGTTTGAGTGTCCGATTTGAGTTCCAGACACTCGACGACCAAACACCGCTGAGAGTTTCATGCGTAAGATGGCCGCCGCCACGTGTACGCATACCGAATGGCGGCCACCCAGATACAATCCTAACGAGCTTGTTAACCTTAATTGCCGACACACTTTTCTCCGGGGTGGTCCCTCAGTTCGGTAGTTTCCATATACATAGTGTACGGATGGAAACTACCGAATAACATACGATTAAATACATAGAATTATAACAATAGGGAAATTAACATAGGCATGATATACTGAACACAGTCACATAGGCATATTATAGGACAGGCTTACTGTATTCCGCTACACCCCACTTTTTTTTTCGTTTGTTGTGATGCTGTATAAATTAATGGGACATTTTTATAATGCCATAAGCGTTTATTATTTGCTAACCAGTGAGTCTCTTGAATGATTCCTACTTTAACCTTCTCTCTACTCATTAAATCATATAAAAAAAACTATTTTTACGTGGGAGTTTAGGCCTTGCGCATTTATGGAAATTAATTTAATCATGTAATCTTTTAAATTTTAAACCTTCTAAGAGTTTATCCCCAATCAACAAGACATACTTTAGACATACAAAAACAATAATCTCATACATATCCCAATAAACACTCCACATTCTCTTGGATAACTGAATGTGATCCAAGGTCTGAGTACCTTTTTGTACCCTATGGGGAGAGGTAGCCCAACCCGCGATGATGGTAGAAGAAATAGAGGTTCACTTGATCTCTATTGTTTTAGCTGATGACACCTTATGTAAGTGGAAATGAGGGGGAGGGAGTGTTGCATATTTACATTTTATCAAATAAAATTCTGGTATTTAGTTCTAATTCATCACCATCAGTGTATGGAAAACTGGGAAAAGTGGTACTTATTAATTCACATCATTTAAAATATAGGAATAGGTACTATAAGATCTCTAAACGAGACCTATGTAGTTTCTGGACAAAAAACAAACAAAAAAAAAACCTCAACTAGGAGTTAAGGGATTTATAGTTTGTCTACCCAATATCCCACCTGTTTTATATAATAACTATCTCAGTATTAATTCCTATCTTTTTACTTATAATTTCGCGTGCAGTAAGCAAACTGAAAAACGTATAATTAATTATAAGTGTGCCATCATTCTTAGTAAATATTAATGAGTATATATGCAAAAACTCTCCAATGATCAACTTTGTCATATTCAACTTTTATCCAGTGTTTACATCTTATTTTCCAACCCTTCTTCTCTTTTTCTTTTTTTTTCTTTTTCCCCCTATTTTTCCCTTTTTTCCCTATTCCCTTCTTTTCCCTTCTTTCTTTTTCCTTTTCCCTCAGTTCAAGTGTAATATATAAATTCCCTTTTCATTATAGACATTGTGCATTGTGTTATGTGTGTATTTAAATTTGTGCCATTATACACTTCAATCAACTATAACACCCTTCAAAATATAAGTGTAGATTTCATATATATCTCAATCGTTCATTGAAAACATGTTTACTTTCCAATAGTAGGTGCAAACTAATACCTATAGGATGTAATCTCAATATGCTATATTAATAATTTCTTTCCATATCACCACAAATCACCAAAAAAAAAAAACAGGTCTTAAACCAAATCATTAGTGTGGTGGAATCTCGGTAAAAATAAATTTAGTAGGCCGAGATTACCACGTGGCATGTGTACGTGCATATGCTGACGTATCGGTCGGTTGGTTGCACGTGGCAAAGATGCGATCAGTAGTGTATGGAGCATGTGCAAGAATACCGGATGTAGTATTCCCCTCCTCCATTGTGCTGGACAGGCCATGCGGTCAAGCAGGAAGTTAATTCTTATTTGTATTGATTGGTCAAGAGAATGTGCAGGTGGAGCTTAATATGGGAGGAGTTATGTGCCTATATAAGGAGCCTGAACTATTGTCCGGGGCTCAGAACTTGTTGTATTTTGGTGACACTAGTCCCTCTGAGTCCCGATCGGTGAACCGAATAAAGAATCTCTTCCTTCCTGAAGAAACCTGTGTCCATCTCTCTGTGCTTGACTTCCGTCAGTTTCTCCGGTATCATTTGGTGCATTGGCCGGGAAACTCATCGTTCAACGGTAGCTGAGAAGCAGAGGCGTGAGACGGTCTATCTTTGCCACGTTCTCTACGGCTGCACCCCTGAACTTCTGCGTGGACCTCCCTTCGTCTCGGCGCCACTGGTCTGTTGTCCAGGAGATCATCGGCCTCTACGTAGTAAGTGCTGGGGTGTCCCCGTCGATGAGTGTGAACTCAGGTTCAGGAACGAGGAGGTAAGACGACCGCTGTTTTAGATGGCGGACCCACTAGGGGTATACCGATTGTGCGGTAGGCCCATAAGGGGTTAATCTGTGTATGGAATCTGCCCCCTCTGTCGGAGGGAAGGAGCGAAGGCGCATCGCTCAATTGAACGCTCTTTAGTAAGACCGTTTGATTTGGTTTGGAGTCAGGCGGGGTTCTGTGTAAATAACCCTAGCCGGACACCGGTGTCTTGTCTAGACTAGCGTTCTAGGGTGTACAATTTGTTCGCTAGGTCGGAGGGACCGGGAGACTAAGCGGCGTCTGTGTTAATTCGGTCCGCTAGCTCTCAACCTATCTTGGCTAAGTGGGAAGGCGTGTAAATTTGGAACCCACTAGACTTTTGATAGAGTAGATAGACTAAGAGGGTTCTGTTGTAAATTCCGCCCTCTAGTTCGCTATATGTGGTGCTTGGGCAGTGTGGCTAACCAAAACGGATGTAGATAGTTTTAGGTAGTCCATCAAGGTACTGGCCAATAGATTAGTTGGGAATTGTATATGTGATAAAGATTGTTTAGTAGCGTGTATATCTTGTTAGATAGCGTGAGCTCTGCCGTCTAGCGAGAGTGTTAATAGTGTGTTGCTGTATTATAGTGCACGGTACCATAACCTTGTATATTTACTGACACTGTATATAAGTACTAATAATTGTCGTCTATTGCATGTCTAACACCATAACCACTAATGATTGTATTGTGACCTTAAATTGTACTTTGACCTATGCTAACCGTACTGTAACTGCTGTTTGTAAAGACGATGTTACTGGGGTGTGTTATAGACGGCTAATTCATATATAGAGAATTATAGCGTGGGTGACGGTATAGTTTCGCCAAAGGGCATAATATCGATCACTTAGTGACTGGTGTAACAGCTGTGTGTGTACGGGAATTCCCTGAGTGTTTTTATTGCGTTATTGTGTACGTTTCACTTGGTAACTGTACCACGTGGTGCTGTTGCCGAAGGAACGGGTGTGACTGTTGAATAGAGTGTGTGTATAGCATTCGTTGTCAACGCTCCATTGATAAGTCTGGGCGCGTCGGAGTCGACGATTTTGGATCCCTTAGGTTGTATGGTAAAGAATTTTAAAAAGGGATTTACAGAATGTGATTTTGGGGTTAAAATGTCTCCTGCACGTTTGGTCACTTTGTGCACTAGGGAATGGCCTACTTTGGTTGCGGCATGGCCGCCACGTGGCAGTTTAGATCCAAATCTGGTACAGCGTGTACACGTGGCTGTATCAGGTAGGCCTGAACTTTACGGACAGTTTCCATACATTGATTGTTGGAGGCAGGCCGTAAACGACTTGCCAAGATGGGTCCGAATATGCCACGAGGAGCAATGTCGCCTCATGGTGGCCAGGACTCGTTTGTCCACTAGGGCCACGGTTACGCCCATTTTGGACACGCCCCCTGAGTCCGAGATCCCTATGCCGCCCCCTTACTTCTCTGCAGGGGGAAGTGATTCAAGTGCAGGAAGTTCCACGCCCCCTCCCCCGTTGTCCCCATCTACTTCCTCCTCCAGCTCAGAATCCACCCCACGCTATACTAAACCTCCCCTTCCGGTACCAACCCCCGTTAAGCCCACGTATCCCGATTTGGCGCCACTTCAAGCTTCCGGTCAGGCTTCCTCTAGCCCGGCTCGGAATATTCTATTCACCGACCTTCCCCACAATAAAGCTTCCACATCCCCATGCCTTACTACCCCCCGACCGGAATCCCTAACCGACGCCCCTCAACGAAGCCCTGTACTAACCCGACAACTGACCGGTACCCAAAAACCTAAACATTACCAGATGCCTCTTCGTTTGAATCCCGGGTCAGCTTACCTTAATGATGTAGGTCAAATGGTGTATGCTGACCCAGTCTTCGTATATGTCCCATTCACGACTACCGATCTCTTGAATTGGAAGACCCACAATTCCTCGTATACTGAAAAGCCACAAGCCATGACCGACCTGTTCACCTCGATAGTCCAGACGCATAATCTAACTTGGGCTGATTGCCAGCAATTATTAATGACATTGTTTAACAACGAGGAGAGGACTAGGATAAACCAAGCGGCTATTAAAGCGCTGGAGGAAGAAGCCCGTACTTTAAACCAAGCAAATCCAGCAGCATGGGCCGCAACTCATTATCCTAATACCGATCCCGACTGGAATGTTAATGGCGCAGATATGCTTCATCTAAAGGCCTATAGAGACGCTATAATTGCTGGCATGAAAGCCGGAGGGAAGAAAGCCATAAATATGTCGAAGACGGTTGAGGTGATTCAGAAAAGTGACGAAGCGCCCAGTGTCTTTTATGACCAATTATTGGAGGCATACCGCTTGTATACCCCCTTTAATCCGGAAGACACTGAGAATTCCCGAATGGTAAACTCTGCCTTTGTCAGCCAAGCTTACGGAGATATTAAGCGCAAGCTACAGAAGTTAGAAGGGTTCGCAGGAATGTCCATCACCCAACTAATGGAGGTAGCAAATAAGGTGTATATGAATAGGGAATCAGAAAGTAAGAAAGAGGAAGAGCGCAAGATGCGTAAAAAGGCGGATATGCTAGCGGTAGCGATCGCAGGCGTAGATAGACGGGGCCCAGATAGAAGCGATAGTAGGTGGAATAGGGAACCCCTGAGTAGGAATCAGTGCGCGTATTGTAGAGAAGAAGGGCATTGGAGAAGCGAGTGTCCAAAAAGAGAGCAATATGAGAGAGACCAACCCAGGGCAGGATATGGAAATTTTAGAGGCAGAGCGAGAGGTAGAGGAGGCCCCGGAGGGAATAATAGTAACAACAGAGGAAGTGTAAGAGAAGACAGATACTATCCCGCAGCGCAAAGGTCCCGCGATAGAGAAGATAGGGACTTTGTAGGATTTGCTGACACGGTCATGGAGGACTATTGATACCGACCGGGCTCCATCCCCCTTGGTCGAGCGGAGCCTATGGTCGATGTATCAATAGGGGGAAAAAGGAGTGCATTCATGATTGACACTGGTGCTGAACATTCGGTGGTGACTGACCTAATTGCTCCTCCATCTGGAAGAACTATTACCGTAATAGGAGCAACTGGAAGGAGTGCTGCAAAACCGGTTCTTAAAAGTCGACTCTGTACATTGGGAGGCCACGTAGTAAAACATCAATTCCTTTACATGCCTGAATGTCCAGTCCAATTGCTGGGACGTGATTTGCTATCCAAATTACAAGCGCAGATTACGTTCCTACCAAACGGAACAACATCCTTAAAGTTTAATGGACCTTCAGGTATTATTATCCGTACCAAGGGAAGAAGAGTGGAGACTTTATACAGCGTTGACTAGCCAAAACCCTAAGAGTGATGAATCCTTATTCAACATACCAGGAGTTTGGGCAGAGAACAACCCACCAGGACTGGCCCGCAATATTCCACCCATTCGAATCGAACTAAAGCTTGGGGTTTATCCAGTGAGCCTACGGCAATATCACATCCCGCAGAAGGCTAAGAAGAATATTCAATCTTATCTGGATAAATTCATACGGTATGGTATCCTAAAATTCTGTACTTCCCCCTGGAACACCCCATTGCTTCCTGTTCAAAAGCCCGGTACAGATGAGTATCGCCCTGTGCAGGACTTGAGAGCAGTCAATGATGCGGTTGTCAGTATACACCCAGTTGTGCCCAATCCGTATAACCTGCTTGCTTTAATTCCGGGCGGGGCTACCTATTTTACAGTCTTAGACCTCAAAGATGCCTTCTTTTGCCTCCGAATTGCCGCAGAAAGCAAATGTATCTTCGCTTTCCAAAAATGCTGTAACGGGTTCGAAACGCCAGATGACTTGGACAAGACTGCCTCAAGGGTTTAAAAATTCACCTACCCTATTTGGTTCAGCTCTAAGTCAAGATCTACTGGATTTCAAGTCCATCCCAGGAGAGTGTGTATTATTACAATATGTAGACGACTTGTTGATAGCAGCAGTCACAAGACAAATATGTCAGCAAGCAACACACGATCTACTACACATTCTCTGGAAGGCAGGATACAAGGTGTCTAGGAAGAAGGCTCAGTTGTGTCTGCCAACTGTCAAATATCTGGGATTCCATATCTCTGAAGGTCAAAGAATAATGGGGCCAGAGAGAAAAGAAGCTGTGTGCCAAATACCAACACCCAAGAATAGAAGACAAGTGCGAGAGTTCTTGGGGGCAGCAGGGTTCTGTAGGATATGGATTCCCAGTTTACTCGATATTGGCAAAACCTCTGTATGCAGCTATCAAGGGTATAGAACACGACCCCTTCCTATGGACTCAAGAACAGCAAACGGCATTTGAATATGTGAAGAAGGCTTTGATGAGTGCCCCAGCATTGGGTCTACCTGATCACACACGACCATTCTACCTGTATGTACACGAGCAAAGAAGAATGGCTGTGGGAGTACTGACACAGTACTTGGGATCATGGCAAAGACCTGTTGCCTATATGTCTAAGCAACTGGATGCAGTGGCCAGCGGTCTTCCACCTTGTCTAAGAGCCGTAGCTGCAGCCGCCCTGTTGGTAGCTGAAGCCGATAAACTCACTCTGGGTCAAGAACTTTATGTACGAGTCCCAAATGCAGTACAGACGTTGTTGGATTACAAAGGAAATCATTGGTTCAGTAACAGCCGTATGACCAAGTATCAAGCAATGTTGTGTGAAAACCCAAGAGTGCATTTAGAGACTGTAAATACCTTAAATCCAGCTACCCTTCTGCTTCAACCTACTGAAAGTCAACACGATTGTTTGGAAGTGATGGATGAAGTATTTTCAAGTAGACCAGATCTTCGTGATTTTCCCATCCAGAACCCCGATGTCCAATATTATACAGACGGCAGTAGTTATGTGAAAGAAGGGATTCGCTAATCAGGATACGCAGTAACAACGATAGATAAGGTGATAGAAGCTCGGCCACTGTCAAAAGGAACATCAGCACAAAAGGCAGAATTAATAGCACTGACACGAGCATTACAATTGGCTGAAGGTTTAAGAGTGAACATCTATACGGACTCCAAGTATGCGTTTTTAACCACTCATGCCCACGGAGCTTTGTATAAAGAAAGAGGACTATTGAATTCAGAGGGCAAATAAATCAAGTACGCATCTGAAATACTACAACTATTGGAAGCAGTATGGGAACCGAAAGAAGTCGGTATTATACATTGTCGAGCGCATCTGAGAGGAGATGGTGATGTAACCAAAGGAAATCGGATGGCAGATAATGCAGCTAAGCGTGCCGCTGAATCAGGAAGACAGGAATATGTGGAACATATAGCTGCTCTTATACCAACTCCACTGTCTCAATGGACTCCAGTTTATACAGCTCAAGAAGAGGAGTGGTTAAAGACTGAACCTGGAAAGTATTTGGAGAACAAATGGTATCAGTTAGAAGATGGGAGAATAGTTATTCCAGCATCACTAGCGGTAGAAATTGTCCAAAACTATCATAACGGGACACATTCTGGAAGAGATAGTACAGAAGAATCTCTCAGAAAACATTTCTACATACCAAGATTGTCCAACTTAACTCAAGCCATTGTACGAAGATGTGTAACGTGTGCTAAAAATAATGCAAGGCAAGGACCAGTAAAGCCACCAGGAGTTCAGTATATGGGGGGACTCCCTATGTCCGATCTACAAATTGACTATACAGTAATGCCTAAATCTGGTGGACATCGCTACCTACTGGTAGTTGTGTGCACCTATTCAGGCTGGGTAGAAGCATGTCCTACTCGTACAGAAAAAGCAGGAGAAGTTGTGAGATTCCTGCTACGAGAAATAATACCCCGATATGGACTACCCTGCTCTATAGGATCGGACAATGGTCCAGCTTTTGTTCATCAATGCCTACAACAACTGACTCATATGCTTGGTATAAAGTGGAGACTTCATACGGCATATAGACCTCAGAGTTCTGGTAAAGTAGAGAGAATGAATAGAACTATTAAGAACCAGTTGGCAAAGATGTGCCAGGAAACCCAACTTAAGTGGAACGTCCTTTTGCCTATAGCTCTATTGCAAATTCGCAGTACACCTACCAGAAGGATGGGTCTCTCTCCTTTTGAAATCATGTATGGGCGTCCACCTCCTGTACTTGGTAACTTAAGGGGGGATTTGAGTCAGTTGGGAGAAGGAATTACCCGGCAGCAGGTTGTAGAGTTGGGTAAAACTATGGAGGAGGTACAGAAATGGGTACAAGATAGATTACCTGTGAATATTTATCCCCCTGTTCACAGTTACCACCCAGGAGATCAAGTGTGGATTAAAGAGTGGAATAATGTACCGTTAGGGCCCAAGTGGAGAGGTCCTTATGTTGTTCTTTTGTCTACCCCTACAGCGATAAAAGTGGCCGAAGTGACTCCGTGGATTCATCACTCTAGGGTTAAACCAGCAGCGGTAGATTCTTGGCAAGCTACATCAGATCCAGAGAATCCCTGCAAGATCCGGTTAAAGCGCACGACTCAGTCAGAGTGACGAGGAACCTTGTGGATTACAAATTTTATTGTTTCAGAGATTGGTAAGTGAGTGTTTAGACGGCCATAATAAAGCCTGTCCGCTCACCAACGTGTAATTTAAAAGCCAGGAAAGTCTCGAAGGGACCCCTGTGAAGACGAGCAGAACTCCATTCCCTGCAGCCCTTACATCCTGGAAGCTGAGGTGCCATCGCACGGACGAAGACTGAGGATGCAGCCGACGAAAGATGTGCTTATGATAATGTTTATTTATATGTCTTTTTATATTCAGGAAGGTAGAGGTACCGACACTCCTAGCTGTGAGGTATGCATTAAGACTACAAGAACAGGTAACCATATTTCCCAGACCCTAATTTGGCATTCGCAATATGAATGTAAAGGAGATGTGTCTAGGTGTAGATACTTAAATATAGAGTATAGTGTATGCCATTTAGGGGTAGGAGAACCTAGGTGCTTCAATCCGGAGTATCAACCCCGTACAATTTGGTTGACTCTCAGGAATGGAGATCCTCAGGGGACCCTAATAAACAAAACAGTGTTAGAATCCGTACATTCTTCGGGTGTTCTGCTATTTGATGCATGCAAAGCAATATCAAGTGGTAGAAAGCCGTGGAATGTATGTGGGGATCTTAGATGGGAGAGAACGTATGGGTCTAATGATAAATATATATGTCCCAGTAGTAAAAATAAGTATGTGAGTCCTAGATGCCCAAATAGAGAATATAACTTTTGCCCATATTGGTCTTGTGTGGGGTGGGCAACTTGGGGACAGACAGCAGACAAGGACATGATTGTGACTAAGTTGCCTACCAATCCATATTGTAAGTCTATGGAATGCAATCCAGTCCATATTCTTATAAATAATCCTGACCAATTCTTAGATAGATATGGTAATTTATTTGGGTTTCAAATATACGGGACGGGTTTAGACCCTGGGACAGTATTGTTTATAGGGATAGAGACCGATACGGTAACCTCCCAAACTCATCAGGTATTCCATTCCTTTTATGAAGAGATGAGTATAGATAATAAGATCCCCCATAACGCTAAAAACCTGTTCATAGATTTAGCTGAGAGTATTGCCGGTAGTCTTAATGTAACCAACTGCTATGTGTGTGGAGGTACTAACATGGGAGACCAATGGCCTTGGGAAGCAAAGGAGGTAATGTCTGGTTCTGAGGCAGTTGAACAATTAATATCCTCACAAGCCGATTATCAGATGAGTGTTAGAGGTAAATCTGAGTGGAGATTAAAGACCTCCATCATAGGTTATGTTTGCATAGCAAGGGAAGGAATGATGTTTAATACTTCTGTAGGAGAGTTAACTTGTCTAGGGCAAAAAGCTTATGATGATGATACAAAGAATACAACTTGGTGGTCGGCTTCAAATGTCTCAGAACCATCTAACCCGTTTGCAAGATATGCCAATTTAAAGGACGTATGGTTTGATTTATCTATCACATCTAGTTGGAAAGCCCCAGCAAATTTGTACTGGATCTGTGGTAAGAAGGCCTATTCGGAGTTGCCACAGGACTGGGAAGGGGCATGTGTGTTGGGTATGCTCAAACCATCCTTCTTCTTGTTACCTATTGAAACAGGTGAGACTTTGGGTGTTAAAGTGTATGATGTGAATCATAGGAAGAAAAGGGGACCCATAGAGATAGGTGCCTGGGAAGATGATGAATGGCCTCCCCAGCGTATTATAGATTATTATGGGCCAGCCTCATGGGCAGAGGATGGTACTTTCGGATATAGAACCCCAATTTATATGCTCAACCGCATTATAAGGTTACAGGCGGTGGTTGAGATAATTACTAATGAGACCTCACAAGCGCTCAATCTTCTAGCGAAGCATAATACCAGGATGAGGACAGCGGTGTACCAAAATAGATTAGCCTTGGATTACCTGTTGGCAGTGGAGGGAGGTGTATGTGGGAAGTTTAACCTGAGCAATTGCTGTCTTCAAATAGATGACGAAGGGCAAGCAATAGCTGAGCTTACTAGCCATATGGTTAAACTAGCGCATGTGCCTACTCAGGTATGGAAAGGGTACAATCCAAGTAGTTGGTTTGGTAACTGGTATGAGCAGTTTGGAGGGCTTATGGCATTGGTAGGCGGAGTCATACTGATTTTAATGTTGTGTCTGCTTCTGCCATGTCTTATTCCCTTAGTAGTTAGGTCTGTGCAAAGCCTGATAGAAAATATAGCAGAAAGGAAGGCTGCAGCACAGATAATGGCTATATATAAATATGAGGCTCTAGATCAGGGAGAACCAATGCAGGAAGAGGAGTGTTGAGGGATTCACATCATAGAAAAGTCTGGTCTGGTTCATGGTAACCTGAGGTGTATGCAAACCAAGGTTAAGTGATGCCTCAAGTAATTGTGAAATGTCAAGAGGCATCAAAGGGGGGAATGTGGTGGAATCTCGGTAAAAATAAATTTAGTAGGCCGAGATTACCACGTGGCATGTGTACGTGCATATGCTGACGTATCGGTCGGTTGGTTGCACGTGGCAAAGATACGATCAGTAGTGTATGGAGCATGTGCAAGAATACCGGATGTAGTATTCCCCTCCTCCATTGTGCTGGACAGGCCATGCGGTCAAGCAGGAAGTTAATTCTTATTTGTATTGATTGGTCAAGAGAATGTGCGGGTGGAGCTTAATATGGGAGGAGTTATGTGCCTATATAAGGAGCCTGAACTATTGTCCGGGGCTCAGAACTTGTTGTATTTTGGTGACATTAGTCCCTCTGAGTCCCGATCGGTGAACCGAATAAAGAATCTCTTCCTTCCTGAAGAAACCTGTGTCCATCTCTCTGTGCTTGGCTTCCGTCAGTTTCTCCGGTATCATTAGCAGTCAGCCATTCTAATGCTTGTTCCAATAAATTAAACACTCTCCATTTGTCCCTGTATGATATTAACCCATTTGAACTTTAAATTATGTTTTTTCAGAATCTGGAAGATCGGAGCGAACATTGCTCTTCTAGATCTTGTAATTGTAGAATGATCATTTAGAACTTTTAGGTTTTTAAATTTATCTTCTGTAATTAGTGCTTTTCCTGCTGTATAGAAAATCTGAAGTTTAAGTTCCCGTGAGCAAACTGCTGCAATCACGTCTCTGGGGTAAATGTGGTCACGTTTTCTCTGTAATAGTCTGTGTATCTTTATAGTCTGTAGTTCTGTTTGTTTCATATGTATTCCAATATGATCCATATAAGTGCCAAACCAAAAAAAATAATATTTTAAGTTATTATCTGTTATTTCCTCTGGAATGTTTCTAATCCTCAGATTACAGCTTCTTGATCTGTCTTCTATTATGCAAACTTTGTCTTCCAATTCTTTTAGTTTAATAATTGTCTTGTTGTGTGATTCTTTCAAGTCTTTCATTAGAAGATCTCTTGTTTCCTCTCTACTTTCCATACATTGCATTTTGCCATCTAGTGTGGCTATATCAGATTTTATATCCAAAAATTTCTCTGTAAGTTCTTTCTTAATATCTTTAACTGCTTCTTCCATCCAAACTTTTAATTCCGTTAAAGAGACAGATTCTTTATCTGACAGTCTTTTGGGAGAAAGCGGTGAAGTGGATTGAGAATGTTCCATAGTTAAGATTTCTAATATTTCTTTTGACTTTTCTCTGATTTGTCAGATTTAGTTGACATATTTTGTTCTTGTGTCTTTTTCTTTGTGGCCATTTTAACTTCTTATATATTTTGTTTCTTTTTGGAGTGTCGGTTTTAATTTTTGTGCTGAGAGTCTTTATTGTATATTTCCCATACAAAAAGGTGAATTTTCAAATAAAAAAGATCTCATAGGAGGAGTATTAGACTTATGTGTCTACTCAGTTTTAACAGAATTTTTGTTTTTAGTCATATACAAACTTTTAGCAATCTTGATGATCTTATAATCTTATAAGTGGTTGTATAGCAGAGTAATTTTTTTTCCGTTTTTTTTTTTTTAACAAACTGTTATATCAATTCTTATATCTATTCAATTAATATGATATTTAATATATAGTATTTAGTATTTATTATAGTATGATAAAATAAATACTTAATGAGAGTATAAAGAATATAATGAATTGATGGCGTGGCAATTAGGAATGTCAATCATTTGTGCTTAGCTTATACTTAGCTTGTCTTGTCGTATTATTTTTTCGTGGTATAAAGCTGATTTTCTTTATATCTTTTTTTGTCACGCTCATACAGTTTTTTGTATCGTGACTGTCAAGGTTGCAGCTTGCTATTACTCCAACTTTATATTCGGATGTGCTCGTTTGCTCGTATACTCGCCTCTCAGCAATTTGTTTCCTCGCCGTTTTCACCGCTTCGTTTATCGTTTTTCCGCCCTCCCATCGCTCACTTCACTCTCCCGCCAAGCCCACTATCATCTTCTCCGTGGGTACTGCCTCCTTTCCTAATGGCGTGCGCGTGCACGTCCTAGTTACGTGTCTCCCGTCATCACGCCCTGTCGATCTATATATATTATTTATTTATTTTAACAGATAACATCTGCATGTATTCTTCTTTTTGGGTTAGACTGAAATCAAAACGACTCCAAAGAAAACAGCCATAATATTGACTTTGCTGTACTAAGTATATAGAGCTGTAACTACCTATATACAGTATGGAAAAGAGGAAAAACAGAACAGAAAAAAGGGGTTAAAAAATGGCATCTAAAAGAATGCAAGAAAGTAAGTTGAGTGTAAAAAATGAGAAAAAAGGACAAAAACAAGAAGGTCTTTCATCCTTTTTCTCCATACAAGATCCTGAAGTAATGGAGAAAAACAGTGTGGATACATCCCTGTCATTATCTCAAAATATACAGCCTCACGCAGCAGAAAGTGACACTGACTTCCCAAGCTTCCTAAAAGATTGCCTCGATATAGTGCTGAAAGACCTTAAAAATTGAATAAATAATACATTTATAGACCTGAAATCAGATATCCTGTCTCTTAACCAGAGAATTAAAAATATGGAACAGATAGAAGAACAGAGAGAAAATCAACTTCAGGATATGCAAGGAAAACAGAATAGGATGGAATCTAAAATAATGCAGTTAGAAGAAAAAATAAGTGAGCTCGAAGACAGATCAAAGAGTGCAAACTTAAAGGATCACTATAGGGTCAGGAACACAAACATGTATTCTGACCCTATAGTGTTAAAACAACCATCTAGCCCCCCTGGGCCCCTCATGCCTTCATAAATATAGCAACATCTTACTGTAATCAAGCCTGAAACTGTACATCTGCATGCTGTTTGCCTAAAAAAAAAAAAACAGTCTGCTGGCATCATCAGAAGTGGTAGCCTGATCCAATCACAACGCTTCCCCATAGGATTGGCTGAGACTGACAAGGAGGCAGATCAGGGGCAGAGCCAGCATGATTCAAACACAGCCATGGCCAATGAGCATCTCCTCATAGAGATTAATTGAATAAATGAATCTCTATGAGGAAAGTTCAGTGTCTGCATGCAGAGGAAGGAGATACTGAATGTTTGGATGCATTTTAGGCAGCCATGACCCAGGAAGAATTTCTAACAGCCATCTGAGGAGTGGCCAGTTAAGTTATCACTAGGTTGTAATGTAAACACTGCATTTTCTCTGAAAATACAGTGTTTACAGCAAAAAGCCTGAAGGTAATGATTCTACTCACCAGAACAAATTCAATAAGCTGTAGTTGTACTGGTGACTATAGTGTCCCTTTAAGATTCCGGAACATACTAGAAGACATCGAAGATAGTAAATGAAAAGATTTTGTAAAAAAACTCTTCCATTGCCTAGAATTGACGAACAGAAATGAACAGAAAATGGATAGATGCCATAGACTTCCACATAATAGAACAATACCTGATCATCTACCATGTGATGTCATAGTGACTTTTCACTCTTACGAATTCAAATGGAGTTATACAGGAGTTTAAGAGAAGGAGTTCATTGGAGTTCATTGTTGAAGGAGTTCTTAAAAATATTGCCAGATGTCTCTTACCATACACGTGCAAAGAGGAGATCTTTTTCATTTATTTTTCCAATTATAAAACAACAAAACTTAAAATTCAAATAGGGATTTACAATGGCCCTAAGAATTATGAGAATAATTGGTACACATTTAATAATCATGAGCAAGCTCCGGAATGGGTAAAAAAAAAAAGGATTGGTTATAATATAGGAAACTTGTTTGGTGGTTTGGGAGAATTGTTTGAGGGGGGGTTTAGGGGATAGAGGGATAAACTATGGTGTGTTAATAAAAGAAGACATAATTGTCACTATAAAGAATTTAAATTAATATAATTATAAATAGATAAGGTATAAAAAGAAATTCAATACAGATACAGACGATTACAATAGATGAGAAATATTACTACTCAATGACAGATTTATTTAAACACAATGTCTTATAAATTAAATCTTTAATAGACTAAATATAATCACATAGGATTTAACACTAAATTATATGCCTATAAAGGAATACCCACATGGTCCCAAGGCAAATGTTTCTATTTTTAAAAAAAATTAATTTAATTAAATAATGTAATACGAGATTTGTAATCACCAGCATGACACAATTGATTAAAGCACATTTAGAGGTCTATCATAGTTAATTACATAGTTAACAAAATGTACAGAAATAATATATAATGTATAATGTATAATAATTTTTTGATTAAGCACATAAGGGCAATTAAAGACATAAATGGAGTGTGATATGGGATTATTCCACAGCTCATAATTGTACCCCTTATCTTCCCCCGCATTCATTAAACAGTCATTAAACATAAAAATTAAATTGCCATTACTAAACTTGTACTGAGTAGGATTATCGCAATAAATTTAAACATACTTGTGGAGTAGACACAACATTTCTTAGATTTAAACTTGAGAGTCGAAGGCAAGTACTATGAAAATAATTCTACAAACAGAAGATAAGCTGAGGAAATAAGTCTAGAGGTTATTAGAGTTGTCGTTTCATATTTCACTTATAATTGCTTATCCCTTACCCTCCAGAGGGAACAATATATTGTATTGAAATTAAAAAGAGATTTCCTCTCCCTGTGGGTACTAAGAATGTACTTAGGACTTGAAGACAGGGCAAGTCTTCAAGAGATGTTAGGATTGATAAGAAATTGTCTTATTGTTATGTCTTTTTTTGTTTTTTAAGACTTCAAGGCTGTGGTGCTTATTAGGGGTGATATGGAGTAATGCTTAGGGTAATTTCGATAAATGCCCAGGGTCTTAATTCTCTCGATAAAAGGGGTTTCCTGTACAATACCCTATTGAGCTCTGTGAACGGTTTAACGGAACACTTAAACAGATGATCCGTACGTTCATAGACACTCAGAAGGACTGGGAAAGGTTCCTACCCCACTTACTATTTGCCTATAGGGAAGTACCCCACGAATCAACCGGGTTCTCTCCTTTCGAACTATTGTTCGGGAGGAGAGTGAGGGTCCCCCTGGATTTAATTCGGGAACACTGGGATGGAGAAGAGACTATTAACGGCACCCCCATCGTACCTTATGTGCTGACCCAGAAAGTACGCGACAACCTCCAGGCGGCCCAACAAAGAGATGGTACGATAAGGGAACCAGGGACAGCAGCTTTCAGGTGGGACAAAAGGTGTTAATTTTATGCCCCGTCCACAAGGACAAGCTGCAGGCTTCCTGGCAGGGCCCATACAAGGTGGTAGAGCAGATCTGTGATGCCACCTATGTGATCGGTCCGGTCACAGGCACGGGAGGCAAGCGCATGCTCCATGTGAACATGCTCAAGCCATACCATGAGTGCACAGAAGAGGTAACCACGATGTGTGCACCTGCCACTGAAGATTACGACAATTTGCCCCTCCCAGATCTCCTAGACCAAGAGGGCCAGAGCGGAGACCTGGAAGAAGTACAGTTAGGAGAACGGTTAAACCCCCAGGAGCAAACCCAGGTCCAAAGTCTTATCCAGAAAAAGGGGGCCACTTTTTCCAACCTACCCGGGGACACTCCGTTAGCTACTCATAAGGTAGAAACCCTAGACCAGACTTCCCTTCGCCAACCTCCTTACCGCATACCCGAATCTGTTAAATGCGGGAGGAAATTGAGGAAATGCTGCAGTTAGGAGCAATAGAACACTCTGACAGCCCCTGGTCCTCTCCGGTAGTACTAGTTCGAAATGGGATGGCACGACCCGTTTCTGTGTGGACTACCGGAGGCTCAACGATAAAACTACCTCAGACGCCTACCCTATGCCCTGGATAGACGAGCTCCTAGACAAAATGGCCAGAGGTCAGTACCTCACCACAATAGATCTGTGCAAATTCCACTAGCCCAGGATGCCATCCCCAAGTCGGCATTTGTCACCCCGTTTGGCCTGTATCAGTTTAAGGTCATGCCATTCGGGATGAAAAATGCCCCGGCTACCTTTCAGAGGATGGTAGATCGGCTACTGGACGGGTTTAAGGAGTATGCGTGCGCATACTTGGATGATATAGCCATTTTCAGCTGCTCCTGGCCCGAACACCTGACCCACATAGGAGCCGTACTAGACCGGATTAGGGAGGCCGGACTAACCCTTAAGCCCAGCAAGTGCCATATAGGAATGGCAGAAGTACAATACTTAGGGCACGGAGTAGGCAGCGGGCTACAGAAACCCGAACCCGCTAAGGTAGAAGCAGTCGCCCAGTGGCCAACCCCCCGCACCAAAACCCAGGTGCTTGCATTCCTCGGTACCGCAGGGTACTACAGAAAATTTGTAGCCAACTACAGCACCCTAGCAAAACCCCTTATGGATTTAACCCGTAAAAACCTCCCCAAGATAGTTGTATGGGCCCCAGAGTGCGAACAGGCATTTCAACAGCTCAAAACGGCGCTCAGTATATCACCTGTACTTTCTGGAAAACTAAACGTTTTCTTGTCCATACAGACACTTCTATGTTTGTATTGGGAGCACTACTGAGCCAAGTCGGAGCAGATGGCGGCGAGCACCCTGTGGCTTATCTAAGCCATTGAAAAAGAGTGGGGGGCGGAGCCTGACGACCAACCTGTAAAGACGCCATCTTCCATAGCTCCTCGAGTGCCGATCTCCCTACGTTGGGGCCATCCACACAAACAAAGCACAGGCCCGGCACCACAACGCCGAGACGAGCAGTCCGATGCCTTTTTTTCAAGCCGCCAAGCAACCCAGGCAGCGACGCAAAACCGCGGCCTACCACACCACGCCAATCCTCGGCCTCGAGGCACTCCTTGGCGGACAGAGAGCGGGCAGTGAGTATCCAGCCTACCCCCCACAGGCAGCACCAAACATGGGCCGACGCACCCCTAAACCCACGGCCTGTGATAATCCCCAAAGTAGGGACATTGGGGAAATGCTGCTGCGTCCAGCGCAGACCACGCCAGTACATGCGGATCCCCCGCCAAATATGACCCCAGCCCCGGAGACAGAGGGAGAGGGGACCCCACAAAGGCAAAACTCCCAGGGGGAACCCACAAAACCCCCAGCCTCGCCAGAGGACTTAGCCCCCACCACTAAAGGGGACCTAAAAGCCCTCTTATCCAGAAACTGCTAGCTGCAGATGTAGCCCTGATTAAAAGGGATATGCAACAAGTCACAGACCGGGTCACAAATGCAGAAAGGGATACAGACGGAGTCCAAAACACTATGACCATCCTGAAAGACTCAGTCCAACAACTGCACGTGGAACAACACGTACTAGCAACCCAAATAATGTCCCTTGAAGACAGGCAACACCGAACACATATAAAGACCTGCGGCATACCCAACACCATCACCACTGAAGAACTGCCGCACTACATACGACGTCTCCTAACTACAATCCTGTCACAACCAGTAGCTAAGAAGATCATACTGGACGGGATATACCGTGTGACAGGCACAGCCCGCACCGTACCAGACACCCCCAGGGACCACTCACAGCCTTACCTCCCCGGCAGGAGCCCCTGCCTTTCTATCTGCAGTGGGACTACAACCGAATTGACCTCCTACTACGGACGACAACGTAACCTGGGATCCTACGGCCGGCACCTCAACTGGACAAGCGACGGACTACCCACAGCGCCCGCACACCGGACCTTAACCTGGGACTGTACCGGCCTGACCTCTGAGCCTGAACCAAGGCTAAGAAGCCAACATGGACTAACAACCTGCTTGAACGTTTACTCAAACCGATTGAGAATCTATAACGATAGAGCTCCATGCTTATCCAATATTTTTGGTTCTTTTCCTTCTTTTTACCATTTACTCTTATTACTCTTATTGCCATTTACTCTTATTTTCCTGCACATACACGCAGACATCTCACCACAGCGCCAGAGACAGGCACTACAACACCCAAACATAATGGGAGCTGTACACTGGCCTCCAAGATGCAGGCAACCTAGCAAAGAGAGGAGCATTACATACCCCCCCCCGCCACCCCCTTAGGTCAGGGGCCACACTGAGAATGCCAGACTGCCAGAAGACATCCAACGGACCGACGTCCACACAAGCATGCATAGCACAACACGCATAGTACCCAGAAGGTACACATAGCCTGGCACTTGATACACACATGAAATCACCCTGAGATCACGCGCATGCGTAAGCTCCTGCACAGCATCACACCCTCATGTAACACAAAGGAGCATACCTCACATCCTACGCCTGTAGTACACCGGGAGCGCAACACAACCA
Organism: Pelobates fuscus; assembly: GCF_036172605.1. Taxonomy (NCBI): domain Eukaryota; kingdom Metazoa; phylum Chordata; class Amphibia; order Anura; family Pelobatidae; genus Pelobates; species Pelobates fuscus. The sequence continues at coordinate 276,765,396 of NC_086318.1, read as the reverse complement.
ACCACTAGCCTGTAGAAATCTAACCAGCTCCAGGTTTGTCTTCAAACATGATCATAATAAAAAAATAGTGCTAGCCAAACGCATTTCACAATATAGCTTGACACTAACCCCAAACACTGAGAGTATACTCACTACTGTTGACTAAATATAAACTGACGATCTCAAGAAATGCTGAATGTAACTTGCTTGTACCACTGAGCACAGAAAAATAAAGAATTAAAAAAAAAAAAGAGTGCCTGGCTGTGGTGTGGGCCCTCAGAAAGCTGCAGCCCTTTGACTTTACAATCCACTATCGCCCTGGGAAACAAAATGGCAATGCTGGCGGGTTGTCCAGACAAACAGACATTGAACCGTGATCTGTGAGTACTCCTCCGGACATCCCCAAGCCGATCCGTTGGGATCAGACTGTGTATGCCGGCTTGGTTCTGGGGGAGCATTGTGGCAAATTAGCCACTGTTTACTGTATTATACTAAAAATGTGTGTATACCTTTAAGAACCAATTATATGTATGCTGCATAGGTTCCATGCGAACAATAGTGTTCGTATGCTGGCGGCATGAAAAAACGCCAGCATTCATACAATAGTTTCACGAACAGTGAATTTCAACACTGTTCGTGAAACTAACAAACTACCGAAGGGAGACCACACACAGGAGGTCGTGTGGCTCCCATTAAGCATTGCAACATTGTTGCAATCGGTAATTAGAGGGATTCAGAGTGGCCGCCGTTCGGCTACCGACCACGCGGCGGTCGGCCATCTTGGATCCTTTGTTAGCCCAGCGGTATTTTGTCGTTGAGTGCCTGGAACTAAAATCGGCTACTCGACGGCACAAATACCGCTGGACTTCCAAGCCGTTCGGGAGCTCCGGTCCTTCGGTAAAGTGGTTCCCTAAAGTCAATCGGTAGTTTGAAACTTGAATGTAATACTTGTTTTGTGCGGCGTTCGGTTATTTATGCTGGGATCTGAGCGGTACTTTCACGAAATGTGCGCTCAGACCCCAGCTATCTACCGAACGTCCATTCGTTTAAATAAAGGGAATATTGTAAAAGTTATGGGTTTTAATGTAAAATGCCGGTTCTGCTGCACGGAGGCATAATCCACTTAACTGTATATTCTAGTGGGAGTATCCCTCTCGTCCAGCAGTGCCTGATGGGAGAAATGTTCAGAATGCCCCTGTTATGTCAGTATGGAAACCCATTGCATGGGGACTTGCATAAATACTGGAACTGTGAATAAAGACCTCAGTTGACTCCCAGCCTATGTGTCGTCTAGACACATAGGAAGGATTCTTATAACGCTACTAGGACTACTGCATGCTGTATTCAATTGCCTGGATTATTTATGTTGTTCCTGTTACCCAGCGAAGATACTGTGGATTATACTACCTCTCCGCTACCTGGTGTGACACAGGGAAGTTCAAATTTTCAGTATCAAATAATGACTCCCTCATTATTCAACAGACATTGAGTGAATGGTAAAAGATTAAAAAATTCATATTTCTAATTCAATTTATGAAGGAACCAATATTGGTACTATTGAATTAATTATTCCTGATATCAACTTGAGGAAATGGCAAAGTCAGAATGTTTTAACAATCAAAGATCTATATGAGGGCTCTCAGTTATTCTCTTTTGATAAATTAAAAACAAAGTTTGATTTACCAAATAATGAATTGTTTAACTATATTCAAATACATAGCTTTTTAAAAGAACATGTTACGCATGCAAATAGTGAAATAGGCAATTTATTAAGTAAAATATTTAAAGGATATGGAATTAAGACAATTTATTGAAAAGCAAAAGAGTTAGTTAAAAATGAATTACCTGAGATCCCCTGTCAGATATCTACACAGTTTAAAGATTGGGGAACAGCCTTTATGAAACTGAAATAAAATACATTGTCTAAATTTATTGGAAACACAAGTTAACATTTTATATAGCTGGTATCTGGTTCCTACTAGATTAATCAGGAAATCTCAGACTAATCCCGCTACATGTTGGAGATGTATACAATCAGAGGGTAATGTGGAACATATTTGGTGGAGTTGCCCTAGGATTATAAAATTATGGAGCTATGCTTTTGATACAGTTACAGATTTAACTGCTATAACATTAATTAAGAAACCTGAAGAAGCACTGTTACATTTAAATTGGCAGCAACAGTCTAAACCCATATTACTTTAATAATACATTGTTTTATGGCAACTAAAGTTCTTATTGCCAGACACTGGAAACAAATAGAAGTCCCATCTAAAGATCATTTTATAAATCAACTTCTTTATCAGCTCCGTATGGAAAAAGGGATCAATATATTAAACCCAAGAGAAACAAGAATCCGTGTAACGGATCGACGGGCACCCCAACTGGGTACCTCCATTGAAGGATGCTCCTAGCGCTTCCTGAGGGATCCAAGCACTCCAGCCGACATCATAACCACCAAACCGGAGAAGCATTTGAATGCTATCAAGCATATGAATGCTGTAAACAGCTGAACAGGAAAAGCATACAATCAGCTTACACTCCTGGCAATCAGCATACAATCCAGTTCCCCTGATAACGAGACAACACTTCGTTTTGAGGTCAAGCAGAACTGACTGTACTGGAACATACAGCCTCTTTTATTTACAATCCACAAACATAGTACTGCCCACAGGGTTTTGAAATACAACCAATCAATCCGTACAATACACACAGACACTCCCACACAAAATCTTCCCCTCTGCCTGTGATCGGATTACTGAACACAATGGGTAATATAATTATCACAGGCAGAGAAATACCGTTTTTACAAAATATAAATAACTTCCAAAATATACATGCCATTCACATAAAACATACATTTTCAGAATGAGCATGCTTGAAATATACACATACTCAGGGGTTAAAAAGTAAGGCAACGTCTTATTTGGCCAATTTCACACAGAAAAATGTCTAAGTTCCATTCGAATGCACGAACAGGGCCGTTCGTGCAAATAGCCCATTGTCGAACGCACTTCGATTCCAATCGAAGTGTCGGAGTTCCTGAGAAGGTACCGTCAGCGGTGTTCGTGCAAATGTGTAGCCGATTTTAGTTCCATAGATTCAGTGGCACGCACCGCTGACTACGTTCAACTAAATTAAAATGGCCGCCGCCACGTGTTCGGTTTTCGAATGGCGGCCACTTCGACTACTTTGGCACTTCGACTGCATCCAAAGTGCCAATTTAAAAGTACAAATCCTTTCTCTGGGAGTTAAAGTGCCAGCAGCAGCACAACAAAAATCCATTATGCCCAAATCTGTTCCTCAAAGGTCAATACATCCCAGCGCCATAGTCGCAGGGCAGGAGGCTGGCAAACAGGCCCCTCCAAAAACCAGTGGCGAGGCTGGTTCCGCCACAATCCGTGCACACAGGTTCCGCCTGCAAATTCTGGCCCATGGTCGCAGAGGTGCTCCGTGCCAAAGATGGACAACGCTGAATCCACCAGAATACTCACAGAAGCAGTAGGACACAGGCAACACTCCAGGATCAAGAAGGTAAGTTTATTTCTGGAAACACCACCTCATAAAGTGCAAAGTGCAACGTTTCGGCTCAACAGAGCTTTAATTATATATTAAACCCAAGAACTGTCAGGATTACTGATTGATCCAGCACATAGAAATGTGTCACACCTAGGACTAAAAGGTAACGTCTTACCGGGCCTTAGAATGACTGGACTTAACGTACCAAAGAATAGTCAGGATACTAGCCGTGGTCAGGGGGCACAAAATGGGACACAACGAAAAGGGAAATCCAGAAGTCAGAGATAGCAGAATACAGGGAAGTCAAAACAAAGCCAAAGTCAATAACCAGAAATAAACGCTCTGACAACCACTAAGGGAAACCACGACAGGGCAATGAGAGAAAGTAAGATTGCGTTTAAATAAGCCTTTTACAGTTTTGATTGTCCGAAATCGGCCTTTGACCCCAGAACGTGTGTGCGTGTCTCCCGCGTGACTGCACACGCACTCTGATGTTGTCATCAACGTTGTTGGACGTGTGGCTATAATTTGGCATGGATACGCAGCGGCCGGCGTCCATCAAGATGAGGAAGAATATGTTACATTACCCCCCACCATCCACCGGGTGGGCAGGACCAGGCTCGAGAGGAAATTTGGATTGAAAAGAACAAATCTTGTGGCCAGCATGAATTTCAGAGGCCGGAACCCAAGAAAGCTCAGCAGGCCCATACCCCCTCCAATCAACTAAATACTGCAAAGTGCCCCGAGAAATTCTGGAGTCAATTATGGAGGAGACCTCATTCTCCTCCTGTCCAGAAATAACCAATGGAGGAGGGGGAACACTTGGGGCAGTATACTTATTGCAAATAAGTGGTTTGAACAAGGAAACATGAAAGGTGTTGGGAAGACGTAAAGAAGCAGGAAGTGCCAGAGAATAAGAGACAGGACTAATCCTCCTGATGTTACGGAATGGACCAAAGTATCTGGGGGCAAACTTCATGCTAGGAACTTTAAGTTTAACATTGCGCAATGATAACCATACCCTCGCACCAACTTGGTAAACAGGGTTGGAACCCCACCGTTTATCTGCATAAAATTTGAACCGATCAGTTTCTAGAGCGGAGTGAACCTTGGTCCAAGTATCATGAATAGAAGCAAGGTGATCATTCAAAGCAGGGATAGCTGTGTCAGAGAAAATAGCCGGCAGCTATTGGGAAGGGGAACCAGCCATCTCCCCTTTCAATGACATGCTCAGCCGCTGGGGAGGGAAACCAGTTGTCTCCCCTCCCTGTAAGGCACTATGCCGCTGGGGAGAGAGACCACCTGTCACTTCTCCCAACATCACACTTGGCTGCTGGAGGGGGAAAAAGACTGTCTCCCCTTTGGCTAAACGGTCTTGCTGTTGGGAAACAGGACAGACTGTCCTAATCCTTGGTGGTGTAGGTACAGAGACTACAGTCCCATCTGCACTGTTGTGGGGCTTACTGTCTCCCCTTGGTGGGCTATGCTGCCGCTGGGGAGGGGGGACGCTGCTCTCTACCCCCAATGAAACACACTGCCGTTGGGGATCTGGGCCAACTGCCCCGCATCCCTGTAGCTCACCCTGCCGCTGGGGAGGGAGGACGCTACTCTCCTCTCCCTGCAAGGTACACAGGGTATAGGATGACTGACTGGAGCTGATCAGGTGCTGGTAATCCTGCTCAAGTTCCCATTCCTGGACGGCCAATTCAATCAGGTCTGGCTCCAGGACTTCAGCCATAGGGAGATCCAGTGCCTGCGCAACGACTGTCGAGTTGCCCACAATCTAACTTGTGCTAATTACTGGGTGGCCACCCTGCTGGCTCCCCGTTACAAGGACAATGTGCAGTCCTTAATTCCCTCACTGCAGCTTGATCGTAAGATGTGCGACTACAAGCGCCCGCTGGTAGACGCGCTGCTGAGGGCATTCCCAACTGACACCGGGGGCTCAGGGGAAGCACAAGGTGAAGGCTAGAGGAGGAGGAAAAGGTCACCAATGCAGCTGGGGCAGCGCCAGCACCTCAGAAGGCAGGGTTAGCATGGCCGAAATGTGGAAAAGCTTTGTCAGCACGCCACAACAACCAGCACCACCAGCTGATGTGGAAGGTCTTAGGAGGAGGCAGCATTTCAGCAACATGGTGGTACAGTACGTGTGCACACACCTACACTTACTGACTGAAGGGTCTGCCCAATTCAACTTCTGGGTCTCCAAATTGGGCACATGGCCTCAGTTTGCCCTTTATGCCTTGGAGGTGCTGGCCTGCCCTGCAGCCAGTGTATTGTCTGAACGTGTGTTTAGCACGGCAGGGCAGGGGGCGTTATCACAGACAAGCACAGCCACCTGTCGACAGCCAACGTGGACAAGCTCACATTTATTAAAATAAACAAGGCATGGATCCCACCAGACTTGTCTGTACCTTGTGCAGAATACTTAAATGCAATTATTATTTGTTTTCTTTTTTATATGTCCATATATTTTGGGGGGTTCACCAATAAAAAATAAATAAAAAAATAAAAATAAAACAGTGTTAGCTACCTCCTCCGCTTCCACCTACACCGCCATGGTCACTGCCTCCTCAACCTCCTACTCCACATCCACCTCCTCCTCCTAGTTCAAGATTATTTTTTTACATTTTATGTATTTTATGTTATTTTAAGTGATTTCCCTATCCACATTTGTTTGCAGCGCACTTGTCTTACTCTTACTCCCATTATACCTCCGTTAGCAGCCCTCTAGCCCTTTCCAGGACTTTTTTAGAGCCATTTTAGTGCCCAAAAGTTCGGGTCCGCATTGACTTCAATGGGGTTCAGGTTCGGGGTTAAGTTCGGGTGAAGTTCGAGGCCGAACTCAAAAATGTTGCCGAAGTTCGGCCGAACCCGGCGAACCTGAACATCCAGGTGTCTGCTCAACTCTAGTTAGGAGGGTGTCAATTCTAAATTACGATCAAATTTGCAGACACCCAGACATAAAGATAAGCCAAAATGATGTAAAACTCATCATCAAATACAGTTAACCCATTATGCAAAAAGGCAAATGGACCCCATGACAAGAAATTTTGGTGATGTAATTGCGCCATTTACTGAACAAAATCTAGATGGTAGTCTGTAGGGAAGACACACCTACAGTTCCCTATCGGTCCTATCAATTAGTGACGTGCAGAGAGTTTGGCCATTTAAAAAGTAAAGACAGGGGGGCGGGGCCTGGCCGCCGGCCGGATCAGACACGTTTTGTCTGAGCTCCTGCCTCGGAGCCGGTAAATCGGCGCAAACTGCGGGCCATGGGCTTATACCAGCCCGAAAAAGCAATCACGACATCACCCAGGCGATGGCGATTCGAGGGGTACCAGACAGGACCCCCAACGGCTTCAAAGTCACCCGATCGAGGCCTGAGGCCTACGGGCTTGAGCTCGGGTGGGACGGCCGCTCACCCAGTTCTCTGGCCGGAGGTCTGCCACCCCCCCCCCCTCTGGGCCGGGGGGGTCATCCCGGTCCCCACAGGAGACCACCACCGCACACAGCTACATTCCTACTCAGAGCGAGCACTGTGAAACGGATGGCGCGCACCAAGATGGCCGACCCCCAGCCATGCGGCATAACCATTAGCAACGCACTAACGAATCCATTACCTCGTGGCGAAGAACTGCTGCGGCCTCCTCACCAAGCCCACCTAATGCCGTCCGGGCTAACGACCTTGCTCTTCAGGCACTGATGCAGGCACACAGGAGAATTTCAATCGGAAGCCATGACTACACGCACTGCCAGTGGCCCCAAGGGGTCTCTAGCTGGACTCGCACTCTGCCCACACAAAGCAGCGGACACAGCACACATACAGTACTCTGCACCCAAAGCAAAAGCTGGAAGAAGCACAAACGCAAGTACAACCATGGCTAGCAAGTCCCAAAGCAATCAAGCACCAAGCGGGGAATTATACAGGACTTGACGATGTCCAGGATGCCAGCCGAACCAGCGCAGCAGCAAGTGTGGCTAAGCGGCTGAATATATATATATATCAATGTATGCATGTAATTATCATTTTGGCAGAGCACTGTTTATTATTGAACCAGGCATACCCCTTTTATTATTTTCCTTGATGTAAATGCAATAGCTAGTACTACTGCTAATCCGCATAGATATTACCTGTATTGCCTGACAACTAAACCTGACTAGCCCAGTGATTCGCTGCCCCCTGGTGGTCAACCTTAAGCGGTGTGAAGAAACTTGTACCACGAATTTATGTAAGCCTGTAACCTACTACTTGTAGCATCCCTACTCAAATAAGCATGTATAGCTCAGTTGTAACGTTTTATCAGCGTACACTAAACCTGTTCTATCTAAAAGCTAAACGAGCTGCTTACTTTACCATAACTTTGTATGACGCTATCGTTAACATTGAACACCCAAAAAAAAAATGTATGCATACCCAACTTGTCACAATACTGATATCATATGTATATGAAAATCGAGCCTGGCAATGCTATTGTGGCGACACAGGCACTGTTGTTACTACCTGCATACCAAAAATAAAGAATTAAAAAAAAAAAAAAAAGAGTAAAGACAAAGGGAAGACTAGAGATTCGGACTTTCAGACATTCAAACACTCAACTCTCTCTTAAACACACCTAATTCTTAATATTTTCTATTTCCATACAATCCTATATACATCATACTTGCATTCAATTCCTGGGACAGATCTACACATCTGATAAGAAAATCTACAAAGTAACTGGTAATTATGCTGGTTTTATTTAATTAATTTAAATTAATTAAAATTTTACTAATAGCAGGAATATATATCTGGATAAATCTTGGTCAGATTTCAATCATTAGAAATCTTAGTTACCTAAGGAATATATGGTTATAAAAATTCCATTCCTGCAGGCGGAATAAAGATAACAATATATTAACGGTAATATTTACCAAAAGGTTAGCATACCACTAGCTTTATCCAGATGTATTGACTTGTTCTGAAATAAGATAGTGTATCTTATTTAGAAAAGTAAAAATTCGGCAAATGTAAAATCTGGTAGATTTATTCTTATTGGATGGTCCAGGAATGGTTAAATGATGGATGTATTATCTTCACCCTAATGGCTTAAATGCAGAGTTTGATTTATTTAACTTTTTGTGTTTTCTAAATTTGTATCTTTTCACATTTTTCAATTATTAATAATTAATAATAATTTTATATTAAAAATTCCCTATTTATATATTTATATAATTACTATTGTTTACTTCTCATACCCATACATATATATTTACATGTATCTATATGTGGCTGGATATAGATTGATAGATATGTGGGGATATACTTTTTTTTAATTATCTCCCCCACCCCCCTCTTTTTTTCTTTAATTATTTTTCTAATATTCTTACTTTTTTGTAAATATTATTTCTTCCAAGATATAAACAACAATTCACGTTATGGATTTATTGGTCTATGTTACTTAGATATATGCACCTAAATACACCTTTATGATTTATGCACCTAAAAATTGTTATATGTACTCTCAATACATGTCTTTAAAAAATGTGTTATTTTTAGTGCATACATTGTGAAATATACAAAGGTTTTTTTTTGTTTTTTTTTGCCAAGTTTAATATATGTATATTACTTTCTTTCTTTTCTTTTTATAATTCTTTATTTTTGCTGTGCATGAAATGGTTAACAAGCTTACGATGCCACATTATAGTATTAGCAATAAGGAGTATTTCACCATCATTGCCATGGTATAGTGAAAGTTTGCACATTATTTTTAAAAATAATTTAAACAATAGTGTCAGGCTATTCAGACAGGTCCACCTGTTAGGTAGGTTTAGGTAGGTTTATTTAGATATGCAGGATTACTTAGACATGTAGAGGAAAATTCTCTAGGAGTGTATACTCTAAATAGGAATTACATCTAGGTCATAGGCAGGCGATGTGTGTGTATTCAGCATATTGAATTTAGACATGAGATGGTGAGACCTTAATATAAGTGAGCCACCGGGCAACAGAACATATATACAATGCTGCCTCTTACTGCTAAAACCATGTACCAAAATGTAAGACTACTTATAAGAAAAAACACAAAGATGAACACAAAGATAAGGGGGTACAGCTAGATTGAAGCTTATGTGAGCTAAGTGGAGTTGGTAAGGTTGGGGTAGGAGTGGTTGCTCGGGGGGGTAATTCTCATAATGATTAGGCTGTCCCTGGAGAGAAACAGACCTTCAGTCTATTCACAGGCTGAGAAAATGAGGTTCATATGTGCGAAGGGTCTGCAAGGCAGCTATGCCAGGGGTGCAGTGCAGGGCACCCTCCAGCGCCAGGCCAGGTAGTAGGCCGGCATCTTCGTGCCAAAGACTTGGGTGATCTTGGTGACCAAGTCCTTTCTCCTAGGGGAGGAACGGAAGGCCTTAATGGTGCGTCTCTGCTGGTGGCGAGTGGTCTTCCTCCTGTGTGGATGATGCGACTGGGCTTTGCCCCTGATGGCCCTCGGCCCAGGGAGACCAGTAGCGAGGAACGTCAGTGTTTGATCAAGGTAAGTGCCCCGAGAGGGACCCAATCACCGCCCGGCTCCTGCTCTCACGTTATCTCTCCAGGGATTGAGTTGGTAAGGCTGCTTGCGGTTTCGCTAGGGAGCCCCAAATGATAACATTGAGCCGCCTCAGGAATTTGGGCCACTAGATCAGGGAATGCAAGCCAAGGCTGCTTTAGTCGGAGGCAACGTGAAGGACTCACCACCACCATTTTGTGAAATTAAGCTGCACTGGGGTTTTAGCCGATGCAGCAGCAAGTATTCAAGCTGTTGTGTGTTGCAAGCCAGTGCTGGCCCAGAGGAGGGGAGAAATAGTTTAGTCTGGAGAAGCACTACCTCACCCGCCTGATGGTTCCGCTAGGCCTCGCTGACACTGCCATCAAAGAAGGAGAATGCCAACCACAGAAGTGATCCAGGGCACCTCGGCAAGCACCAGGAACAGGTAAGTCTCGATCTGTATTTTTTGGTCAGGCTGGTAAACGATAATTGAGTTGATTAGCAAGATCAAACTTGGAGCTCACAGAAAGCTCACAGAAAGAATGTCCAGCTGCCATAGAGCTCACGCCCCACCCCCATACAATCTATCTTTTTTATGTCTCACCAATACTCAAAATGGAGAATGACACATTAGTGTCTTATTTCCCACTATCAATCTCCAATGTTAGGAAATGCTCATATACAACAATACAGAGCGTTACAAACAGACAACTACTTCTGGGCTGTGACGCTCCTTCCCGTGTACGTTTGCAACGGACTCCAGGAGGAGTGTGGAAGCTGGCCTCCTGCCCACACACTATGGACCAGGTCTGGGACACTGTTTGGGAGTTACCCTGCCAGCTGCCATTAATAGCTTTCCCTGGTTGCCCCTAGTTCTGCACTTTCCCTTCATGCGAATGGAACCACACTATGCCGGCGGCTGGCATGTACCAAACCCATAAATAATCCTCAGCAGTACTTAGCCGCGACTGCTATGGACCTAATTTTGGCATGAGGACTTTGTGGGTTCCCGTTCACCTCAGCAGGACTTAGCCACAAATGTTATGGAACTGTTTTCGGCATGAGGTGACCGAGCAGTTCCCGGACAACTTGGTTTGCGGTTTTAAACCACTTTGAAATTCGCCACAAGAGACGCTTTTTGGAGGGAAGGTGCCTGGAACTAAGGGGAACCAACGCTACTTAAGAGCCAGACTGAGCACCCAGTATAGCAGCCGATGGAGCTCCTAAAAAGTTGACTGGCAAAAGCACCAAAAGCACTTTAAGACAGTGGCGTTTCCCCTACACTGCATGAATCTGAGCGCTATTTGGAGAACTTGGGCGCTCAAATCAGGGCTATTTAAAGATGTATTATTTGTGGGGTTATTTTAGTTTTTATTATGTTTTGGGGTTTTATATTTGTGTCTTTAGCTCTTTGTTCCTGGGAGATAATTTGCTTACCGGTCTTTAACGCAATTATCTCCCAGGAGTGGCTTGTGCTGAACACAATGGAGACCTTCTGCTGGGGTTTGTGCATGAAAGGCAGAGTTTGGCTCATTAAAATCAGTTGTACTCCCAAAACTATGTGTTCTCTAGTTACTGGGAGGGGAAGGGCTATAATAACTGCTCAGCACCTTGTTCCAGTTCTTGTTCCAGCTCATGGAGGATTTGGTGGGGAAAGTCCTTGTAAGAACTAGAGCTCCCAGGACTGTGTGTCGTCCAGTCCTTGAGAGGGAATAGAGCTAGATTTTCCCCTGTTCCAGCTAGGAAGCCGGGGTACAGAGAGCTCTGCTACAGGAAAGGAATTAAGTCAGCATGCCTTCAATTATCAGGCTTCACCTGTTGCTACTGAAAGATCATTAGCTGCCCATGTAAACAGAGACACTCCAGGGATGCGCACACTTTTGAGGAAGCCCTGCTGGGAGAAACTCTTAAAGTGTGAGATTGCTTCCCCTTATTGTTTTTTTTTCTTTGACAAAATTGTATTCCATATGGATTTTACTATAAAGTTTAATTTAATAAAGTAATTTGCTAACTATATTTTAAGTTCTATTTTATTATTTTGTGCTGCTGACTCTTGTCCTGGTTCCTGCACATCCCAGGTGGAGTTTATACCACCAAAGCTATACAACACCAGATAAATTGTAAGTAGGATACTGTGTTTTACCTTTTTACTTCTGAGATTGACATACTACACCATCAAAGCTTCCACTTCTGTTTAATTGTTTATATTTTGGAACACTACTGTACACCAGTAGTACATACAGACGGGGATTGTATCGTCCAAGTGAAAAAAGTAGCTCTGAATAGCTCAGAAAAGTGTGAGTTAGTCCTCTTAAATATTTCTATAGGATATGCACTTAAAGTGATATAATATATGTTTTATTTGTGCTTTTTCTTGAGGATTTATTTACTGAATATCAAATGATTGTATGTACAAGATAGAAAAACTAAGTGCGTGTATACACACACACACACACACACACTATAAAGGTATTTTATATCAAGTTACTAATTTTCACCATTAGGCGTGGTTTATCACCAAATGTAATATATTGTACCTTTACACAAAGTTTTTGGGAATACCTGTCGATTTACTGCTACCACCCATTGCATGCTATAGTGAGCGCCTATGCTATCTTTGTTTTACAGCTTATTGTATTTGTTATGGTGAGTATAATCATTCCACTCTGGCTTTTTCTAGTAAACTTTGTCTTTTCAGAGAAAAGGCAGTGTTTACATTACAGTCAAGGGATACCTTCACTGGCAACTCCACAGGTGCCTGCTAGAGGTGCTTCCTGGGGCAGTGCGGCACAGTGTGCAGCGCTGCTATTCAGTGTATCCACCCTCTGTATGGAGACCCTGCCCTGGTGGGCCGGGCATGCCAAACAGTCTCATCGGGCGCAAGGCCCGTACAGTATTAGGAATGTTGCTCGCATCGCGAGCACGTTCTTAAAGGGTTTGGGAGCCTAACCTTGCTATATCAATACAAGGGATTGCCATACTCTGCATACTCCCTTATAGTGATGTACCGAACTGTTCGCTGGCGAATAGTTCCTGGCGAACATAGCGTGTTCGCGTTCGCCGCCGCGGGCGAACACATGGGCGGTTCGATCCGCCCCCTATTCGTCATCATTGAGCAAACTTTGACCCTGTGCCTCACGGTCAGCAGACACATTCCAGCAAATTAGCAGCAGACCCTCCCTTCCACACCCTCCCACCTCCCTCCCAGCATCCATTTTAGATTCATTCTGAAGCTGCATTCTTAGTGAGAGGAGGGAAAGTGTAGCTGCTGCTGATTAGATAGGGAAATTGATAGCTAGGCTAGGGTATTCAGTGTCCACTACAGTCCCGAAGGACTCATCTGATCTCTGCTGTAAGAACATCACCCCAAAAAGCCCTTTTTAGGGCTAGAACATCAGTCTGCTTTTTTTTTCTTTCTTTTTTTCTGTGTAATGTAATTGCAGTTTCCTGCCTGTCGTTTTCTGTGTCAGGCTCACAGTGCATACTGTGCCCATTTGCCCAGTGCCACCACTCACTCACTGGTGTCACAATAGCTTAAGCTTGACATTTAAAAAGAAAAAAAAATCACTGTAACAGATTGAATAGCAGTTAGTTGCCTGCCAGCTTCTGTGTCAGGCTCACAGTGGATACTGTGCCCATTTGCCCAGTCAGTGCCACCACTCATATCTGGTGTCTCTATAGCGTGCTTTTACAAAGAAAAAAAGTTTTCCTGTGTAAGCTAATAGCAGTCAGTGTCCTTAAAGCGGGTGTATCAGGCCTTCAGCGTGTGCCCTGCAGACCCCTGCCAGTGTACTTTGACAGTTGCCACTCATATCTGGTGTCTCTATAGTGTGCTTTTACAAAGAAAAAAAGTTTTCCAGTGTAAGCTAATAGCAGTCAGTGTCCTTAAAGCGGGTGTGTCAGGCCTTCAGCGTGTGCCCTGCAGACCCCTGCCAGTGTACTTTGACAGTTGCCACTCATATCTGGTGTCTCTATAGCGTGATTTTACAAAGAAAAAAAGTTTTCCAGTGTAAGCTAATAACAGTCAGTGTCCTTAAAGCGGGTGTGTCAGGCCTTCAGCGTGTGCCCTGCAGACCCCTGCCAGTGTACTTTGACAGTTGCCACTCATATCTGGTGTCTCTATAGCGTGATTTTACAAAGAAAAAAGTTTTCCAGTGTAAGCTAATAACAGTCAGTGTCCTTAAAGCGGGTGTGTCAGGCCTTCAGCGTGTGCCCTGCAGACCCCTGCCAGTGTACTTTGACAGTTGCCACTCATATCTGGTGTCTCTATAGCGTTACAAAGAAAAAAAGTTTTCCAGTGTAAGCTACTAGCAGTCAGCGTCCTTAAAGCGGGTGTGTCAGGCCTTCAGCGTGTGCCCTGCAGACCCCTGCCAGTGTACTTTGACAGTTGCCACTCATATCTGGTGTCTCTATAGCGTGCTTTTACAAAGAAAAAAAGTTTTCCAGTGTAAGCTACTAGCAGTCAGTGTCCATAAAGCGGGTGTGTCAGGCCTTCAGCGTGTGCCCTGCAGACCCCTGCCAGTGTACTTTGACAGTTGCCACTCATATCTGGTGTCTCTATAGCGTGCTTTTACAAAGAAAAATAGTTTTCCAGTGTAAGCTAATAGCAGTCAGTGTCCTTAAAGTGGGTGTGTCAGGCCTTCAGTGTGTGCTCTGCAGACCTCTGCCAGTGCACATTGCCACTCATATCTGGTGTCACAATAGCGTGCATTTAAAACCCAAAAACTTTTTTCACTGTTATAGATTGAATAGCAGTTAGATGTCTTCAAGCGGGTGTGTCAGGCCTACAGCGTGTGCCCTGCAGACCCCTGCCAGTGTACTTTGACAGTTGCCACTCATATCTGGTGTCTCTATAGCGTGCTTTTACAAAGAAAAAAAGTTTTCCAGTGTAAGCTACTAGCAGTCAGTGTCCATAAAGCGGGTGTGTCAGGCCTTCAGCGTGTGCCCTGCAGACCCCTGCCAGTGTACTTTGACAGTTGCCACTCATATCTGGTGTCTCTATAGCGTGCTTTTACAAAGAAAAATAGTTTTCCAGTGTAAGCTAATAGCAGTCAGTGTCCTTAAAGTGGGTGTGTCAGGCCTTCAGTGTGTGCTCTGCAGACCTCTGCCAGTGCACATTGCCACTCATATCTGGTGTCACAATAGCGTGCATTTAAAACCCAAAAACTTTTTTCTCTGTTATAGATTGAATAGCAGTTAGTTGTCTTCAAGCGGGTGTGTCAGGTCTACAGCGTGTACTCTGCAGACCTCTGCCATTGCACATTGCCACACATATCTGGTGTCACAATAGGGTGCATTTAAAACCAAAAAACATTTTTCCCTGTTATAGATTGAATAGCAGTTTGTTGTCTTCAAGCGGGTGTGTCAGGCCTACAGCGTGTGCCCTGCAGACCCCTGCCAGTGTACTTTGACAGTTGCCACTCATATCTGGTGTCTCTATAGCGTGCTTTTACAAAGAAAAAAAGTTTTCCAGTGTAAGCTACTAGCAGTCAGTGTCCATAAAGCGGGTGTGTCAGGCCTTCAGCGTGTGCCCTGCAGACCCCTGCCAGTGTACTTTGACAGTTGCCACTCATATCTGGTGTCTCTATAGCGTGCTTTTACAAAGAAAAAAAGTTTTCCAGTGTAAGCTAATAGCAGTCAGTGTCCTTAAAGCGGGTGTGTCAGGCCTTCAGCGTGTGCCCTGCAGACCCCTGCCAGTGTACTTTGACAGTTGCCACTCATATCTGGTGTCTCTATAGCGTGCTTTTAAAAAGAAAAATAGTTTTCCAGTGTAAGCTAATAGCAGTCAGTGTCCTTAAAGTGGGTGTGTCAGGCCTTCAGTGTGTGCTCTGCAGACCTCTGCTAGTGCACATTGCCACTCATATCTGGTGTCACAATAGCTTGCATTTAAAACCCAAAAACTTGTTTCACTGTTATAGATTGAATAGCAGTTAGTTGTCTTCAAGCGGGTGTGTCAGGTCTACAGCGTGTACTTTGCAGACCTCTGCCATTGCACATTGACACTCATATCTGGTGTCACAATAGGGTGCATTTAAAACCCAAAAACTTTTTTCACTGTTATAGATTGAATAGCAGTTAGTTGTCTTCAAGCGGGTGTGTCAGGCCTACAGTGTGTGCCCTGCAGACCCCTGCCAGTGTACTTTGACAGTTGCCACTCATATCTGGTGTCTCTATAGCGTGCTTTTACAATGAAAAAAGTTTTCCAGTGTAAGCTACTAGCAGTCAGTGTCCATAAAGCGGGTGTGTCAGGCCTTCAGCGTGTGCCCTGCAGACCCCTGCCAGTGTACTTTGACAGTTGCCACTCATATCTGGTGTCTCTATAGCGTGCTTTTACAAAGAAAAAAAGTTTTCCAGTGTAAGCTAATAGCAGTCAGTGTCCTTAAAGCGGGTGTGTCAGGCCTTCAGCATGTGCCCTGCAGACCTCTGCCAGTGCACATTGCCACTCATATCTGGTGTCACAATAGCGTGCATTTAAAACCCCAAAACTTGTTTCACTGTTATAGATTGAATAGCAGTTAGTTGTCTTCAAGCGGGTGTGTCAGGTCTACAGCGTGTACTCTGCAGACCTCTGCCATTGCACATTGCCACTCATATCTGGTGTCACAATAGGGTGCATTTAAAACCCCAAAACTTTTTTCACTGTTATAGATTGAATAGAAGTTAGTTGTCTTCAAGCGGGTGTGTTAGGCCTACAGTGTGTGCCCTGCAGACCCCTGCCAGTGTACTTTGACAGTTGCCACTAATATCTGGTGTCTCTATAGCGTGCTTTTACAAAGAAAAAACGTTTTCCAGTGTAAGCTAATAGCAGTTAGTTGTCTTCAAGCGGGTGTGTCAGGTCTACAGCGTGTACTCTGCAGACCTCTGCCAGTGCACATTGCCACTCATATCTGGTGTCACAATAGCGTGCATTTAAAACCCCAAAACTTTTTTCACTGTTATAGATTGAATAGCAGTTAGTTGTCTTCAAGCGGGTGTGTCAGGTCTACAGCGTGTACTCTGCAGACCTCTGCCAGTGCTCATTGCCACTCATATCTGGTGTCACAATAGCGTGCATTTAAAACCAAAAATTGTTTTTCACTGTTATAGATTGAATAGCAGTTAGTTGTCTTCAAGCGGGTGTGTCAGGCCTATAGCGTGTACTCTGCAGACCTCTGCCAGTGCACATTGCCACTCATATCTGGTGTCACAATAGCGTGCATTTAAAACCAAAAAACTTTTTTCACTGTTATAGATTGAATAGCAGTGTGTCTGCCTCTGACAACAGCGAAGCCATTTGCAACCTGTGCCAAAAGAAACTGAGTTGTGGGAAGTCCAACACCCACCTAGGTACAACTGCTTTGCGTAGGCACATGATCTCACATCACAAACGCCTATGGGATCAACACATGAGTACAAGCATCACGCAAACTCTAAGCCACATCAACCACTGCTGTCCTCCTTGCCCCCTCTCAACCATCCGCCACTCTGTCTCCCGCCTTGAGCAGTTCCCGCTCATCTGCCCACAGTCATGTGTCTGTCAAGGACATGTTTGAGCGTAAGAAGCCAATGTCACCAAGTCACCCCCTTGCCCAGCGTCTGACAGCTGGCTTGTCCGAACTATTAGCCCGCCAGCTTTTACCATACAAGCTGGTGGAGTCTGAGGCATTCAAAAAATTTGTAGCTATTGGGACACCGCAGTGGAAGGTACCCTGCCGAAATTTCTTTTCACAAAAGGCAATCCCCAACCTGTACTCGATTGTGCAAAAGGAAGTAATGGCAAGTCTGGCACACAGTGTTGGGGCAAGGGTCCATCTGACCACTGATACCTGGTCTGCAAAGCATGGTCAGGGCAGGTATATCACCTACACTGTGCATTGGGTAAACCTGCTGACTGCTGCCAAGCATGGAATGCATGGCTCTGCAGAGGAGTTGGTGACACCGCCACGACTTGCAGGCAGGCCTGCTGCCACCTCCTCTACTCCTCCTACTCCATCCTCTTCCATAACCTGCTCGGCTGAGTCCTCTTCTGCTGCTGCGTCTTGCTCCACATCAACGGCACCCCCCCCCCCAGCTCCCCAGGTACTATTCCACATCCCGGATACGGCAGTGTCACGCCGTCTTGGGTTTGACTTGCTTGAAAGCAGAGAGTCACACCTGACAAGCACTCCTGTCCGCCCTGAACGCACAGGTGGAAAAGTGGCTGACTCCGCAGCAACTGGATATTGGCAAAGTGGTTTGTGACAACGGAAAAAAATTGTTAGCGGCATTGAAGTTGGGCAAGTTGACACATGTGCCGTGCATGGCACATGTGTGTAATCTGATCGTACAACGCTTTGTGCATAAGTACACAGGCTTACAGGATGTCCTGAAGCAGGCCAGGAAGGTGTGTGGCCATTTCAGGCGTTCCTACACGGCCA